>NC_080571.1:108958278-109578672 GCF_030247185.1 Malaya genurostris
TTATCCAAAAACTGCATGATTACAGGCCTTGAGATCTACCACTGTAACCGATGACAAAAGTGGGATTCTTCTGTACGATATATACTCATGATACAGCATTCAATTAATAGGATTGTTGTAGATGCTCTGGATCAACCAAAAACAACATGCAATATGTAGCTCCACGACTTTGAACTAAATTGCAAAAGGATATAGCAGGATAAGCGTGTGAAATCTGCCCCCAAAGGGAATTCATATTGTTATACCACATTCGAAAGGTCATAGACTGGAAACAATTTTCTCAAAGTTTCAACCCTTTAACTGCCATATTGACGGAGCTAGGGTGGTTCTATTGATTTATTTTTTTTTTGATTTCTGAAGAAACTGCTCCTCCGAAAAATTTGAAAAAAATCAGGCATGTTTAAGGCATTATGGGGAAGGTTTACAATTTTTTTCAAAATTTTTGAATATGTATTTCTTCCATTAAAAAATACTAGAAAATTTTGAAATATATTTTTTCCCTCTTCCAATTTTTGCACCACCCTGGATTTTTTAGTGATAGATAAAGAATTGACATGTTAAAGTGATATATTTTCATATTTTTTAAAATGTAGACGACCAAAATATTTGATTTTTTCTACAAAATAATTAAAAGTCGACCATGCGTTCCCATCAAGTTCTGTTAAAAGGAAACGCATGGTGCTTTGCTATAGTAGTTTATGCAACTCCGTCAATATGGCAGTTAAAGGGTTGAAACTTTGAGAAAATTGTTTCCAGTCTATGACCTTTCGAATGTGGTATAACAATATGAATTTTTTTTGGGGGCAGATTTCACATGCTTATTCTGCTATAGCCTTTATGTAGATCCCAATAACTGTTCTTGCAGAAGCTCTTGAATGAATGAGAGTATCCCTAGAACAGATCGAGGTAGACAAATAAACAATGTGTAGTTCTAAAAGTATGAGTGTGTATTTAATGAGAATAATTTCCAAGTAGTTCTTGGATATTGGAACATGGGTTTCCATAGTCTCAGAATATACTCAGATTCTATTGCGTATGAAACGTAGTTAGGGTTTGTGTATTATTTATACCAAAATCAAATGTAATTGAAAACACCTTTTTACGCTGAATATTTGAAATACCGTGACGTTTTTTTTTTTTTTTTTTTTTTGAGCACCCAATTCTGGGCGTAAATTGAGTTTTCGTTGTATATATGTTGGTATGGTTATATGTTGCAGATTGTTTAACACTCATTCATTATGTGAGACTTCTCATCAATTTGAAACATCATTTGGATGAATCAAAGTTCAACTTCAGACGATGTGTCAATGGAAAGACACCTTTTTAATCAGCCTCTAGAGATTCTCAATATACCAGCTAATATGATTTTTTTGATATTTTTTCTCTTACCCTCTATTAACGAATACTCCAAACAGATGTTTCCTGATTTTTATTTTTGTTCCTGTACAACAAAATAAAGAGAATTGATCTTTTTTTTAAACATTTCATAGAATGCCCCGCTTAAGTTGTGGCAGAATTTCCTGAATTTTTTCAATGCATCAACAGACGCATTAAGACTGACAGTACATGCTAAGCAAACACAAAATATTCAGTCACGTACTGTAGAAAACATATAACTTTGCTAACAGCATACGCACTGGTACCCATTATTCCATGTGCTTCCAAGCGCTATAGCGCATTTTAAATATTAAATGAAGTGGTAGATTTTGAAAACCTCACAAGCTAATTTAAGGCTTAGAGTACATTGTTGATTTCAGTGTTATTCCTTTTGCAGTGATTGCCGCAAACATTTACTAGAACATGTTCAGCACACGGCTGCAATAGCGTGTATATGAAATAGCAAATGCAAACATTCCATCTAGTTTGTACTTATATTTTTCCAGAGAAAACTAATATAGACGCTGGAAAAACTAAAACAATAGAGAAATAATGAAAATGTCTTTCTTCATTCTCCGATAAAAAATGAAATAAACAATTTCATCTCATCGCATTGTCTATCTGTCTATCACGTGCTAGCGCAGTTAACGCCAAATCGTGGGCAAAATCCCTTCGACGCCGAAGGCGCCTCAAATTCTGGTGCCTGCTATTTTGAATGAACGTCTGCCAGCCAACAATGAAGCAGACTATTATCTTTTGTCTATCACTAGTTTTTTTTTATCCTCCGGCTTATCTCATGCCAAATCTTTCGTACCACCCCAAAATGACGAAGCTTACTTCCACGCACTTTCTTCTCGGTCTGTGAAATCCTATCCCATCCCAGTCACAGCAACCGTAGTGGCTACCAGAAAACAGCAGATGGCAGTTACTAACCTTGTTGTTACGCAGCGTGACTTTGCCTCCGCATTTGGCACAGCAACGAATGTTGCAATAATTGCAGATGTGCCCGATGCCATCCGCAAATTTGGTTTTGAGGCAAATGTGGCAAGTCGCGTCGAGTTCAATCCCAGACTTCTTCTGCTGCTCAGACTTTTGTCTGATGGAGTCGACGAGTGTAGCCACCTCGTCTTGTTTTCTCCTGTGGAAACAGATGAAAATAAATATGATATTGGTTAATTATTCATTTGATTCAACGCTAAGATAATTAGTATTGATCACACTTCAATGTTTTTTTGCGTGAGGAAGATTTATGTACAATAGTTTATTTGCACAAAACTGTAGACAAATGCTCTGAACATAATGAAGGTGCAGAACTATTGCACTAACAGTCATCTCATTAGTCAATACGCCTATTATGTTGCTTAGAAAGGGTGATGTTTTGTTGGTATCTTTTTGGCAAAACTGTTTTTGACACATCACGCGTGATTCGTGTCTTGTGTCATTGTCAAACTTGTTCAGTTTGGTCTATAATTTAATCATGAATCATCGTTTGGTCTGTAATTTAAGCATAAGTGGGCGCTGGTAAAGTTGGAGTAAGATTCCCTCTTTTATTTGTGTTCAGCGACGAAGCTCATTTCTATTTGAATGGATATACGTCAACAAACAAAATTGCCGGATCTGGAGTGAAGACCAGTCAGAAGTCAATGCATCCTACTGTCACTGTTTGAAGTGGATTATGGGCCGGTGGCATTATTCGTTAAATACCGGCCGAAATGTTGGAGAGAATGTGCCAAAATAAGACGTTGCGCCATCTACAGCGGAGCCACGGCCAACATTTACATGAAATTATTTTCAAACATTAAATTATATTGATCGTTCTATCGATTCCGATAGATTTTTCATCAATTTTCTCATAGTTTTTGTGTTTTATTGTTTTGAAAATCAAATCCTATACCTCTTAGAAAATCACCCTTTATAATTCAATCCGATTTTATTTCGTAATAAGTATATAGAGAGTAATGAATATTGAATTATTTCCTATATATGTAATTGTATTGAATTATTTCCTATATATGCACCTGATAAACAGCTAAATGTGTGGTAGTAGTTGGCCAGTTGAACGCTTCCAGAAGAACTAGTCCTTTTGAGCCATTCGCGAACGGATAGTCCTTCTCTAGTTCTGATATTGTTGGCGCGAAATCTCTGAACGGACCGATTTCGCGCCAACAATATCAGAACTAGAGATGGACTATCCGTTCGCGAATGGCTCAAAAGGACTAGTCCTTCTGGAAGATTGAGCGAAAAACAGCTCTTTGTTGAAAAACGATAGTCACTTCGCCGAAAGGGTCATTTCGCCGAAAAAGCCATTTCGCCGAAAGGGTAATTTTTTTAGGGTCAAAAATATCTTTTTGTTATTATATCTCCGCATGTGGCGCAGCTACATAACCGAAGCCAAGATGGCTTGACGGCACAAAGCCGCCGAGGCGACACCATCTGAGTTGGCCGCCGAGGCGTTCCCAGCTGAGTTGGCCGTCGACCCGTCGTCGGAAGCGGCGGCCTCTTGCAAAGAAACCTGTAACCGCCTCTTTTGCCCAGTCTACTCAAAGCTGGGTTTCTTTTTTTCAGTTAGGTCCGAAGGAGCGGTAGCGAGGTCGGATAGCATACGAACAAAACGATGTGGTGAAGCCGCATTATATATTTTTCCATCTGCATACAGTTATCGGAAAGTACCGCAAATAATTGCCTGATATGTACACTAATAAAGTCATCAAGTTATTTTGGGAATTCCGATCTGAGCATCATGAATAAACCTACAAAAACTATTCTAGTCTCTGGATCATATCAGAAGTACGAATGTAGGTCAACAAAACGGGAGTAAACATAATCATTTTTTATTGATCTTTTTTATTAATTCCAATTACGATATTAAGCCTAATGACGAATTCGGCGAAATGGCCTTCGACAAAATTATTTTTTCGGCGAAATGGCTCTCAGTGAAACGGCTCTCAGTGAAATGGCTTTCAACGAAATAACCCTGATCCGTTTTGCCCACCACTAATCAGAACCGAAAACTAGACCCGAATGTAGTTTGATAACTACCCCTGGAAATATAAAACTGTTTTATATGAATCTAATTTATGAAAATCAGTGCAACTATCTTTTCTGCAGCCGTTCTTGAACTTCGCAACTAACGGAAACAAAGATTTTCGCAGACGCACAGATCGACAAATGACTACTGAAGCAAAACAGCACCTGAAACAGAAGCATTTACCTAGTTTAGAACTTCAAAATATAATTTCATGTTTTAAGTAGAAATAAATAATTCTACTTCAATCAATATATACTTTTCCTTTCTTTCAAAAGATTATAATGATCCATATAATACATAATCACTTAAAGCTATAACTTATCATAATAGCAGTTCTCATAGGTAAATGGAAAACCCCTTATGTTAGAATGAACAAAAGCTACCGAAACCAGGTTCACCACAAAAAAAAATCGACTTTCGATATGAAAACCTGAAGCTTTGCTTGAAGAACAAATGTATCTAGATTTCAAACAACTGCATTTGATTCAACTGAACAGAACAAATAATGTTGTGTACATCAAGTTTTATAACGAGATGGAAACAATTCAAATCGTTAAACATCAATCACCCAGATTATATGGAAGATATTGCCATAAGAGTGCGTGCAGTTAGCGATCAATTTATTCGAAATAATATGTCCCAGTACGGAGAGATTATTTCCATCGAAAATGAAATGTTGTAGAGCTTTTTCCCCGATATTCTGAATGGTGATCGTTTATTACGCACGCTCTTACGAAAACCGTACCTTCTTATAGGACTTTCGGCTAAGACACAAGGTTTTTATGTAAATCGCTTGTCACCTACGACAATGAGATGGCTCTTGCCAATATTGTCGAAACACTATTCAATACGGTTGGCCTTGTGAAAACTGAACAGGAACTGAACATACACCCCCAAAGACAACGGTGCTTCTTCTACGCCGACCACAAACAATCCCAGTTCTTCTGTGACAGCCATAAAAACAAAAAGCGTGAATAGCGAACCATTACCCTCGTTTGATTCGTTAGATAGCAATGAGAACGCTTCTCATTCAAGGAAGACGATAACAACGAGTTATACAAGAACCTTTTTTAATACACCTAGTGGTGTACGGATAACTTTCTCACAACGTTTGCTTTAAAAAACAACGACGACAAGACCTATCTCATTTTTGGATAGCAACGACTGGCTCTTTTTTACTTACCCTACGAAAGAAGTGAGCTCCGAAGTGACAGACCAAGTCGACCAAGAAGGTGCTGCTGTGGCTGACAATCAGCGAGAAGGGGATGTCCAAATCGCTCTTCTTTCGCTCCGAACTGGCCGTGAACGGGGAAATTTATTGTACGGAATGCTTGCCGGAAGTTGCGTCATTTATCAAGAAATACCATAAGGGCTAAGACTCGGTGTTCTGGCCGGATGTTGCGTCGGCCCTCTACTCGAAGCGATCATTGGAGGAGATGGAGCGGCTGAATATCGATGTGCTACCCAAGTCGGTGAAACACCAGCTGCGTCACGTCGAGAATTGGTGGGCCAACCTGAAGCGTAAGATCTACTCAATCATGGTCATGTAATAGCAAAGCCTTGGTATTACATTCCTTTTGTGTAATTTGACCTTCTGTTTCAATAGACTTCGCAGCCGATTCATAGCATACAGAACCATTTATGGCTGGCGCTACGATCTTACTGACACTACGGTTCCTTCCAGGTCGGGGATCGACCATACGACAACTGACTTGAAAGACCAGCGCCATGCGCATTGATTTGCCAACCCGGGCACGTTAAGCGCAATTTTCAAAAATTTGGAGAGTATATTCAAAGAATTCGACAGTATCACGTCAAAGGTCCCAACTGCAAATGAGAGCCTCTATTTGTTTACTTTCTCTTTTGATAATTACGGTTATATTACTGCAACTTGATGAAAGTTTCCAATATAAATCGAAAGCTGTAGTTTTAACTTGAAAGTTTTGCGAACAGTAAGACGTCAAATATAAAATCCATCTGGTAAATTGTGAAGGAAAGAGTAATCAAAGAGAAACTGCCATTTGCAGGTAGGCCCTTTTGTCGTGGGACTGTCGAATTGAAGAAAATCTGTTTGTTTCAGTTTTAAAAATTTTCTAGTCGCTCTCCTTTTCAATCTTTTTGCGATGGGTTTTGATGGAAATTCTTAGAAAATATGAAGAATTGAAGTCAAATTGATTTCATGGTTCAATCAATACTATACACCATACCAATCGCACAAGGCTCTGCTAAAATATTATTTCACATTACATAAAGCAGCCTCCAAATGTTCAAAGTGCTTGAAAATCAAAAATTCTTTGCACAAGGCTGCCACAATACAATGCTTTCAAGATTTGCAACGGATGTCTATGATAAATATTTAAAGTCTAAATCCAGGTCGTAGCTATCCAAATCGATAGACTATTAGCAAGATGTTATAAAATACGTACCGCATAATCTCATTCTCCCGCTCCTCCTCCTGTCTCTGCCGTAGCATAACATTTTCAATTATAGCGCGCTCCTCCTGTGTCAGATGAGACAAATCAGGCATATCGGCCATTTTGGTTATATCCTAGCCGTGACAAGAAATACGATTTCTAACGTATTTCACAATTTGGTTAGCCTTGAACTGGTTAATAATTTGTATAGTTAGATTCTGTGTTTTTCAAATGCCCGTTCAACGTTCAATATGCGCTATTAGGTACGCAATGCTTTTCAATAAAATAATAATGAAGCACTATTTGTGAGTATGACCTAAAAGCTATTTCGTTATTTTTTTTGCGTATGCTTGACTACACACCGATCCTTAGATACCGTTCTGCTTCACTCTATTTACACACTAAGCACTACTACGCCGATTACCGGTTCAAAAAAACTATCGTTATAGGAAATATCTGCAAGTATTTGCGCTTTCGTTCACTTCGTTATATGTATCACTAATCACCGATAAAACCGATGAGCCCACATCGGAGGTTGCCACTTTGTATTTTTTCAGTTTAGTTTCACATTTCGAAAATTGATACCCGCTACTGTCGTTATCATTGTCTTCACCATTAGCTACACTTGAAAAACGAATGTCGCGATTAGTTTTGGTAAACATTTTCACAGCTTCCCCGAATAGCAACATGCGTTGGAACAATCTCCGACTGACAAATTGCACCTAGCTCTCGCAGGACCGGAGTTCCTCTATGGTGCATGCCGGTGCCACCGGCTATGTGTCCTGGAAATAAAAAAGAAAAAAAGAGCGGTTATCATTGGTTAGTTTGATTTGATTTTAATAAAATTTCCATAACATTCGCGTTAGAGAATTTTCTATTATATTATTTTATATCGTTTTATATGTTTTACCACAGCTTTAACCTAGTTATGGTCAATCTTTGAGAGGAAATATTTTCTATCAAAGCAACAGAAATGCGTAACGCATCATCAGACTTTACGATCGATATTTGGAGTTATTTGGATAAAGCTTAGCAAACCATTTATGTTGTCCTAACGAAGAAATCAATTCATCTCAAGACTTTCTTAAAATCGCTGTAATTCGGAAACTGTTAATTGTACTGAAAAAAGTGGAAATCCGTTCCAAATAACAGAAAACATTTACCAAATACATAGAATGTGTTGGGTCGAAGGCCGAAATGGGTGGGGTTTTCGACAAGCTCACATATATTTGGAACACTACTGACTTGCGATAATGATGCTAGCGGCTTAGTGAAAAAGCGTGTTGCGTTGAAGCCACAACAACAGAAGAAAATTTTCTACGGACTCCGTAACAATCAGAATATGTATGTAATACAATGGTTTATTTGTAGGATAACTAGTATCCGTTGGGTGTCGCTAATCGAGTATACATATCTGTATTCATGTCTTTTTCATGTTTATTCACGGCATCTGTCTGATAAATAGAACAACAAGCAGTAGTCTGAATTTCTTTTGATAACAACAGTTTATAGTTAAATGACCATCATTTCAAATTGTGAAGCCTAGTAATGCCTTGGTTTTACATCCCTTGTGTGAAGTTTGATCATTCTGTTTCAACAGACTTTGCAGCTGATTTTTAGCGTACAGAACCATTGCACGGCTAGCTTGTATCATTTGAAAAATCCACATATTTCTCTCTCGGTAGTCGACTGCCTAAAGATTAGAAAGCAAAATATCAGCACGGCATACTAGAGATTGGGTTGTCTCTTTCGGTAGCCTGCTACCCAGATATTCAAACAGAAACATTTTATTAGGAATTTATAGATACAGTTCGAGTATTACAAATCAGACGCCTTTTATGAACAAGTTATCATATCCATTTTCTAAATACACCCAAGTGACCACTGGCGCGTGATGTTGAGCGAACACTTCTGTGAACTTCAATTAATAGAGAGTAGATCTGGCCTTGCTATGAAAAATTTGCAAGGAAAACCGAAAATTTTACGATAAATTGTTTTATTTTGCTGATTTTGCGTGTCCACGCTTCATCTACGAAAACCATACAGCAGAGTGCTCACCGGCGTATACACCTCTGTGAAAGTATCTGCATCCACCTTAGAGAATTTATTAGCTAATGCTCTAGCACTTTGGTGCGATTCAGTGGAAGAGGTAAAAGGAAATAAACAAACGCACTCATGATGCGTGCACACTTACACAACAGTGGTGTATAAATGTGAAAGAGAAGAGCTCTCGTTGAAGTTGTCAGTGCGAGGGGAGAAATTTTGCTTGCTCTTCGTCACACAGAGGAGATAGACATCTCTGGTGTCAAGCAATCAGCAGATGAGCGCTGAGTGCAAATCAAATATTAGAACCCACTGAGAGACGATTTGTGAGTTGTGATTTGATGTGTTTGTACATCAACACATTGAATCAGATTCTTATGACACCAGAGTTGCTATGGGCGGCCAACGTTTGAATCGATGCCATTTCAATCCAATTCTCAAGACATGTTCTCGTATGCTGGAAAACGCATTCGGTCCAGTAGCCAGTTGTGTTTAGCTCGAGACATGAAATTCAATCGCTACGGTACATCACGCTACAGTTCGACTTTTGTTTTCGTACATTAATGTTCGGGTTCGTTTTGAGTTCCAGCAAAAACAAAACCGAAGTTGTGTTGGCAGCTCTGTGGTTTAAGCATACACTCACCGATGATGCCAAACTCAGTACTCACTTCTTAAAACTAGTAATGAGAGTTAAATGCTATGAAATGAAAACTGAGAACCATCAACACCATTATAATTTGATGTCAGCGGTGCTCTGTATAGGTGAGTGTGTTTGTTTAGATCAGCGATGAGTTTCATCTTTACCATCATTTTACGGATTGCATCGTAAATCATGAGGTGAGCTGATGAATAGAAAAAATCGAATCTTATGAGCGAGTGTTTGCCACTCTTGGTTGAGACATTGCTTAGTATGTGTATATGTCAAATAATCTGACTAGGTTCTCTCGGTGACACAGAATATGTAAAAAAAATCTGGTGGATTAATGCAGGTTTTTTATAAGTATAAAATAGGTATTGAATTCGCTCAAACTTTAGAAAAATTTTCCGAAACCCGGAGGGCCGAATGTCATATATCATTTGATTCAGCTCGACGAACTGAGCAAATGTCCGTGTGTGTGTGTGTCTGTATATATATATATATATATATATATATATATATATATATATATATATATATATATATATATATATATATATATATATATATATATATATATATATATATATATATATATATATATATATATATATATATATATATATATATATATATGTGTGTGTGTGTGTGTGTCTGTATGTGTGTTGTCAACTAAGAGGTCGAGATCTCAGAGATGGCTGGACCAATTTTGATCAAACTAGTAGCAAATGAAAGGTCTCCCCGTCACCCAGAACGCTATTGAATGGTTTTGAGATCGGATGTTTACTTTTTGAGTTATACGAAGTTTTATGTCAAAATATTCAGTTTTTTTCAGTATCTGTCACAATTGACCTTGAAAACAGAATATATTTTCATACTTAGATTCCGCACGGTAATACCTATCCAACAAGCCATAGATTGTTAAAATCCGTCCATGTTTAACGGAGATATCTACATTTTTGTGTAAGCGACTTTTTCCCTTATTCCAGCAGTAGAAATTTTGAGCGCTGTCTGGCAAAGAAATGCTTGGGAGCAACATAAAAAACGATTTTTTCTACTGTTACATACATTTGTTTCTAAGTACCCAAAAGACTGTGTACAGCATGATATTTTGCCTCGGACCGATTTCAGCATGGTTCGTTTTAGGCAACATAATCGTTCGAATATGCCATATGTAAACGAAATGATGGCAGAATTTTCGAGTTGAAAGCGATTCCATAATTGTGTTGATTTAAACTACTTACAGCAATAAATGCTGCAAGAACACAACAGCTAATACCATTCGAATCAGTTCGTCGAGATCAGCAAATGCGTGTGTGGCAAATAATTTCACTCAATTTTTTTCGGAGATGGCTCAACCGTTTTCTACAAACTCAGATTCATACGAAAAGTCGTATACTCCCAAACAAGATTCCTGAATTATGTTCGTTTCCGACCTCTGGTTCCGGAACTACAGGATGATATGTGTAACGAAATTAAAACTGTGTAACTCATTTTCTCGTAGATGGCTGAACCGATATAAGATTCAGATGAAATCGAAGAACTATCTAAGATTCAAATGAAAAGTTTTAAGATTCTATAAAACATCTTGTTTTTTTCAGTCAGATCCAACTTCCGGTTTCGGAGATACAGGGTGATTAGTATAAAAATGTCTATTTCACCTTAATTAATCAGGTTTATCGGGTTAGCAGATTTGGATAGTCGATAACCAAGTAAACTTATTTTATTTTTGGTTGTATTCAGTTTTCGTTTCGGAAGGCACCCAAAAATTTAATTCGCACTACGATTCCTCAAAGATGTCTACATTGATTTTCAAACATTTTGAAACAAATGTAAACTATACAGCATCTCAGGTGAATTTGTCTGAGTTCGGCTACACCGAATTTCGAATTCCGGTTCCTGTATCGAATCGTCTCTCAAAGCTCAATCGTTTTTTTTTTTTTCAGAAAAATCCAAATCGAATTTCAGAAACAAAAGTTCAAATAAAAATAAATCCAATTTTATCCAATTCTGACTAACGATTCTGGAATCATAGGATGATGAATTTTTAAAATTCAAAACGATATAGAAGATGACATTCCCGAAAAGCTTTAAAGTTGAACTCAAAAATATTGCAATTTATTCGTCATATGGCCATACGAATCGGTTTGGGCTATGCTGGTTTCTGAATACCGGCTTTGGAAGTACATTAAATTAGCCTAAATTCTAAAGTGGAAGTTATTTCGACATATCATGGAATGTTTAATCGATCGTTACACTTTTAGATTAAAATTCGATCCGATTTGCAGTTTTGACATTACAGAGTAATGAGTGATTAAAATCTCAAATTGCCACTTAAAACGACGGACATTAGAATAATGTCATGAAAACTGAAACACCGAAGAGTGGTATATTCATTCAAAAAACAATGCGGATTGATAAAAAAAAGGTATCATCTCACTGCTAGGTGGATTAAGCACGTTTTTGGAATATGTTTCTATTAAGAATTAGAAAACCAAACAAATTGTCTTAGATTATACGTTCTTTTCATTATTTGACAATTTTGGCTTCATATAATTTTCTAGCTAAGGAAGGAAGAAAATGGCCATCTGTGATAAGCATAAATAAATTATACTGCACTTCCAAGCGGATGATGAACGCAGAAGAATTCCGTTTGCCGAAAAGATTTATAACTCACTCTATGAATGATGCCAAATATTCTACAATAACATTCTAAGGTCAAGAATAACAAAGACTCATTCACTACTTTTCCTTCTAACTTGCAACTTCAGGTGAAAACGACTGTAAATCCTTCACCAAGAACAGGATCAAATATGTGTGGAGAAAAAAAGGTTATAGTCGCCATTTGATAATTGAGTTTTCAATACCAAGTCTGAGTTGGTCTTACAAATAAGATTATGAATTGTCAGTTGGATCAGTTGGATTTTCAGATTCACATTCGCATTTTTCTGGGCGTTAGTTTGCATGTTTTGACAATGTCCTGCATGTTCGGATACAGCCAAAGAGCGAATCTTGTGCCTTATCGAACGAGTTGACAGAGATTAGGCTAATTCTAGATCAACGAAAACGTTTAGGGCCATTCAACTAATAGTGCTAGCCAACAGATTTTTTCATAAATTTTCAGTGATACTTATAAAAAATTCTGCGGTTTGAATTCGACATGCAATCATTAAATTTGACTTCAAATTATTTTAACTCAGTGTCTTTAAGCCGTTTAACTATCGGGACAAGGAATAAATTCTTTTAAGTTTGAAAATATATCGAATATATCTGTTGGATCACGGTATAGTATCGGCCTGGTGAAAAAGATTCCCCTAATCTTATTTCTCGACAGTAGCTACCAGTATCCATTCTTTTTTTTTTACTTATTTGTCGTCAAACTATAGTAGACCATTACATTGTATTGATTACATTTTAACACGTGTGATATTTTCTAAAATAAACATTAATGTGCATTATGTTCTAGGACCTAGATCGTATTGAATTAAAATATTGTTTGAGCTGGGCTGTCGTCATTGTAAAGTCAATTGCTCCGGAATGCTTATTATAAGTTGACATCATTTGATTTAATGGGCCAAATTTAGAATAGTTGGTACGATAATGACTTATATAGAATATAGCTCGGTTTCGTAATTGTCGGGAAGGTATATAAAAATTAAGTTTAGGCAGAAGTCCAGATGAATCAACCCGATGTGTAACGATGTTATGTATGAATGAAACCATTAATTGTTATCGACGCTCTTCTAGTGTGTGGATGTCAATGAGCATGCAACGAGCTTTGTATGAAGGTAGAGGAAATCTTGCCAAACCTAACTTACGGAGTGCAAATACACCCAAACCTCCATTTACGAACCTTATATATGTATGTATGTATGCTTACACACTCACTCGTTTGCGTATATGTGTATATATTTGTACATATAAATGATCACTTTTACTTCACCAATATTTATATGTATTAGAAAATACAAATATTTGCACACATGCGTACTTATATTAATTCATATAACAGATCGGCTGAAAAGTTCGTATCGTTTCTATGAGAGGGCGCCACTAGAATTAAATCCATACCATTTTAAGTTAGTACCAACCTTCAACAGATACGTGTATAAATTTGACAGCTGTCTGATTATTAGTTTGTGAGATATTGCATTTTGAGTGAAGCTACTTTTGTTACTGTGAAAAAAAAGGAATTTCGTGTGTTGATGAAACACTACTTTTTGATGAAAAAAAGTGCCGACGATACCAAAAAATGGCTTGATGAGTGTTATCCAGACTCTGCACCGGGCGAAGCAACAATTCGTAAGTAATTTGCAAAATTTTTTACTGGTCATATGAGCACCGAAGACGATGAACGCAGTGGACGTCCAAAAGAGGCTGTTACCGATGAAAACGTGAAAAAAATCCACAAAATGATTTTCAATGACCGTAAAGTGAAGTTGATCGAGATAGCTGGCACCCTAAAGATATCAAAGGAACGTGTTGGACATATTATTCACGAATATTTGGATATGAGAAAGCTTTGTGCAAAATGGGTGCCGCGTGAGCTCACAATCGATCAAAAACAACAACGAATTGATAATTCTGAGAAGTGTTTGGAGCTGTTGAATTGCTCCCTCATCCACCGTATTCTCCAGATTTGGCCCCCAGTGACTTTTTCCTGTTCTCAGACCTCAAGAGAATGCTCGCTGATAAAAAATTTAGAAGCAATGAAGAGGTAATCGCTGAAACTGAGGCCTATTTTGAGGCAAAGGACAAATCGTACTACAAAAATGGTATCGAAAAGTTGGAAGATCGCTATAATCGCTGTATCGCCTCTGATGGCAATTATGTTGAATAATAAAAACGAATTTTGGCAAAAAAATGTGTGTTTCTATTAAACGATACGAACTTTTCAGCCGAACTGTTATACATATATAAGTTACGTAAATGGAGGTTTGGGTGTAATAGGAATTGCTTTTGAACTGATTCTATACGTTCCTTGTGAGTGATTGAGAATGGGGACCAAACAATGCTACAATATTCAAGTATAGACCTTACGTAGGTAATATATAATGTTTTAATCGTGTAAGGATCGCAAAAATTATAGCTGAAGCGTTTTATAAATGCAAGCATGTTATTACACGGAACGACCGAAATTAGCTCTGCGCCTAATTCGTATTACTGTTTTTGAATTAGTTGATTTTAACAACAAAATTTCCAAAATAACTATAAAATTAGTTAAAATGTAGAATTTACTGTGCTGAAAAAACTCTTATTTTTAGAGAAAGTGTTTAGTTGGCGAATATTCTGGACACAAACCAGCAATATTTCAATCCAACACGAAATTCTCATTGACAACTAATTTCGTTATTAAAATCAGAAACTTTGATTCTATTTATCTATCACCGTCATTACTGAAGGACAGCAGTGTCAAAGCAAAACAATCCATTAAAAAGCTAAAAGGGACAGTCTTGTTGAAACTGCTCGCAAATTGTTTAGATGTTTTTCGCATGTGTTACGATATATCCCTATATAATTTTCTAAACCGATATGTAAAAATGCCGTAAACTGTTAGTGGAAAGTGTATTTATTCAGAATTTGTGCGCAGTTAAAGCGATTGTGCGTAATAATGTTTTTACGCGAAACAGTGAAGTGAGTTTCGAATGTTGCACTCTAATTGTACACGTCAAATGATTTTTTTTTTTGTATCTTCTCATTCCGGGCTACGCCGTCCGGTGTACTACTTGTATTCGGTTTTTGTTTTCCGAGTGCTCAAAGTTTTCAGTGAGGGAGTCGATTTCGCGAAGTCGAATGAAGAAAACAGCGATTTAGAAGTAAAATTTTCAAAAAGAAGTTTATGTCTCGCTTATGTCTTTTTCTCCAATACAACATCGTATTTATACCTGCAAATATAGAAAAGATAACCGCGACTGAAATTTTTTTCGGTAGTAGTGTGCCATCTAGTGGCTAGTAGTCATTACGGTGCTAACGAGCGCCATACAGCTGCTAATTGCAGAAACCAATTCAACCATTTATGTTGGTTGAAAACAACGTTTTATTTCTCTAATTCAACTAAAAAATTAGTTGAATGGATATGAAGCGTGCCTTAGCTAAGAAATGACAGCACGTTTCATTGGTGAATTCAACTAAAAAAATAGCCATTTCAACAAATATTTTATTATTATTAAGAAAATTAGAATTAAAAAATCTAAATTAGCAAAAGTAAGATTTTTTTGATTGTCTCAAAAAATAACTAACTAAAATCAGAAAATCAACTAATTTTTTCGCCAAAATGCTAATTTCGGTCTTTCCGTGTAGCTTTGCCTATTATCGTATTATAGTGATCGATGAAAGTCAACTTTTTATCTAAAATTACTCCTAGATCTCTAATTCTAATATATCTTTCTACTGTTTGTTCGCCTAGTTTAATTGTGATATCTGGTGTGTTTTGTTTCCTACTGAAAGCTATTACTTTACATTTATTGACGTTTAGTTTCAAAAGGCTTTTGTTACACCAGACATGGAACGTTTGCACTTCATCTTGAAATACCACCTTGTCTACCTCACTTTTTTTTCTAGGAAGAGCTTCATGTCATCGGAATAAATCAACACTTTTATGTGTTTTAAAATAAGAGATATATCGTTTACAAATAAAATGAATAAGAGAGGGCCTAGATGAGAACCTTGTGGAACTCCTGAGGTTACTAAGACATGGTTGGATATCCTCCCTTTAAATCGAACCATTTGCTGACGATCAGTCAGATACGACTCAAGCCATTTGAGTAGTTCAGGACCAGTTCCTATTTTTTGTAGTTTGAATAATAACATAGGTATATCAATGCGATCAAATGCTTTGCTGAAGTCAGTATAGAGAGCTTCTATGTAATTACCCTTATCCATAGCAGCCAGTGAGTAATTGACAAA
The DNA here is from genome assembly GCF_030247185.1 of Malaya genurostris. Taxonomy (NCBI): domain Eukaryota; kingdom Metazoa; phylum Arthropoda; class Insecta; order Diptera; family Culicidae; genus Malaya; species Malaya genurostris. Next base: position 108,974,684 of record NC_080571.1, read on the forward strand.
TTCGAGTAAATTTGTATTAGTCGAGCGACCCTTAAAAAATATTAGTGATTCTATTTTTAACTTGATAAAACATTTTTTCATTGATTATCGCTTCAAAAAGTTTAGGAATGCAGGAGATAATTGCAATTCCTCGATAATTACACACATCTGAATTTTTTTTCCACTTTTGTAAATCGGTAAATCGGGTGTGGCTAGTTCTAACGATAGTTTTTTCATGAATATGGGAGGAATTCCATCAGGTCCGGGACCTTTAGAGATATCTAATTTATTGAGCGCTTGCATAATATCTTGGACACTAATGTGATGAATATTAATATCACAAGCATGTTCAGGGAAGAAATTAAAATATTCACGGTCTCGATTCTCTTCGGAAAACGTAGTATAGGTTTCTTGGAAGTAATTTGCAAATATCTTCCGAGTTGTCAGCAGTCTTACCCATGAAAAACATTTTTGAGAGAAAATTATTAGATTTCAGATTTTGTTTTACGTAATTGAAGAAATTCTTCGGGCAAGATTTGATTTCACTCTCCGTTTTTGAATAGTACTCCTCGGAAGCGATTTCAATTGCCAGATTCAACTGATCACAAGTTTGTAAGTAAGTTACTAAGTTGACGCTACTACTGTCTCTTTTATATTTTTTATGGGCCTTCTGTTTTCGATTTTTTAGATTTTTAATGTTATCTTTATACCATATTGGATATTTATAGTTAAGTCGTCGTCTGATTCTCTTAAAAGGTACCTGATTATTAATAGTATCAAATAAACTTATAAAACATTTCCACATAAGTTTCAACATTAGACTCCCTGAAAATGATCAAATCAAAGATATATTGGAGGATTTCATTCTCTCCTACCACTGGTAGTAGGATGCTCTCATTTTCTGAGTCTGGGAAAAAGTCAATGTAACGTTGATTGAAGTCACCATAAATGTGTACTTTCACTTCGAAAGGTTAGTTATGATTTCTTCAGCAATCTGGAAAAACTTTTCATATACTTCTTTTTTTTTTTTTTTCATAAATACGTTTATTTCATAGGCAATATACATAAGTTTTTCTTCGCCGTGGCATCCACAATACATAGTAGTTTAAACCTAATACATTTCGAATATCATATTAGTATGTTGGTACTCATTAGTTAATCTAAACACTGTTTTTATCAAGCGAGTTGCTATTTTAATTACATTAAATAAAATACATTTATTTTGTACATGATCTTATAACTATTTCAGGATTGTTTGTATCAGTTCACCACTTATATTCAATATCCTATAGTTGGCTATTGGTTGAACTCATGGAAGAGAAAACAGTTTAACATAAAATAAAATTTAAATTGGAACTCCAATGGATTTAATGAAATGATAAAGAAGTTTCATGTATGGAAGGTCACGACAAGCAAGAATGTCGCGAACTGGGACATTGGATAGTCTACCTTGGGTACGCAAGGAATTTATTAGTTGAGATCTGACATCACGAAACTCCACGCATGTCCAAACAACATGGTCAATATCGCGGTAACCTTCGCCGCAAGCACAATGATTAGTCTCGGAAAGTCCAATTCGAAGGAGATGTGCATCTAACGTGTAGTGATTGGACATGAGTCTGGACATCACACGAATGAAATCTCTACTCACATCCAGTCCCCTGAACCATGCCTTTGTCGATATTTTAGGAATAATTGAGTGCATCCACCGACCCAGATCATCTTTATCCCAAGAAGCTTGCCAGCTGGCAAGTGTTCTTTGGCGAGACGCGCTATAGAATTCGTTGAAAGCAATCGGTCTCTCATAAATTTCACCCTCAATAGCACCACGTTTGGCTAAAATATCGGCTCTTTCATTGCCTGGAATGGAGCAATGAGCCGGAACCCAAACTATTGTGATTAGATAATTATTATTCAATATGTCATTCAGACACTGTTTTATTTTACCCAAGAAAAACGGTTCATTTTTGCCAGCAGCGTTTGAGCGAATGGCTTCAATTGCACTCAGACTATCTGTGAAGAGGAAATAATGGTTTGGAGATAATGTGACGATTACATTCAAGCTATAATGAACTGCTGCTAACTCTGCTATATAAACAGATGCAGGTTCTTGAAGCTTGAATGAGGCCGAAACATTATTGTTGAACATACCAAACCCTGTCGCTTCTTCCATTCGCGATCCGTCCGTGTAAAACATTTTCTCAGAGTTAATATGCCTGAACTTACTTGAAAATATTTTTGGGATTTCCATAGAGCGTAGGTGGTCCGGGATTCCACGCACTTCGCGCTGCATGGATGTGTCGAAAAATAAAGTTGAGTCAGGTACATTTAGGAGGCTGACACGGATAGGAATATATCTTGAAGGGTTGATTTCCTGTGACATATGGTTAAAATATACTGTCATGAATTTTGTTTGAGATCGAAGCTCGACTAGTCGTTCGAAATTATTAATTACCATGGGATTCAGCACATCACATCTTATTAGCAGGCGTGATGAAAGCTCCCAAAATCGATCTTTTAATGGAAGAACTCCCGCCAGAACTTCAAGACTCATTGTATGTGTCGAATGCATGCAGCCTAAAGCAATTCGCAAACAACGGTACTGAATTCGCTCAAGTTTGATAATATGAGAATTTGCAGCGGAACGAAAACAAACGCATCCATATTCCATCACTGAAAGTATCGTTGTCTGATACAATTTTATTAGATCTTGCGGATGAGCACCCCACCAAGACCCTGTTATTGTTCGAAGAAAATTTACTCTTTGTTGGCATTTCGTTATCAGATACCTAATGTGTCCTCCCCACGTGCATTTGGAATCAAACCACACCCCGAGGTATTTGAAAGTCAAAACCTGTTCGATTATTCTTCCCATCATATGAAGCTGAAGTTGCGCGGGATCATGCTTTTTTGAAAAAACGACCAGCTCTGTTTTCTCCGCAGAGAATTCGATACCAAGATGAACAGCCCAAACGGACAATTTATCTAAGGTATCTTGCAATGGTTTTTGCAGATCAATAGCTTTGGATCCAGTAACTGAAACCACGCCATCATCTGCCAATTGTCTTAGTGTACATGGGGTTACTAGACAGCTGTCAATGTCATTCACGTAAAAATTATAGAGGAGCGGACTGAGGCATGAGCCTTGCGGGAGACCCATGTAGCTAATTCTGATTGTTGCCAAATCGCCATGTGAAAAATGCATGCGTTTCTCTGACAAAAGGTTGTGCAAATAATTATTTATAACCGCTGGGAGTCCATGTTGGTGGAGCTTGTCTGAAAGAACATCAATGGAAACTGAATCAAATGCTCCTTTAATGTCTAAAAATACAGATGCCATTTGTTGCTTTTGAGCGAAGGCAATTTGGATGTCAGACGAAAATAATGCAAGGCAATCATTCGTCCCTTTATTTCTACGGAAGCCAAACTGAGTATCTGACAACAAACCGTTCGTCTCGACCCAAGTGTCGAGACGTCGTAGAATAATTTTTTCGAACAATTTTCTGATGCAGGACAACATCGCAATGGGTCTATATGAGTTGTGATTGGAAGCTGGTTTCCCCGGCTTTTGAATGGCGATAACTTTCACTTGTCTCCAGTCAGGTGGAACAATATTTTGCTCAAGAAACTTGTTGAACAATTCCAACAAACGTCTTTTTGCGAGGTCGGGCAGATTCTTCACCAAGTTGAATTTAATTCTGTCCAATCCAGGAGCGTTATTGTTACAAGACATGAGTGCTATGGAAAATTCCATCATTGAAAAGGGGCTATCAATGGAATCATCATTTGAAGAAGACTCCCTAACAATGCTATGCGTAGGAACGGAATCTGGACAAACTTTCCTCGCAAAATCAAATATCCATCGATTCGAGTACTCCTCACTCTCATTTCCTACGTTACGATTCCTCATTCGTCTGGCCGTATTCCAAAGAGTGCTCATTGAGGTTTCTCTTGACAAACCTTCCACAAAATGTCTCCAATAGCTGCATTTCTTAACCCGAAGTATGTTCTTGTACTTGGTTTCTAAAACCAAGAATTTTTCAAAATTCTGAGGAGTTCCTCCTCCTCGTTTTAAAAACGTCTTGAAAGCATTTTGTTTCGCGTGTTTAGCATCTGAGCACTCTTTGTCCCACCAAGGATTTGGAGGTCTTCTGTTAGACGATGGACCAAGAAATCGTTTGGTTTGGGCTTGTTCTGCGGCCTCCAGAATCGAACAAACGAGGAAGTCATATTCTTCAAGTGGGGGAAGCTCTTCCATTGAAGTTAAGACACTTGAAATATTACTTTGGTATTTAATCCAGTCAATATTTTTTGTCAAATCATATGGAATATTAACTGAATTAGCAATGCCTTTGTTACTGCTAATTGAGATGATGATTGGTAAATGATCGCTACCATGTAAATCAGGAAATACTTTCCAGGTGCAATCTAGTCGAATTGAAGTCGAACAAAGAGATAAATCTAATGCACTTGGACGTGCAGGAGGTCTTGGGATCCGTGTCATGCTACCCATATTTAGTACCGTCATGCTAAAATTGTCGCAAATATTATATATTAGAGATGATCTGCTATCATTGTAAACGGAACCCCACATCATTCCGTGCGAATTGAAATCTCCTAAAATCAAACGTGGAGCAGGAAGGGCTTCGACAATTTCATTAAGCTGTCGTTGTCCAACTTGAGCTCTTGGAGGAATATATACCGAAGCAATGCAAATGTCCTTTCCTTTAATGTTTATTTGACAAGCAACAACTTCTATACTAGAAGTCGAAGGAATGTTTAATCTATAAAAGGAATAACATTTCTTAATTCCTAAAAGCACTCCACCATACGGGGAGTCTCTGTCGAGACGTATAATGTTAAAGTCATTAAAATTTAAGGCTATGTTTGATGTAAGCCATGTTTCGCACAAAGCAAATACATCACATTTTTGACTATGCAACAAAACTTTAAATGAATCAAGTTTTGGCATGATGCTTCGACAATTCCACTGCAGGACAGTGATTGAATCATTTGCGGCGGATGATAAATTATCCATCAAATGATACAAAACCTGAAAGAGCTGGCCATTGAGCTGATAACTGTTTCAAAAAAGTTCTAGCTATTGGAAGGAATGCTGTTATGATGGTCTTTAGAGGTTCAGAAATATTGAATGCAGCGAAAATCCATTCTACAATTTCCGAAAATTTCAGTAATCCTGTTGGTGAATGTGAAATGGAGCCCACTGGATTATTGTCTTTTCTTGAGCTAGTTCCTGGATTGGTTTGTGAATTTGACAAACCAGGAGGCACAGTTTTTGGTTTTAAATTTGGCTTTTTAGCTTTAACACGGGGATCTTTTTTTGAAGGTATAATTTTAGGTGTCTTTTTTGGTATTTTGTGGTTTGTTAATCTCCTCTTAACAGACCCTTGAGGAGTGACAAACGAGGTATCTTCACTATTTCCGTCAGAGTCAGATTCCTCTGGCTCCGCAAGATTTGAAAAACCGTTTTCGGTTTCCAAAGGGGAGACATGTATGACCGTTTTGAGCATTTCTGCATATGTGCGCTTAGACCGTGCTTTTAAAGAAAGCTTCATTTTGTCTTTACGCAGCTTAAATGCAGCGCACACTGAAAGATCATCAAGAGGGCTTTCCCCACAATAAACACATTTTTCAACATCTTTATCGCAAAGATTATCCTTATGAGGCCCTTGACATTTGATACATTTGGACTTATTACTACAGTAAGTAGCTGTATGTCCGAATTTTTTACAGTTCGTGCAATTCATAACATGCGGTACGAAAAGCCGAACAGGAAGACGAATTTTATCGATATAGACATGGCTAGGCAATGCAGATCCGGCAAATGTTACGCGAAACGAATCTGAGGGACGATAAGACTTTTTTCCATCGACAATAGATGCTGAGTACAATTGTTTGCACTCGAGTATCTTAACTCCCTCAAGCATGGAGTTTTTAAAACGGCCAACTCCATTTTTAAGTAAATCATCTGCTGTCAGACTTGCTTCAGTCACAACACCGTCAATTTCTACCTCCTTCGATGGAATGTAAACTCGATATTCAATAGCAAATAATTTACAGGTTACAATATCGTTTGCCTGTTTCAAGTCGTTAACTACAACTCGAATTTTATCTCTATTAACCTTACAGATTTCTTTAACTTCAGAGAAATGTGATGTCAAATCCTTTGTAATTTGCATCAAGTTTAAAATCTTTTCTTTTTTTCGAAGATAGACTATCCATGGCCCAGTGGTACCCTGTGGATAATGTTTAGCCCTCGGAGTATTTAAACTTTTACTAGTATCCGGAATCGGATTCGGATGATCTTCCATGAGATCATCCATTACATTAAATTTTTTTTGTAAATTAATAATACCAAAATAAAAACTTATGTTTAGTAAAATTTCAGATATAAGAAATAAAAAATAAATTAAATTAAATCTACCTTGTAGCTGATGTCTCTGTTCCTTTATCGTGAAGAACGACGTGAAGCTCTTCCAACGATTTCCAATTGGCAGTCTTTTGCTGTTTCCAATTGGCAGTCTTCTGTCGTTTACTGCTATCTCAGTTGCTCTGCCGTCGTTGTGAACACCACTGCACTTGCTGTACCTGACCCCAGGTACAGTGCTTTTGCTCTTGGTGGCGATCAAATGCGATGCTTGCAGTGTAGCACCTCGCGATATATGCCGTCTCTTTTGATCCTACGCAGCGTACAAATTCTGGTACCTGGTAGATCAGCACTGGGTTGCTTTAGCACCTCTGTGCCTTTGCACCCCTTCGTCTTCGCACCTTTATGCGATGGCACCTCTGTGACTCGTCACTTCTATGCTCTCGCACCTCTGTGTCTCTACACCTCTGTGCGTATGAACGGGATGGCCTTCGTTGCTAGCTTTCCAGTCGGGAAACGCCCCGAATATTGCGTTTGCTATGGGCAGTTTAACTACCTGAAGCTTAGAATTGTCTCGGTAGCAGCCGTTAACTCACGAGCCAGTACAATCGAAACACAACCTCTTCGCTTGAATGGTTTTTACTGAATGTTCATATACTTCTTTACGGGTGTTGTTTGGGGAAAAATACACTGAGCAGAAAATATGTGTTTCCTCTGCCAGACGAGTTTTCACCTATACGTGCTCGAATTCTTTAATTTTTCTAGTGGTTATGATCTCAGCATTAAATTTTGTAGAAATAGCAATTAGTACTCCACCACCCGATCTCTTATCAGACATTTGTAAATTGCGATCATCTCTGAACACATTGTAATTACAAGGTGAGATGAAAAAACTGCAACAAAGTAAAACGCCATAATTTTTTCATTTTTTTTTTAAATTTTATTGAATGAAAGCAAAAAATGTCGGAAATAACATCAAATTTGAGAATCGGTTTAGATTTGTTCGAATTGGCCACCTTTGGCACGAACTATGGCCTTCAAACGGCCAATGAAACCATCACACGCTGCCCGAAAGTGGCTCTGCGGTATTTTGTCCCATTCTCGGCGAAGCGCTTGCTTGAGATGATCGACACTTTGGTATTTTTTAGTGCCAACCTTGCTTTCCAAAATACCCCAGGCACAATAGTCCAACGGATTGGCATCCGGAGATTTTGGTGGCCATTGTGCGGTGGAAATGAAGCGAGGAACCTCATTTCTTAACCATTCTTGGGTGGCGCGTGCTGAGTGCGATGGTGCTGAGTCCTGTTGGAATGTCCAAGGTCTGCGGCCGAAATGTTTGCGTGCCCAGGGCTTCAGAACTCCCTCCAAAATATTTTCGCGATAGATTTGCGCATTTATTTTGACCCCACGGTCGATGAATACGAGCGGCGAGCGACCATCGGCTGTTATGGCGGCCCACACCATCACCATGGCCGGCTTTTGAGTTCTGGTGGCCAACCGAAGTTGCAAATTTTCAGCTGACCTCTCTGGCAAGTAAACACGATCATTTTGTTTGTTTACAAACTGCTGGATAACGAATGGTTTCTCATCGGAGAAAACCAAATTCGGCAGTTCACCACTTTCGGCCAAGCGAAGCAACTCTTTAGCTTTCTCGAGTCTAACTTTTTTTTGCGCATCAGTAAGATCTTGCACTTTTTGGAACTTCAATGGCTTTAGTCCAAGCTCATTTTTCAATATTTGCCGAATGGCATATTGCGATATGTTCAGCTCACGAGCCATTTTTCGGCCACTGCGACGCGGATTTCGTTCAATTCGCTTCTTCACTTTTCGAACCATTTCTGCCGATGTTGCTGTTTTTTTTCGTCCACTTCCTTGACGTCGGGCTACGCTACCAGTATCACGGTAACGAGCGATGGTACGAGACACAAAAGATTTATTCACTTTTAAATGCTGGAGGGCTCTAACGATAGCCACTTGTGGTTTTCCAGCCAAATGCAAAGCAATCACACTATCACACTTGAATTCCATCACAAATAACTTTTTTTCTGAAAAATTCCCACCAAAATGCTTTTGTGCGCTTGTAAATAATATAATGAGCTGTCACTAGAATAAATCTGACAGCTGTGGGACGAGCGGTTTAGAAATGACAGCAGTCTGAAGTTGGTTGCAGTTTTTTCATCTCACCTTGTATTGCCGAAAACTTCTTCACTCCTAACACTTTCATCCCAACTTTTTTCCTATAGCTAAGATTATTGCATAAGAACTACTTAATATTCGACTCTTATGTTAAATTTGTCTAACAATAGTTGTATAGATCCACTGAAGCTCGTCTGATCGAAAACCATAAAAGCTCTTTAAATACCCCATTCATGGGTAAACCAATATGATTTTGTCGTGAATACGACTTACTTTACTATGGGGTGCCTTTTCAAAATTAGCCATATGGAAGAATGGGCAGAACTTAATCGTGAATATCTCGACTTGTATCAACGGTAGCAACATAATTCTTCCCCCATTTCATCAAAAATATGATCAGGAATTTAGGATAATATTTTGAACAGCGTTAGATAACCACAAACAACTCAAAAATTAAGTTTGCTCAAACTTTGAAAACTCTTTACTTTTGCTTGGCTTTTTCGCGCAAGGACGACGATTTTAAGGTAGTCAGGCACATATCTACAACTGACTGCGTATAAAAGGGGAACCGTGGTCAAAAATCGATCAAATTCGTCATCTAACACTCGTTGTGGATAGACGAATAACCTACTACGACTAATTTCGATTTTGTTTTATTTTTTTATTCGCAGTTGTCTACCTACCCAAGCTATGGGTAAAAACCGCCATAGATCCGAGAAGGATCCAAAGGATGCTAAGCGTCTGAAACCAAGTGATGTACAGGTGAACGACCGTTTGCTGAGTAAAAACCAATATGCTGATCTGCCAGTTGATGTCGAAGAGGAACTGCAGAAGAAGGAAAAAATGCCGCCTTTCTACCTGAAGGGCTTCCCACCAACTCTACGCTCGGATTTCAACACACTGATCAGCAAAGGACTACAGGCAACAATCCGTTTATGTACTGAAGGCTACAAAATAACTGTTCCGGCTTTGAACCACTACAAAGGAGTGGAATGCTATCTGAAGCAGACGAAAGCGGAATACTTCACACACGATATTGCCGCCAACAAACCTATGAAGGTTGTACTTCGAGGACTACCCGACATGATGGAAGCCGAACTAAAGCAGGCACTGTCGGAGGCTGGACTAAAGCCTTTGATTTCCGAAAGATTCAGCCGCTGGATCACAAAAAGAATCTTCCTCAAAAATCCCTCCTGGATGGGGCAATAATCAACCACAAGCAAAGGATGACTCTGGTGATTTATTTTCTGCTGAACAACTGATCGTCATTTTTGAAACAATGACAACAAAACTACGAAACTGCAGAACGCGGTTAGATCAAATCAACGCCTTAGGCAAATTCATCATCGAATATGCAATATAATGAGTTGGTTATAGTAAATTGGAATGCTTGCTCACTCAGGAGCAAAACTGCTGAATTGTCCGACTTTCTTCAAGAGAAGAATGCCGATATTGCTATTTTAACTGAAACTCATCTTAAACCTGAAATTTCTATTTTTATTTCCAATTACAGGATTCACAGGCTCGACAGGGCAACTACCAGAGGAGGGGGAGTTGCCATTGCCATTAAACGATCCATTCAGCACAGGCTTCTGTCAGCCTTTAAATTGCAACTCATAGAAGCCATCGGAATTGAGATTACAACGACGATGGGACCCATCATCATCATTGCAGCATACTGCCCCAAACAAACCAATCTCCGAGATGGTACGTGTGCATCATTGAAGCGAGATCTGGCTATGCTCACACGACGACAGAACAAATTCATCATTGCTGGGGACCTGAACGCACGGCATGATCTGTGGGGAAACAGAAGACAGAATCGAAACGGATTCGTACTTGCCGAAGATTACGAAGCTGGACAATACAACATCTTCGCTCCGGATCAACCAACGCGACTTTCCAGATCGGGAGTTCATTCCATTTTGGATATATTCATCAGCAACATCGCCATAGACAGCTCTCCAGTTGTCTTCAACGCGCTCTCTTCTGACCACTTTCCAGTAATATTGACGTTGGGATCTTCACCAGAAACAGTGCCTATTCAACCTCGGAGGAACTATTATCGCACCGATTGGGTCCAATTTCAACAAATCGCCGACCAACATATTAATATTGATCTGCCACTTGATTCCCCGATGGAAATCGATGCGGCCCTATCTTCCTTCCAGCATTCAATCACAGTCGCTCGTGATAGGACGGTTCCAGTACAACATATGCCGAGTTCCTCTCTTCAAATCGACAGTGTCACCAAGAAACTCATCCGACTTCGGAATATCTACCGGAGACAGTATCAACGAACTGGCATCCTAGATAGGAAGACTACTTATAACAACCTAACTAGGATAATCCAGGAAAGGATATCTGAGCTTCGCAACAGGAACTTCCAGCAAAAGCTTCGAGAAATTCTCCCACATTCAAAGCCCTTCTGGTCCTTAACGAAGGTGCTTAAGAAAAAACCGAAGCCTATTCCTCCTCTGATGTCACCCCAGGACGCAGCTGAAGGAATACCTTTAATCACACCAGTAGAGAAGGCAAATGCGCTAGGCCAGCAGTTTGTGTGTTCTCACAATTTAGGACTTAACATTGTTAGTCCATATGAAAGAGCCGTTGCTGATAGCGTAGCTGAGGTTGACCAATCAGACAGCTTGGTTCCTGAGGAAAGTAGAGTCACTGCGAATGAGCTGATGGCTTTTGTGAAAAAAACCAAAAATATGAAGGCCCCCGGTTTCGACAACACATTCAACATTGAGCTGAAACATTTGAGTATTCGCTCATTTGTCTTCTTAGCTAAAATTTTTAACAGGTGCTGGGAGCTTGGTTACTTCCCTTCAATGTGGAAGTTAGCTAAAATTATCCCAGTTTTGAAACCGGGGAAAGATCCTTCCTTTTCCAAGAGCTATCGGCCCATCAGCTTACTCTCTGCCCTATCCAAGCTGTTTGAAAAGTCAATACAAAGGCGAATTCTTGCTTTCGCAGATGAACAGGATATATTTCTGGAAGAACAGTTTGGGTTCCGGAAAGGAAGATCCACCATCCACCAACTCACAAGGGTTAACAACGTCATCCAGCAAAACAAATCAGTGTCCAAAACGACTGCCATGGCAATATTGGATATTGAAAAGGCATTCGATAATGTGTGGCACGATGGTCTGGTGTTTAAACTGCATCGGTATAATTTTCCCATGTATCTTATTAAAATTATCAAAAATTATCTTGCAGATAGAGCATTCCAGGTTTCTCTGAATAATGCACTTTCAGAAAGATTTACTATTCCTGCTGGTGTACCCCAGGGAAGTATCCTAGGTCCCATTCTATACAACATTTTTACATCAGACATCCCACCTCTTCCAGGTGGTGGTGTTCTGTCACAATTTGCTGATGATACTGCCATTCTTTACAAAGGTCGTGTCATTAATGCTCTGAAGAATAAACTACAGACAGGTCTGGACGCTTTAACGGAATATTTTACAAGCTGGAAAATTGTGATCAATGCAGCAAAAACTCAGGTCATCTTGTTTCCACATTCAAGATCTCCAAAACTTGTTCCATCAGACGAATGCGGAATACGATTCGGTGATGAGGTCATTCAATGGTCCGACGAAGTTATCTATCTAGGACTCACCTTTGACAGACATCTGATATTCAGGCCACATGTTGACAAAATCGTTCAAAAATGCAGCATACTCATTAGGTCTCTGTATCCGCTGATTTGTAGAACATCTAAACTATGCCTGAAGAATCAGATGGCTGTCTATAAACAAATCATCTACCCCGCAATTGAATACGCAGTCCCTGTTTGGCGGGGCTGTGCACGAACACACAAACTTAGGCTTCAGCGCATTCAAAGTGAGATCTTAAAGATGATTCTAAATCTACCCCCTTGGACAAGAACTAGTGAAGTACATGAGATGGCCTCCCTGGATATACTAGAACAAAAATTCGAACAATACTGCACGAAATTTGAAGAGAGGTGCTCAATCTCTGAAATACAAATAATTCAAAATTTGTACGTATTAGGTTAAGGATAGTTATAAGTAGGTAGACATTTTATAAATAATTAAAATAAATATTATGATTAAACATTAGTATGTAAAACAAGAGTAACTAAAACACCTAATATTAATAACGAATCGTATGAACAACAAAGATGAAAGGCCAAAGGGTCAAAACACTTGTACTGTAAAATGTTGATGTAATACACAAAAATAAGATTAATAAACAGATATTTATGCAAAAAAATGCAAAAATCGATCATTTCTTCTTGTGCGTTGGACGGAAGCAGACGTCGTGGGACCAGCAGCTTCGGAGAGTGCACCTTCTGCGTGGTACCAAACCTCAAAAGCTCAGGTCGTGCTCTCATTTGGACTTCAGCCGTCGGGTGGAGCAGTGGTCAATGAAAGCAGACCTTTTGCGTGGTATAAAGCCTCAAACGCTTAGGTCGTGCTTTCATTCGGACTTCAATCGTCAGGTGGAGAAGTCGGCAATGCTTTCATATGGACTTCGATCGTCAGGTGGAGCAGTTGGCAATGAAAGCAGACCTTTTGCGTAGTATAAAGCCTCAAACGTTCAGGTCGCAGTGCCAGTTTCCCTTCGAAGAAGATCGATTACATCATCCTGTTGGTGGTCGTTTGCATTGGAGAGAAATACAACGAGAAACGGACAACAATGTGGAACATTATGCAAAATCAGCTCTTCTAATGGCTCTAAATGTTACCTAAAGAACTATAAAGATTGCTTCTTTGTAAATCGAAAATTATTATTTTGTTATAAAGAACTATACTGGTTATTTTATAATATTTGTGTGCCAGAATGTTTGATGTAACTAATCTGTACTGTAGTTTGGGTGTATCGTTTCAAATTCTAGTAGTGAAAAATGGGAAAGCTTGCACAAGTAACACAATCGATCAACTAATTGATATTCGGAAGTATAAAGAAAGAGTGTCAGTTTTATTCGTATTCACCACATCCAGTTATGTCTCTGACATTGCACACCTGTACTTTTTTTTGTCGAACATGTTTTAGCGAAAACGATAAAAGAAATAGTTCCCCTGCATGTAAGTATTGGACTTTACTCTAGAGAAAAGATGCGCGTTATTGAGAGCGGTGGTAGTCGGTACTTCGGACACGCACTATACAAATGCGTAACATCGATGACTGCATTTCCAGTAACACTTGACAGAAAGTGGGAAAGGCGCCAAAATTTGAAAAAGAAAGTTGCGTCATCCACAATATTGAAACTGTAAAAAAATTCTGAAAACGTAGTATGAATTGTCAAGTTATTTGCACTTTAATATAATAAGTACTCTATTGTTCATGAAACTTAATTTAAAAAAAATTCTTCATGGGGGAGTATTAAATGTCATATAAACTATATTAATTTGATGTTCTTATCAGTATAATAATTCCCGAAGTAGGGACCAGAAGACGCCTACTGAAACTCACATCAATCTCAATCTTGCTATTGAATTATGTCCGGATCCGAATGTCTATTCCGAAATCCCGGTATGATGAGTGCTGAAAATTACAAATTGTGATATTTTAAACATACGACATCTCAACATGAGAAGTCCTATAGAGGATCCCATTAATTGATGGCCAAATAACCTCACTTCGGTTATGCTGGTTCACGGTTTCCGAATACACCCTAAGTAGAAAACAAAATCTCCAAAACGGAAGTCTATTTCTCACGTACGCTCATGAAAGCAACGGCATAACACCGTTAGATAGATTAAAGGATTATTCACACATTTCCGTTCCGGTTCAGTTCCGTGACGTTTCAGTGGGAATGCCTTCAGTGTGCCGTCAGTGGTCTTTTTTGTCGGAACCTTTCCGTTCCGGCACAGCAATGGCAGTGACATATCGACGTGAGTGAAGATAAAAAAATATCGGTGACGTCGAATTTGAATTTACTGGACGGACGTTACACTGACAGCGATCTGCACTGAAACGGCCCTGTGTCGGATAGGTGTGAATGCGCCCATAGAAAACGAATGAAATAATATTAGTATGATCATCGTATGTGTTTCTGTTGAATTTGTTTCCGTCGATACGGGACTGTAAGTGAATACCGTAGTGGCTAAGTAGAGCGAAGCATGCTTAGTTTCGTCCAATCAATTGGACTTTATCTTCATGTGTTTTCATATGCAGGGTAGTTTAATTGGTAACACAATTTCCCCGGTTAGGAGTTAGCTACGGGTTCGAGTCCCGTCTCTGCGGTAACATTTTCGCGGTTTTCATTACATCATTGTGTTCACATGTCGGTTTTCCAATCTGTTTCCCGTTAGATACTGATCATATTAAAACTAGCTCAAGGCGGCTTTACGTCTTAACAAAGCCTAAAACAAAATCGTTGAAGGACAATAAAAGGTTTGTCTACCTTTACCATTGTGTTTGAGATCACACAATCGTCACTGCTGCTACCACACACTAGTGGAGATCCATTAAATCGATGGATGAAACTATCGTGTGTTATCCCGTAGATAGCGAAATAGACAAAAACAAAAGTCTCAAATCAGTATCGTGCGACAAAAGCAGATGGGTAGAAATAGACTCGTGATCATTGTATGTGTTTCTGTTGAATTTGTTTCCGTCGATACGGGACTGTAAGTGAATACCTTAGTGGCTAAGTAGAGCGAAGCATGCTTAGTTTCGTCCAATCAATTGGACTTTCTCTTCATGTGTTTTCATATGCAGGGTAGTTTAATTGGTAAAACAATTTCCCCGGTTAGGAGTTAGCTACGGGTTCGAGTCCCGTCTCTGCGGTAACATTTTCGCGGTTTTCATTACATCATTGTGTTCACATGTCGGTTTTCCAATCTGTTTCCCGTTAGATACTGATCATATTAAAACTAGCTCAAAGCGGCTTTACGTCTTTTTTATTCAATAATATAATATAATATTAAGGCACACTGCTTAAGCTCTAAGATGCCAAGGGTATTTACTAATCTTAATTATCGTCTAACTTAAAACTAGAGTAGTATCATTATGTAATATAGTATCTGGCGATCGGTAGTGGCCGGTGAATTGAATTTAGGATGAGATGATTCCAGATGGCGATGGTAATTTTCTATGTTGGCCGCATTCTTCGGTCCGTGAGGGTCCGCGGGATACACCCCCAGGCTACGAAGGCCCGGCGGTTGGCCCGCATGCTGGTCATTGACTGGAGCGGTCTTCCGGTGATGGTGATGTTACGGAAGAGAATGAAAAAAAGAAGTAAATATTGTGGGAAACGGGGTAAAAAAGGGGTGTGGGAACAAAATGTTTGAAAACGACAGAGATCTAATTAGTTGCCATCGAGATGGTGAAAAAACAGGGAAAGGGGAACGAAAAAGTTAGTGACAAAAAAAAAGATCTTGTTAATTCCAATGAAGATGGTGAACAGGGACGGGGATGGCTTTACGTCTTAACAAAGCCTAAAACAAAATCGATAATATTAGTATCCAGGCACGGTGTCGTGCCGGCACTGCACCGGATCGGATATGTGTGAATAGTCCTTAAAATCGTTTGGAGGAGAGAATTAAGAGAAACGCCTAAACTACGACTCTTCGCATTCTGTAGGGAATAATGAAAATAATGAAAAGTTGGTGAACTACCAATAAACTAGAACTACGGGAAAAGATCTCAAAACAGCTGTTGAGAGTGGCATCATACATACTGTAAAGTAAGTTTTGTAAAGACAATTGAACGGCTGAAAGCAAAAATCGGATAGGTGCAACTTAGTTTGGAAAACACGTTTAAGTATTTTTGAATGCAAAAATCGGATAAAAACATTGAGAGCAAAAAACGGACATGGATTTTGCAATGCAAGAATCGTTTAAAAACATCATTTCTGCAAGAACTGGACAAAATAACTTTGAATGCAAAAACCGGACAAAAACCTTTGCCCTCAACAAACAAGCAAACCATGCTTCGTCCACAGCGACAGTCGGTAAAAATTTTGAATGCAAAAACCGGATAAATACATTTGTTTTGGAAGAACGGGTTAAGTTTTTGTCCGGTTTTTGCATTCAAAGTTATTTTGTCGTTTTTTGCTCTCAATGTTTTTATCCGATTTTTGCATTCAAAAATACTTAAACGGATTTTCCAAACTAAGTTGCACCTATCCGATTTTTGCTCTCAGGCGTTCAATCGAGAGTCTCATCTTGTACTTGTCTACCATAAGTACTTGACTTGTGCAATTCTCATAAAGCTTACATTAAGTCCCCATACTTAATCTACTAAAGACTCAATTCAGACATTTAGAACAGAAATCTAAACTGGAGAAAAGTTCCTTTAAATAAATGTGTAAAGCTCAGAAGAGAAAATTTGTTAAAATTCCCCGTTGCGTACGATTTTACTCCATTGAATTGCAATTAAATGCAAGCTCAAACGCACAAACGTCTACTAGAATGCTCGGAATGCCTCCATAGCTAAGTTACTATTTGGTGATCACTTTTTCTAGAGATAGTGTTTTCCAAGAAGCTCATATAGGAAAGACAATCTAATTCTGAATTGCGGAACATTTTAAAGGTTCAATTTTTGCTCGAAGTAGCCAGCGAGTTCACCGGACCTCAACCTATGGACTTCGCTGTCAGGAGTATGTTAGAGACCGAAATCTGGTCTAAAAATCATGAAAAAGCTCTAAACGACAGCTTTCGGCAGCCTGGAATAAAATGCCACAAGAGCACCTGCGGAGTTTGAATGATTTTTTTTTATTTAAAAGATATTTTTATTCAGGCCAATTTGCGTACAAGCTTTAAGTGGCCGATTGAGCCGATTTTTTAAATACAAATTTTTTTGTATTGGATCTCGTTGTCACCCTTTTTCTAGGGAGAGAGGAGCTTCCATTTCCCTCCTGCGAGGATTGAGGGGCACTTTGTTCGTGGTTCGTCACGTCTTCGATTGCCGAATCAATGGTATTGTTATTGATTTCCGTCATCTTTTCGTTTCGCTTATTGTTCGCAGTCTTCAGTTCGTTGCTAGTTGCTATAGATGTACCTTGTTCTACATTGGTTGCAGTTGCTGGTTGGTTGGAGGTTAAGTTGTTAGCTGGTGTACTTTGTTCTATAGAGGATACTGATGGATTCGTTGAAAGGGATGCTTCATTTTTATTGGTGGCTGTCACAGGTGTACTAGGGTTGATTGAGGTTGATGTGAAGGATGCACCGTTGTCCTTTGGTGTAGTTGTCTCCTTGTCCAGTTTATCACATGGCTTACCGTAGTGAACAGCTTTTTGGCAATATTGACATGTGACCACCTGATTGTCATAGCTAACAAGTGTTTTGCACGGGATTCTTGTATCCTGACCGTCACATAAGAAGGTATAGGCCTCTTCAAGCGCATGCGTACCAAACGTACGCCATTTAGAATACTGGGGAAAAGTTCTTCCACTTTTCTTTTTTGATAGAGAGAATCTCTCAGTATTGGGACATAGTTTTGCGAATATAAGGATCGATGACGCTTGAGGGAAGATCATGGAGACGCACTTCTATAGCACTATCTTCCATATATACTAGAATGTTGTACTTAATGTTTTCGTGTTCCACATAGTGCACATTGTTATTGTCTTTTGCGAAATGAATTGCATCCAGCTCTTTATAAAACTGGATGTAAACAACATCATTTGTCTTATTGCATTGAAGTCAATGCACACGTTTAATGTCAATATGCATTTGAAGTCAACAATAATTGTATTCTTTCGTATTGGCGGAAGCTTTTGTTCGTTTGGCTCACTCATTTCGATATCGTTCTATTGTTCACTACACAATACTGTACTTGGTTTCTTCCGTCCCGAACGTAAGCGGTTTTGTTTTATCGACTGACTTGGATGAGATATGAAAGCGAACTGAATTCAAAACATCATGGAAAATATATGTTGAACAGGTAATAAAGGTCACGAACCAAGCTAAATTCTGTCGCAGCAAAAAGTTTTTCACAGATTTCACAAAAGTTACGTAGACTAGTACTACTCAAATGGTCCATCAGTTTAGGGATAGGGACTATGTTGAAAATATTTTTTTTAACCCTACATAAATTGAGTACGTTTACTTTCCGGACGTGCCTCGTATAAATGAACGGCTGAATGCAAAATTGGGGGCCATCCCATTTGGCATAAGGTCGTTTAGCATAATACCGTTTGGCATAACTCCGTTTGGCACAAAGCCATTTGGCATAATGGCCATCTGGCAAAAGGATATTTGGCAAAATGGTCATATGACATAACAGTCATTTGGCATTATATTTACAAATCTTTGGGATGGTCGTTTGGTATAACCGAGATTTTGAAAGATTATTTGCGGGTTTGGCTAAAAGCCGTTTAACCGATTTCACTATTCTTTACGTTTCGTCTTCGACTTGTCAGTGCAGAGTGCTAAAACTTCGGCGCAATATAAAAAGTATATCGCAAATAGCGTTAACTTTACGTCTGCTTAGCGGTTCAAATTGAACTGTTTGTGTTTTTACAGTAAGCAGTTCAATTTGGACTGCTCTGCACTGACGAGTCGAAGACGTAACGTAAAGATTAGTCATTTTGAAAGGTCTAATCGTTTTTAATCGCCTACAGTCGATCGCTACATAACTGAGGGATAGCTCCTAGCTTGGGCAATTCGGGCAGACGCCCGCAACTAAATAGAGGTGATTTCTGCAAGGGGGCTGAAGACCCCGCCCCCAACCGTTCGAATTTTCCTTGCAAAACATCACTCGATCGAAACACAAAAAAAAATTTCACATTAGATGATAATATTGCGAGTCCAATAATTATTATGACAAATGGCATTATGTCAAAATACGATTATGTCAAATGACTTTATACCAAACAGCGTTATGCCAAATGGTATTATGCGAAATGCTGCTAAGTTTTTATGCGGTTTTTATACTCAAAATTATTTGAACGAGGTTTTCTAAACTTATTCGATTTTTGCATTCAGCCGTTTATATGAGCTAAACCAAATGCTAAGGTGATTATTTCAATACGACCCCTTTTAATTACAATCCACTTTTGAAGCTGACTACTAGTCGATGGCTTTCCCATTATCTATTGGTCAATGATCATTGTTCCTGTGACAGCATATTTCGAGTTGTTAACGCCAAATTTGTATGCACGAGACAATTCACGAGGTTTGACATCCAATAATTGAACGCAATAACTCTCCGAATAGATAGTTTCTTAATTTTAAATATGTTTCTTACTTTAACTTTAAGCTTATAAAGATTATTATGGTTACTTCTAAGATGTTGCGTTTACGAACAACTCAATTCAACTCCTGTTCTAATTCGGTTCTCAGCAATAACATTTAACATGACTTAGGAGCTGACATTTTTAATACCATAAGCCAACGTCTCTCTTTCATGACACTATTTTCCCCCTTCTATAGGATGATATTACTCAATTTTATGCTACCAGAAAAATGTGCCGTTAAGCCAAATATTTCTGGTTTCCAAATTTATCGAAACCAGTATGCATGCGTTGAGCACAATTGTGAAGAGACTAAAATGTATCTCGAACCAATGGAATCAAACGCGTAATTCAAAGTACAATCTGTCGAATGTTAACATATTTTTCGTTAAAAAACAGATATATTGGAGTTTCTCTAGTTTCATGATAATTCACTTTCGCTCACATTCAAAATAAGTAAGTAATCTGATGAAAACATGCATTTTAAGAAATTTTATCAGCGTTCACAGCAGTTTTCCAGAGCACAAAGAAAGTTTCGCGATTACAATTACCGCTCCGAGGTTTATATCATAAAACTTTTGAAAGGGAAACCAAAAGCTCATAAATCTCATGTTAATGTAACTAAGATCAAACCAAAACGTCGTCATCGAATCCCTCTCGGTTGTGTATGGCATTTCACACGATGACTCTAATGCATGCCAATCACAACGGAGAGTGTGGGAAACTGCACAGACAATAAAGGAGGTCACAGCTGTTACTAACTGGTTCGACCCTCTGAGGCCAACTATTCGTCCTGTCGCTTATCAATTGCATATTTCCTCGCCATGTTTTAGCAAGATGATCGTAATCCGAATGTATTCCCCTATGCGTAACGTACAAGGCCAAAAGATAACGATATTAATAATAATTATCTTCCATTTTCAACATATTGATTTTTCACTTGAGTTTCCCTCGTTACCGCTCCTATCTACTCAGATACTAGTTAGCTTTCTTTCTCTTCTCCCAGTGCGAGACGACAGCCTTCATTTCTAATACTGATTTTTTATTCATTTGTTTTCAGATGTGCAATAAAACCTGGCCATATTCAACGTTTGCAAGATAAAACTTGTACTATAGAGGATGAGGAAAAACTAGATTTACCATTGTGCAGCGCTACGGTGGATAAAGCTTGGACACTAGTTCCATTGCACAGCTGGGCATTCGCTCATAACTCAATTCCAATACCGAAGAAAATTTCATTTTCCATTGTCACGTTTAAATTTTCTACGGTTATCCTTCACGTAGATCATGAAAAGGATCACTGGTTTGTAACAATTTGGTTTCAATTGCCTTCATTATAATCACTTTTCAACGAAAATACCCTCGCACGAACATGCTTCCTTCTACTCTCCATCTTTTTTCTTCTTCGATACTAGGAAATTGATCATCGTTTTTCGCATCACATTTTTTTCATTCACCAGCAGCGGAATTACACTTGTGGCAATTCTAAACATTTGTCTTCACCAAAATTTCCGATTTTTTCATAACATTCGTGCACTTTTCAGCATTTTTCCACGATAAAAGCTAGTTCATCGGGGACACACGTTTCGACCCCTCTTCAAGTATGTTGGTGAAAAACCGAGAAAATTTTCACTGGCTGCACACAAAAGCTTTTCTCTACCCCACCGATTCGACACAGTGAAACTCACACACAATCCACCACACACACTACCACAAATCTCTGTTCCGTGATTCCGTCAGCAGCGCGTCGTAATCGAATGCGAACTGTGAGTTCACTAAACTTTCCCAAACTGTCCTGTCACCGAAGAAAGTAATAATTCTTGGTTCTGCTGGCACCGTAATTCGCAATAGCTTAGGCCTTCACCGGAACATATTGTTTCTGGGATGTTTTCTAATGCTAACACTAACAGTTACGTTAAATGGTTTTGTTTGCTAGTGACGGCCACGGTTGCGCTTCGACTTGTCGTAGGTGTGTGATTCTTTTTGTGGTTTCCGTCCCGACTCATCACTGCAAGAAACTGAGCGAACATCCAGCTAGAAAGAGACAACACGAAAGAAAACTGTATTAGATGAACCCCCTTTTTTTAGGCTAGCAAGCTGCTGCTGCTGTTGCTCGACAGGGCGATGGGCTGCTGCCTTGGTGTATCTATGCCACAACCACCCGTTCTGGGGCCAGCACACGACCACACGCAAGTGCTTACTCTCACACACCGGGATCGATTCCGAAACGAGTCCACCAGGCAGTGCACGGCTCAACAGACGACGGTGATGACGGCCGACCAACGAGGAGTAACATTAATGTCAAATAATTAACTATCGTTATCACACGCCGAATTTAATGAAACACTCCGGGCTAACCTAGGAAAACCAATACCACTATAAAGGCAGCCAGCAGTCAGTGGGAAGCAAAAGTCGTGAACCAAGCGCAGAAACATTTTACTGAGGGTGGAAAACCTGTGACAGTGAGTGACAATGCTCCAAAATGGTCACATTTTATCATCGATTGCAAGTCACTTTTTTATGGTAGTGCTCGGTAAACCATCAGTCACATTTAAGACTTATTCTTAAAGGACACTTGGTACCCGGTTAAAGTTAATCATTTTCTCTTTCATCTGCTGTCGATATTGATATGCAATCAATTACCATCAACAATACCGATCAACTCCACATTCTCTTAAAAATGAATGTCGAAAGATCTTTTGTTTTGTCGAAGAAAATGCGTGAAATGTTGAATTTTGAAAAATTATTCGAAATTCAATATCTCAAAGTGTCGTGGATCTCAATTTCTGTTTGTATTGTCAATATTCACATTCAGATGAAATTCGTTTCACTTTGGGTCAGCTGCACCATAAGGTTGTTCGCAACTCTGTTTTATTACGTATGGGTTGATCTATTTTAAATCTACGACTAAACCGTGTTAAACACAACGCTGAGATCTAGTTCTATTTTTCGAGTACAAATTTGGAACAGATTTAAAACTGCTCGACGAATTTGTTTCAAATCAATCCAAACATTGCACATCCCTTGAAATCAAAACTAAATAAATTTGGTTTAGATTTAGTATTCAGCAGCATGAACTGTCAATTGAAAAATTTACTAGGTTCTGCAAAAGATCCTACGGATAATTTGAAAAAATCTGGGGTATACAAAATCTCGTGCTCTCATTGTGATAAAATATATATTGGACAAACAAAGAGAACTCTAGACATCCGTTTCAAAGAGCACGTCGCTGAAATAGCGAAAGCATCTAAAGAATTAGAGAAAGGACTACCACATCATTTCAAGTCAAAAGTAGCTGAACATGCCTTTTCTGAAGATCATGAACTCACTACCAACGACATAAAAATCAGAAGACAAATTTCCAACCCATGGAAATTAGACACAGCCGAAAGTTTAGAAATCTTCAAAAATACTCTATTTCTATTTGAGCTGTTAGTAGAATATTCTTACTAATAGTACTGTTGTTGTACCGTTGAACTCCACTATATCACGTCATTACACTCTCACAAAGTCACTATTTTTCCGAAAGTGTATCAGCTTATCGGTTTTATAAGTTAAAACCTACTCCGTTTCTTTATTAAATCGTGACCAAGGAAATAAGCCCTCCTGGCTATTCAAGTTATTACCGACACATACAAATAAATTTAGAAAATACTTAATCTCTTAATCTCCCACTTCTTCAGTTTGTTACCCTCCGCTGACGATCAAACTACCGTCCTACCCGTACTAAACCTGTTTCTTCCCGTGTTTACCCGTTGACAATAAGACATTTCGTATACCTAAAAGGAGCAGCATTACAGCATTCTTTCTGGCAAACTTATAAAACCGATACACTGAAGAAGGATGTAAATAACACTCCGAAATACGCGTATCTGTATTGTAACGTTTGTTATGCTTCATTAAAGTATGGTGACTTTGTGAAAGTGTAATAACGTGACAGTGAAATAGTGGAATTAAATAGTACATAAATAGTGCAACTATTGAATGTATTCCGCTAACAGCTCCAGGTAAAAAATAGTGAATGAGTGTGGTTAGCGAGATCTGACAGACGAAATGTCAAAGCGTCGAATGACATATCAAAAATTGTCAGAATAAGCAGGAATGTTTTGCACTGAATAATACAGTGTTAATAAAAGCACTGTAGCTCACTATCATCGAGAAATGTTCTCTAGAAGTTCGTGACAAACCTTTATATCGTTTTCGAAATCATTTATTTTGTTTGTTTGTTTCTGATTTGAAACATCACAGTGTGTTTACATAACACCAATACATGACCAGGCAAATGTAGAACATATTTTAAATCTTCGCGTTGAGATCATCAAGCTCGAGTTTTATTATTGATAGTTTTAAATTATTCGACAGCCTGTCATTTTAGAACAGCAATCCATCACAACGTTGCGAATGTAATGAGGGTTACCATATTCACACAAATTTCTGACCAACTAGAGATTTGCACTCATCTTTGCTACACAGATCACAGATTTTCTCACATTATAGAAAAAAATCACAGGGTTCTTCAAATTTTTCATGATAACTCCGAAAAACTGCCTGATTTTTTTTATGTTTCACCAAGATTTTCACAGATTTGTATGCAATTCATGCGTGAATTGCAGATGGTGAAAAGATTTTGTCGTGAATACGACTTACTTTACTATGGGGTGCCTTTTCAAAATTTACCCTCTGAGAAAGTGATAAGTTTTTGATCGTGAATATCTCTTGTTTTATCTAACGAATCAACATAATTTTTGCTACATGCCATCGGAAATATAATCACAATTTTATGATAAAATATTCAGTTGTGTCATAATCTCAAAAAATTCAAAATTAAGCTTTTCTGAAATGTTTGGTATAAACGAGTATCAAAGAGGATAATTCATAATTCAATTGCATTTCTCGTATTTTGAAAGCTCATAGCTCAGTGATTTGTGAAAGAATTTATATAATCTAACTACCAATAGAATCGAAATTTTCAACTTAAGCGTGTGAAAAAAGCATTGAAGTATTTCAATAGTACACTTTTGAAAAACCTGTCTCATTTGACCCATGTTAACGCCAGCCAATCAGAACGCGTTCTGAGGAAGAGAACAAAATATCTGCTGCTGTACAACAAATCGTTCGAGAAAATGTTCCGAACAGTGTTTAATATCGTAGTGAGTTCCACAATTTGGTCCTTCTGAAAAGCAGGAATGCATCCCGTATAGCATCCGGATAGTTTCTTTCAATGAAATTCAAATCCGAAATGAAATACCGAAATTAAAATTCTATATGCTGCTATTTTAATAGCCGCTAGGACCGCCCATTAGTGAAAAAGCTACAAACGAAATCAGGTAAAAACAAGCCTCTCAACAAAAATAGGATCAGTTTGGATTCTATCGCCACTGCGAGCAGATGTATTTTGTGTCGTTTGCAAAGCTAGTTTCGCTTCCGACAAAAGGGATTACGTCACAGTTGCCAGTCATTTGCATTGGTGAAGAAGCAACGCTGGAGAGCATTACACAAAATTAGTCGTTCTAATGGCTCTAAAAGTTTTTTAGAGAACTATTAGGATTTCTTGCTCGCAAATCGAAGGGAAATATCCTTAGTTTAGTGCAAATCTAGAACTGTTCGATTTGATTTTTGCACTTTTCGCTGTGTGAAATTCACAGTAATCTAGATCAAGTGAAGCCTTCCTTGTTTTTGCGAAAAATGTGGAAAAGGGGAATGCTTACATAATTCATAAATTTGATCAACTAATTGATATTCGGAAGTGTTAAGGAACATGTCAGTTGTTTTCGTATTCACGACATCCAGTTATGTCTCTGACATTACCCACCCGCCTTTTTAATTTTGATTCACAGAACTTTATATGGCAGCTCTGCGTATAATACGGGGAGATGCTACCAGAACGAATAACTAATTCTACTGGCAACATTGCTCGCAAGGTATCTTGGGGAAAATCGGTAGCCTTAGACCATTTGTCACTTAACATTTTTTATAAATGAAATATATACAGAAATTCCGCGCTCCTTATCCACACTGTAAATATTTTGTAAAAGGATTTTCTGATAATTTATACATAAAAAATTAAAATGTAAATTTGTTGATATTTGGCGCACTAACTATCATCATATCGTAAAATATTATGCATAATATCATACAAGTAAAAATAAAAAATAACATGTTTATTTGAAGAGAAATTGTTTTCTACACTTGACACAATTCATTCACTTTTTTTACGTTTTTTTGCTGATTTTCTAGGTGTTGAGAACTTCTTACGATTTTTTGTTAAAAAAAAAACATTTCAGGACTGTTGTTGATTCTTTCTCTTTTATTCTGTTCACGAGCAGTGGCCCAAGGCTGCCTACACACTTACCAGCCGCTACATAATTTTGGGTCAAGACCTACCCTAAATCAATTAAAGTGCATCTCCCCAATTTTAGGTAACAAGTGATGACCTCAAAATTTGGGTAAATGTGAGTTTGCCCAAAGTTGGCTACCCATTTTTACCGACCAACTCAAATTTTGAGTAGATAACGACCTAATTTTAGGTACACTCAGAAAAATATTACAGTAACCGCAACCTGTTCCTCATAGTCATTTCAACTATGCACTCAAATAATAGTAACGACCATGATATCAGATTATTTACCATCTGTATTGTAATAAGCACTAGAATAAAAAATCTACTACTTGACTATACTATTTGTCTTTATGACTTTTCTGACGTGGTAATTCTGACAATCATTAAAATAAGAACGAAAAAGTCCCAATGACAATTACAAGTAAGGTGAAATTGAGCTTTCGGTCACCATAAAGTTGAGAAGTGATATAATTATGACTACCATGTGAGTAAGTTCTTCTTCAGAATATAATAATGTTACCATGAATAAACATATAGTTGGATAGAGATTGTCAAGTTTGAAAGAACTATACATATTGTTCATATCAACATAATTTATGTAGAAAGAACAGGACAACAGAACAGAACAGAACAAGAAGTTTTTTATAGTGTTTTTCAATCGACTATGTATTTTCTTAGTGCGACTATACAAATTGTCAATTAACGCGTCTGACACTTGAATATCTCTAGCGGATATGGAATTTTTATATAACGTTTTTTTTAAACTTTTATAGGAACAGTATTATTCCCCAAGAAATTGTCTACAAGCGTTCAAAACCCAAGCTCTTGCGCTAACTAGTGAAGAAGTCGCTCGTTTCATTGCTGAAAAAAATGGCTCAGATTCAAAAATACTATAAATAAATTTTAAAAATTTTATAGATAATCTTACATTTATAATGTTAAATCATTGAAAAATGTATTAGAAAAATAAAGCAGGTTTCAATGTATTCTTGTTATATTTGCACCGAAATAACTTTTGAACATTTTTGCATGTTCGAATGGTCTTCACCATTGTCAAATTAACCATAATTCCGTGTTTCGAAAGAACCAGATGTGAAATGTCAAAAATACCATGACACAAGTTAAAACTGTCTGGGTCCCGGCTCATTGCTCCATTCCTGGCAATGAAAGAGCCGATATTTTAGCCAAACGTGGTGCTATTGAGGGTGAAATTTATGAGAGACCAATTGCTTTCAACGAATTCTATAGCTCGTCTCGCCAAAGAACACTTGCCAGCTGGCAAGCTTCTTGGGATAAAGATGATCTGGGTCGGTGGATGCACTCAATTATTCCGAAAATATCGACAAAGGCATGGTTCAGGGGACTGGATGTGAGTAGAGATTTCATTCGTGTGATGTCCAGACTCATGTCCAATCACTACACGTTAGATGCACATCTCCTTCGATTTGGGCTCTCCGAGACTAATCATTGTGCTTGTGGCGAAGGTTATCGAGATATTGATCATGTCGTTTGGACATGCGTGGAGTATCGTGATGTCAGATCTCAACTAATAAATTCTTTGCGTACCCAAGGTAGACTATCCAATATCCCAGTTCGAGACATTCTTGCTTGTCGTGACCTTTCATACATGAAACTTATTTATCATTTCATAAAGAAAACTGGAGTTTCAATTTAATAAAGGCCCCTTTCAAGACTTAGTTCTGATCCCAGCTGCGTCCATGAGTTCAACCAATAGCTAAATTAGAATAAAAATAATGTAATGATACAAACAAACTCGAAACAGTTTATGAAATTATTAACAAAATGTCTGAAAATAACAGCTTATTTTATAATTTATAGAAGTTAATCGTTTGGTTCAAATAATATTTCCGAGTAGATTTCATAATTAAAAACGAGTTACCTAAGATGATATTTAAGTAATAAGAGAATATGTTTTAATAAATGCAAAACGTTGTGACTATGTTAGAATTAAATTAGGATAAGAATATTATGTAAAAGTGAAGCTGCGGCGAAGAAAAACTTATGTAAACTGCCTTAAGAAATAAACGTATTTATGAAAAAAAAAAAAACAAGTTAAAACAATAAGTCCAATGTAATAATAAGATGCTTTCACGGTTATGCTAAACATTCCAATTGTAGTAGTTATTCATGCGATATACAGTTCAATTTTACTATTCTAGAGCCAAAACCATTCATAGTAAAAGTAAGCTTGCATATTGTTACCATCATCTGATTTTATTGTGTGCTGAAAACCACTATACTCGTATGGTTAAACTAACCTCCCATATGGTAGCTGTTACTATCTTATTTTTCTGAGTGTAGGTTATAGAAGAGCTCGATAATGAGTGATCTCTCCTCAAAAAGTAGGTAGAAATGATTTTCAGTGTACTGCTCTGTGACCCAAGCCATTCGATTGGTGATTTTCAGAACTTCATGTGATTATCATTTTTTGCAACTTTCGATTTGTAATTAAATCTATAGAATCATATTTTTTGATACTCAATTTCATTTGCCGAGCATAATGAAACTGAAGATAAAAACTAAAAATTTAATTCATTGATACAAAATTTTGAAACCAAAAATTTACATTGTCGACGCAAAAATGAGGTTACTTTTTTCTTTTCAAGTAATCAAATGTTTTTGACGAAATTTGGATGGAGGTCATTTTTCCCATAAGCAGAAATTATTCAAATTTTGCAATTTTTTTTTTACTTTTCGTTAATAATGTAGTTTATTTTTTTTTACAATAAGAGCCTTTCTTTGTTTAAATTTTCTTTCTATGCTCCCACTGTGCGCAATCACTTTTCGCACTATAGTAAATATAAATCATATAATAGGTGCACTTGAACGTGTGAGGTAGTAACGAGAATAATCTATTCAGGATACATTTAACTTAAACAATCGTTGATGTGAAATAAGAGGAAAAGCTGCTATATCAGGGCGAAGGAAAAATGGAAGGAATTTTCTACATAAAAAATTTCCGGTTCACAATACCATGCAACGATACATAGTATAAGTGCCTCATAGTATTTCATGTTAGTAACGAACTACCATCAACCGACAGGGCGGCAAAGATTGTTCAAAAGAAATGCAATTTTTTTCAATGCCGTCGAGTCGACAAATACCTTCAAATTCACAAATCATTTGAAGATCTCGACAGGTTGTAAAAGCAAATGACAGGATGTAAAAGCTAATGAGAGTTTCTCTTCAAATTTTATTATTTTGTTCTTCAGCAAACATACACGCTCTTTGGACATAACTTATGGTTTGAGTTGCGATTACTCAAATTCATAAACAAGAACAATATGTAAAAATT
The DNA here is from genome assembly GCF_030247185.1 of Malaya genurostris. Classification (NCBI taxonomy): domain Eukaryota; kingdom Metazoa; phylum Arthropoda; class Insecta; order Diptera; family Culicidae; genus Malaya; species Malaya genurostris. The sequence goes on from NC_080571.1 coordinate 109,003,998, forward strand.
TGAGTATGGATTTAAGTAAAATTTACTCAGGCTATGAGTTCTCTCGCATTAATTGATACATTAGAGTAAGTGTAAGGTTTTCAAACATTTGAGTGCAAAAAATGCTTCTCGTAGTTCAGTGCGTTTTATTTTCGGAATATTCTAATCGAATTTAGGAATGCAAGAATACGTCGTTTCTCATTGCCGTTTCTAGATCCGGTTTTTGAAATCAGAAAACATAAATCATTTAAAAGAAAGAAGAATTAGTTTAACTAGAAATCCATGTATATAAACACTTAAATTTTGAAAATAATATTCTTTTCTTATTTTGAGTAAAAAACACTCCAATTTTGACAGCTTCGTCCCTTAACTCAAAAATGAGTAGGACCTCTCAAGTGCTCAAGTCTAGAGTACATCCACTTTTTATAAATTTGAGCGGTGTGTCACTTAATTTTGAGTTATTTTCAATGAGGGTGTAGCATGCGATGGAATCGACGCAAAAAACGATATAATAAAAAAAATAATAATAGTCCGTATGCCGAAGAGAAAAAAATACACAACAACTGAGTTTTTTCACCTACTTTTGATTGTTTTTGAGTTGCTGATAGAAAACAAAGAGCAAACCCCCACCTAGCGGCGGGAGTTCATTGCGAAATGTTAAAAATTAGGTAAACCACATTCAACCTCACGTTGAATAGAAAATAACTCAACCAACTTGCTGTACACGCTCTTTGAACATAACTCATGGTTTGAGTTCTTTATCGGAATATTCTTATCGAATGCAAGAATACTTCGTTTTTCATTGCCACGTCTAAATCTGGTTTTTGAAACCATGAACCATCAATCATAGATGTTTTCATAGAAATTTTGTGGTTTCAATTATGCTAAGTGAGAAGTACAAAACAAGGATATCAACATCGTTCAATTTCGACTTTAAACCGGTCAAAAGGAAACGGTTTTGAATCACTTTTCTGGGCTTTCCATTTAAAAGAAAGAAGAATGGCTTTGTATATAAACATTTACGAATAAGAATGTTTTTATTTTGAGTACAAGGAACTCAAGTTTTGCGTTAAACTAACTCAAATTTCGGAAAAAAAATATTTTCTTTCATATTTTGAGTAAAAATACTCAAATTTTTTAAAGCTTCGTCTCTTAACTAAAAAATGAGTAGATAGATGGTAACTCAAGAGTAGAGTATGTGCACTTTTTATGAATTTGAGTGGTGTGTCACTCAATTTTGAGTTGTGTTGAATGAGAGTGTAGAATACTTTTTTACATAGAACCAACATCTACCTCTTTTACTTAATTTAGTCCATGCACACAACTTCTCTCTGGACGCTGGTCTTACAAGCCAGTTGTCGTATATTCGAGCCCCGATCTAGAAGGATTCTTAGTGTCAGTAGGATCCATAGTACTAGCCATGCAATGATTCTGTACACTAAGAATCGGCTGCAAAGTCTGTTGAAACAGAAAGGTCAAATTCCACAAAAGGAATGTAATGCCAGGACTTGGATGGATTGGATGGAAAGTATTTTGAATTAGATAATTTTTGGGCGGCGTGTACATAATGGAAAATATCCGACGTTGTAAGATGTTGAATACAGGCCCGTACCCAGGATTTCGTTTCGGGAGGGGCCCAAAGATAAAAAATAATGTTACTGAAGATTGCTTATGTACCTAATTCTCGGTGTGCCTTTTACGAGTTCTTTTAACAGACACTTCAAACTTTTCCACTGGAACTGTTATTGTATTACATTTCTTCACGTTTACTGTCTTGTTATTTTTGCAACACATGTCTTAGACCTTCTAAATAATTATATATCTGTTTTTGATTTCGGGAGGGGCCCGGGCCCCCGGGCCCCCGCCTCTGGGTACGTGACTGGTTGAATAGATTGAATTTTATCTCGATCCGACTTCCGGTTTCGGAATTACAAGGCATTATGTGCAAATCTATGAGAAAATGCGCATTCAATTTTCTCGGAAATTTCTTAACCGATATTTTCAAACTACGATGCAAATGAAAGGTCTTGAAATTCTTTGAAAAGTTTCAGAAAAGTTGATCCAGTAAACATTTTCAATTTCGTGAGTATTTTCTCACAAGCGATGGTGATACGAGGTGCAATACTGGTAAATTTATCTAGTTGGCAGATCTTGTTAGTTAGTGGATCTATAAATATACTTTAGGACTACTAGTGCCCGGTTTTCGCTTCCAAATGCACCGGTAATAGTAGAGAAAAGCTCCAAAAACGGAACTCACTACGATTTCTCAGCAACGGTTGAACCGATTTTCACAAATCATGATTTAAATTAAAGCTCTCAGTGTCTTCAAAGACACTTTGCAATTTCATCTAGATCCGACTTCCGGTTCCAAAATTATAGGGCAATGAGTATCAAAACTTTCAAACTGTCATTCAGAATGATGCAAAATCGGTGCGCATCGGTACATACTGGTACGGAAGAAGAAGAAAACGCACCCACCAAGCGTGCTTTGTTCAATTTTGTATAGCGTGCACGGTTGCCACATTTAAATCTTTATTAACATAGGGCATATTAAGTAGTGTTCTAGTTCTAGATGCATAATTTATGTCAGTTACAAAATTTAAATCTGGATTTTATAACAAGAAAAATAGAACGGCATTGTAGACCAATTTTAAATTTGACAGAAGAACTGCTCGAATAAATAAAACTAGAACGTCTTGCTGGGGATATGTTTGTTCCAGTTTCTGTTCTATTATAGATCTTTTATATAGAACTTCTAGCTGCTGAATTTGCTCTTAACATAACTGTTTACAAATTGAAAAGGTGATGGTAGTTTACACCAAAGAAATTCTTTGATTTTATTCAAGTTTGAAAAAGAAAACCATGACAAAATCTTCTAGTGATAACATAAGTAATATGAGAAAGGCATCATTACACCACTAGGTGGATTAAAAAATGTTTTTAAATGTGTTTCCCTAAATACATTTCAAGTCCTAGACTCACTAGGATACCAGGTACGCTTCATTTGTTCTTCACAGCTTTAGGGCATAAATGTATAGTGTGTCGTCAAAAGGCTCAGTCATATGCCATCAAATTTTAATCTTAAGTGTGGACATGTTGATATCGAATGCTATGAACATAGGACTAAAGTGTGTAACTTGGTACTTGAACTTGAAGGATAAAGTAAACAAAAAGAAACCGTCATTTGCTGATGCGTCTTTCAAAAAAATTTAGCAATAATTGGTTCCTTTTTTATTTGTAGGACTCGTGAAATGTTTGTGTTTCCAGCGATAATGGAACTATGGGTTGCTACAAAAACGTTCAATTTTTTCAAGGTTATTATATAAGTCGACGAAAACCAAAATTAAAAATTAACATCATAAAATTATATAACATAACATATAAACAAACAATATTCAGCAAAAAGTTTAGAACCTCTTATCTAAATGATGACATTTCAATTTCGAATTCCTATGCACCTCATATGAAAATTCAAATTCTACATGAGAACTAGATATAAATCTGTTAAAATCTAATCTTTTTCATCGGTTCATATGCACTTATCTGACATCACGACAGTAAGTGTCAAGTGAATTTAATACTAAGTGCCATACATAAACATTATATTATTGAATAAAAAAATAATAAGTTCCATACATTTTGAATTTATATGCTGCTTCGCGAAAACTCGAAGCAAATGAACAGAGACAATAGATGTCACTCTAACTAATGGTTTTCGTATACGAAAAGACTACTGCAGCTGAGATGAATGAGGGTACCGTTACCCTATATTATAGGATTTTTCAACTATAACAATTGGAAAACTACACTCTTTCGTGCACGATGCGCACGATGTTCAAGTTTACAAAGAAGGAGCTATTTAAACTTAGGGGAATAGTCGAGCAGGTGGAGCAGGTAGCGTATTTCCAACGTATTGCCACAGAAAACAGTTGTACAGGCTCGCATCTGAACTGCATTAAAAATTTACTTATTCGTCGTGGCGTATACTTGCAGATCACGATGTAAAATACCTGGTGATCACTTTTTTCTATGTGTTAGTGCGGTTGTCATTTTATTTTGGAATAACAGAGAGACGTGAAGAAAAAAAACATAAACAAATGACGTTTCGGGAGTTGTTTTTATGAAAATATTTAGAGTTGGTTCTGTTTGCGAAAATATTGGCAGTGAAATGCGGTGTTTTGTTCCGGGATGTTTCAATCGTTTTCATCACCTGCATTTGAAATACCACCCACAGCACAATTACTCCATTATTCATAATAACTGTAATAGATACCACAGTGCGATCCGCCAAATCCTTCCTCCAACGAAATGAACAGAATCGGATGTGTGTAAAATTTTCTATATTTCGACGTTACCTTGCAAGCCCTTGAAGAAAAAATGTCCAGATTTTCAATTAGTGCCAAAGATTCGCCAGGCTGCGCGACAACTGGAGTAACTTAGGAGTGAAATCCCGATCTGAAATGGTCATTTGTTTATGTTTACATGCTTGAATCCCGGCGCGCCATACTTAATTTCGTGAGAAAATTACCAACACAACCAAACCTGTCTTACTACGCCACCAGTGTATTTTACGTCGTGCTTGCAGATGTCACCGTTTGAAAGATCGCGGCGAATAGTCGAGTAGGTGGCCGTAGTAGCGGCCCTTACACGATCATTAAAAGTGTCATTACTAAATAATGACACTTCTGCTCAAACGCTCGTCATTACTGTACATCATTTTTCTTTTTAGCATTACACGTTCATTATTAATGATGAGTTTTTATAACTACTCCAGCAATAGCAATAGCAATATTTTTATTTTCGTTTAGCTGAAAATAAATGTGATTTGCCATTGAAGCGTTAAGGTTGATGAAATATTAACAATTTAAATCTACACTTTGTCATTTTTTCGCGTATAGTTCTAAAGATATTCAGCACTTCCACAAAAAAATAAGAAGAAGAAATAATGTTGGTAATGATGGAAAATCCGGAATTCCATCATTATTTGTGTCATTACTGAACTCGTAGACCTTACACGATCATTAAAAGTGACATTACTTTTTAGTAATGACACTTTTAATGATCGTGTAAGGGCCGCTAGTGAGCTCATTATTTGCGACGTGTAGAAAATTAAAATTTACACAGGATATTGGAAATTTTTGTTGGAACCTGTATATATGTTATCTATGACTGAACGAACTACTAAGAAACTTCTGGAATACTCAAATTTCCAAATGTTCTACGTGTTTTTTTATCGCCAAAAATTTTTTTTTATATCGTGCAATTTTTGATTGCTTGTATTCGTACAACGTGTAATTCGTTTCAGCAATCTGTAGATCTGCGTCTGAAGGTCAGTGCAGTAAAACTTCATTCATTTCAATTAAAACTGAATGTGGAACACATTGACGCTCTCTCTAATGCAGTAAATTTCACTCGCTGACACACACAATGTTCGCTGACAGCCCGAACGGGCAGCATTCAGTTCATCACTCGTTTCTCTTCAATCGAGGCTCAGTTTAACCACCGTCAGTTGATCTCTTGAAGTAACAAAATATCTCTTTCAATAGTGTGAGAGCGGCCTTCAAATGAGGTTCATGTAAACATTCGAATTGGTTCTAGATAATAGATGAAAGACTAATCAGATAGCTGAAATATCAATCACAGAATGTGATGTGATGTGATGTGATGTAAAGTGAAGCCACCATCAGTTCAAGGACTTGCCAGTGGATGCGGGTAGACTTACAGTAGCCCCGATATGACTCATCCATTCACCTTCTTACTATAGCTGTTACCGAAAAGCGAACAAAAAGGGTTGGGCGGATACGTAAGTAGAGTCACTTACTCGTATTCCGCGGGAATAAAAGATGCTCTTCCAACCATAATATCCAGTGCATAGATGAAGCATATCGCTATACATGCTTGAACCCGCCTGATGGTTTGTTTGAGAAGGGCGCGTCAGACTCATTTCAAACCTTCAGAAGGAAACAAGTTTCCTTCAAGTGACTTGGGCTGGCTATCCACAATCCCTCGTCCAGTCATCAATTCGTCCGATGCCCTGATGCTCCCTCCCCTTTACGCCCCCGTGCAAAATGTTTTATATTGATAAATACAATGAAACATAGTGTAATGAAATTAAAATTATGATATAATATATTATAAAACAATATATAAAATAACAGTTAATGTAGAATGTCAGTTATGCTCTTCTATCTTCGCAATACTGCAGGAAGTAGAATATTTCTCTTCTAATAACAATAATAATATCCACATCTATAAAAATAATATATGTTATTATTATTGATGACAAATTGATAATAATCACAATAAATATAATAATGAAAATAATAATAAAAAACAATATAATATAGTACACTGAAGTCTTTTTTTATGCGAATTTACGTACCGCATAAAAAAAACTGCATAACTCTGAAAATTCGCATAAAAAACCGCATAACTCTGAAACTTCGCATAAAAAACGCATAACTCTGAAACTTCGCATAAAAAAAACCGCATAACTCTGAAAATTCGCATAAAAAAAGACCGCACAAAAAAAGACCTCAGTGTACAATGAATTATATAACAAATAATAGAATGAAAAAAATGATATGTTGCGATATGCTATGACATTATATTACTTGAATTTATATGTCATTTCTCATCCTCTCATTCTGCCATCAACGCATTCCATCGACCAATTGTCACCACAGACACACGTGTAGGCATGAAACAGGAACCAGTGAGGACCAAGCTCACCTTGTGACGACCTTGATATTTAGTATTTATATTTTGCGCAGAGGTACGTAGTACTACTCATAATAAACCCTATAACATAATATAATATAATATAATATAATACATCATAATGCAATACAATATAACATAATATAATAGAATACAATATAACATAATATAATATAATACAATATAATATGATATAATGCAATGCAATGCAGTATAATACCATACAACATAGTATATAATAACATAAAATAGTGTAAGACGATAATATATGAAATAATATGCTATGATACAACATAACAGGTAATGTCGCAGTGTAAGTTACGCTCTTCTAATAATAAAAATAATAATAATAATAATACATTATGTAATAAACAACAGAATTCTATGTTGTAATATACTATGATAAACACTGCACTTTATGATGGGCTTCAACCTACAAGCCATTTCGCACCCTCTCATTCTGCTACTAACGCAGAAGGCGATAGCACCCAGTCGACGCCGTTCTATTGACCAAATGTCATCATAGACGCTCGGGGAGGCATGAGATAGGGACTTGTGAGGACTTAGTTATCTCACCATTTGACGACCAGCTGAAATATCAATCACAAAATACACATAAATTAATTGTTTCCTCCTTCAGTTTTCATTTTTAATACTTTACTCCATTTATAATTCTATTCGTTTGAACTTGCTTACTACCAAGAGCGAAAGCAATGAAGGAGCTACACTACTTGGCACTTGAAACTTAGTAAGCAAAACTTCAAATGACTAGGTACGATTATTCAACTCACGATGAATTACGGGAGCTTCACTTGAAAATAGCAGCAAAAGTCAAATGAGTTAGTAGGGATATGCTGACGGTCAGCGGCCATAAATTTCATTTTCATCTTATATTATTCGATTGAAAATGAAATATTACCGTACTGCTGAAGGTTATTCCGAGCTGTCCGAGAAGACTATAGCAGTCGATATTTCCCGACATTAAGAAGACTATAGCAGTCGATATTCCCCAACATACCTTATAACGGGGCACCTTTTCAACATTTACCCTCTGAGAGAGTGATAAGTTTTTGATCGTGAATATCTCTTGTCCACATTTTTCCATTACTTTCTGAGCAACGCTTATCGAAGCGAAACGTACGGGAGAGTAACATCGAAGACCACACGATTTTTTGAATTCTGCGATCGCCGAACAGTAGAATCGTGCCGAAGAACAGTCTCATCCGGGCACACAGCAAAACCACACTAAAAACCTACTAGTGGATGTCGTCAGTCGTAATGGGAGCGCTGCTCAGTTAAGTTGTCCGGAATTTAAGTCGGAATTCATTGTGCGTTCCAAATGCACCTACTGTTTTCGCCCGAAATGGATTGTTTCATCTTTGGAACCCAATTAGAAATCACAATTAATTCCGAGTCAAATCTTGGGCGAGCTTACCGAGTGTACACGTCAAAAACCATTTCAGCTCTAAATGCAGATCCTGTTGATCGTGACAATTAAGGTCTGAAGACAGAGGGTCACGTGTTGAGTTTTAAATCGACCACGTGGCTCGCTCAATTCCCTTTGAGCATCGTATTTCTCTTGTACTCTCTCGTACATGAGCAAACTGTACCGGGTTGCCAGCATACATTTTATTATTTTGATGAGAAGTTTTATCACATAAATCTATCGTATGAGTTGGACATTACATGGATTCCAATGAACAATGAAAAAATATTCAACTTTCTCAAAGATTGAATGTCTGTGTGTTTGGCAGCCTTGTCGAGCCAATTTTATTTCTCTCTCCTTTTTCAGAATGCTATCAGGAAACCAAAGTAAAAAAAAATGGCGGATGCATTGAAACTGACTTTGTTTCACAGAAAAATACTAGACTTTATTTTTATCGCGATAACATATATGTTTTTATGTACTAATCGCATCTAAACTAAATTATCTAGACTTTGTCACGGTAGATTTATGATACAAGCCTTCAAAGCCAAGATATTCGATGAACAAGTAGAGGTATGCATTTCCGAGCGTTCCAATTTTCAGCAGTTCTTCAGTCAGAAAAAATAGAACACGACCGCTAAACTCAATGAATCATTCTGAAAATTTCACAGAATATTCTCAACTAAATTTCGAAGACATTGTCAGGTGGGTTTTTCTATATTCTGCACCGTTTCCAAGAAAATTTAATTTGAAACGGGAAAATATCAAAAAACCTACCACTTTACGGTACTGTCCTCAGCAGTGCGGTAAAATTTCATTTTCAATCGAATAATATAAGATGAAAACGAAATTTATGGCCGCTGACCGTCAGCATATCCCTACTAATTCATTTGACTTTTGCTGCCATTTTCAAGTGAAGCTCCCGGAATTCATCGTCAGTTGAATAATCGTTGATAGTCATTTGAAGTTTTGCTTGCTCAGTTTCAAGTGCGGAGTAGTGTAGCTCCTTCATTGCCTTCGCTCTTGGTAGTAAGCAAATTTGAACGAATAGAATTATAAGTGGAGTAAAGTATTAAAAATGAAAACTGAAGGAGGAAACAATTAATTTATGTGTATTCTGTGATTGATATTTCAGCAATCTGGTTTGTCTTTCATCTATTATCTTGAACCAATTGGAATGTTTACATGAACCTCATTTGAAGGCCGCTCTCACACTATTGAAAGAGATATTTTGTTACTTCAAGAGATCAACTGACGGTGGTTAAACTGAGCCTCGATTGAAGAGAAACGATTGATGACTGAATGCTGCCCGTTCGGGCCGTCAGCAAAAATTGTGTGTGTCAGAGAGTGAAGTTTACTGCATTCGAGAGATCGTCAATGTGTTCCACATTCAGTTTCAATTGAATTGAATGAAGTTTTACAGCACTGGTCCTCAGCCCTCAAAGGCACTTTTCAGTCCCACAGATCATCATTACGAATCAAATGAATTTTCTTCATTTTCCACCAAAAACATCTGATTCATCCAAATGGATGTTGAACAAGTTTGCGCCGTCACTAATACATTCAATTACGACGGCAGCGCTCTCACGCAATGCAAGAATAAAAGTATTGATGTAGAACGCATCTTTATACTACTACTAGTTTTTTTTTAATAAAATTTTTATTCTGGCCTTTTTGCGTAAAAGCTTTACGTGGCCGATTGGCTTACATTTTTGTTTCTTAACAATTTTTTTTGCTATTGGATCTCGTTGTCACCCTTTTTCTAGGGGGAGATGAGTTTCCATTTCCATCCAACGAGGATCGGGGGTCACTTTGTCCGCGGCTTATCTCATCATCCATTGCTTCATCGTCGGTGTTGTATGTGATTTCCGTTTTCTTTTCGTTTTCCTTGTTGATCGTAGTCTTGGGCTCGTTGAGAGTTACTGTAAATGCGCCTTGTTGTACATTGGTTGCAGTTGCTGGTTGGTTGGAGGGTAAGCTGTTAACTGCAGCTGGTGTACTTTGTTCTATAGGGGATACTGATGGTTTCGTTGAAGGGGATGCTTCATTGTTGTTGGTGGTTGTCACAGGTGTACTGGGGTTGGTGTGAAGGAAGCACCGTTGTCCTTTGGTGTGGTTGTCTCCTTGTCCAGTTTATCACATGGCTTACCGTAGTGAACAGCTTTTTGGCAATATTGACATGTGGCCATCTGATTGTCATAGGTAACAAGTGATTTGCACGGAATTCTTGTATCCTGACCGAAAGTCACATAAGAATGTATAGGCCTCTTCAAGCGCATGCGTAACAAACGTACGCCATTTAGAATACCGGGAAAAAAGTTCTTCCACTTTTCTTTTTCGATAGAGAGAATCTCTCCGTATTGGGACATAGTTTTGCGAATATAAGAATCGGTGACGCTTGAGGGAAGATCATGCACACGCACTTCTGTAGCACTATCTTCCATATATACTGGAATGTTGTACTTAATGTTCTCGTACTCCACATAGTGCATATTGTTATTGTCTTTTGCGAATTGGATTGCATCCAACTCTTTATTAAACTGGATGTAAACAACATTATTTGTCTTGTTGCATTGAAGTAAATGCACACGTTTAATGTCAAGATGCATTTGCTCCTTAAGCAAACCTACAAGTTCTCTTATCGAAGGTCGAATTTTGCACTGCCTGAAGTCAACAACAATTGTACTCTTTAGTGTCGGCAATAGCTTTTGTTCGTTTGGTTCACTCATTTCGAGGTCGTTCTATTGTTCACTACACAATACTGTACTTGGTTTCTTCCGTCCCGTACGTAAGCGGTTTTGTTATATCGACTGACTTGGATGATATGTGAAAGCGAACTGTACTACTAGTGCGAAATATGCCGTGCGAAACACGGTTGCCACATATACAGAATAATCTGTATTTTATTTCTCCTGAAAAAATACAGATTTAAATGTTGCGAAAGGAAAGCATTTTTTAGCACCGATATAAATCCACATTTGTTTAAAAAGTTTTTTTTAATATATTTCATGTTTCTATGCGGAATATGAAATCAAGTACGCCCCCTTTGATATGCTGGTAAAAATATGAAATCTGTTCCTTCACAAGTTACTCAACCCAGCGAATTATTGTTCGCTTCATTGGAAGATTATAATCGGTTGTGAACGCTATCAACCCTTTCAGTATATCATCCACGGATAACAGGTCAGCTTGAAAATAGTTGACGGAAGTCAGCGGCTTCCATCGGAGTTCGAATTCAACTCGTCATTCTCCAACACGAACGTCTTCATCAAAGGCCCTTTTTAGAACCACCATTATTTTATCATAAAGAACTATAAAAATTATTCCGTAATGTATGATTGCGTGTCAAAATGTTTGATGTAGCTTATCAGTACTTAAGTGTAGGTGCATCGTTTCAAATTCTAGTATTGAGTAAGGAGAATGCTTGCACAATTCACACAATCGATCAACTAACTGAAATTGGGAAGTGTGAAGTAAGCGTGCCAATTTTATTCGTATTCACGACATCCAGCTATGTCTCTGACATTACCCACCCGCCTTTTATAAACATTGTCGTATATTCAAAGTAGTAAATCAAAGTTTCCGCAAATGACGCATGCTAAGCACATAACATCTTGACAGAAAAAAAATGATGCTGATACATGTTGGTATTTTCAAAACGACAGAAATAACGATGGGGCGTATTAGATCTGGCAAATGTCAACAAGAGTTTCTGCTAGAGACATCTCTTGTTAAAGACCACATATGTTCAAATTAGGATACAAGACCAGGTCAGCAAAAGGAAACGCTGTAAGATGCAACCACCGGAAAAGGATTACGTGATCAGATTCGAATAAGATGGTAAATGATAGAAAAAAAATCGTTTCTGTTTATTTTTTCAATACATTATTAAAAATAATCTGGCACTGTTCGAATAAAACTGAATCACTTTACATAAAAACGACTAAAAACATAAGAATTTGCACGATTTTGCACTACCACTGAGTAAATGAATTCTACATAACCTGTAAACTAAATTGTTAGTTATTTTCTTGTAAAATCGTCAATACAAGCTGCCGTTAGATAAACTCAATTTACACATCTAATACAGAATTACAAGGCTACCTACAGAACTACAATTGCTTGTCACTAGTTTTATAACTGTCATTTAAAAGTTATGTTTAGTTTTTGGTCTAATGTATTTCCGTCTGTGCCCTACAGAACTTGTGACGTTGGTGCTGGTGGTAGAGATCAACTGGAATGGACTCTAACTACGGAAATATGCGCTTCCGGTAAACGAGACGAGGCGCACTGTGATGGTGCAGTTTGTTTTATGAAACATGGCGTACTTGTACGACAGTCTATATAAATTTAAAACACTTTTGCTTATCGTGTGGTATCCTCGTTTTAAACAGGATGGAATCGGCACGGTATTGAGTATTTAGCAAGGGTGTATAACCAAACACCTGTAAAAGAAAAGAGCATTCAATCAATTTTATCTTGGGATAACAGGATTTCAAAATGTTCTACAATACCTTTGTGAAGAAATTGATACATTTATGTCTCTCCTGAAAGTGTGTATCGTCTTCGCTGAGGGACACAGGACAACCGGGACAACGAAATGTCCATCTAGATGTTACCTTAACTGGTGGTTTTCGAGTTACATGTGATACTAGAAAATTCATCGCTATGTCCTCACAGTTCATATACTCATCGACTTTGTCACGGATGGCTTGGGGTAACACGTACGTGTACAAGTATGTGTAGTATTTATGAATGAACGCTGCCCCTGTCAGTACCATGCTTAGCTCACAGCTGTAATTAGAGTTGTAATTCCATGCGTCCAAAGTATTTGTATCCCAGGCATGAAAGCGTCCGGGGAATCCTACAACACGATCCCGATGCTCTCGCCACACGCGAAAACCAAACAGTATCTCATCGTGTCGTAGATGGGCATCGTCATCAACCGATAAAACTGCTTCGGTTTCAATGGCATCGAACGGTAGGAATCGATTGTTCAACGAATTTCGAGGCGCACGAACAACATGTACCGGAACTCCTATATCCGGCCAGCGCAAATCTTCCAGGGGAGGCTTGGGTGAATTCCATACAACGATGACTTTATGCAAGTAAGGAAGTCCGTAGAGCCTGCTGAGTGAATCCATCAACACTTGTTCGCGTTCGTATGTTAGGATCACAATTGTGAACTGTTCTCGGGGATAGTTGCCACCGAGAGCTTCCCCAAACTCTTTACCAGCCCCACCGGCACCCTTGCCAATGGGACGGAAACCCATATGCGAACCAATGAACTTTGCATCCGATGGTAGTACGGGATCGAACGGAAGCTGTGGATAAAGAGCAAACGGATCTGCCCAATCATTCCACGCTTCCCGAGACTGTATCAAGAGAGCAGTATAATTGCGTCGGTATGCTGGACTTGGATAGGGTGGTTCAATCGGTCCTAAGGATTCTTCCGGCTCCGCATCCAGAACAGGATCTGATTTTAGCGGAATGAAACTTGAATTGAATACACTATGAGCCACAACGGATGAAACTGGCTTCGGTGGAATACCGAGACGATCTCGTATACTGGCAATAATAGTATCAACTGTTGCCTGAACTGAGCTAAGATATCTTTCCCAGAAGATACGACCTTGACGACGCATGCTTAAAAGATCAGCGTCGGGAATTGCTCGTAGTAAAAAGTGCAACTCGGTAATTCTTGCCTTCGGTAGTAGTACAACCGCACGTCGCCACTCAATTGTCTCTGCGTATGGCAGCTCAATTTGATCACCTCCCAGAATCACCGGAATAGCACCTGCACGAAGAGCTTCGTACAAACGTGCTTGGAATAATGTTGTACTTACACTAAGCCCACCAGGGGACAACAAAAGTGTAAACGTTGCATCCTTCAGCACTGACTTTCGCGAATTATCCGTCCCGCATAGGGACCAATCCCGAACCGTTGAAGAACTTCGCAGTTCTGTAGCAGGAATGCATTCAAACTGAAGCAAGAAACGATCTTGTGTGTGTCCAGATGACATTTCCTTCATGTGCTCGATTATAAAATCATCAACAGTTTCCGCCTCCTCGTCGATATTGTTCAGCGATGACTGGTTCTGGCGAACGTTTATCTCTCCCTGAAAACTTAGCAAATACTTCCTTCTGGCCGGTAACATTGGACTACAGTCCTGCCAGATGTCCCCTCCCGGGGGACCTAGAATTGGTGGTACAACCAAATCAAATCCTCGTCGAAATTGACGCTCTTCGAAACTGGACTGCGCAACCATTGCTCGACCGGTATCCACATTCCGAAACACGTTCGTAGCTCCCACATTCAAATCTCGTCGGGCAAAATTTAGCAATACATGATTCCGACCGTCACCACCCCAGTATGGTAGTTGTTTTATTTTCGTCATATTCAAACTGGAACTTGCGAAACGTTTGGTGTTATCCAGATTTGTAGCACCGTAGCGGCCGTTTTTCACTGTTTCCTGTTCGGACAGCGCTTCACCTACAAGCACGAAAAACACGCACGCTTTCTTGGGATCATTGGTAAGATGCGCATTGTACCCTAGCGTCTGTTTAATTGTCGTCTTCAGAAATCCTTCGATATCGAAACCTTGGCCAACAACCGAAGCAACATCTGGATCGTACAGATAAACTGGGAACCCAGACGTAAGACTGCATCGAGAGTGGTCAAAACATGTACTCATTTTACATCCTCGTACTTGCGATATGCTAATGGGTTGGTTCAAATCTGGTAACGATGCAGGAAACAGTGGTTTCGGTAGTGCTAGCTCAGGTGTATTTCGCAGAACTGCTTCTTGTTGTGCAACTTGTGCTTGCTCGACAGATATTTTCAATCTTTCCAGTTCAGTCTGTTGTCTGCCCAATTCCTGCTTGAGCTCATCTATTTTTTGATTATAAAGCCCTATATCGGACTGCAGCTTTTGCCGCCTGGCTTCTAAATCTCGTAATTCCAACGAAACTGTCCCCTTTATCCTAAGCATTTCATCTATCCGAAGTTTCAAATCTGCTGCCTTAATCGGACTGATATCCTCAAAAGCCTCAAGCTGCGATCGTGTTCTGTGAATATCATTGCTGGGTGTGCTGGATTCATCCTGGAACAAATTTTCCATTAAAAATTCAAGAAAGAATCCCCTTTGAACTTCAAACTTACGTTTTGTAGCAAACAATAAAATACGAAAGGAATCAACAATAAGCAGACAGCGATTATGACACCAATCCGATAAAGTTTCTTACGTTTGAACCAGTTACAAATTCCACTAGATGTGGAGTTCCCGAGTAGTGATTCGTAGCTAGACATAGCCCTCACTTAATTGCCTATCATAGTGAAGGTAATAACTAATTGAATACCTAGTGCTCTAGTTATTAAGTGAGGAAAATCTCTACAAAATAATCTGAGGTATGCTCTAATTTTACACTAGAAATTTCACAATGGAATATTAGGCCACATGAACATATCAATTACACTTTACAAACAATTACATTTAACACAAATTTACGCTGATTTTTAGTTTTGAAACAATTATTAAGTAAATTTTTTGGAGTTTTTCGATATTTTTCAACAATGTTTACATATTTGACACTTCATCCCAGTGCGAAATATATGAATAGCATACACTGAAAATAATTTTTAACTCTGTTTTGAGAAGAAATGACTCATTGCCGAGCCGACGACACGACCTGCCACTCGACTATCAAAACTGTATCGCAAATCTAACTACCCCTCAGTAACTGGTAATGTCAAAACGGAATCGCTTGAAAAAATGTTGGAACTGGCAACACAAGTTGGTAAATTATTGATTTTGAAAAACAGTTACCAGTATCCTTGGAAACCACATATGAAATGTAAACATAAACAAGAGATTCTCACTTAAAACGAAACCACTAAGTGTAGTTGGCCGGCTGGTAGGTATTAAATTTATTCTTTCAGAGATCTGCCATAGCTGCATAATCTGCCATAGCGATTGTGTCGTATGCCGCTTTGAAGTCAATGGCGCGACATTTCTGGAGTACTTGTCTCATAACGAAAATGTAATTTGAAGTGGCGTACCGTACTGGCAACGCAAATTATTCACCACCAAAAAATTGATTTCGGTTGTTTAGGGCAATAAAAAACTTATCGTGTGTTATCTTCAGAGGGAATATATTCATCTAATTAAGCATTTATCACATTCATAACGTTCCCAGAAATACTTACATTCCTCGTTTAAAGTTTCAACTTTTTATGTCGTCTATTTTGAAGTCCAGCCTGCAGATTCAATAAAAAATATATCTGTACTAGAACATTTTTGCTTTTGCGTTGGGGATCAGAATGACCTGTAAATGCTTACCTTAACGCAAGAATTGTCCGGACTTCGCTAGGTGTCAGACGGCATGTTGTTGAAGACGAATCCTAATACTCAGGTAATTCTGAAACGCTCTCTAGATTCAGAATTGTCGCTATTTGTTGCAATCTTTCAAGCTTATCGCAAACGGACCAGGATTACCTCCCGTAAGGAATGAAGCCAATGCTCGAGCTTCCTGGTCTAAAACTAGTCCACCAAGCCGATTGAATGTAGACTTTTTGATAATTCGCTACAGACAACTTCACTAGTAATGATACTAATCAATCCATCATAATTTCTTTTTTCGAGATCGAACTATGTGTTTTTAGTTTTAGTTAGCGTTTAGAATATATGAAGATAACCACTCACCAAGCAGCGTTTGACAAACTTTATACACAATTTAGCCTCGAATGAATTATTGTTATTTTTTGCAGTTTTTTGTAAATGATTTTGAATAATCATGAAATGTGGAATTATTCCACAACTCATTCAAACTGTTTGTTTATTTATTCTGGTACTCCTTGGTAACTAGCTCATAGCAACTTAAACAGTGTTGCTTGAATAGTTAGTTTTTGTCATTTTCAAGGGGTCGCTATATTTATGGTAACTGGTGGTAAATCGCTCACGAACACTTTTTATTCCGATTTTTTTTCGGAGTGTCTGGTCGTGTCGTCGGCCGAGCTCTTTTATAAGCTACCCTAAGTTAGGTTGTTACACTCAGAAAAATAGTATGGTAACTGTTACTATATAGAGGGCCAACTTGACCATGAGCGTATAGTGGTTTTCAGCCGACTATGAAATCAGATGATTTCAACAATAGTCAAGTTCATGTTTACTATGAATGGTATCGGCTCTAGAATAGTAATATTGAACAGTATATTGTATGAATAACTAATACGATTGAGATGGTTAGCCTAACCATGACCGAATATTTTTTTTACATTGTAGTTTTTGCTATAACCAGAGTCATGGTATTTTTGACATTTCACTTCTAGTTATTTTGAAACTAAAAGCAGTGGTTGATTCAACAATGCTGAAGATCAGCAAAACATGAGCTAATGTTTAAAAGTTTTATGAATTTAAATTCTAAAATAAGAACAACAAAATAATTTCATTAAACTCTATTTTATTTTCGCATCAAATCAAATGATAATATACCTGGTGAAATATTGCTTAGCATTGCTTGATAGCATCAGTTGATCCAAGGCTCTGTCCGATGGAGTTTTTCCTGAAGCAGGAATTGGCAGCAGGAAAGAAATTATTAGCCAAGTCCAGATGCAAACCTCGATGCCCACCTGCGATTTTCCGTCGGATTCGAGCGAATTGAATCCGGCAATCAAATGATAATCTTCCTTTTCATCAATCGCTTGATGTTGTTTCTACAGCGACCGATAATGAATAATAAACCGTATACGAGATGTTGATTTCACTGGAAAACATAACCGTTGCCGGAAAATTTTTGAAAAATTAAATTTCAACGACGGAAACTAGTAAGGCTACAAACTTTACCTACCTGTAAGACCTACCAAAGTACACAGTCACAATATAGAATATTTTGTTCAAATCCATCACTGATGTGTTACCCATGTTCGAAATTTTCTGCTAAATTGTAACTGTATGTGACAATAACAGTACACCCGTTCATTGACAATTTGTATAGTCAGCACAAATGTAATACATAGTAGGTTGAAAAACACTATACGATAATGTGCTTCCTACATAAATTCTGTGGATATGGACTACATGAATAGTGTTTTCAAACTTCATAATCGTCTTTTAAACCATGTATCTATTTATGGTAACATTATTATATTGTGAACATATTTACATGGTAGCGATAACTATTTAGCTCCTCATATATCAAGGCTCGAGAGCAATTTCACCTTACTAGAAATTGTGATTTTAACTATTTGTTTTTATATTTGAGATGACTACCATTGTCAGGATGACTATGCCAGAAAAGTCATTAATACAAATAGTTTAGTCAAGTCGTAGTCTTGGTTGTCTAGTAATTTATACAATACAGATGGTGAATAGTCATATATCATGATTGTTGCTACTATTTAAGCATATAGTTGAAATGACGATGGAAAACAGGCTACGGTTACTATGGTATTTTGCTCAGTGTATCTACTCAAATTTTGACTTGATCGTAAAAAATGGGTAGCGTGCTTTGTTATGGCATCCCTCTTAGAAAAAAACGTTCAACGGTGGTCCTTCATTGGTCCAATACGTAGGATCATTGGTCCAATGGAAGTCCAATCAATCGTTCAACGGGAGGCCAACACGGGACCTTCGTTTGCCGATTTTGAAACAGACCGTTGTACCGAATGCCATTTTTTTTTTCAACAAACCCGGCAGACAGAGGTCCATTGTTGAGCCATTTTTAATATGAGGAGTTGGAGCCCCGTTGGACTAGTTTTACTGGAGAATTTCTGGAGAGAAGTTTTTTCCACTTTTTTAAACTAACACTACATACCTGCACAATATTTCTACCAAATACAAATAATAATACCCCTAAGTCCCATATAAACGAATCGCCAATGTTTGGTTCACAGCATGAACAAGTAAGCCTAGCAAATATCTCCCTTTCGTTGTGATAGCGTGAAAATGTGAAAGGAGATCGTTTCTGGCAACGCTTTATGCTAGTTGCTACGTGCAAAACAAACTTGTTTGTTTATCGTTGCTGTATTAAACTGCAACAATCAGTCTAAATATCGCCGGCTAATAAACCGAGAAGCTTTCGAAATGGTGAAAAGTTGCTTAGTAGAGGGATGTGACACACGAACAGGGTCGTCCGAAATTTCGCTCCATAGTTTTCCTAAGGATCAAAATATGTAAGTAATATGTTTACATATTTTTCACTATAATAAACAGTAACTATAGTGAACTTGTTCTTATCCTTCAGTGTTGCTAGTTTTACAGAAAATTCGTTAAAGTACATTGTCACTCTGACAGTGTATCATGACAATGTACCGCACGATGCAAAATGTGTCCTTGAAAATTTGTCGGAGTACTCCGTATTATAATTTGTATTTGTTTCTACTTCACGTAGAATAACAACAAATTTTATTTCTATGAAAAGGTAACTCTTAATTTTCACACTATATTTGCAAGAGAAAAAACAACAACAAACCATTCCAGCAAACTGAACGAAATTTTTTTGTTTTATTGGATTGCCGAATATTCAGTGAACGTTTCACTGAGCAAACAGTAAATCTTATGCTGACGGTTTCGGCAATATTTGACGTTTGTCAAATTTGAGGATGCCGAGACGCTCAGTAATTTCATTTTTGCCGAGATGATTGCTAATTACTCGGCTGTGCGAATCTCGGCATATTTTTGCCAAGACTCAGCTATAAAATTTAAGTGTGTAGAAGTCGGTGATAGTTGACTGGTGTCACGAGTGAATCGCTCATGAATATTGTTTTGTTTTCATCAAGAAATATATTGGCCGGAAATTTCCCGCTGGGGTAGTCGTTCAATTTTTACCGGGAATAGAAACCTCAATTCAGCTGTATTACAAAGAAAGACGAATCTTACTAAAGTAAACAAATCGAGTTTCTCTCTCGTTCGAATAAATGTTTCACAATCCTAAAATTTTGCCTAAACTTTCGGATTCTACAAAATTCTCAATCTTAGTAATAAAAAAAAATGTAATGGGCGAAATTATCAATTCATTTGTTTACGTAAGTTTCGCCCTTCGTGTCCCTTGCCAACAAACAGGGCGAAACTATTTATTTTCGATATTTTAGATGGATTCCGATCTTTTTACTACCCGAAATAGTAAACGAAAGAATAAAATTACCCGCAGATTTGTCTTAGTCGCAGAAACTTGCCCATTTCACGAAAAATTAGCGTGGAGTAACTTCGCAATTCACACAGTGAGCATAGAAGTAAACAAATCAAAAGAGTGCGAAATCATTTTTATGTTGATCTATTCAGTTGATATAAAGGAAAAGTGGAATAAATTTCATTCCTTTTAAAGATAAACCAACAGTTCATCGATTTATCAAAAATTCTAAGAATATACGATATACGGTAATTTCTAAATAGTCAAAACATTCATCAATGTATTTCTCCATTGGCTTTCAATGTTAAATTCGCCCTTCTTTGAAAAACATCTGAGTTGCAGGGTATAATCAGACCAAATACAAATTATAATACGGAGTACTCCGACAAATTTTCAAGGACACATTTTGCATCGTGCGGTACATTGTCATGATACACTGTCAGAGTGACAATGTACTTTAACGAATTTTCTATAAAACTAGCAACACTGAAGGGTAAGAACAAGTTCACTATAGTTACTGTTTATTATAGTGAAAAATATGTAAACATATTACTTACATATTTTGATCCTTAGGAAAACTATGGAGCGAAATTTCGGACGACCCTGTTCGTGTGTCACATCCCTCTACTAAGCAACTTCTCACCATTTCGAAGGCTTCTCGGTTTATTAGCCGGCGATATTTAGATTGATTGTTGCAGTTTAATACAGCAACGATAAACAAACAAGTTTGTTTTGCACCGTAGCAACTAGCATAAAGCGTTGCCAGAAACGATCTCCTTTCACATTTTCACACTATCGCAACGAAAGGGAGATATTTGCTAGGCTTACTTGTTCATGCTGTGAACCAAACATTGGCGATTCGTTTATATGGGACTTAGGGGTATTATTATTGCTATTTGATCAGACCCTGTCAGCTTGGAGCGAAATCAATCTTCAGTTCGGCAACGCCTTCGCACGGCGTCTCATTCAACATGTCATGTCAATTGTTTGGGTGCGCGGTGCTGCTATTTTGGCGCGTACGAATTTGACATTTCTCTCCCCTACTTCTATGCACGAGATTCGATGCGGACTCACCTGAGGGCGCCATGCTCGCAAAAAGGATGTGGCCAAAGATTTGTTCGGGAAATGTGAGAGCTGGATATCTTGTTAATATGATGTCTTTGGTATAATCTTGTTGAGGTTTCTATGCACGGTGAAAAATGAACGGCGGCCCTACTGAAAAATTGGTGACCAATAGGGTAACAGAGGTATTTTGGCCACTTCATATATTTTGGCCCACCTAACAAACTTTATCGATTTTATCGGATTTTATCCATGTTAAGAACCCCATGTTGCATCAATTTGATGCCTATCATATTAAATTACCTATTGCGGAAGGGTTTTCAAAGATATCACAACATTTGGTGGATATTTGTACAAAGTGGGCCAAAATAAAATCAATCCTAAAGTGGGCCAAAATACCTCTGTTACCCTACGTTTCCTGATGAAAACAAAACAATATGTAAAAGCGATTCACACGCCGCATCAGGCGACTATCGCCGGCATGGAACGGTTACGGAACAAAAACATTAATTGTAAGCAATTCATATGAAGGGACACTACATCAAGTTCACGGAACATTTCAACGTCGGGTACGTGAGCAACATTTGGCTAAAAAAATAATAAATTAATCTTAACGTCGACCGAAGTTGATTGATCATCTGAATCGTGCTTAATGCATGCGTTTCCTGATAAAAACAAACCAATCCCATTTGCATTTGTGATTGTAAGTGAGCTGTGCACAAATCTATTCATACACGAAATTAAAATGTGTGCGAGCCGAAGTCAAAGTTTGTTGTAGGTTCAATCTTACACTGCGGTAAAAACATTTTTGTCTCATAATCATGCATTGCGGAAAATGCATATAGAGTTTCATAAGCTATGAACTTATGAACCAAGTAGAAGCCAGTTCCATTACGTGTTATAGAGTTTCATAAACGGTTTTATGCCTTTCTCAACTGTTCTCTTGGCATTGCAGTATTGTTTATTACATATATGTCTTCAATAATTGGCACGCTGCGGCTCGACAAAATTCACTGGGTTATTTTATCTTCGAAATGCACAATGTGCAAAGGTTAGGAGACATTACCGAATGAAGATATTTTCAGGTGAGTGTATGTTGTTGTTATTAAACATACTTAACTATTTCGTATCGCATCGAAACTCGGGAGATGATGAATCTACTGCTTTTTTCTCCATGTAGCGACAGTACTAGACGAGAGAAGATCATTTCTCCTTCATCAACTCCTGAGAGCTTATTGAATAGTGCTAAATATTGCAATCCTTTCGGTTGGGTAAGAATCCAATCTCCGACTTTCATTTCCCCATCAATATATGCAGCCGATTTTAAAAGCTATTTTATACATTAATATGAGCACACTATCATTCTAGTGTTTTACACTCAATGAAGAACTACTCTCGAAATTAAAGTATTTCAGTTCATAAGCTAATAGTTTTTACTATCTGCAAAATAGAGCCAACTAAATTTACCAACGATCTTCTTAAATTAACCAACACACTTAAAACCATTTCTCATAATAAAATGTCGAAACAGAACGGCAACACGTTAATTTGCTGATTACTCAGTAATCAATACGCAAGTTTGACATAATTGCTTGCTGAATTTATCAGTAAACAACAGATATGCCGACATCAGCAGATACGTTTGCCGAGATTTCGGAATATGCGCTAGCTGTTGCCTAAATTCAGTACGCCGCGTTACGTTTTCGCTTCCGTGCTCGATACAAAATTTAGGGGGATTACGATAAACTAACCCAATGCAAGGAATAGTTAAATGGATCAAAGTTCGTTCAAATCGAACAATACCGTATATGCAACATTATGTTGGAAGTTTAAAATAAATATACTAAAACCTTTCTTTATTTTCATACTTCCACCTTGGCTCAAAGCGTCCGCATCCGGAAAAGCCGCAGTTAACAGGGATGTCTGAGAAATTGGTGAAGGAGACTGATCTTTAGTTTGTAGAAAAGTAGTAATCCGCATCGAATCGGAAATACTGTCAGCATTTAATACTCTTTGCATGGCTTTTAAAGTATGCGGTATTTTCGTGATTTTTTTTTGGAATTCTGCTATCTTTGTTCATCCTTTAAATTTTCAGGAGGAAAATGCACCCGTTCTTCATGAAATTCGTCGAGTCAATCCTCTTTTTTTTTGTTTTAGACTACTTAGATTGAAGTTTGTCTGTATCGCAATAATTACCGTTGTTTTATAGAAATTAGACTACAATCTATAAATATGCTAAAACTATATTGCGTCATTTAGTAAACCAATATAATTATTGTTTACAATATTATTTGAGTTGTATCTGGATTACTTAGTAATTCAATTATTATAATATTTGTTTCACGATGTATTTTTTTATTATTGTTCTCTCTTGTGGCTAGATTACTCTACCATAGGTATCAACTTAATTTTATTTATTTTTTGTGCCACTTGTTTTCAGATAGAGACTTTAACTCTATTTGCAAAAAAATCTTAAACCTCCTTTAAGTGCAAATAAAATGATATTTTGACCCTACATGGCGTGTGTATAACGTTGATCAATCACAAGCCAAATCAATAGGATAATTACTAATTACTGCTGACTCGATTTTTTTTAAATTTCATTGCTTTGCCGAATATTCAGTGAAAGTTTTACTGAACAAACAATAAATCTTTTTCTGACGATTTCGGCAATGTTTGACGTTTGTCAAATTTGAGATTTTCAGTAATTTTAATTTTTGCCGAAATGATTGCTGATTACTCGGCTCTGCGGATCTTGAAATTTTTTTGCCGAGACTCAGCTAAAAAATTTTAGTGTGAACATTATTTTTTGTGTGCTGTTTAGGCGCGCACGGATTTGACAAGATTTGATGCGGACTCGTCTGAGGGTGCCATGCTCGCAAAAAAGTATGTTACTTACAATTTGTTTGTAAAATGTGAGAGCTGAAGACATCCAGATAATATGGTTTCGTTGATTTATTCGTATGAAAGAGAAACTCGATTTTTTTGCTTCTGCTCGCAGAGAAAAAAAATTGTAAATATAACCAAATTTAGGTTTCACGCAACGATTATTTGTTAAAATAGTGACAAAAGAAAATCTTGTTTGATATAGAAAATATTGCTGCTTGAAACTACAAAATATGATAATCAATTTTACTCATTCCCGTTTTTACACGATCGAATTATTCACATACCGCTGTAAAGCCCTGTTTTTTATTTTTATAGCATCCAAACGATTCGGTGCTCCTTCAGTCTGACCAAAACAGAGAACCTGCATCAAATATTTTTTGTAAAGAAAATGTGTTATGTAATGTTATGCAAATTTGTAAAATATACTTAATCATCAATACAGTACACTTATATTGTTGGAAACCCCCTAGGAAATGGAAGAAGCAGATCAAATTTTACTTATGAAACGCGTACAAACTTCTTCCGTGGGAGACAATAATGCTGTGGTTTATACGCGCGAGAAAAAAAAATGTTCTGGTTTATATGAAATAAAACTAACGCGGTTCATTTAAACAGTAAACTTAATTGTATCATTACACAAATAATATCATAGAGAAATTGAACCAAATTTTTTCTTGATGTGAAGATATAGCAGGATTGAGTCAACGAGGACATTACCGATAACATTAACTCAACTTTGGTTGACATGTAAAAGAATGTTATTTTATTTCAACAATAAACTCAGCCGGAACAAATAAATTTTTGGTTTGGTTGGACCAAAATTTTGATTCAAATCAAACAGAGATCGTTGTTTTTGTTGAAGGGAGAAATTGTTTTGTAACAATCATATTCTAGCTTGAAATGAATATAAATCAAATTGTTTTGTTATTTTAAGCATGCTCAATTTCTCTGCTTTGACGTTTGTCAAATTTGAGATTTTCAGTAATTTTAATTTTTGCCGAAATGATTGCTGATTACTCGGCTCTGCGGATCTTGAAATTTTTTTGCCGAGACTCAGCTAAAAAATTTTAGTGTGAACATTATTTTTTGTGTGCTGTTTAGGCGCGCACGGATTTGACAAGATTTGATGCGGACTCGTCTAAGGGTGCCATGCTCGCAAAAAAGTATGTTACTTACAATTTGTTTGTAAAATGTGAGAGCTGAAGACATCCAGATAATATGGTTTCGTTGATTTATTCGTATGAAAGAGAAACTCGATTTTTTGCTTCTGCTCGCAGAGAAAAAAAATTGTAAATGTAACCAAATTTAGGTTTCACGCAACGATTTTTTTGTTAAAATAGTGACAAAAGAAAATCTTGTTTGATATAGAAAATATTGCTGCTTGAAACTACAAAATATGATAATCAATTTTACTCATTCCCGTTTTTACACGATCGAATTATTCACATACCGCTGTAAAGCCCTGTTTTTTTTATTTTTATAGCATCCAAACGATTCGGTGCTCCTTCAGTCTGACCAAAACAGAGAACCTGCATCAAATATTTTTGTAAAGAAAATGTGTTATGTAATGTTATGCAAATTTGTAAAATATACTTAATCATCAATACATACACTTATATTGTTGGAAACCCCCTAGGAAATGGAAGAAGCAGATCAAATTTTACTTATGAAACGCGTACAAACTTCTTCCGTGGGAGACAATAATGCTGTGGTTTATACGCGCGAGAAAAAAATGTTCTGGTTTATATGAAATAAAACTAACGCGGTTCATTTAAACAGTAAACTTAATTGTATCATTACACAAATAATATCATAGAGAAATTGAACCAATTTTTTTCTTGATGTGAAGGTATAGCAGGATTGAGTCAACGAGGACATTACCGATAACATTAACTCAACTTTGGTTGACATGTAAAAGAATGTTATTTTATTTCAACAATAAACTCAGCCGGAACAAATAAATTTTTGGTTTGGTTGGACCAAAATTTTGATTCAAATCAAACAGAGATCGTTTTTTTTTTGTTGAAGGGAGAAATTGGTTTGTAACAATCATATTCTAGCTTGAAATGAATATAAATCAAATTGTTTTGTTATTTTAAGCATGCTCAATTTCTCTGCGTGTGGAAGATTCGCCCTTCTTTGAAAACAGTCGAACTATTTAACATTGGACAGAAAGCCTATTCAGGAAATTTTTCGGAATGAAATGTCAAATTTTGTTTACATTTACCGGTTCGGTCTAGGGTTTTGTTCGTTTGTGATTAGTATACTCGTTTTATTGTAATTTATTGTTTGTTATCCTGTTAAATTCGTTTCAAGTTGCAAGTTGAACATGGAAAATCCACTTTTTGGCACAGCACATCTACTGGATGAAGTGGATAGTAAGATTTAGAAATAAAATTTCTGTACAAACCCTTAGGATAATGCATATTTTTGTAGAGAAATTGATGGTTTTATTAAGGGATGGTCGGACATTAATAGGATACTTACGCAGTGTCGATCAATTTGCCAACCTAGTTTTGCACCGTACTATTGAGCGAATACACGTTGGGAACGAGTATGGTGATATTCAACGTGGCGTATTCATAATACGGGGTGAAAACGTTGTACTACTAGGCGAAATTGTACGTAAAAATTTCAACCAACCATTTCAATCTTATTATTTTTAAAATTATTTACAGGACAGAGAAAAGGAAAATAATCTTCCTCTTAAAGAAATCTCTGTTGATGATATCTTGGATGCACAACGACGAGAACAAGAAGCCAAACAGGAGAAGCATCGACTGATATCGAAAGCCCTAAAAGAACGAGGTCTAAACATGAACTCTGAACTAACACAAGACGAATTTTAGGCAGGAAACTGTTTTTCATATTATACATTTTTAGCAGAAACTACGTTTCGATGTATCGCTAAGGTTTATTATAGGTCTACTTTCTTTTTCCAACAAAAATATGTTTATTGATGGTTTGATTAACTGCAATATTGTAAGATAAAGTGAAATTGATTGAACCAATTTCCGGTTATGCATCGCAGCTCTTTAAAGAGATGTTTCGTCCAATTCTGTTCCACTGCTTATTGGGAACTGATTCGAGGAGATATTTTCTTCTCGAGATGATGGGTCGGAAGTAACCTGATGTACATTACGATGTCGTAGTTTGACCAGATTTTTGTCGTAATTTCCCTCCGTAGGTTTATTTCCATTCATACAAAACAGTAGACTTTCGCTCATTTTTGACTCACTCAGATGGTCTAACTCGGCACTGGAGTCGTAGTCGTCAGGCTGACTTGAGAATGACAAATCCGCTGGGCTATCGTCGGTCATCACACTACGGCTTAACAAATAATCTCTGCAATCAATCGAAGTGACATACTATCATTCCTGAAGGAACATCAATCAATGCCAATACTTACCTAAACGTACTGGTTAGAGAAGTTGATTGTTCATCAGCGCCGTTGTTTCCTACATTGACGGCACCGTCAACCATGGATAAGCCAGATTCGGCCACTGCAGACCGTTCGCTTGGAAACGCCGGTATTCCAGTATCGTTCAATTGCCTAGTCCTAAGGCTTCCCGTCCGTGAACAGGGATCGGGCTGGGTAGAGTTCTCGCCGGCATGTGTCTGGAATGTGGCAATCGCTATTTCGGCAGCATCATCTTCATCTTCTTCACGTAGACTGGAGAAGCTGTTTTGATTTGCGTACGAAGACTGTTGCTGCTCTCCCACGTTCAGGCCCGCCAGGAGCATTACCGGTTTGCGAGACCTTGGTGTCATGATAGATTCCTGATGGGTGAAGTTTGAAAATTTGGTTAAATAAATGAGTGTTTGGCTGGATCAATTTAGCCAATACAAAACGAATAAGGTGAAACTTTTCTTATCTATTGGATTAACAAACGAAAATTTATACTTTTTTTTTGTTGAGTTTGGTAAATTCGAAAACGGATACTTCCAAAATGGTTTTTACAGCTCCCATTAAACTGCCTTTGAATAAGATTTAATTGAAATGATCGGAAAATTTTGTTCACACAATGAATGGAATGACGTGTGATGAATTGAACATTGCAAAAGCTGTTACCGACCTGCATTGATTTCGGCATCCGCTGGGTGGATTTGGTGATCGGTGACATAGATTCGCGTCCGCTCAGCGCCGGAGTGCTTGTTAAACAACCGTGACTCCAACCGTTCGCATCTAGATTTGCGTTGTTTTCGTTCACCATGTTGACCAAATCGTACTCCTCCTGTCCGTGTCTAGTTTGACCAGTTTTACCGAGAATCGTCGATAAAGCCATCAAACGACAATCCGGAGAAACAACAGAACCAACTGAACCGGACATGGAGCAGGTTTCCATAGATTTTTTGGCACTTTTGAGGTTATCTTCAAAGCAACATTTCAGCAGAGACGTTGAGGACGACGATTTCTTGGCCGTACGGCTCTCCTGGCCAAAGGGTAACCGCAAATTTCCCATCGAAACACCTTTGATTAGTTTATTCTTGAGAAAAGAAATTTTTCTCTCTTTGCCAGTGGCCGCTTGTGCCGATGGTTGTTCGGTCATTATGGTGCTCAAATTGGGTTCGGATTTATATTTCGATCTACTGTCACTTAGATTCGGTGAACAATATCGATCTTCTTCGTTGTCACTGAGCGTTCTGCCTTCCTCTAGTATGATGTTTTCATGAACTTCGTCATCACAGCCTCCGATGTCGTCACCTTCCTGTTCAACGAAATCATCGTCGTCTTCGGGAGGCAGTGGTTCCTCTTCCCCATCTACCGATTCGAATCGAGTCCTTTTTATGTCCGTCTCTTCACTATCGACAAATTCTACGGTTCGCTTTGTTTCGTGTCGGTTCGATTGCATGGTTGCAGCAGAAGTGCTGCTGCTGGTACTTCTTCGGTTTGGTGAAGAAGAACATGACCGGGATGTGGTAAGTCCCGTTTCAGAAGACGAAGATGATGAGCTAGAGATCGTCGAACAACGCTTCGCTAGCACCATTGGAGAGTTGGATGCCGAGGAAACTGGTGTCTGAAATAGCACCCGTTGCTTCGGGATGTGAGAAACTGCTCCGTTTGGAGTCTGATTCATTCGTTCAATGCAAAAGCAATAAATAATGTGAAATTATGCATGCGTTAGCAACAATGATGGTGAATGATATGGAAAAAGAAGTTACAAAGTTATATTAATAACGATTTGAGCATGCATTGAAAAACGTTTACCTGGAAGCACACCGGAGTTTGACTGTTCCGCTTCGGAGTTTTCGATATCATTCCTTTGTGAAAGATGTGTCTCTTGATAGAATCACCAATCGATTTGGGTGCCTTCGCAGTCGAACCTCCGGAATTTTTTTCCCTTAACATTAACACTTGTAACGGCGTTCCGTGACCATTTTCCCGGTTGAACTGTTTGATCAGTTTTTTCTTCCGAGATGATTCCGGGAGACTTTGGATGTGCGCATACAGTTGTGCCAGTGCGGTGTCGGTCGAGTTCATACTGTGAGCTTCGGCGGTTTTTTCACGATCCACGAATGTGTAAACCGTATTGGCAACCGAATCCGAAGTAATCGATTCGTTCAGTATGTGATCTGGTGACATCGTCTTACGACGTTTCCGCTCAGCATAGAATGCACGTATGTCTGTCGCTAGCTTCGGTGGAATATGAAATAATCTCGGTCCCGTTTTGATCATAAAACTTATAATACTGCACATCTGCTGGGCTGTTGCGTGCAGACCTTCTGGAGAGAGCTTACGGGGGCATATCAGATGAGGTGTGAACAACGTGGCTAGATTATCAGCAGACATTTTGTTCATTGCTTCGTGCTGGATAGTGGTGTGCAGCATGTCGATAATGCATTGCAGTAGTGTACTGTTCTCCTTCGGCAGTAATAGAAACAAAAGCTGAATCGCATTCAGCAACCGATCCTCGCGAACTGTAACGCAATCTTTGGAATGGCAAAATTCCGCCACCTGACAGTATGCCGAATAGTACAACTCTGTCAGTAGAGGTTCAGAGAGATCCGCTAGGAAACTCTTCAGAACGCTAGCACAATCATGGGCTGTGAAGTCTCCATTTTCGAGGCATATAGGAATACCTTGAACTAAAGCGTTCTTCAGTTCGGTTTGTCGACTGAGCGAACCTGTCTTTCGAAAAATACCTTCCTGTGTTACATCTGTAAAATTAGATAATGCAATTAAACACGCAACGCTAGTGCATTGAGCGCTAATACTTTTATCCTGTATGAGAAATTGGATCAGCTGTTGCACATCACGAATGTTCTGTTTGGTAAGTACAGTTTTGACCGCTTCCGGTGAAGTAGATTTAGTGGAAGCGCATGACTTAGCCTTTTTATGAAAGCCTTTCCATTTCTTGTTTTTCATTTTCTCAATTACTGCTGGATCGTTCCTGAAATTATTATCCAAATATTAGATGTTATGCTTCAATGTTCTACTCTCGTATCATTTACTCAGTATCAGTATTCAAATCGAGTTCGAACGACAGGTGCATTCTAACAAGAGTGTTGAACTGCTCAGGATGCTCATTTTGCAATCGGTGCGCAATCTCCTGGTCCAACAGGATTGATCCCTCGGTTTCACACATAATCTAACACAACTATTTATTTAATAAACAGGAATTTTACATGCGCTATGCCATTATATTAATTTGTTTAACGATCAAATCACTGCTTTTTAATTAGCAACCCTAAATCATTCGAAATAATATGTCTAACGTTTCGTCTGTAAGATCCATGATTCTTAATACTTAAATCAATACAGTTGAATTTATTATACTGTCTAAACACTTCGGAACCGAAACCGGATTCAAAAAATTAAAAAGTTCGTGCGCCGTTTATAAACCGAAATGATCCTAGTGTCAAATCGTTCGAACAAAAGGCCTTTCAATTTTCAAAACAGTGTCATCAGAAACGACTTTCATACACGTTCATTGGATATGACTCCAAATTTGGGTTGCGACTACTCAAATCTATACAGTGAAGCAATCTGTCAACATTTCGATAGTCCCACGACAGAAGGGCCTGATTGCAAAATGAGAGCCTCTCTTTTTTACATTCTCTTTTGATTATTACGGAGCCATTCTTGCAATTTCTCTTTCCAATATAAATCGAAAGCTTGTAGTTTTACATTGAAAATTTTGCGAAGAGTAAAGCGTCAAATATAAAATCAGTTCGGTAAATCGTGGAAGAAAAAGTAAACAAAGAGAAACTGTCATTTGCAGTTAGACCCTTTTGTCGTGGAATGGTCGATTTGAGTTCTGGTTTGATTAAAATTAACTCAAGTTATCAGTTCTCTCACATTTACTCATGCGCTATAGAGTAAGCGTTGAGTTTTCAAATATTTGAGTGAAAAAAATCTAACCGTCGGGTTGTTCAAATACAAACACTTGTAAAGAATATATTGAATAAATTTGTTGTTCATTGATGATTCGAAGACCCTTTCCTGACATTGACGCCATTTTAGTCAAATATACAATTTATGAAATTTGTAAAATTATGAAACTTGTTAAATATACAATTTGTGAAATAGAATATTCTAAGGTGAAAGAACTCAATGTTTAGTAAAATGAACTCAAATATGAGTGAAAATTCTCGGTTGATTTATCAGAAGGCCGTAAGAGCAAGTGACAGTTTCTCTTTGTTCACTCTCTCTTTCGATTATTGTGATGTGATTTAAAAAGATTTTCTTGGATTTCACAGTTCTGTTTGAAAGTCGAACGATTCGAGCATCTTTCTATGCAAAGAGTTAAGTGATATACGTGTAAACCGCTTGGTAATTAATAGAAGAGAAAGTAAACAAAGAGAAACTGTCACTTGCTCTTACGGCCGTCTGAAAATCAACCGAGAATTGAGGTTTATATGCCCGGTGAAAATTGAAAGCCGACCCTAGTGAAAAATGGTCGCCGTTCATTTTTCATCGGACATAGAAACCTCAATTAAAAAAAGTACGGGTGTGTAATGTCAGAGACATAACTGGTTGTCGTGAATACGAATATGACACGCTTTATTCTTGCTTCCGAATTCGAATTGGTAGTTCATCGATTGTTTGAATCGTGCAACTTTCCCCTCTTTCATTACTAGAAATTTAAACGATGCGCCTAGTTAGTTCAGCACGCAGACTCTGAATACTAAACACATATTCCAGAACTAAGCTCTAAAACATGAAGACGATTTTTCGCCATGACTACCAGAATGGGTTTTATAGAGTACAGTAAAGTAAATTTCCGCATAATTCTTTAGGAGTATTATTATGGTTCTAAAAAGAACCGAATAGAAGAAGTCTGGAATAAAGAACTGGATCCTGAGTTCAAGAACTAAATTTAGAACCAATAACAGACTCAGAATCCAGTTTCAATTCTAGAATTGCAATTTCGAAACTCAAATTAGTTCCGGAATACAGTTCCAGAATCCAGTTTCAGCACGCAGGCTCTGAATTCTAAACCTATATTGTGGAACTACAATCTGAAAATTGAACTTCTCGTTATGACTACCGAAAACCAAATGATGGCAGGTGCTCTCTCCGTCGCTGATGGTTTAACTCTCGCGATGGCAGTCTGCTCGCCTTGAAGGCCAGCAAGCGAATGAAAGTTGCTACCTGAGCGTTTGAGGTTTTAACCACGCAAAAGGCGCTCTCTCCGTCGCTGCTGGTTGATGGTTTAACTCTCGCGATGGCAGTCTGCTCGCCTTGAAGGCCAGCAAGCGAATGAAAGTTGCTACCTGAGCGTTTGAGGTTTTAACCACGCAAAAGGCGCTCTCTCCGTCGCTGCTGGTTGATGGTTTAACTCTCGCGATGGCAGTCTGCTCGCCTTGAAGGCCAGCAAGCGAAAGAAAGTTGCTACCTGAGCGTTTGAGGTTTTAACCACGCAAAAGGCGCTCTCTCCGTCCCTGCTGGTTGATGGTTTAACTCTCGCGATGGCAGTCTGCTCGCCTTGAAGGCCAGCAAGCGAATGAAAGTTGCTACCTGAGCGTTTGAGGTTTTAACCACGCAAAAGGCGCTCTCTCCGTCGCTGCTGATTGATGGTTTAACTCTCGCGATGGCAGTCTGCTCGCCTTGAAGGCCAGCAAGCGAATGAAAGTTGCTACCTGAGCGTTTGAGGTTTTAACCACGCAAAAGGCGCTCTCTCCGTCGCTGCTGGTTGATGGTTTAACTCTCGCGATGGCAGTCTGCTCGCCTTGAAGGCCAGCAAGCGAATGAAAGTTGCTACCTGAGCGTTTGAGGTTTCAACCACGCAGAAGGCGCTCTCTCCGTCGCTGCTGGTTGATGGTTTAAATCTCGCGATGGCAGTCTTCTCACCTTGAAGGCCAGCAAGCGAATGAAAGTTGCTACCTGAGCGTTTGAGGTTTTAACCACGCATAAGGCGCTCTCTCCGTCGCTGCTGGTTGAAGGTTTAACTCTCGCGATGGCAGTCTGCTCGCCTTGAAGGCCAGCAAGCGAATGAAAGTTGCTACCTGAGCGTTTGAGGTTTTAACCACGCAGAAGGCGCTCTCTCCGTCGCTGCTGGTTGATGGTTTAAATCTCGCGATGGCAGTCTTCTCACCTTGAAGGCCAGCAAGCGAATGAAAGTTGCTACCTGAGCGTTTGAGGTTTTAACCACGCAAAAGGCGCTCTCTCCGTCGCTGCTGGTTGATGGTTTAACTCTCGCGATGGCAGTCTGCTCGCCTTGAAGGCCAGCAAGCGAAAGAAAGTTGCTACCTGAGCGTTTGAGGTTTTAACCACGCAAAAGGCGCTCTCTCCGTCCCTGCTGGTTGATGGTTTAACTCTCGCGATGGCAGTCTGCTCGCCTTGAAGGCCAGCAAGCGAATGAAAGTTGCTACCTGAGCGTTTGAGGTTTTAACCACGCAAAAGGCGCTCTCTCCGTCGCTGCTGATTGATGGTTTAACTCTCGCGATGGCAGTCTGCTCGCCTTGAAGGCCAGCAAGCGAATGAAAGTTGCTACCTGAGCGTTTGAGGTTTTAACCACGCAAAAGGCGCTCTCTCCGTCGCTGCTGGTTGATGGTTTAACTCTCGCGATGGCAGTCTGCTCGCCTTGAAGGCCAGCAAGCGAATGAAAGTTGCTACCTGAGCGTTTGAGGTTTCAACCACGCAGAAGGCGCTCTCTCCGTCGCTGCTGGTTGATGGTTTAAATCTCGCGATGGCAGTCTTCTCACCTTGAAGGCCAGCAAGCGAATGAAAGTTGCTACCTGAGCGTTTGAGGTTTTAACCACGCATAAGGCGCTCTCTCCGTCGCTGCTGGTTGAAGGTTTAACTCTCGCGATGGCAGTCTGCTCGCCTTGAAGGCCAGCAAGCGAATGAAAGTTGCTACCTGAGCGTTTGAGGTTTTAACCACGCAGAAGGCGCTCTCTCCGTCGCTGCTGGTTGATGGTTTAAATCTCGCGATGGCAGTCTTCTCACCTTGAAGGCCAGCAAGCGAATGAAAGTTGCTACCTGAGCGTTTGAGGTTTTAACCACGCATAAGGCGCTCTCTCCGTCGCTGCTGGTTGAAGGTTTAACTCCCACGACGTCTGCTCCCATCGAACGCACGAAAAGAAATGATCGATTTTCACCACGGTTCCCCTTTTATACGCATTCAGTTGAAGATATGTGCCTGACTACCTCAAAATCGTCGTCCTTGCGCGAAAAACCCAAGCGAAAGTAAAGAGTTTTCCGCATTATTTTGAAATTTTGAGAAAACTTAATTTTTGAGTTGTTTGTGGTTATCTCACACTGTTCAAAATATTATCCTAAATTCCTGATCATATTTTTGATGAAATGGTGAAAGAATTATGTTGCTACCATTAATACAAGTCGAGATATTCACGATTAAGTTCTGCCCATTCTTCCATATGGCTAATTTTGAAAAGGCACCCCATAGTAAAGTAAGTCGTATTCACGACAAAAATAGCAACTGGCATAACAAAAAATATATTAAATCTCTTGTGTGTGTGGTAACCTAATTTTTTATGGTATGTGTTAGATTCAACTATTGAGGTTTCTATGCCCGGTGAAAAATTAACGGCGGCCCTACTGAAAAATTGGTGGCCAACACGTTTCCTGATGAAAACAAAACAATATGTTAAAGCGATTCACACGCAGCATCAAGCGGCTATCATCTGAATGGAACGATTACGGAACAACAACATTAATTGTAAGCAATTCATATGAAAGGACAAGTTCACGGAACTTTTTAACGTCGGCTACGTGAGCAATATTCGGCTAAATAAAATTAATAAACCAATCTGGACGTCGACCGAAGTTGATTGATCGTCTGAACTGTGTTTAATGCATTCGTTTCCTGATGAAAACAAACTAATCTCATTTGCATTTGTGGTTGTAAGTGAGCTGTCAGAGAGCCTAATAAACACGGTTTATAATGAGCACAAAGTATTGTAAACAGATAATATGATTTGTTGTTGCAATATAGTATATATTTATTTTATAATATGCTTTAGTAACAAAAAATTACAGGTCATTAAAATAAATATAAAGAACTTCTGGTTAACCATCTGATATGAATCGTAGTATAGTTTTATATCCCAAATAACCACGACGCATTATAACAGTAACAATTTCAACTGTAGATTATAAATGTCACAAAGCAATACAAGTGCTTAAATAATGAGTTACGAATGAAATTAAAATATTGTAAGAGATATTTAATATTAAACATGAATAAATGAAGATCACTATTAATGTTGTTTATGGCGTATTAGTTCTATATTCATTTGGATTTGATCTTATAAACCGTAGCTCTCTGGTTTCGTGGTCAGCACCTTTCACCTGGAACCTCGACATGTTTTGTTCGCAGATAAAAATCTTGCTTTATAACTAATTGCATTATACCTAGTAATTTCACAATTTTACATAACATTTGTATATGTTCCCAATGCATAACGCTGCAGAATGTTAATAGTGTTGTTTTCGAATGTTCCGATGTAAGTAAAAGGCAAATTTTCCTCGGTAATCCATTTTACTTCTGTACTACCGACACATATTGGTAAATAAAGATAAATTTAGACTAGCTTTTAACCATAGAACTACTCCACTTTTAATCAAGACCAAAACATTGATTCAATGCAGCTATTCGATTTCCTTGCATTGTTATTATTAAAGTTTCATAGCCACAAAATATAGCATTGGATGTCGATATATAGCACGGCGGAAGGTTATTGTAAGATAATGCTCAGCTACATTTTGAATACAAAGTTTATGCACATTGCTTTGAAGTATGTAGGATTAGTGTAATTATACATTAACAATGTAAAAATAGAGTTGTAAATGTGCAGTGATATAATGCATATGGTTAATTGGTTTATTTCACATCAGCCCAACTGAATTATTGTAATCCACATTTGGAGTAGCTCATAACAAGGAACATAACATCTATATTTTCATACCAAATATAGCAAAAATATATTGTGACTCATCATACACATGGTTAAATGTAAAAATTACACTCATTGCTTCTCGTGTGAATTTATGAAGAGGCCGGACCAATTCAGATTCTTGGATTACAGTTACACGTTCGACTTAGTAATTATTAGTTCGTCGAATATATAAAATATATTATTTTGTCCCAGCTCTACACCATACACGAGGATAATTTTCACTTGTTACATACAGGTATAATAACCTATTGAGGTTTGTAATAAAAATGTTAATAGCAAGGTCAACCTTGACACCAGAATACTCGTGACCAACGATCGTCCTCTTTTTCATACTATCCATTGTCAAGAACGGACGTAAAGACACTCGTAACTTAACACGAAGTGGTTCAGCCAGAAGCCATTCAAAGTTTCACCGACAACATGACCTGCCACTCGCCTATCAAAGCTGTATCGCAAATTTAACTACCCCTCAGCAACTGGTAATGTCAAAATGAAATCGTTTGAAAATTTATTGAAATTTTCAACAAAAACCAACAACTGTTGATTTCAAATAACAGTTACCTTAGTGTCCAATGTTGTCATAGGAAGATACAAGTTTCGTGTGTGGATGACAAAATTGCATATGATTGAAAAAAGTATTTGAATTTATGATTGGGCGTAGTTGTGCATTGTTATTGGTCTGGTAAGTAAAGTAAGTCGTTATGAAAATGGATGTTCATTCATTCACTAAACGCATCGTGAAGGAAACGGAGACCCATCTTTACTTCTCAGATCCGTATCCGATGGAGAACAATCGAATATCGAATGATGGGTGTCTAGCGGACACCGCTCAATTTTTGGTATCATCAATGGACACTTTTCGAACCAATTTTTGTTCAGTGTCTGGTCGTGTCTTCGGTTATCAAACTAAAACAGTATATAAAGTTTAGTCTATTTCGGAGAAAGTTGATCCTTAATTGGCCATCATTTTTGTAGTTGATTTCTGGGATTATTACACTGTCACAACGCTACGCTGTTAATCTCGTGTTTTTTTTTAACGCAGAGACCGGCAACCTGCGTCACTTTAGTTCTAAGCGAAACTATTAATTTAAATAATAAATATTTAAGATCGTTCGAAAATGATTACCGAATATTAAACACCTTTCTCCTTCTCAGTCATTTGTATTCACTTTTCACCAAACTTCTTACCCGTGATATGCATTGCATTGCATAGTTAAGGTCATGATTTCGGTAAACAAGATTCTACCATCGTCACTTTATAGAAGTTTTAAACGAAACGGAGACTCGTGACGTTTAATCATTGAAAAACACTGGTGACAAGGATTGCTCTGGTTTGACATTTTCGAGTATAAAAGACAAAGCAACACTGTAAAACGTTTTATTTTGAGCTTGTGTGAAACAAATCATCTATGATAAAGGCTAACCATCCTAAATTAGAGAACGGAAAATGATTGCTAGAAATTTTACTTTTTGTGGATACTCAGAAAATAATATACTTTCATTCCATCTAGCAAACACCAGATTGATTCCATTTTGTCGTGAATACGACTTACTTTACTATGGGGTGCCTTTTCAAAATTAGCCATATGGAAGAATGGGCAGAACTTAATCGTGAATATCTAGACTTGTATTAATGGTAGCAACATAATTCTTTCACCATTTCATCAAAAATATGATCAGGAATTGAGGATAATATTTTGAACAGTGTGAGATGACCACAAACAACTCAAAAATTAAGTTTTCTCAAACTTTGAAAACAACGCGAAAAACTCTTAACTTTTGCTTGGCTTTTTCGCGCAAGGACGACGATTTTGAGGTAGTCAGGCACATATCTTCAACTGACTGCGTATAAAAGGGGAACCGTGGTAAAAAAAATCGATCATTTCTTCTTGTGCGTTGGACGGAAGCAGACGTCGTGGGACTAGCAGCTTCGGAGAGCGCACCTTCTGCGTGGTTAAAAACCTCAAACGCTCAGGTCGCAACTCTGATTTGGACTTCAGTCGTCAGGTGGAGCAGTCGTCAATGAAAGCAGACCTTTTGTGTGGTACCAAACCTCAAACGCTCAGGTCGCAGAGCCAGTGTCCCTTCGAAGAAGATCGATTACATCATTCTGTTGGTGGCCTTTTGCATACAACGGGAAATGCACAACAATGTGGAACATTATGCAAAATCAGCCTTTCTAATGGCTTTAAATGTTACATAAAGAACTATAAAGATTACTTCTTTGTAAATCAAAAATTAAAATTAGCAGTGCAGTGTAAATCTAAGATAATATGATCAGTTTTTTTTTGCAATTTTCACAGTTCTAAATT
Organism: Malaya genurostris; assembly: GCF_030247185.1. Lineage (NCBI taxonomy): Eukaryota > Metazoa > Arthropoda > Insecta > Diptera > Culicidae > Malaya > Malaya genurostris. The sequence continues at coordinate 109,042,878 of NC_080571.1, forward strand.
CGAAACAGTGTTCAAAATCGTTTATACCCAATCAGTGTTTAATATCTTAGAAAATTTTACAATTTGGCCCTTTACGCACGCCTTCATAAGAGGTTCTTTCCAAAACCACCAATATTTTATCATAAAGACTATACTGGTTATTTTGTAATATTTGTGTGTCTGAATGTTTGATGTAACTAATCTGTACTGTAGTTTGGGTGTATCGTTTCAAATTCTAGAAGTGCAAAAGGGTAAAACTTGCACAATTAACACAATCGATCAACTAATTGATATTCGGAAGTATAAAGAAAGAGTGCCAGTTTTATTCGTATTCACGATATCCAGTTATGTCTCTGACATTACACACCTGTACTTTTTTTATACTATACATTGTAAAACGATGACTATCACCATCGTTGTCAGACACAAATTCTCTGAATGAATTGAGCGATTTTGTTTGGCCTTCCACAATTCCATTAGTTGAAAACACAATCATTTTATGAATCATAGAAATAAGAATAAAACCAACTCTGGTGATTTATTCAAAAAGCTGCTTCAGCAAGTGGCAGTTTTTCCAAATACAAATTATAATACGGAGTACTCAGGTGAATTTTCGTGGACACATTGTACGCTAGAAGGTACACTGTCTAGATACATTGTTAGAGTGACAGTGTACTTTGATAAATTATATATAAAACTAGCAACGCTGAATACCGAAATGAATTACAAGCTGCGTTTCCATGGTCACTATTTATTATTTCGCATTGATGAAAAACATTCTCACGTCGCAAAAATATACTTTGGATTGTTATTTGGCTGTTTTACTATATATGAATGAAGCCCCGAACAAATTGCAGCAGCATTTCAATTCGAATGTCATGATAAATATTATTATATTATTATTTCTTTATTGTCTTCGACTAGAGGTGACCTATCGCACAGACTTTTACTTTATTGCTGCACACTTATGTTAACTTAAAATATTATTTTCGATTTGAATGTGTCTTTGCTCATATTAAAATCAAATAAATGATACACGGTATTGAAACGATGACAACAGACATCCATTGGGTTGTTTTGGCCATACTGTGTGCGATGAAGTGAGCGACGAAGAAAATCCGTTCTTCGCAATGATCTTCCCGGAACGTTAAAATTAATTCTTTCCAGTAGTATGGGGTAATCAATGTTGTCATTCAGTAGGTCGAACACGAAGAGTTGTTGAAGGAGTATTCGTCTGTTTTGTAAAGTAGGTAGGTTGATGAGAGCACAGAGACTCTCGTAACGAGGTAGTTGAGAACGATTTATCCAAGGTAGTCTTCGGAGTGCGAAACGGACGAAGCACTTCTGCACCCTTTCGATCCGATCGATGTGTACACCGTGATACGGAGCCCAAATTGTAACTCCATACTCCAGAATACTGCGTACTAGTGCGATGTAAACTGTCTTGAGGCAGTACACGTCGTTGAAGTCTTGAGTGTTTCGTTTGATTAGTCCCAAAACTGCATAGGCCTTCGTAGTAACGAATGAAAACTGTTCGATGAAACAAAGCTTGCAATCGAGAATAATGCCCAAGTCTTTAATAGACGAAACTCGTTCAATAATGAAAAGCTCGGCTGGTCCCTAGAGTCAGTGTACATCGTTCTAACGTTAGTGATCGATTAAGCTCATTGAAACAATAATTTTACAATATTGATGTAATTAAGGATAATGTTCTTCCCCGGGTATATGCTTACGATCGTCCTTTTCAATTATTACTAATTATTTTCATCTTTCAGCGACAACATTCGCGGAAACATTCGTTGTGAACAAAACTAAATTAACAGAAATAATATAACCATAGCAACTTCTAATAAAGTTGCCAGTTACATTTCGCTTAGTCTTCCTTGTCAAGGCTTAATAGAAAAATAGGCTAGGTTAAATGGATCATTTGGCGAACCAAATAATGGTGATCCGTTTATATGAAACCTACGAGTATTATTATTTGTATATGGTTTTTCTGTTTTTTACTTTACTTCCGATTTTGCGGTACGATCATAATTCTCTCACAAAAATTACAATACTCAGTCGATAACTATATTTTTAATACAAATAGTTTGGATGATAGAAAAGCGTTTTAGAATTAGAAGAAGAATTAGAATTAGAGACCGCCCGTGTGTTGCTACTCCGTTATTGATCTGGACCAATTGAGATTGCAAAATGATTTTTTGAAGTAACATGTTTGGGAATAACACATTGTTTCACACTGTGCAAACTGTATTGAATCATGCATGCTGATCAATACCGACGCCAGCCACGTCCGAATGCAGATCTACTTGGGAGCAGTGCTGGAAACTGCTGACATTTTTTTTGAATGTCGTGTGCTGGAAACTTTCATGTTGCCTACTATTCGGGCTGTCACACATGAATGTCGCACGAACCATACAGATGAAAGTCGCATGTGACAGTCATGAGCGAGCGTTTCATGAATGTAGTGGCGGCAGTCTTACTCGTGTTGGACGATGAATGTAACGAAAGAATGATAGTCCTCAATAGAATCGGCTGCATTTTGTCTTCGGTACGAATTTCATTTCTGGCAATAAACATTCATGAAGAAATTCAAAACGGCGTCATTAGTGACGGGTTTCATATCCATACCGTTCCATGAAATGGTTGAATTTCAAATTGCTGCTGTGGAGGGGATCAAATACCGTAGCTTTTAACTTTGTCAAGGTGCGTAGGGTTGTCAACGAATGCAAAAAGGGATATTTTGAAAAAAAAATCAAATAATAATTGAATAATAAAATGAAAAGGTTTGATGAGTGGATGTTAGAAAACGACGTTAGAAGCCGTTTCAAAATCCAAGATGGCGGCTTCCGGCATATCGATGTTCGTTACAAACCATCACAATATGAATATTTTTCGAACGGATTCGATAAATGGATGTTAGAAAACGACGTTAGAAGCCGTTTCTAAATACAACATGGCGACTTCCGGCATATCGATATTCGTTAGAAACCATCAAAATATGGGTATTTTTCGAATGGATTTGATGAATGGATGTTAGAAAACGACGTTAGAAGCCGTTTCAAAATCCAAGATGGCGGTTTCCGGCATATCGATGTTCGTTACAAACTATCACAATATGAATATTTTTCGAACAGATTCGATGAATGGATGTAAGAAAACGGCGTTAGAAGCCGTTTCTAAATACAACATGGCGACTTCCGGCATATCTATATTCGTTAGAAACCATCACAATATGGGTATTTTTCGAATGGATTTGATGAATGGATGTTAGAAAACGACGTTAGAAGCCCTTTTCAAAATCCAAGATGGCGGCTTCCGGCATATCGATGTTCGTTACAAACTATCACAATATGAGCATTTTTCGAATGGATTTGATGAATGGATGTTAGAAAACGACGTTAGAAGCCGTTTCAAAATCCAAGATGGCGGCTTCCGGCATATCGATGTTCGTTACAAACTATCACAATATGAATATTTTTCGAACAGATTCGATGAATGGATGTAAGAAAACGGCGTTAGAAGCCGTTTCAAAATCCAAGATGGCGGCTTCCGGTATATCGATGTTAGTTACAATTGATCACAATATGGTTATTTTTCGAATGGATTTGATGAATGGATGTTAGAAAACGACGTTAGAAGCCCTTTTCAAAATCCAAGATGGCGGCTTCCGGCATATCAATGTTCGTTACAAACGATCACAATATTAGTAGCCGTTTCTAAATACAAGATGGCGACTTCCGGCGTATCGATATTCGTTAGAAACCATTCCAATATGAGTATTTTTCTAGCGGATTCGATGAGTAGAACTTGAAAATGATGCTTACAGTAATTCCAACATCCTAGATGGTGGACAGAATGAGCGAATTTAGTTTTTGGTTATAAACTGTCATAAAGAAATTCATAAATTGTTTTCATCTCGATATTCTTCCAAATCTTATATTGCTGTTATGAAGGCGATCGAAAATCGTAGTACTTTTTCGAAAGCAAACAATTTTTGAAGAAATAACATTGTAATAATATTTGAACTACGGATTAAGGGATCGAAAATCATTAGATTTTGCTCATACCAACGAATGTTTACAACCATCCAAAAAAAATTTAAACATGAATTGAATGGAAAAGAACGCCAATATGACTACGATATGGCCAGTTTGCATTTCTGTTGGCTGCCAGTATTTTGGCACAAGCACACCAGCATAATTTAAACGCTTGCCAACTCGATTTGTTTACTTATGTAAGATTCGCCCTTCTTTGAAAAACAGCTGACATATCATGTCAAGTGTATGTCATACATTCGTATGTTAGGTAGAACTCACAGCTCAACCCAAGCAAGGAGAGCTGCTTCGTACGTTCATTAGTTCCTGAACATGTCTGCCAGCTGATGAGTATGCTTCATGAGGTTAGCCTTTGATGAATGGTTCGCATATTGAAGATGCCTATGAGAAAACTAGATTGATAACTTTTAGTTCCAATGAATATTAATTGAAAAAACATTGCTTCTTGTGTTTGTAGGATATATACACAGTTTAATCTTCCAAGAAAAAAATGGATCGTTTGAAAACGGACTCAAATGCAAAATTTATGCTATGAAATGTCTGAAATATTTTTGAAATGTGATCAAATTTGGTCTTGGAGTACAAACGTTATGTTCAAAAATGATTTCTGCAAACCTACACTAAAAAGACACCGTAAATATTGCCTGTATGACCTTGCTTCGCATCTTGTAGCACGCCGTGAAGCAAAGTTCTTCATTCTCGTACAGTACAAACGAGAGCGAACCCTTCATTTCATTGCATTGCCATGGATTGCTTAGTTCATGTGTTAATTGAGACTAAGAGCACAGGCAATTTACCAAACAAGGGAACTGGTCTGCTCAGTAGCATATACTCTCACGCATCCAGTTTCTCTCTAATATAGGACTCTCATTCAGTTATGTCAAGCAAAGTATTCTCAGCGGGTGTTTTTTTGTTGCTTCGTTTGTTTGAGGATTCACAATACAAGCCCTGTATGCAGTGCTGTTATTTTCACGCGCGAATTTTACATTTTCTCATCTACTTGTATGTACGAGTTACGATGCGGACACGACTGGCAGCACCATGCTATCAAAAAAGTATGTCGCTAATGATTTGTTCGGAAAATATGAGAGCTGAATATCTTGATTATATGATGTCTTCTATTGCTGTTATAAAACACGTACACGCTAATCGGAAAGTAAATCGATTTCAATTGGTAATATTAAGAATACATCGCAACGCTCCAGGTAATGTTGCACGATACGATTGAATTTATTTTTGATTTGATTTGTAGTAGAAAAACATCATACTTTTTCAAATGGACTTTTTATTGCTATAATCTAATTTCGATTTAAGAGCGAAATAAGAAAATTGTCGCATATTTTGATAAAGTCTAATAAGAAGACACTTGTCAACAGTCATACCAATAAAAAAATTCTCTTTTTTTCGGGTTTTTAAATTTATACTCTTCTATCTGTCCCAGCAAACTTCGACTTTGCTTAAAATTTATCTTTGGATTTCAAAAACAGAGTCGTTGCACGCAATAACATATCATTCCAAACTTATTACTTCTTAAAAATATTTTTGAATCAGCATTTGTCATATTACAAACAATAAGAAATCCTACTTGAATCGTTCTAAACAAGATGTGCATTTGTTGTGAAATTTATTGTTGTATTAATATATACTAATATTGCTGTATAATACTACTATCTGTATTCCTAATTTTTTATACTGTCTCCATTTATCAGAACAAATCATGAATTCCGTTAAAAAGTGCAAGATTTTCATTCTGTCGATATCTTGAATTTCTTCACCAGCATCACTCGCTAGCATTTAATTCAGAACGATCGAAAATTTTGATACTAGTGACAACCAGCAGTAGGCAAGCCATTACATCATGCTGGTGTGCTTGTGCCAAAAAAAACATCTTTTTGAAAAACCACTGCGGTTTTTGATCGCCTCCACAGCAGGAATATAAGATTTATAAGAGTATCGAAATGAAAACAATCACGAATACGTCGTTATTAATTTCTTTATGACAGTTTATAACGAAAATGAAATTTGCACCAAAAATATAATGCAACTTATTCTCATTCCCGCTATCTTGGATGTTGAAACGACTGTAAGTACCGTTTTCAACTTCTACTCATCGAATCCTTTCGAATAATACTCATATTGTGATGGTTTGTAACGAATATCAAAATGCCGGAAATCGCCATCCTGGATTTAGAAACGGCTTCTAACGTCGTTTTCTAACATCCACTCATTAAATCCGTTCGAAAAATACTCATATTGTGATGGTTTGTAACGAACATCGATTTACCGGAAGCCGCCATCTTGTATTTAAAAACGGCCTCTAACGCCGTTTTCTAACATCCATTTATCAAATCCATTCGGAAAATGCTCATATTGTGATCGTTTGTAACGAACATCGATATGCCGGAAGCCGCCATTTTGGATTTTGAAACGGCTTCTAACGTCGTTTTCTAACATCCACTTATTAAATCCGTTCGAAAAATACTCATATTGTGATGGTTTGTAACGAACATCGATTTGCCGGAAGCCGCCATCTTGTATTTAGAAACGACTTTTAACGTCGTTTTCTAACATCCATTCATCAAATCCGTTCGAATAATACTCATGTTGTGATGGTTTATAACGAACATCGGTATGCCGGAAGCCGCCATCTGGGATTTTGAAACGGTTTCTAACGTCGTTTTCTTACATCCACTTATCAAATCCATTCGAAAAATACTCATATTGCTATGGTTTGTTACAAATGTCGATATGAATATCCATTATATTATGTCGAATAATGTACATAAGATAAAAATTATGTGGAAAATCTGAAATATCGTCAACTTATTCTACGTAATGAATTTTAAATTACATAAACTTTTTTCGTTTCTTGATTTTGTTAACATCCTCGATTATTACGAAAGTAATTTGAATTTTTTCTTGGTAAATTTCTTTAACTATTGACTTTACTTTTTATTGAAACAAAACTAGAAACTGTTCAAAAGTAGTAAATTTTTGCTGGTTGACAACTCTATGCCCTTTTAAAGTACATGAATATAGTAAATTTTGTACTCTAAAGACTTACTTTTTATTTATTGCTATTTTACATTTTTTTCATAAATTGAAAATTTGCGCTAGTTGACAACCCTATGCATCTAGTAAATGTTTAAATGTTGTGATTTTCGATTAATATTCACTTCTTTTTCCATTTAATTCATGTTTTCTTTTAAAAAATTAAGAATTTTCGTTGATTGACAACCCTAACCCGCGCTTTTTCATTGACATTGACGTTCTCCTTTTGCAATAATGGTATGAAATTTGACCATTTCATGGAACAGTATCGAGATGAAAACTATCACTAATGACGGCGTTTTGGATTTCTTCATGAAAGTTTATTGCCAGAAATGAAATTCGCACCGAAGACAAAATGCAGCCGATTATATTGAGGACTATCATTCTTTCGTTACATTCATCGTCCAACACGAGTAATACTGCCGCCACTACATTCATGAAACGCTCGCTCATGACTGTCACATGCGACTTTCATCTGTATGGTTCGTGCGACATTCATGTGTGACAGCCCGAATAGTAGGCAACATGAAAGTTTCCAGCACACGACATTCAAAGTAAACATCTACAGTTTTAGGTACCAACATAGGAATTTCACTTAAAACTGTCACGTGAAGGGACCGTTTCCAGCACTGCTTGGGAGGGAAAGGATTGTTAGTTCGATGCATGTTGCTACTAAGAACCGAGGAATCCTCTGCATTCCCACATGCATCACAGGAGAGGATACTTTGTTAGTAAATGTTTTAATAATGTTATCATGTGTTTATTGCTCTGGGTAGCCGGCTACCAAGAATGTTTTAAAGTATTATCGTTTTATGTGTTACTTTGTGCTGGCAATATAATGCACGAAACAGTCAATCTCCGAAATTGACAAAACTCCGGACAGCCGGCTGTCGAGTATGCAGTCACTCGTTCATGCATCTACCTTTCGCGTTTTTTTAGTCATGCAAAAAACACATTCGGATTGATAAAAAAAAGGTATCATCTCACTGCTAGGTGTATTAAGCACGTTTTTATAAATGAAACTACGTGATACAAAATAAACGAGCGAATAGGATTTAGACAAAAAAGTTGATTCATTGCATTGAAATATTCTAAACAGTTATTATAAAATCATTTTAAATCACCAAACAGAGGTCAACAGATTTCACGCGCGTCTTGATTCTTTATTATTTCCGCTTTATTATTTTAATTATTTATTGAAATTATTAATTGGTTATATTAGTTGATCTGGGCAGCCGGCTACCGAGAAAAATATTAATTTACTGTTTGAAATATTAATATCAAGTGTTTTTTACTATGTATTCAATATACCGATATATGTTATCTCTGTTATTAACTTTGTAATATAAACGGATTTGCGCAATAGTTTATTTTTATCATTCATTTTATAATCCTGAAAGACAATCAATAACATGGAAGAAGAAATCATTCCTAATGAAACTTTTCTCCGAAGCTAGACGGAAATTGATAGATTGAATAGAGATGATTTAGTAAAATAGAGTAATCAGAAATAAAACATTGAAAATATCTGATAACTGAAAGGAAAAAGAAACTCCTGCAATTGTCGCCTTTTACGACATGGAAGCAGGAACCCAGTGGATCTATTCTTGGTTCATTTTTTTCCGCCGGATTCCACACGGCATCTAGGCTGGTACAGTCCGGAGAGAGCTAATAGGTACTATCAATCTCCTAGTGGACCCCAGCCCCTAGTTTGGATGATAGAAAAGCGTTTTTCATAAAAATTTATCAGCAATTAAATGATTGTACTGTGCAAACAATTTTTAGGACATAATAGAAAATTATGTCGTTTTCGTTTTTAAATTGCACTACAGCGGTGTAGGTAAGGTTGCACTGAAACCGTTCGTTTTTGCCAATTGCACTACATCAGTGCTACACTTTTTCTGCACCGATACCACTGGTGTAGCACTCATCAAAAGTTTGGTGTAGCTCTGTGCAGTGGAATCGTTTATTGTAGTCAATGGTTACTGTTTATGTTTTCGTCATTTTTGTTCGTTTATTCATGCCATGGTGTAGCACTGCACCAGTGTAGTGCAAATTAAAAACGAAAACGCCATTAGATTCAATTAACTCTTAATGCTTCTTTCCGCCATTTTGTGCGAATCATTATTATATGTTTGACGCTTAATACTGTCGCAATTGTCTGGACAAATAAATACTATTGATAAGACATATCTCGGTTGATTTTGTTATTAGGGCGTATAAGCAAGTGACAGTTTCTCTTTAATCACTCTCTCTTTCGATTATTGTGATGTGATTAAAAAGATTTTCTTTGATATCACTATTCTGTTTGAAAGTCGAAAGTTACGGGTATCATTTCATGCAATGAATTAAGTGATAAACGTGGAAACCGCTTGGTAATTAATAGAAGAGAAAGTAAAAAAAGAGAAACTGTCCCTTGCTTATACGCCCTTTTGAAAAATTAACCGAGATATACACTCAGAAAAATAGTATGGTAACTGTTACTATATAGAGGGCCAACTTGACCATGAGCGTATAGTGGTTTTCAGCCGACTATGAAATCAGATGATTTCAACAATGGTCAAGTTCATGTTTACTATGAATGGTATCGGCTCTAGAATAGTAATATTGAACAGTGTATTGTATGAATAACTAATACGATTGAGATGGTTAGCCTAACCATGACCGAATATTTTTTTTACATTGTAGTTCTTGCTATAACCAGAGTCATGGTATTTTTGACATTTCACTTCTAGTTATTTTGAAACTAAAAGCAGTGGTTGATTCAACAATGCTGAAGATTAGCAAAACATGAGCTAATGTTGAAAAGTTATATGAATTTAAATTCTAAAACAAGAAAACCAAAATAATTTCATTAAACTCTATTTTATTTTCGCATCAAATCAAATGATAATATACCTGGTGAAATATTGCTTAGCAGGAATTAGCAGCAGGAAAGAAATTATTAGTCAAGTCCAGATGCAAACCTCGATACCCATCTGCGATTTTCCGTGGGATTCGAGCGAATTGAATCCGGGAATCAAATGATAATCTTCCTTTTCATCAATTGCTTGATGTTGTTTCTACAGCGACCGATAATGAATAATAAACCGTATACGAGATGTTGATTTCACTGGAAAACATAACAGTTGCCGGAAAAACTGTTGAAAAATTGAATTTCAACCTAGGAAACTAGTAAGGCTACAAACTTTACCTACCTGCAAGACCTACCAAAGTACACAGTCACAATATAGAATATTTTGTTCTAATCCATCACTGATGTGTTACCCATGTACGAATTTTTTTGCTAAATTGTAACTTTATGTGACAATAACAGTACACCCGCTCATTGACAATTTGTATAGTCAGCTCAAATGAAAAACATAGTCGGTTAAAAACACTATACGATAATGTGCTTACTACATACATTCTGTTGATATGGACTACATGAATAGTGTTTTCAAACTTCATAATTTCTTTTAAACCATATATCTATTTATGGTAACATTATTATACTGTGGACATATTTACATGGTAGCAATAACTATTTAGCTCCTCATATATACCAAGGCTCGAGAGCAATTTCACCTTACTATAAATTGTGATTTTAACTATTTGTTCTTATATTTGAGATGACTACCATTGTCAGGATGACCATGCCAGAAAAGTCAAAAATACAAATAGTTTAGTCAAGTCGTAGTCTTTGTTGTCTAGTAATTTATACAATACAGATGGTGAATAGTCATATATCATGATTATTGCTACTATTTAAGCGTATAGTTGAAATGACAATGGAAAACAGGCTACGGTTACTATTGTATTTTGCTCAGTGTATGCATCAATATGGTGACACTTAAAACCAACACGTTATGACATCGACATATGTCATAAAGCTACACACTTTAGTCTTATGTTCAAATCATTCGATATCAACATGTTCACACTTGAGAATTAAATGTGATGACATTTGTACATGTCATATGACGACACACTTTACATGTATGCGATATGCTTTTAATTCTCAAATGAAGCGTACTGGATTTTTAGTGCTTCTAGAAATATGAAATGTACTTAGAGAAACACATTTCAAAAAAGTGTTGATTTTTAGCAGTGTTGTTACGTCAAAAAAATGTATGCCAAACAGAGATGCCATTTATACAGATTTATCTGTATTATGCAGATTTTTATATGCTCATACAGATTTAATACAGAGTACAGATTTTATACAGATTTCCTAAATTTAATACAGATTTATACAGATCTCACAAAAAGTAAGAAAGAAAAAATTAAAGTTTTCTGTCTAAGCTATGTTTTAGTATTTGATTCCAGTGATGAAAAAAAAGTTTTTCAATCAACGGACAAATCACAAATTCATATGGAAATCTGCTGTGAAATCCATTTATATTATAATTTGAAACCAATTTGAACTGATATTCATGGAACAAATGGCATCATGAAATTTTACTGTCAAACTGAGAGTTGTATGCAAGTCCCTGCTAGGCCGCCATGTTTTCGTGACCATCATCTTTTCCGCAAAGACGAAAACAATGAAGAAGTATGTAAGTTCGTTGTTGCTAAATATATGTGATATTTAGCTGTGAAAGTTGATTTTTTTAATGTTTGATTATAAATGTGATATCGTTATGAAACGTGCGCTGCCAAATTGTAATACTGACTTTCACAATCAATGAAGTGTTGTATTTTACTTCATTTTGTTTACTTTGCTCTCACTGACTTGCTAGCTTTGATGGCCCCGAAGGACTGAGATGTTGGTTACGATAGCACTAGCTGGAGCGCCTTATTGTTGCCACCGGGCTGGTTGTATGACCCGACTTGACGTTGCATATTGGGCGTTGAAATTCCATTTCAAATTATGAAGTCAACAATTTCAAATTAGATAAATTACGTAATTACAATTCAATTGTTGTGGATAAAAAAATAAAAACAAAAAACTATGAAATTTCGTCGTTGAATATTCTTGTGAGTGCAGCAATGACTGATTGAATCTACCTACCTACAACCACAATCTATTGAAATAACATCTTTTGGCATCATTTTGTTGTAAGATTTTCATTTTATTAGTGAATACAGATTAATACTGATTTTTTATACATACACTCAGAAAAATATTACAGTAACCGCAACCTGTTCCTCATAGTCATTTCAACTATGCGCTCAAATAATAGTAACGACCATGATATCAGATTATTTACCATCTGTATTGTAATAAGCACTAGAATAAAAAATCTACCACTTGACTATACTATTTGTCTTTATGACTTTTCTGGCGTGGTAATTCTGACAATCATTAAAATAAGAACGAAAAAGACCCAATGACAATTACAAGTAAGGTGAAATTGAGCTTTCGGTCACCATAAAGTTGAGAAGTGATATAGTTATGACTACCATGTGAGTAAGTTCTTCTTCAGAATATAATAATGTTACCATGAATAAACATATAGTTGGATAGAGATTGTCCAGTTTGAAAGCACTATACATATTGTTCATATCAACATAATTTATTTAGAAAGAACATCGTCGTATAGTGTTTTTCAATCGACTATGTATTTTCTTAGTGCGACTATACAAATTGTCAATTAAAGCGTCTGACACTTGAATATCTCTAGCGGATATAGAAGCTTCTTCGGAAATAATATTCGAAAAATTTGCTGAGTTTTCCGTTAAGTTTCTGTGTAAATACTTCTATTAGTAATTTTTATATAACGTTTTTCACACTTTTATAGGAACAGTATTATTCCCCAAGAAATTGTCTACAAGCGTTCAAAAACCAAGCTCTTGCGCTAACTAGTGAAGGTAATTTTATCATCATAGAAAAGTTGAAGGCAACGAATATTCAAAATCAAATTCAATTGCCAGAAGTCGCTCGTTTCATTGCTGAAAAAAATGGCTCATAAACAGAAATACTACAGGGTGATTTTTTAAGAGCTTGAGAACTTTTTTAAACAATAAAACGCATAAAATTTGCAAAATCTCATCGGTTCTTTATTTTAAACGTTAGATTGGTACATGACATTTACTTTTTGAAGATAATTTCATTTAAATGTTGACCGCGGCTGCGTCTTAGGTGGTCCATTCGGAAAGTCCAATTTTGGGCAACTTTTTCGAGCATTTCGGCCGGAATAGCCCGAATTTCTTCGGAAATGTTGTCTTCCAAAGCTGGAATAGTTACTGGCTTATTTCTGTAGACTTTAGACTTGACGTAGCCCCACAAAAAATAGTCTAAAGGCGTCAAATCGCATGATCTTGGTGGCCAACTTACCGGTCCATTTCTTGAGATGAATTGTTCTCCGAAGTTTTCCCTCAAAATGGCCATAGAATCGCGAGCTGTGTGGCATGTAGCGCCATCTTGTTGAAACCACATGTCAACCAAGTTCAGTTCTTCCATTTTTGGCAACAAAAAGTTTGTTAGCATCGAACGATAGCGATCGCCATTCACTGTAACGTTGCGTCCAACAGCATCTTTGAAAAAATACGGTCCAATGATTCCACCAGCGTACAAACCACACCAAACAGTGCATTTTTCGGGATGCATGGGCAGTTCTTGAACGGCTTCTGGTTGCTCTTCACTCCAAATGCGGCAATTTTGCTTATTTACGTAGCCATTCAACCAGAAATGAGCCTCATCGCTGAACAAAATTTGTCGATAAAAAAGCGGACTTTCCGAATGGACCACCTAAGACGCAGCCGCGGTCAACATTTAAATGAAATTATCTTCAAAAAGTAAATGTCATGTACCAATCTAACGTTTAAAATAAAGAACCGATGAGATTTTGCAAATTTTATGCGTTTCATTGTTTAAAAAAGTTCTCAAGCTCTTAAAAAATCACCCTATATAAATAAATTTTTAAAATTTTATAGATGATCTTACATTTATAATGTTAAATCAGTGAAAAATGTATTAGAAAAATAAAGCAGGTTTCAATGTATTCTTGTTATTTTTGCACCTAAATTTCAATAAATATAACTTTTGAATATTCTTGCATGTTCGAATGATATTCACCATTGTCAAATTAACCATAATTCCGTGTTTCGAAAGAACCAGATGTGAAATGTCAAAAATACCATGGCACTAGTTAAAACAATAAGTACAATGTAAAAATAAGATGCTTTCACGGTTATGCTAAACATTTCAATTGTAGTTATTCATACGATATACAGTTCAATTTTACTATTCTAGAGCCAAAACCATTCATAGTAAAAGTAAGCTTGCATATTGTTACCATCATCTGATTTTATTGTGTGCTGAAAACCACTATACTCGTATGGTTAAACTTGGAGTGCCTATAACCAGAGTGGCGACATTTCATCCGTAATGCTGGCAACAATTAAAAAAATTCCATTAGCTTTACATTGAATTGACAGGTCGTTTGCTCGTTTGGAACTGGTAGCTGTCATTCCAAACGAACAGCTGTCGCCACTCTGATTATAGTCACTCTAGTTAAACTAACCTCCCATATGGTAGCTGTTATTATCTTATTTTTCTGAGTGTAGCAATACAGATTTTCTATGAAAATATCTGGCATCTCTGATGCCAAACGACATACACGCTTAAAAATAGTTACTCAAAAATGAGTAAGATCTCACTCATCCACAGAAAAAGTGGAACAACTCTAATTTAGAGTAACTCCGAAATTACTCAAATTTGAGTTCTTTCACTGGAAACGATGTTTGGGTAAAATCTACTCATTTACTGAGTAATACTTTATTTGTACATGTGTCAAAAAATAGAATAACTATCACTCAAATTTTGAGTGAAATTTTATTTCACATATACCAAATTTGCAAAAATAACTCCTTTTCTGATTGTATTGTATTAAAATATTAAGTAATTGAACTCAATACTATATCAAGTGGTAGTCGCTAGGAGTAGTGTGTCAATCGCAAATTAACATACATGTTAGTTATGCTCAGGCACCAATCAGACACTTATTCCTCATAAATGACATTTGAGCATATTCGTTTCCAGTCTAAAGCACAGCACGGAGTTTATCATTCCGGTTTTTGCAGACACAACGCCGTTTGTGCTGAGCGACTCACCCTCGAAAAACGCGATCTCACTAACAAAAAATACAACCTGTTGCTACAAATGGTTAATACAACTTTTAGACTGATCTTGCGAATAGTAACAAAAAAAACGAGTTCTTGCGTTAAACTCAAATTTAGAGTAGGAGTTACTCAATATCATTGATGATAACTACACGCTTAAAAATAGTTACTCAAAAATGAGTAAGATCTCACTCATCTACAGAAAAAGTGGAACAACTCTAATTTAGAGTAACTCCGAAGTTACTCAAATTTGAGTTCTTCCACTGGAAACGATATTTGGGTAAAATCTACTCATTTACTGAGTAATACTTTATTCGTACATGTACAAAAACAGAGTAACTATCAGACAAATTTTGTGTGAAATTCTATTTCACATATACCAAATTTGCACAAAAATTGCTCCTTTTCTGAGTGTATTGTATTAAAATGTTAAATAATTGAACTCAATACTATATCAAGTGGTGGTCGCTTGGAGTAGTGTGTTATGCTCAGGCACCAATCATACACTTATTCCTCATAAATGACATTTGAGCATATTCGTTTCCATTCTAAAGCACAACACGAAGCTGATCATTCCGGTTTTTGCAGACACAACACCGTTTGTGTTGATCGACTCACCCTCGAAATACGCGTCTCACTAACAAAAAATACAACCTGTTGCTACAAATGGTTATTACAACTTTTAGACTCATCGCGAATGCGAATAGTAACTATAAAACGAGATTTTGCGTTAAACTCAAATTTAGAGTAGGAGTTACTCAATATCATTGATGATAACTACTCAATTTTTGACGTTTCCATGTATCATTTGAAAATGAGTAACTAGTACTCAAACTTTGAGTTACTTTTTCTAAGCGTGTACTCAATTTTTGACGTTTCCATGTATCATTTGAAAATGAGTAACTAGTACTCAAACTTTGAGTAACTTTTTTAAGCGTGTACACCAATGCTTCAATACGCTTTAACAGTGGGTTCACAGTTGACAAACTGGATAACAAATTTTCTTCAACTCATGTCATCATCATCATTATTGCTCATTTCGACTTTTCTGCTTTCAAACGTGATGTTGTAGTTCGCATTTGTTCTAGCTGGAAATGGAAAAAAAATCTTTCGATTGGAAGAATTTCGCGAAAAAATCGAATCCAAGGTCTAGCAAGTTATAATTTGTTACTAACAGAAAATTATTGTATCCAAAACGGCATTTTCGCGAAAAGTAAGCGGTAAAACTCAAGTCATCGGAAAAGTACCCAGGAAGTTTACTTGAAGTAAAGGATCTATGCTGATTTGTTTGAATGAATAAGGAAAAGTTCAATACGCTACAGCAATAAATTCAAAATGAGTGCATTTCTCAGAGCTCCGAAGCTAGTACTTGGACTGAACCGGTATTACCTGGATTGTGAGTACTGTTTATAATCGTTAGAGATATTCTTTGTCGCTATTTAAAAAAAGTGCTTTTACGTTTACGTAACGTAAAGAGTATAACAGAAATACTAATATGTTTCATGAAACTTTATAAGGTAGCTTCTATCCGTAAATCCTACCCGAATACGTAAGCAGTGATAGATTTTTCATACAATGCTGATGTAATCTGACTTAAAATTTGTGTACCAATGAGCTGTGAAAGTTAAGCTCGTGTTGCGCTGCTGTGTGTGTTTACAAATTTAATAATGACCTAGAGTGTTCTAACCTACGGGAATCGATGCCGTGTACGATGAAAGCAAAAACTAGTTTTGCATTAGAAGGTAGAGAAAAATCATACGATCAGGATGTTGCTACATGCTTGGTGTGTAGTAGTGTTTTATCTTACGCACCACTACGATGCTTGTTGATGTAACATTCGGCAGCATTGGTTTTCGTATATTAGTCCCATTCAATGTTATTCCTTATGTAAATGAGACAATTCTGTATAGAAAAGCATGTTAATCATATACCCAATATTTTTTTCAAATGTCGTTCTAACACTCAAAGTTCAACTTCGTCGACGTGTCAAAAAATGCCCTTTAAATCAACTGTAAATCCCAACACGTGAATCGGAATGATCGCCACTGATCCTAGTTGTATTTATTTTGGCACAGATGATTGCCAATACAGGATTACTCTAATTATAAAACCTGTGTCGCGCGTCCGCAAAAGTATCGGTATACCGGCGTGTGAAAAATAGGTCGTGTTATTTAGTGGCTGTATTTGTTGCGGAACAAAGTGTGAAGTGTGTCGTCAAGCAGCTGATTGAATGACCATACATGTGGTTGTGATGTATCGTTTTTCTTGTTTAGTATTCATTCATCATATATAACAAGTATGATCGTATCGCTTGATCAATTTCATTATCACGAATGTTTCATCGATAGCGTCTAAAATTATGATTGAGCTGGATTTGCACAAATGATAACGTATTCTAGTTTTTGTAATGCTCCGCATGTAGAATTTAATGTACGGTTTCACGACATCAGCATTGTACTGTCGTTTTTCGCATTACCATCTCATTTCCAGTTGAATCTCTATGCACATGGGACAAAATTGAGTATCAATTTTATAGCACTATTATGCAAGTAGCTTTTGTGTAGAGCTTTCAAAAGCATTCCGTTTCGATGGACTGCGATATCACATTGCACATTGAGGCAGGCATTAGATTTGGGATTAAATTAGATGCAAAATCTGTGATGTTCGATGATCATCTAATAGCGGGTTCGATCTAGAATTTATTTTCGTTTATGACGCAAAACCGATAAAAAGTTTATTTGGTATTTGTGAATGTATAAAGAAAGTATTATACAATGTTTATTTTATTGACGAGTGAATCTTAAAGTCTAGAACTTTTTTGTTGCCTATCACAACGTCTGGTCAATTTTGTTGTCTAGCATGTTTGGTATTTATCCGTCATCCGGGCACAAGAAAAATTTTACTAATACGGTTTACTCTAATGCGTGCGAGGCGATTACATTCCATTTTATCCTACTTGTCATTTTAAGACAAATTTATGTTCTTGTTTTCGATTCGATTTTGTGTATCGAGCGCAAAACTACTCCCGATATTTTAATAAAACAGCCTCCCAGTGTAATATACCATTCGACTCAGCTCGATGAGATGGGGAAATGTATATGTGTGTGCGAAAATATCCCCTGGTTTTTCGAAGATGACTGGACCAATGTTCACAAACTCAGATTCAAATCAAAGGTCTCGAGGTCCCATAGCTGCTATTGAATTTTATTAGAATCGAATTTCTGGTTCCATAGTAATGGGGTAAAATGGACAGGATTTTCTCAATGACCGCTTAATCGATTTTCGTAAGCTCAGATTTAAATACTCTTGATTTTTTTTGGATCCGATTTCCGGTTGTAGAGTAACGGAGTAAAATGTGGAAAATTTTATCCATTTACGACTTCCGGTTCTGGAATTACAAGCTGATAAGTAAAAAAATAGATTTCTAAAGCGTGTGCGCTATCGTTTCAAATAGTCATGAATTGTGCAGGTCTTGTTAGTTGGTGACAAGGTGACGTGTGTTTGAAATTTCAAACCGTCATTTTGAGCGACAATGCAAAAAGGCAGGTGGGTCATGTCAGAGACATAACAGGATTACGTGAATCCGCATATAACTGGAACACATCAAAATATTAATTGATCGATTGTGTGCATTGCGCAAGTTTGCCTCTTCTTCACAACTAGAATTCGAAATACGATGCACCTACACTAAATTACAGAATTTCCGAAAAATTCTACAGTGCATATCGAAAGTTGATGGCTGTTGTTATTATCCTATATGAAGTGTTAGTTGGAAAGATTGCTAACTGGACCCCAATAATCGAAAGAGAAAGTAAGCAAAGAGAAGAGAATCTTTTATACTTGGGACCTTTTCCAATGTTCATCTTCAATTATGGTGGTTTTGAAAAGAACTGTTTATGAAGACGCTCGTTTTAGATAACATTCAGAGCCCTTAGAAAGTCTGATTTTGTTGAATGTTCTCCATCGTTGTTCACTTTTCGTTGTACTTTGCTCCAATGCAAACGACCAGCAGCTGGATGACACGATCATGTTTGGAAACGAAACTTGTACTGCAAACGTCCCGCAGCAGAACTCCTTTCTGTGCGGATTGATCCGTATTAATCTCAAATTCCTACCCAGTAGGTAACGCAGAAATGAAATGTCGCTTACTACATCAAAACCGTTTGCTCCGTTACGAGAAAGGCGTCATTAGATTTCTTCCTTGATACTCGTTGATATCAAACAAAACTTAAATTTTGAAATATTTGTGATTATGTCATACAACTGAAAGTGTTATCATAAATTGATGATCGTATTTTAGATGGGATGTAGCAACGTTTCGTCTTCGATTCATCAGTGCATTTCTAGTTTATGCTGAATTCCTAATACCACTTAGCAGTCCAATATAAACTGTCAATCAGACGTAAAGTAAATGCTATTTACTTGTCAAATTTCGCACCAAAGTGCTATGTCGCTACTGACGTGTCGAACGAGAACAAATGCTTTTCTGGTGGTGGTTGGACCAATTTTCACAAACTGGGTCTAAAATGAAAGGTTTAAGGTGCCAAAAGCTACTGTTCAATTTTATTAGAATCGATTTGCCGGTTCCGGAATCATAGGGTAAAGTTTAAGTTTCAAAACCGTCTTTTAGAGTAAATTTTAGAGCAAAATTTCGCAGAAAATCTGCTGAACTTGGTTAAATTTCATTGGTTAGTTTAGTTGCTGGCCAAACACGCTTTCTTACTTTTATTCAAGATTCAATGCAAAGTGTTTTGAAGAATCCCACAGTAATATAAGAACTCGGCTTTTCTATAATTTATTAACATAAGCATAGGGAAGACCGTGGCTAAGCCGGACACTTGATTAAATTTGTAGTAAATCTAGTTTTAATTGGTGATAAGAAGTAAAATTGAAATATATAGATATCCATATCTAGGTATTTGTGTTCGATTGTGCCATGTCATTGTAATGCACAGGAATCAAATATACCCGAGAAAATAGAAAATTTCAGTAAAAATACACCCTTGACACGAACACGATTGAAGCCAAACTGAATTGTCATCCAGCTAACTGCCGCCTATTTGTCACGTGACAGCGCGTTTACAAAGTCAATCCATGGATCGAAATAATTGCTGGTTTAGAAGATATTTTTTCAGCCGTCCGATTTAACCCATGTACGGACTAGCCCCGGTCTCTCCTACAATAAAATAACTCAATGATGTGGTGAATTATGTTACGTAATAGAAAACAAGCACTAAATAATTTTATGTTTAACTGATCGGGAATAGTTTTACGGGTCGCTTGAGAAGTAAAGACATCCTCCTTATCGGACTGTCGAAAAATTAGGACATTGATGTACATTTATTAGAAAAATACTTGAAATTCATGAAAATTCCATTTTTTTTCAATTATAGAGGTTTTAACCTGAAGGTCATTCACCTCTTCGGGCCAGAAAAGCTTTCTGACCCTATGTGCGGGGTTGGGGATCGAACCCAGGTGGGCTGCGTGACAGGCATCGGTTTACCCATCACGCTATACCCGTCCCCCCAAAATTCCACTTAATTCACCTAATGAGTGCAAAAACTACGGATTTTTTTTTGTGAAAATACATTTATTTGAAATGCTCATCTAATAACAATAGTAAGAAATATCGTTGCCGACATATTCTGTACAAATTTCATATGAATGGAATAATATTTTCCGCAAGGATAGCTCTTATCGTATCAAAGAACGCTCCATGGCAATTCTTCATACGATTGAATCAGTGCCACCAAAGAGAGACGGATATCATCGCAACAACAAAAACCCGGAATGTCGTTTGGCATAGATACGACACCAGTGCGAGAGCGAATTTCTCTCGATGACATTTCTGAAAATCAAAGGTTAGCACGCTGCTGTGGGGATCCTCTCTGAAGCAACAAACGGTCGCTTATTCACGTTGCGTGATCCGATTCTATACAGGCAGTTGATAATGGCGATAGAATCATTTTACTATTGCCGCTTATTCTAACTATGTGCATATAACCTGTCATATAATGTCTGTGAATGCTCCACACAAGGGTTTTGAAATATTGCAACCTAGTATGAGAATCATCAAGTTGAATCATCGATTCGATTTTCTTCGAGACTGTAAATTTTTTAAGGGCGTGAAATACTCAGAGTATGAAGTGGAGCGAAGAAATGTAGCAAAATTCTCTCACGGTTCATGCATTGAGAGACTCGAGTTCTTGTAGCAACTTCTACCGGATTGAAAATGTTGTATACAATATAGATAGCAATATAGCAGCTTCTGTCAAATTTTCGGCAATCACCAACACTGATTTTCCGTATAGATTTCAATTGAATCACAGTTGATCGAATTAAGCCCTTTTCATATACATTCGTGCTGAGCTCATTTCCACTATGAAAAGAAAAGAATTGTTTAACGCCTGTACTGCCTACTCGCATATCAGTCCCATATCGATTTTCGCCAATTTTGAGTTAGCTAGAGGAATGAAATCTATCCTCATAGTATCAGAAATTGCAATAAAAGTTGAGGATTTGTTCAGTAAAATGTGAAAAAAATATCAACTCATGTCTGTACCATATGCAAAGTACCCGCATGTCAGTCCCATTCAGTGTAAATTTCAATAATTTCATTTGTTGCAATATTGAAATTGCAAAGGTGTATTACCGATATTTCATGTAACAATATCATGATTTTGCATTAGGTAGCACAATAAATCAAATACTTCGGATATGAAACTTTGATCGTCGTTTTTTCGACATGCCGATTTCCCAATGGGACTGTTATGCAAGTATGGGCAGTGTAGCTCGGTTCAATTGGAGAACACACTACAAGCAAACACATCTAGGCTAAGTGAAAAATTGAAGTCCTATTCACATATGAATCGGTAGTGACAATTTTTATCAGTGTAGGGTTCCATTCGAGATAAGTAATAAGTAAGGTTTGTTGCTCAATGTACACACTTCTGTATTTTAGAATGATATTAGTGAAACTGCAATTACTGTAATAGCTCTTCAAAATTACTTTTACTTGTACTTTTGCCAACAATGATATAATTTCTAGACTATGTACTACGACTAGGAGATCGCACGATTTGAGCACGAAACCCGCAAAACCGTGCAACGAAACCCGAAAGAAGTCGAGAAACAGTCGAAAATGTATCCACAAAAACAAACAAGAATGAGAAAGAGGGCAAACCCTCCTAAAACTATTGTGGCCCAACAATAATGTGTAAAACAGGGCCACTTTGACAAAGGGGCACGTGCCCTCGGGCCCAAAGTCTTAGGGGCCCTAGATGTCACCAATCGACACAAGTTCATTCAGTTAGTTAGGGGCACACGAATAAGTCTTGCCCCGGGCCCGTTAACACGTTAAAGCGGCGCTAGTGTAACGAAACTTTCGTTACGGAATCCTTTTCTCGTACAACATACCAAGTACTACTCTACATTTCTGTTTTAGCTTTGGTTTAGTTTTTTATTTGACATTACATTTGATAGATTGTATCGGCTTCGGTGCAAACGTCCTTCAATGGACATTTTGCTGTCAAGATGGACGGATATGTTTCCGAAGAATTTGTTGAAACATCCGGAATTTCACAGGGCCATCTAGGTCATCTAGGCCCTCAGATTTTCTTACTGTACTTCAGCGATGTAAATTTTTCACTAGATGGACCGCGGTTATCTTTCGCACATGACCTCAAAATCTATCATACTATCCGCAGCTCAGATGATGCGGGCTTCCTTCAACGGCAGTTGGCAATCTTTGCAGATTGGTACAAAATCAATCACATAATACTGAATCCCGAAAAATGCTTAACCATTACGTTTACAAGGAAAAAAAGTGCCGTTCAGATTCGAATAATGTCTTGAAGAATTCATGATTAGCAAATCGACATGAGTCATAGATCTTGGCGTCCGTTTCGGTGAACAGTTTAATTTAAACAGTACATTAACTACATTGTGCTTTATTCTCGATGCTTGAGATTCGTGACGAGGATGGCTAAGCATTTTACTTATATGCATTGCTTATAGCCCTTATACTATTGACTCGTTCGTTCTGTTTTAAAATATTGTTCAGTAGTTTGGAACCCTCATTACCTCAATGAAACTCAGAGAATAGAATCGATACAGATTCTATTTGTTCTTCGTTGTTTGCCTTGGGAGAATCCTCTTCAATTACCGAGCTGTGAAATCGTGGGTTGTTGATTGGTCTTAAACAACCTACAAGTGCGAAGGAAAATGTCGCATATTTCAATGATAGCAGATGTATTGAACGATAGGATTGATCCCGCTTTGCTCCTTGAAGTTAATATTAATGTTCATCCTCGTGCTCTACGTAACAACGGTTTTCTTCGACTACCTCTACGCCGAAATTAACCTCTCTATGGAATTAACGGTTCCGTTATCGGCTTACAAAGATCGTTCTATTGAGTATCATCTAGTTTCGACTTCAACCTTCTACGTAGCACAATTCAAGCCATCGCACAGTGGGGAAAAATGGACCAAAAACGCTCCGATTTTTTTGGAGGCATGATACAGCTGACCACAAAGCACTTTTTTGGTGTAAAATGGTCAGTAAAATCAATTCCATGTATTTAGAAGGACCGCACGAAACGCTATCATGTTCATTTTACCCCAAGTTCCCTTTTTATACTGCATTGTATTCAAGCTTAACTATATAACATGAAACCGAAGAACTTGCAAAAGAGCGAATAGAGTGTTTCCGATGTAAAAAAGTCTAACAAATCGATTGCATGTAGTTTAGCAGAAAACTCGTTGCACCGTTTTACCCCATTTCTTTTCTAGTTATAATATTCAGTTGAAATATGATCTACAATCCAAAAGCAGATCCAATGCGATCTATCAATATTGGTTCATAATACGTGCAAAACATCTGTGATCCAATTAAACACAATGAGAATGACATTACTATCCTGTTTAACCCGTTTCACCCCAATTTATATCAAAAGTCGTATTTCTGGTTAAACTTTCTCTCGCATATCGAAAGCAGGCTGATTGCGGTCGATGAAAATCGATTGATATTACGAAGAAAGACCTTAAAATAGGATTACAAACGAATTCAATAACCGCACGAATCTTGTTATACCGTTTTACCCCAATTTATTTCATAGGTCGTATTTCTGGTTAAACTTTTTTTCGCATACCGAAAGCAGACTGATTGCGGTTGATGAAAATCGATTAATATTACGAAGAAAGACCTGAAAATAGGACTACAAATAAATTCTATGACCGCACGAATCTTGTTATACCGTTTTACCCCAATTTATTTCATAGGTCGTATTTCTGGTTAAACTTTTTTTC
This sequence comes from Malaya genurostris, assembly GCF_030247185.1. NCBI lineage: Eukaryota > Metazoa > Arthropoda > Insecta > Diptera > Culicidae > Malaya > Malaya genurostris. The sequence goes on from NC_080571.1 coordinate 109,067,321, forward strand.
GCATACCGAAAGCAGACTGATTGCGGTTGATGAAAATCGATTAATATTACGAAGAAAGACCTGAAAATAGGACTACAAATAAATTCTATGACCGCACGAATCTTGTTATACCGTTTTACCCCAATTTATTTCATAAACCGTATTTCTGGTCAAACTTTCTTTCGCATACCGGAAGCAGGCTGATTGCGGTTGATGAAAATCGATTAATATTACGAAGAAAGACCTGAAAATAGGATTACAAATGAATTCAATGACCGCACGAATCTTGCTATACCGTTTTACCCCAATTTATTTCATAAGCCGTATTTCTGGTCAAACTTTCTTTCGCATACCGGAAGCAGGCTGATTGCGGTTGATGAAAATCGATTAATATTACAAGGAAAGATCTGAAAATAAGATTACAAATGAATTCAATGACCGCACGAAGCTTGTTATACCGTTTTACCCCAATTTATCCTTTAACTGAGTCTTTAGATTTTGCTCCACATTGAATTCATTTGTAATCCAATTTTCAGGTCTTTCTTCATCACTGAATTCATTTGTAATCCTATTTTCGGGTCTTTCTTCGTAATAACAATCGATTTTCATTAACCGCAATCAGCCTGCTTTCGGTATGCGAAAGAAAGTTGAACCAGAAATACGACTTATGAAATAAATTGGGGTAAAATGGTATAACAAGATTCGTGCGGTCATTGAATTCATTTGTAATCCTAATTTCAGGTCTTTCTTCGTAATATCAATCGATCTTCATCAACGGCAATCAGCCTGCTTTTGGTATGCAAAAGAAAGTTTAACCAGAAATACGACTTATGAATTAAATTGGGGTAAAACGGGTTGAACAGGCTAGTACTGTCATTCTCATTGTGTTTAATTGGATCATAGATGTTTTGCACGTAATATGAACCAGTATTGGTAGGTCATATTGGATCTGCTTTGGGATTGTAAATTTGAATTCAACATAAAATTATATTTGTCGGAAAATTGGGGTAAAACGATGTAGCACGAAGCGTGCGATCATGAACACTATCTGTAAATTATTATTTGAGGTTATATTCGAAACATAGAACTGTCTTGTTTAACCAAAATTGGTCCAAACACCGATCAGTAGAACTTTTTTTTTCTGTAAATTCGCGGAAGAAGATGACTGGGGGTAAAACAGGATACAGTTGTTTGCGGTCAATCTTATTAAAAATAATCCATTTATCTAACTTATGAGCATGTCAGGAATACCTTCCGATTGGTGGAATTGAATTTTTTCCTGAGTTTCACAGTTAGTTTTCAAAGTAAAGTCAGAAAAAGGAAGAATTGGAGCAAAACGGGCATGATAGTGAATTTTGCGGATCTTCTAACTATCATAAATCGATTCTACAGAAATATTTGCATAAGAAATACTAATTTTGAAAATATTTGCTCATGTTTTTATAAAATTATTGAGCAAAGTCGCGTTTTTGATCGTTTTTTCCCTACTGTGCATCGTTTTACTAAGGAATAGAAATTATCATTAGAACTACAATGGGTTTGTTGATTTTGCAATAGATAAATAAATAAATAAATTGATGATACAATGAAAGCCTTCATTTTTGTTTATTTGTTTTGATTATAGAGGTTTCAACCTTATGGTCAGAAAAACTTTCTTACCCTTGAGTTGGGAATCGACAAACTCAAGCCGGCTGCATGAGAAGCATCGACTTACCATCACGCTATTTTCGTACGCTTGTTGAGTTTTAATTTTTTGGGGGAAAAAGTGAACAATATTCTTCTTTGTCATGTTGCATTTAAGAAGCCTAATCATACCTAAATCCCAAGGAAATCAAATCAAATCTAGTGAATATACCAAATAATTAAGATTTTAATTGAACCCATATCAAATTAAGATTTCAACTTAAACCTATACCAACAACACATGCTACAGTGTCTTATTGCATTTTTTAGTGTTGTGTTGTGAGAAACGGCGGCCTGTATATTTTTCCGTGCCGGCAATAAAGCTTCGAATAATACCAATAATAATAATAATAATAATAGAACATGATTCAACGATGTTGCACTGTATTTGTGATATTTTCACTCGAGTAAGTGCTGCCCTTTGGATCACTGTTGACATTCTCACCTCTCACGTTTTCAAGTCTCTTTCAACGAACATCAGATACTGCACTTGACGGTGTCTACAACAGCTGCTCAGTGGCATTGCCGTAGTCCACCTGTCTGTGCGCAAACTATCGGTCCTCTTTAATATTTTTTTTTGCAACTATACCGACGTCGTAGGAAATTTCCGCTTCTTCCTGAAATAAGCGATAACCAAAAGCTATCGTTTTAAAGTGACAATAGAGCGTGATAACTATTTTTTTGTTTTTCAATATGAAGGCATTGATTGTGTTGGGACATTTTGCCAGCCCAGGAAGTCGTGGTAATTAGATGATAATATGTGTTGGTCTCTTTATCTTACAGCGAATGACAATATTTATGTGAAATCACATTCATTAAATTAAAAAAAAATACTCAGCAATATTTCTTTTCTTTATTTTTAGTGGGAGTTCGGAACCGAGTTGTAAGCTACCGAGCCAAACGGTTAGGTCTATATCAGCAATGCTACAGTACTTTTTCCACTGGTGGCAGAAACGTGGCTGTGTTGGCAGTTTCTCCTTCACTGATTGATGCGCTAGGATATAGCTTTAGTAATAATGGTGCTATTAGATGTATATCGACAAGTGTGGTGCACTTTGATCAACCGTCATCCAAGGTGGAGGTGACAGTGCAAACGATCAAAAAATCGAAAAAAGAGCACGAACAGCAACAGCAAAGCGTCGAAGCTACTGCTGCCACAGTGTCTACGGCAACCAGTGCGAGTACAGCAGAGGCAGCTGTTCCACCCACACAAGTTGTCGTAACAGAACCGGTGAAAAAAACACTCCAGCAACGGATATGGGCCGAATTAGTGCATTACTATCATGGTTTTCGGTTACTATTTATTGATATCAATGTAAGTCGGAAGCTTATATGGCGGGTACTTAATGGGAAAACATTGACACGCCGCGAACACCGACTGCTCGTACGAACCACCTCGGATATGTTCCGTCTGTTACCATTCTCAGTGTTCATCATAGTGCCCTTTATGGAATTGCTTCTCCCGCTAGCGATAAAATTGTTCCCGGGAATGCTACCATCAACGTTCCAAACTGCAACGGAACGGGAGGACAAAATAAAACAAAACCTTAAGGTGAAACTAGAAATGGCCAAATTCTTGCAGAAGACTTTGGATGACATGACTGTGCAAAATAAAGATCACCGCTCACAAGCAGCAAAGGATTTTAGTGAATTCTTCGCCAAGTTGCGTACCACGGACGACTTTACTGTGACTAATGAGGATATCATCAAGTACTCTAAATTGTTTGAGGATGAAATAACGTTGGATTCGCTGTCGCGGCTACAGCTGCAAGCACTTTGTCGGGTGCTAGAGATGTCTCCGATTGGAACTTCTAATCTGTTGCGTTTTCAACTAAGGCTGAAGTTGCGTAGCTTAGCTGCAGATGATCGCACTATACAGAAAGAAGGCATCGAATCATTAAATCTATCTGAGCTGCAGGCAGCTTGTCGTGCACGTGGCATGCGTGCTTATGGTGCTACCGAGGAACGTCTACAAGCACAACTTCGAGAGTGGATTAACCTTAGTTTAAACGAAAAAGTACCTCCATCACTGCTACTACTTTCGCGAGCTCTGATGTTACCAGAAAATGTCACTACGAGTGATAAACTGAAGGCTACTATCTCTGCCCTTCCCGATTCGGTTGCTACCGTTACAAAGGCCGCTATCGGTGAACGGGAAGGAAAGATTGATAACAAAACCAAAATCGAAGTCATCAAGGAAGAACAACGTAGAATCAAGGAAGAGCTTGAAGAAGAAAAAGAAAAACAGAAAGAGATCGCCGAAATTTTGGTCGACAAAGCTCCAATTGTCACCGAAGAGAAGGTTATCCATTTGAAAGAGCCTGTGGTGCTTAAACCAGTAGCAGAACAGCCTGTGGTTTCGGCTGCGGAGGAAATATCCAGCAAAGACTTGGAAGCACTTGGCGATGCGCTGGGTACTTTGAGTAAGGATAAAAAGACATTGCTTGTAGAGAAAGAAGAGATTAAGGACTTGAAGGAGGAAATTGCTGATTACCAAGAAGACGTCCAGGAACTTCAAGAGGTGAACTATAATCGCATCCTAGATATTGTAAAACTCAATGTTATTTTACTATGAAATAGGTCATAACCGCGGCTCCTGGAGAGATGAAGGTAAAAGAATCGCGCGCTGCCAAAATGCTGTACAAACAAGTTAATTCAATGATCAGTAAAATGGACACAGTGCTTGCTGATCTAGAGAAGAAGGAACAGGAACTGCAGCAACAAGTCAGCGCTGTCAAAGAAAGTACTACCGATAATGATGGACCAGCAAGCATTGTTAGCGAGGAATTGGTGCGAATCGATGAACTGATGTCCGTTATAAGAAAAGTAAGGTTTAAAATGAAAAAAATCTATTAAAAAAAATAAATAATTCAAATATTTTTCTTTCAGATTCAGCAGATTCCTGATGATTCCCGGTTAGACCAAATTTCTAAAATCCTTGGCAAAATAGACGACGATCACGATGGGCACATCAAAGTGGAAGACGTTTTGAAGGTACTGACTCGACGACTCAGAAAATTCATTTCATTGTGCATTTGTGCTAACGGCATGACCTGTGTTTATCCATATTTTGTAGGTGATCGAAACTATCGGCAAGGAAAATGTTCATTTGAATGCCAAACAAGTTGATGAGCTAATTGATTTGTTAGACAAGGAAGAGGTTCTGGAGGCTGAGGATAAGATCGAAAAAGCCCTCAGTAAGAGCCTGGAAGCCAAAGAGAAACAAAAGGAGCAGGAGAGAAGAGAGAAAGAGAAGTTGATGGAACTACAGGATAAAGCAACTGATTTGAGTCTTTCCCCTGCCGATGGTCAAACAAGTAAAGGAAACGATACGAAGGTCGGTTCATAAAGTCAGTACATTTATTAAAGTGAGGTTACAGACTAAAAATACATTCCATCAACTGCATCGTTACCATTTATTTACAATGCTAACCGAAAGCTTTCCTCAGCTGCTATGATAATCTGACGCTTCTAAAATTGAAAATGTTACCGTTCTCTCCACCAGCTTGATGAACCAATTCTTGATATTCAACAAAACGCTGTCGATAGGAAAAAACAACAAAAGTTGTCTGACGCTAGTATAACCAGCGATATCAACTCGTCGTCGGCATCGGGGAATAACACAGCAAAAATTCCATCAACAATCGTTCCTCCACCAGCGTCGTCCAGTTCAACACAAGATAAACGAATTTGACGCAGTCAAAAACAAACTACTGTTGATTCCAAATAGCCAATCTGCGAAAACCTAGTACCAGGTGAATAATGGAGTAGTCCGATGAAAGGACATTGAGCAACGACATCAGGCCGTATTCCTAGTGGATCAGAATAGTTGAATACACAGCAATGCTGATAGTACTTTGCGCTGAAATTCAGTGTCTGAACAAGTGATTATGAAAATATTTGTGAACAATAATGTAACTGTAAATTATGCGTTGTAAAAAAGATTTATTTAAAACCCGATCCTCTAACATATTTTTTTTATTGTTTCCACACAGAATAACGCAATCCTCCAATGTTGTTAAACATTGACAATACCTTTTCTGCTGTTCAGAAATAAAATTTTTAATAATGTATTTCGTGATTTTGTTTGTCTTATCTTTATGTAATGTTTGGTACGTGGGTTCAAATTATTACTAAAATATCATCCCGTGAAAATTTTCACACCTTGACGAAACCTTCAAAAGGAATAACTTTCTTTCATTTTCTGCCATGCACGCACTAGTGCATATTAAATCAGATAGGACTGCTGTTGAAATTATGCATCTCAATTTAAACTGTAAAGGAAACTCTGTTTAATATGTTGCGGAAGCAAATGTGCCTTTTCCAAGTGATATCCCTTCAACCCTTAAGATCATTCGTCTCTACGGGTCAGAAAAACTTTCTGATCCTATGAGCGAGGTTGGAAATCGAACCCCCATTGGGGTGGGCTGCATGAAAGGCATCGATTAACCCACCATGCTAAACCCATTCCCACATTGATGTTTATTTATTTACAATCAACAGACACAATTTGGTCCTAATGATAATTCCTAATAATATTCAGAAAATTTGTACGTATTCTACTTCGTAACACATTAAAATCATACCCAGATGAAACACGGTTGAACGATCTCTGTAAACCAATAATAGAACCGTTTGCGTCATAGTTGGTACGTCGTATAGGAAGTCGAAGAAAAGCACTGTTGCGGAGAGCTCTGGTTCGCACATTAATTTCGTTGAGCAAAACGGGACAGTCGAGACCCATTAATAACCCGCGACTTTCATAACTAGATAGTTGATGAGGATCGGTCCCCGGCAATCGGCGAAGAGCGAAGCGATCAAATCTGCGCTGTATTCCCTCAATTCTATAAGCACCGTTCAGGTAGCATGGGTTCCAAACTGCCGAGCAATATTCGAGAGTTGAACGAACAAGCGAGCAGTAAAGCGATTTTAGACAGTGTATGTCTGTACAGTGCTTAGTTATTCTCATTAAGAATCCTAAGCTACGGGAAGCTTTAGCTACAATGTAACTGATGTGATGCTTGAATGTAAGTTGTTCATCGAGATGGACGCCAAGATCCTTAACGCTAGTCGATCTTCCAATCAAGGATCCATCCAGAAAGTATTCGACATGCAATGGCATTTTTCTCCTTGTGAACGTAATGTCCAAGCACTTGTCTGCATTTACAATCATACGGTTAACTTTACACCAATCTGCGAAGATTAACAATTGCCGCTGGAGAAAGGCTGCGTCTTTTAAGTTGCGGATGATGTGATAGATCTTGACATCATCAGCAAACGATAAGCGAGGACCTTTCAAGGCAAAATTGATATCATTGAAGTACACTAGATGACTTCCCTGTGGTATTCCGGATGATGCGAGGAGCTCCCCGGAAGTATGATCGTCAATTTTAACTGCTAAACGACGATTCCTAAGATACGACTGCAACCAACGAAGAATTTTCAAACTGCTTCAATCTGCTGTACGGAGTAAGACGAGTTTGTTTGAGATCAACGACAACGACCGGTGCTTTTTGTTCGTTAGGTTTACTCATTTCGATGGTCTTATTGTTAACGAGACTTTGTTCTTAGTTTCGGTCGGAAACGTTATATTTTATTAAGTATTTTCGGCGAAATAAAAACGAAACGGACATATTTCACCAAGAAAGTCTTTTCGGACTGCCTAAACACCATAACAGGCTTTTGGTATCACGGGCTGATTCATCTTAGGTTACTGCTTAAAGTGTATCATTACTCGATTGGTATGTTTGTCGTTGCTAAACTGCTAAAAACAAATGCAAAATGATGTTTTAAAAAAATCAACAATCTTTCAGTTGTGTCAAATGTTAATCAAACAAGTTCAAAGAAATAACTAACATTTTACTTGTTTTGCGATCAAGGATTCCTCCGTATGGATACGGTTTTTCTTTACTACTGAAAAAAGTAATTGTAATTTGTGATTGTACTTTACCAGCCCACAACCTGGCAGACAGTGTCCGCCCATCTGCTTGAGTGAGGTTCACTACAAGCTGGTTGTGAGCCTACTAAAGCCTGACCGTTGTTGTTGATTGAGTCTCACTGGTTTCAGATACATTAGATTAGGGATAGTGGAGACAAATAGGGAAATATAGCATTTAGAAGCTTACTAACTACTACTAACTACTGTGTTTATGGCTGAAAATGAAGCGTACGGAACAATAATAATAATAATAATAAAACCTGTTTTAATCCACCTAGTGGTGTAATGATGCCTTTCTCATATCAATCATACTATCATATATAATACTGTGGTATTCTTCAAAATAATTCGATTCGAAATCAGTTTGCATGACCGTCTACTGATAAAAACTTTGAGATTTGAGGTCGATTTAGAAAACTTTTTACGATTTTTCGCGCCTTTGAGTGATGGTAAAAAAGTTTTTAACACACTTCACCCTATATTTCCGAATCCTAAGTTTGTGAAAATCGGTCGCGCCATCTATAAGAAAAGTTAGAACACATATTTTCTTTTTTTTGCACATTTTACCCTATATCTCCGGAACTGGAAGTTGGATCCAAATATTTTTTATGGGACCACAAGACCTTTCATTTGAATCTAAGTTTGTGAAAATCGGTACAGCCATCTCCGAGAAAAGTTAGTGCAAAAAAACGTTACATACACACATACGCACATACACACACAGGCATTTTGCGTACTCGACGAACTGAATCGAATGGTATATGACACTCGACCCTCCGGGCCTCGGTTCAAAAGTCGGTTTTCACAGTGAAGAAAGGCAAAATACTAATAATAATAATGATAATAATAATAAAATGATAATCAAAATAGTAGCGCATTTACCTTTTTCTCCCGCCATATCGCAACTTACCAAAAGTCGAGTTATCACATCTATAGTAGGATGTTAGTACCTTATCAACAGCTGCACTCTGTCCCACCGCTTGCTAATACTCCGCACCGCCTCATTCTGCCAAAAACAGGAGTCACCAGTCATTTGACACCGGGTAGGTATGAGGTCGGGGCTTGTGACAACCAGAGCTAAGTCAATCAAACTGCCAATACAAACAGTATGATATGATATTTGTCACTCTTTCCAGGATGTCGTGCACCTTTGACCCCTTTTACTACTGAGAAAAGTATTCATTGAAAAATCATTAACAAATCACTCGATCTCGATTTGATTACAAATCCATTGAAGTTATGTGTATAAGTTGAAAGCTAAGTGCAAAGCACATAATTTTCAATGAATTGCATCTATTTTGTCCTGTAAATGTTATGTGACCTGCAAATAAAAAATGCAGTATCTATAATGTCCGAAACTATATGAATCTGTAAAAGGCGGGTGGGTAATGTCAGAGACATAACTGGATGTCGTGAATACGAAAACAACTGACATATTCCTTAGCACTTCCGAATATCAATTAGTTGATCAATTGTATGAATTGTGCAAGCATTCCCCTTTTTCACTACTATTATGAAATAATCAGTATAGTTCTTTATACTAAAATAATGGTGGCTCTGAAAAGACCCTTCTTTTATAGGCGTTCGTGTTGGAGAGTGAGTTGAATTCGAATTCCGATGGATGATTTAGATCCCGGATGGTTCTTTGCGTGTACACTGATGACTTCAACTGGCAGGCTTCTGGTGTGGTTTTGCTGTGTGGCCGCGGCCCGGCTGCGACTATCGCTCGCTGCATTTCAGCGTGAAATGTTCGATGTTGCTCCCACAACCTAACTGAGCAGTTCTTCCTTGACGACTGATGACATCAGCGGCAGCCTTCTGGTGAGGTTTCGCTGTGTGGCCGGACCAATGTTACTCTCGTGTGTGTCTTCAGCTTTTATAACGCTGGAGCAGCACATATTTTGTTCTCTTCCTCGGAACGCGTACTGATTGGCGTTCTGAAATGCTGAAATGGATCAGATAGATTTTTCAATAGTGTACTATTGAAAAACTTCAATGTTGTTGCAATATTTCAAAAAACTTTCAAGTTGAAAAATTTTGAATTTATTAGTACTTAGATTATATAAATCATTCCACAGACCACTGAGCTATGAGCTTTCAAAACACGAGATAGGCAAACAATTGTCATGTGTTTTCCTCTGATACTCGTTGATTCCAAACATTTCAGAAAAGTTTAACTTTGAATTATTTGAGATTATATCACACAACTGAAAATTTTATCATAAAATTGTTATCATATTTCCGATGGCATGTAGTAAAAATTATGTTGATACGTTAGATACAACAAGAGATATTCAACCACTTTCTCAGGGGGTAAATTTTAAAACGGCGCCCCATAGTAAAGTAAGACGTATTCACGACAAAAAAAATCAGGTATTTCGGTACTTGTTAAATAAAACATGTTGTTCGCTTGAAGTACAATCGGAGAAGAGACCAGTTATTTGTCCGACCATACTTTTTTCGTCTTACTTGAAAAATAACGAAAAACAAAAGATGTTTTTTTAAGAAACCCTGATGCCTTTCTCATATCTTTCATATTCTCATATATAAATGTGTGGTATTCTTCGAAATAATTTTATTTGATTCTTAGAAAACAAAGAGATTTGTCCATAAACTAGTATAACCTACAGAGTGAAACAGTACTCAGCTCGGTTAAATTATTTCTGAAGAAACGAAGTGAGATCCACTATTGCAGGTACTTCCAAAATCGGAATCCCGGAACCAGTATAACCGAAGTTGGTTCGAGAAAAGTGACAAGGATCCAGTTTTGATAAAATTCAGGAACTTTATATGGGGCAATTGAACCTTTTATTCGAATCTACGTTTGTGAGAATCGGTTCAGCCGTCCCTGAGAAAAGTTAGTGCCCTTATTTTCATTTTTTGTACATATTACCCTGTAATTCCGGAATCGTAACTCGGATTCGAAAAGAATTCATTTGTCTTAAAAACAAACAAAAATATATGATTATAACAAACATAAGCGTTAATTGAAATAGCTGAATTTAAATTCATTCATTTCAACTAAATGTTTGTAAACTAAAAGCGCTAAAAATAATTAACTTAAACTAGAGTTCGTTCATTTTAAACAAATTTTTCCAATTGAATTTACTGTGAAATTGTTTGACAAGAAATTGACAGGAACGCACAAGTAAAATCTATGTTATTTTTATCAAAATATTGATTGAAGCAAACTAATCTACTGAGAAAAATTAATCATCATGTTTTGTAGTTTCAAGTAGCAATATTTGCAATATCTACCCAGATTTAGTTCTGTCACTATTTCAATAAAATTGTTCGTTGTGTAAAACCCAAATTTGGTTATTTCTACAATATTTTTCTCTGCCTGAAGTGCTCTATCGACAAGGACGTTGATATTGATCTCCAGCAAAACCTTGAATTGTGTTTTTTTTGAAAACATGCTTTCGGAATATGAGCCTATCATAACCCGACAACCACTGCTCCGAATAATTACAAAGGAAATAAACCGCACGGATTTCTTTTTTGAAACATTTGAAAGATGATGCATATGCAGATGCTCATGAAAATATAAGGTAAAAGAAACATGTTTTCTAAAGTTAGTCGATCAAACAAATCTATGAAATTATGAAAATTTAGGAAAACAGTTACAATAATCGTATCTTTTGTGCTTGTAGGAGTACATTCTTCCCTGGTTTCGAAAAACAAAGAGTTATTAGGAGATAGTCGCAGTATAGTTTTCAAATGATCATCATTTGATAATTTTCACTGAACATTAATCTATAAACATTTTCATACCGTTGGGAGAGTGTGTTTGCGAATACAAGACCCACGTGTTGCGCGTATTGTTTGGTTGTGCATATTACTTCGATGCAGTGCTTGGCGTTTCCATGGCAGTCGACTTGACTACGGTTTTTGTTACTGGCATCAAGTGAATCTAGCCGGCAGTTGAACAATGGAGAAGCTGAAAACAAGGGCCCATTTGGCCAAATCGAAAACTGTAAAAATATCGAGCACAACTAACGAGTATGTAGGATAGTAATATGAAACATACTTTTGTATAACCATTTTTTTCCCTATTTCCAGAGACAGAAAGAAGCGCATTGCCGCTCGAACTATGTTACTTCATCGAACAACACCCATCAACATTGAGGAGCTGATCGAAAAAAAGATACGGAAATTAAAGGACAACAGCTTTATTTTTCTTACGTATGCTTATCCTAGAACTAGTGAACACTTCGGAGCCTATAAGTTTTTGTATAGTGATCATTGACTGTTTAGAAATCATCAATGTCTTACAGAACACATTTTAGGGAGGTCCCGTTCAGCAAAGTCGATAAGCACGAATACTTCACGGTCAGTCGGCATGGAGTTACATACTGGAGCGATGCAGATAATCACTTCAGTCAACTGGATGATTGGTTGATAGATTATGAGAAATATAAAACGTTATTGAAACTTAATTTCTTCCGGCACTATCGCTACGCCAAAGCCTTCCGTCAATGGCGCCAAAATATAAAATGGGAAAAGTATTCTACTGCACGACACATTCTGTCAACCAATTTGTTTCTGGCAATGCCGCGACTAGCAAAGGCACTTCTGTACATGCGGGAGCAGTACATGCAATTGGTGCATTTTCGATATTTCGATGTCTCTATTACTGAAAACTGGCACTTGCCTTATTTTGTGGAAACACAGATGACTACATTTGAACAGGTTCGTGATCTTCTGATAAAACTGGACAAGAAATTGAAGGAAGTATTGTGTAAGCATTTGCGTTTTGAACATAAGTAAATGCTTTTAAAATCAATACCGAATTTATTTTTAGTTGATGCATGTTCCAACACTCTAATCGATCGAGGATATTCGCCACATGATGAAGCACTAAACTACACAAATAAGAAAAAAGGAAAAGATGTTATGAGTTTTACGGAACGGGCCAACAAGCGAAAGCTGTGTGCCCTGCTGACCCGATTTCTTGGATACGCAGATCACATGATGATCAATTTATTGCATCAAATTCTAAGCGAATCCTTTCGCAATTTATCAAACGTGTTCAAAGGTTATGAAATGGATAATCTAAATCAAAAGCTTCCTTTCATGAATGTCGAGCTGCTTCTGAAATCGACCGGAATCGCTGTCGACCCATCGAGAGAAATATCTGTGTCATTTCTGCAGCAGATTTGTTCGATGGTGACGGAATCTGCCAGGAGTATCGAGCGGTTTCAGAGTGACCCATACTTTGTACTGTTCACCGAGTAAGTGTTGTTCCATTCGTACCAAAATTCGATAAATTTATATCCATCACCGATCTGGTCACTAAAATCGGTCCTTGCTAAACAAACTGACTTGGCAAATACACGCGAATACCTCCTGCGTGCAAGCTTTCAAATATCAGATATCAATGCACCTCTTGAGTGTGAGATCACAACTCGAGATTTTTTTTTTCATTCGACTCTTTTGCACTTAAGCTTAACACGGCCGTTTTACAATCAAAATTTTTTTTATGCTGAATTGCTAGAAAAACCGACTTTTGATCTGAGCTCCGGAGACCCCTAGTGTTATATACCATTCAACTCAGCTCGACGAGATCTAAAAATGAGTATGTGTGTGCACTTTTCAAAGATTTTTATTTCCATACTATTTTCTCGGAGATGGCTGAAACGATTTTAATAAATTTAGGCTCGTTTGATAGCTACTCTTGGGATGTGAATCAAGTTCAAAGATCAGTTGGCGGTCACCGGCGGTAATCGACGTAATCGACAAAACGCTATTTTGCTCCACTCAATTTTCTGAAAGATAGCTAAGCCGATTTTAGAAAGCTTTGATTCGTTTGAAAGCTACTTCTTTAATGTGAGTCCAGTTCGAAGATCAATTGACTATCACTTTCGGTTCCGAAGATTTAATGGTATAAATGGGTCCAAATTCTTACATAGTAGTGTATGTGAATGCTCACAAACGGATGTTGATTTTTCGACCAAATTTCGCATGAAATAACAGATTCGGTATTCGAGAAGGTCGTTTGTTGTAGTAGAAATATATCAAGGAGTAAAACAAACAGTATACAAGCTTCTACGAAAGATCATAATAAAATGAAATTTCAACAGACCAGTCATTATGGGACGCCGAGAAGATCGTCTGTGTGGAACTCCTCCTAGTTTCGACTTCATCATAGAAAACGATTTTGAATTATTGGATAACATGTAAGTGGACATCATTCCTTACGAATATTTGATTTAATATGAATAATTTTAGGAAATCTATCATCCACAACATCAACGCAGCATTTGATGTTGTTGATCAATACATAATACAATTTGATAAGATCAGAGATAATTTCCTGGAGGCTTTATTGATGGATCGAAACATAATTCGGAATGAAACCGACTTGAGCAAATTAAAATGCTTTTGTGAACGTTACAACACTGAAATGGTCGCATTGGAGAATATACAGGAGTCGCAGCATTTGGGACTACTGAAGGTCAAGCAAGCAACTTTCCGTAAAGAAATCATTCCGGTTTGTCGAGATCTTATATCAGTACTTGACGAGACGTTGCCAAAGTATTCACACATTGGGAAAATCATTGTCGTTTCTAATAAGACAAATTAATTTCAGACTTGCATTGGAAAAAATAAACTACGTAGAAATGAAGGGTGAAGAAATTTCTACCAAGCTTTTGATCATACCTGAAGAGACAAATCACTACATCTATTATTTCAACTTTCTTGAGATATGTCACGAACACGTAGAAAATCTGGAGAAAGAATTAAACTATGCATACGAGGCATTGAAAATAATGAAAATTTATAACGTACCATTCAAAAACGAAGATAAAGATAAATACTTGGGTTGATAGCTGTTTAACATTAACGATAACTCGTCTTCTAACATTTATGTATTTCTAGATATGGAAGAACTAACGGTGCAAATAATGGACATAATGAACACAAAACGCAATCAAAAACAGGAACTGATAAACAAATTCGATCTTTGCCTTCAGACAGATATAGCGAAGATCTTTTCCGAGGTGGAAGATATCAGCGAACAGGTTCTCCAGGAATGGCTGTTGGATGTAAATTCGGATCCGGCTCAAATTCGTGACTTCCTGATCGACCTGTCGGAGCGTCTTAATTTGTGTCAGCGCAAAGCCCAAGAGTACAAAAAATATCAAAAAGAATTTCGATTGGAAGTATCCCGTTTTGATAAACTAGCTATGGTTATGAATGAGGTAAAGTTACGGCAGACCCTTTGGGACAGTGTGCAACAATGGAAGGACAGCGTGGAACTATGGAATGAGATAAAATTTTTCGAATTAAACGTGGAAGAAGTTGAAGCTTTGAATACAAAAGTTTTGAAAAATTGTGCCATGCTTGATAAGAACTTGCCAAGGAATGATATTATTCCAAAGTTGAAACTCGAAGCAGAAGATTTCAAGGAGAAAATACCGGTGCTTTCATATCTTAGAAATCCAGCATTGAAGAATCGACACTGGATCAAAATTGAACAAATTTTAGATAGAAGAATTGCCGGTGAAGATGATATTTTCCTGCACACGTTTGAGGATGCGAATGCATTCGAGGAAGAAAATGCTATGGAGCTGATGGAGGTTGCTAATATGGCAAGTGCTGAGGCTGGCCTTGAAACGCTGCTCAGTAAGGTAGAAAATGCGTGGAAGGAGTTGGAATTAACTGTAGTGAGCCACAGAGATGCACGAGACGTATTCATTCTTGCTGGGGTAGATGAGTTGCAAACTATTTTGGACGAGTCCAGCATCAATGTCAGTACCATAGCGGCATCGAGACATGTTGGTCCCATTAAACCGAAAGTAGATGATTGGAGCAAACAGCTGGATCTATTTTCGCGTACTTTGGATGAATGGATGATCTGTCAGCAGTCATGGATTTATTTAGAAGCAATTTTTTCTGCCCCAGACATCCAACGTCAACTTCCGCACGAGACGCAGATGTTTTTACAAGTTGATAAGAGCTGGAAGGATATCATGCGACGAACACAAAAATCTCCATTGGCGTTAAGTGCCATGACTGCTGAGGGGGTATTGGAGCAACTGCAGATTAACAACATTTTACTCGAGAAGGTTACTAGATGTTTGGAAGCCTATCTCGAGGTGAAACGAATGGCATTTCCAAGATTCTATTTTCTTTCGAACGATGAATTACTGGAAATCTTGGCCCAGACTAAAAACCCACATGCAGTACAGCCTCATCTGCGAAAGTGTTTCGACGCAATAGCTAGCATTGAGTTTGGAAAGAAGAAAACTGAGACCGGCGAGTCAGTGATGACTAATGACATAGTTGCTATGATGTCTCCGGAAGGTGAAAGATTAACATTTGGAGTAGGCTTGAAAGCACGTGGAGCTGTCGAGGACTGGTTATCCAAGGTAGAAGAAGCAATGTTCCTAGCAGTAAAACGATATATGCGGTTAGGTTATCGCTGCTATCCAACCAAGGATCGATCATTTTGGATGCAGGAGCACCCCAATCAAGTAGTACTTACTGTTTCACAACAACAATGGTGTGCGTCTGTACATTCCATTCTTGACGGTGATGGAAACGTCATCAAACAGATGGAAAATTTCAGAGATAAACTAGTAAAAAATTTGGCGATATCTGCCTCAATTGCTCGTACTAACATATCTAAACTTGTTCGTAAAGTTTTGTGTGCCTTGATAACCATCGATGTCCACGCTATGGATACAATTTGCCACATGGTTGATAAACAAATTACTCGATCGTGAGAATTGCTGTTGTTTGACAACTAACTAAGAACTAACATTGACTCATCATTTTAGATCCGATTTTGAATGGTTGAAAATGCTTCGCTACTATTGGATAACTGAGAATGACACCGTTGAAACAAAAATGGCTTCCGCAAATTTACCCTACTTCTATGAATATTTAGGAGCCGGAGGTGTTTTGGTTATAACTCCTCTGACTGATCGTTGCTATTTGTGTTTAATGGGTGCACTGCAAATGGACTTAGGCGGAGCTCCAGCAGGCCCAGCGGGTACTGGAAAAACAGAGACTACCAAAGATCTGGCAAAGGCTTTGGCAATACAGTGTGTAGTGTTCAACTGTTCCGATGGTCTCGATTATAAAATGATGGGACGATTTTTCACCGGACTTGCTCAGTCGGGCGCATGGTGTTGTTTCGATGAGTTTAATCGAATCGATATCGAAGTACTGTCGGTAATTGCTCAGCAATTAATTACGATTAGAAATGCCAAAGCAATGAAAATGAAGCGATTTCTTTTTGAAGGACGGGAAATCAAGTTGAAGCCTTCGTGTGCGGCATTCATAACAATGAATCCAGGTTATGCGGGTAGAACGGAGCTTCCAGATAATCTGAAAGCGCTGTTTCGGCCCATTTCTATGATGGTGCCCGACTATGCGCTGATAGCGGAAATTATTTTGTACTCGGAAGGATTTGAAGCCTCGAAGGTTCTAGCCAAGAAAATGGTACAGATGTACAAACTGTGTAGCGAACAGCTTAGCCAGCAAGATCATTATGACTTTGGAATGCGAGCGGTGAAAAGCGTCCTAGTAATGGCAGGAGCACTGAAACGAGCTTCACCTGACCAACCCGAAAATATAACACTGATTTGTGCGTTAAGAGATTCAAACCTTCCAAAGTTTCTAGCAAATGACGCTATTCTTTTCAATGGGATCTTGGGAGATTTGTTTCCGGGAGTGGAACTACCCGAGCCAGAGAGAGGTAGTCTTCAGGGTGGAATCGAAGCTTGCATGGAGAATAGAAATTTGCAACCAGTGCCAGAGTTAGTTCTTAAAACACTCCAGCTATACGAAACAATGGTGGTGCGTTGGGGTGTGATGCTTGTTGGACCCACTGGAAGCGGGAAAACCAGTGTACTTCATACACTTGCTTGTGCACTGGAAAAACTGTACATTGATATCGTCGATGGTCCATACTACAGGCCGGTCAATGTTCAAACTTTGAATCCAAAAGCGATAACTATGGATGAGTTGTACGGTTACGTAAACCTTGCCACCATGGAGTGGAAGGATGGGTTACTAGGACTCGCTATACGCGCTGCGGTGAACGTTGTAGGTAAGTCAAAATTGTAATGAATTCTCAACGAGCCGAACGTTGTTTGTTTTCAGGTTCTATTTACAATATCAGGGAAACAGCCATTGCTGAAAAACGTTAAAGCAGATTCCTCCGCTACTGTTTGATGAATCTTTAAGGAAAAACATGTTTAATCCACCTAGCAGTGAGATGATACCTTTTTATCAATCCGCATGAGTTTTTTGCATGAATATTCTTCGGTGTTTTAGTTCTCATGACATTATTTCAATGACCGTCGTTTTAAGCGGCATTTGTGATTTTAATCAATCAATACCCTGTAATGTCGAAGCTGCAAATCGGATCGAATTTGAATCTAAACGTGTGACAATCGATTGAACATTCCATGAGATGTCGAAGAAAGTTTCAGTTTAGAGTTTACGGTTATTTACGGTACTTCCAGAGCCGGTATTCAGGAACCAGCATAACCTAAAACGATTCGTATGGCCAAAAAATTGCAATAGTTTTGAGTCCAACTTTGGAGCTTTTTAGAATTGTCATCTTCTATATCGGCTTGAATTTTAAAAACTCATCACCCTGTAATTCCAAAATCGGAAATCAAAATCGGATAAAATTAATCAATTTTGCATGGGACCATAAATCCTATAATTTGAATATTTGTTTTTGAAATTCAGTTAAATTCACCTGAGGAGTTGTATAATTTACATTTGATTCAAAATGTTCGAAAATCAGTGCAAACTGACTAAAAAGCAAGATGTTTTATAGAATCTTAAGACCCTTAATTTGAATCTTAGATGGTTCTTAGATTTCATTTGAATCTTAGATCGGTTCAGCCATCTATGAGAAAAATTAGTTACACTATTTTAATTTCGTTTGACATATCATCCTGTAGCTCAGGAACCAGAAGTCGGATCCAGACGTAATTCAGGAACTTTGTTTGGAAGCACTTCTCGTATGAATCTGAGTTTGTAGAAAATGATTGAGTCATCTCCAAGAAAATTGAGTGAAATTATGTTCCACACAAGCATTTGCTGATCTCGACGAACTGATTCGAATGGTATATTGGTGTCATGTTCTTCCAGCATTCATTACTGTCAGTAGTTTAAATCAATATAATTATGCAATTGTTTTTAACTCGAAAATGCTGCCATCTTGGCCATCATCTGATTTACATATGTCGTCTTCGAACGATTATGTTGCCAAAAACGAACCGTGCTAAAATCGGTCCGAGACAAACTGTCATGAAAAAGGATTTTGTACACAGTCTTAGTGGTACTTAGAAACAATCGTATGTAACAGTATAAAAAATCGTGTTTCACGTTGCTCCCAAGCATTGCATTATCATATAACGCTCAAAATTCCTACTACTGAAATAAGGCGAAAAGTCACTTACACAAAAATATCGATATCTCCGTTAAAAATGGACGGATTTTAACAGTCTATGGCTTGTTGGATAGCTATTACCGTGTGAAATCTAAGTCTAAAAACATATTCTGTTTTCAAGGTCAATTGTGACAGATATTGGCAGAAAACTGAAAATTTTAACATAAAACTTCGTATAACTCAAAAAGTAAACATCTGAAAACCATTCAATAGCGTTCTGGGTGACGGGGAGGCCTTTCATTTGCGACTAGTTTGATCAAAATCGGTCCAGCCATCTCTGAGATCTCGACCTCTTAGTTGACAACACACATACAGACACACACACGGACATTTGCTCAGTTTGTCGAGCTGAATCGATTGGTATATGACACTCGGCCCTCCGGGCCTCGGAAATTTTTTCTAAAGTTTGAGCGAATTCTATACCTATTTTTTATATTTATAAAAAAGGTAAAAACATAATTTTTCTTTTGAATTTCCGCTCAACGACTGCGAAAAAAACAGCTTTTGCGTTTTGCAATAATGGCCGTTTTTCAAAGATTTTAAATTGCTCCTTAATCTTAAGGTTTCATGATCATTGCATAAATTCTTTCTATCATTTCAGAAGAGGAACATCAGTGGGTAGTTTGTGACGGACCGGTAGACGCAGTTTGGATTGAAAATCTCAACACTGTCCTAGATGACAATAAGATGCTTTGTTTGGCCAATTCCGAACGTATAAAGCTAACAAGTTGGGTGCACATGGTTTTCGAGGTACAAGATCTAGCACAGGCTTCACCAGCGACCGTATCTCGCTGCGGCATGGTGTATTTGGATCCGTTGCATTTAGGATGGTCGCCGTTAGTGGTATCATGGTTGAACACCGTCGATGAAGTCCATCTGGATATGGACCTCAAAGAGTATATTCAAGTGCTTTACCATCGTTATTATGATGACATGGTCAGGTACATAAACAGGAAGTGCCGCTGGAATATCCATCAAGTTAATATTAGCAAACTTTCAATGATGACGAAACTAATGTTATTGCTCCTGAAAGATACGCAAAACATCAATCTAATGGAACGAGGAGATGCGAAAAGTTATGTTTTCAAATTGTTTACCTGGTGTGCATTGTGGTCCTTTGCGGGGAACTTGTCGGATGAATCGAAAATTGGTTTCGAAAAATTTCTAAGAAGTTTATTCGACCAACACGAAACTTCCCAGTAATAACAAATTAGTATGTTTATTAAGCGATTTATGCCTAATTTATTATTTTTAGATTACCCGATGGTTCATTGTGGGACTTCCGGATCAACCCAGCTGCAAAAACGTGGGAGAATTGGATTACTGTTCACTCAAAATTTGATTATAACTCGAATATTGCTTATTTTGATCTGTTAGTTCCAACATTGGATACAACGAAGTATGGATTCGTAGCGGAAATGCTGTTTAAAAATCAATACCCTGTACTTTTCACTGGAGACACCGGAGTTGGGAAATCAGTTCTGGCCAGAAATATTTTAAGCAAGTTAATGAGAGAAAACGTAATACCCATTTTCGTAAACTTTTCGGCACAATCGGAGAGTTTTCGAACTCAGGAAATTATCGAATCTAGACTTGAACGACGCAAAAAGACTCTTCTGGGTGCACCAATCAATAAAAAGATTATAATCTTTATCGATGATGTGAACATGCCTAAACTGGACGTCTATGGAAGCCAACCGCCTATCGAATTGCTGCGGCAGTTCTTGGACTTTCAAGGAGTATACGACCGGGAAAAAATGTATTGGAAAAGCATCGTTGATGTTACTCTAGGTGCTGCTTGTGCCCCGCCAGGCGGAGGTCGGAATATTTTGACACCGCGGTTTATTCGGCATTTTGCTCTTCTTTCACTTCCGACACCTAACAGCGACACGCTGAAGACCATTTTCAAAGCAATACTAGCGGGATTCTTAGCCGACTTCAGCAGTGTTATACGACCACTAGCCGAACCAATAATTGAGGCTGCTGTTGCGGTTTATGAAAGAATCTCGGAAGAATTGCTACCTACACCGAAAAAGTCCCACTACGTTTTCAATCTACGCGATCTTTCGAAGTGTATTCAAGGAGTTCTGCAAGCAGATCCGTCCTCGTGTGTCAATCCGATTCAAATACTGCGCTTATTCTATCACGAATCTATGCGAATATTTTATGATCGTTTGATAAGTGAAAGTGATAAATCGTACTTTACTCAGTTATTGCAAGATTGTTGCGAAAAATATTTTGAAACCACTGTCGTTCATCCGGACGAAACCGTGTTGTTTGGAGATTTCATGATATATGGACAAGCGTCTGAAGATCGTATATACGAGGAGATTAAGGACATGAAGAAACTGAAAAGCATTCTCTTGGACTATTTAGAAGATTACAACTCAATGGGAGGTAAGGAGATGAATCTGGTGTTTTTCATGGATGCCATCGAACACATCGTCCGCTTGGCACGGCTTTTGAGGTCGGAGCGTGGAAATGGTCTTCTGGTTGGTGTGTCTGGAATGGGGAAGCAAAGTTTGTCGAGACTAGCGGCGCATATTAATGGTTATCAGTGCAATCAAATTGCATTACGTCGTGGATATGATCACGCATGCTTTCATGAAGATTTGAGGAAAATTTACTGGATCGCTGGTGTACTGAATAAGCCGATCGTTTTCCTGATTACGGACACACAAATTGTAAGAGAAGAGTTCATGGAAGATATAAATAATATTTTAAACTCCGGAGAAGTTCCTAATTTGTTCGAAGGAGATGAATATGAAAAAATTATCTTGAATGCGAGGCAACCGTGCATTGAGAGTGGATTCGCTAACACCACCCGCGACGGAATATTTGAATTTTTCATAAAACGAGTTCGTGCCAACTTGCATGTGACAATTTGTATGAGCCCTGTTGGTGATACGTTTAGGCGGCGTTGCAGGATGTTTCCTTCGTTAGTGAATTGTTGCACCATCGATTGGTTTGTGAAATGGCCTACCGAGGCACTGTTATCTGTGGCAGTCGGCTCATTGAAAGACGTCTCGGAAAATGAAACGCAAAGTAAGCATCTTGCACAAATCTGTGTCATGATGCACGAGAGTGTTGAAGCGATTTCCGAAAGATTTTACAGAGAAATGCGACGTTATTACTACACAACTCCGAGCAGCTACCTACAGTTGCTTAATCAATATCGTGTGTTGGTTCACAAGCGGATAGAAATAATCATACAAAAAAAGGACCGAATTGCAAATGGTTTGAGCAAAATACTTGAAACAAATGTGGTGGTAGCAGAAATGGGAGAAGAATTGAAACAGTTTGTTCCCATTCTGGAGGAAAAGTCAAGAAATATGAAAGAATTACTGGCTAAACTTGATAAAGATAATACCATCGCCGAGGGTGTCAAGCGAAGTGTTGCGAAGGACGAGGCAGAAGCGAAAATTAAAGCTGCAGAAACACAGGAGATTGCCGATGAAGCAGCTAAAGATCTTGAAACTGTGATGCCAACATTGCAAGCGGCACAGGACGCTCTTAAAGCATTAAACAAAAATGATATTAATGAACTACGAGTATTTCAAAAACCGCCTAGGCTGGTACAGTTTGTGATGGAGGCCGTACTTATTCTATTGGGATCGAAGTAAGTACAAATCAACGCGTTTCTAGATATTATAATAATACACTTAAATATGACATATAATTAATTGATAGAACCGACTGGAACTCAGCGAAAGTGGTAATGGCAGACGTTAATTTTTTGAAAAAACTCGAAGAATACGATAAGGAACACATTCCTGAAACAATTTTAAAGAAACTCAAGACATACATAGACCATAAAGATTTTCAACCTCCGGTCAGTATTTCGTATTAGCACCAATGATTATCAACCTATCTTTTTAAATATATTTTTAGATCATAGAAAAAGTATCCAAAGTAGCCAAGTCCATGTGTCTTTGGGTGATAGCTGTCGAACGATATGCCAAAGTGTACAAACTGGTTGAACCGAAAATAAAAAAGCAAAAGGCGGCCGAAGAAGAACTGAGTCAAGTGATGAAGTTGTTGAAATCGAAGCAAAATGAACTAGCGGAAATCGAGGCTAAAATTCTCATGTTAATGTCAAATCTGGATGAGAAAAAACGTGAAATGAAAGTTCTACAGGATCATAATGACCTAACGGCTACACGTCTGAATCGAGCTGGTCGTTTGACATCCGCCCTAGCCGATGAAGAGATTCGATGGCGTGACACAGTTCAGGAACTAACGGCGGAACAATTCGCTGTTCCTGGAGATGTACTAGTGGCTTCGGCGTACGTTGCTTATCTTGGGGCATTTCCCATGCACTACAGACGCGAACTTTCCATAAAATGGGTAGAAGAGTGTCGTAATTTGAATATACCGAGTAGTGCTAGTTTCGATCTGGTGAAAATTTTGGGTGATTCCTTTCAAATTAGACAGTGGAATATGTATGGACTACCGCGAGATGAAATCTCCATAGAAAATGCAATCATTTCCACACAGGGTGGTAGATGGCCTTTGATGATTGATCCACAGGAGCAAGCAAATCGCTGGGTACGCAACATGGAAACGGAGAACGAGCTTAAGATAATAAAATTAAGCGATGTGAACATGATGCGCATACTGGAGATTTGGTATTTTGTGGTATGGTTTTCCCACAAATCATATTAAAAACGTTAATGTTTTTTTTAGTATAAGACAAGGAATTCCAATGCTTATAGAAGATATACAAGAGACTCTAGATCCTGTACTGGAATCGGTTCTACTGAAAAGAATTTTCATACAAAATGGAAGACCGATGATCAAATTAGGTGATGTTGATGTAGATTACGACAATAGCTTTAGATTATACATGACAACAAAGTTAGCAAATCCACATTTTTTACCTGAGATTTGCATCCAAGTGTGTTTGGTGAACTTTTTGGTATCACGAAGTGGTTTGGAGGATCAGCTTCTGGCGTAAGTATCAGTTATTCTTACCCATGCATTATTATATATCGAAAGCTCAGTAGTCTGTTATTAAACATTTAATTATTTACTGTTGAATCTACACTCTTAGAAAAAATGAAACTTACGCTTGGCGTAAATTCAAGTATGCCGTAATTTCTTCGGTGATGACACTATATTACATCTACTCACATGTAAAAATAAATTTTGCGTCTGTATCGATGTAAGCTTCAGCTAAATTAACTGTGAAGTTAAAGATAGTTAAAGATGTCTTATTTTTACATATTTTGAATTGTGAATGTAAGTGAATCGCGACGCTCCTTTTATGTGCATCTATTAGGATGTAAATTTTTCTAAGTGTGTATTGTTAGAAAAAGAATCGTGATTATTTTACGTCTTTTGAGACCCAACAAATTCGAGCATCTAAAATGACACATTTTTACAACCGATTTAACACAACGTTCACGGATTCTGATATATTTGTATGTGTTGAAACAGTTATGTTTGCCACAAACTTAAGTTACTCTTTGACACTCGGAAATGCTTCAACTTTTTTCTTCATTAGAAAAGCTCTAATCGCGGTCCAAGTTTTCATTCGTCCATGTAACACATTTTGCAAACTGTTTACCACAACTTATTTCGTCGGAAGTCGTTTCATAGAATAGAAAATTTCTCAGAATTTATTAGTTTGCTGAAAATATCTCGCATAGCGAACACTTTTTTCAACTATTTTATTCTTTAGTTATTTAGTGGAAAACTTAATGAAAAGTCAAATGAAGGAAAAAAACTGCCTCTAAGGTTTTTTTTTATTTATTTGACTTTTCAATTTATTTTCGCTCATGCATTACGAAGAAAAATTAGAAAACAAAAACAATTGCGGGATTATTTACTGTAACAATCTGTCTCATACGGGATTCAACATTGGTTCCTAATTTCACATCCAATTTCTAGTACTGGTGTTATTCGGCGGCGGCTCAGAAAATAAGCCACTGGAATAATAAGCCAGATGCCGATGTTTGAATCTCGGCTGGTAAGGTTTTGTTAGTTGACGGCTAAACAAATTTACCTCTGCTAAGTTGGTCTCCCGTAAACACTGAAAATAATAATTCTGTAATAGAAATGACATCGATTTTTCATATAAATGATAATGAGAAAGGCCATAACCAATCAAGGACTGATGGGTTCTCTATATTAAACAGAAAAACTAGATCAGCGAGATCGAGATTTTTTCAGATCGAAACAGTGACTCATAAAACAGGTTATATCGAATTGAATTGTAAAAGTGAAAATTGTAATCCTAATCCGCTTTGTATATTGTTGTGTAAGGTTTGCTGATCCTGGTTTATGTTTTTGTGAAACAATAGAATAAGATTACATAAATTAATCGTTTCGAATAAAAATGATGTTTTAGATCCGACTTGTTTGAAACAAATACATGTTAAAACAGATAAACATCAAATTGGGTTATATTCGAAAGCCAGATTACACCATAATTACTTACTAATATTTTCTCTATTCTCGTTTACAGCGATATCATCAAAATCGAACTTCCGGAAATGGAAACTCAGCGTAGTGATTTGATCGTTCGTATAAATGCTGACAAGCAGCAATTGTTGTTGCTGGAGGATAAGGTGCTGAAATTACTTTACAGTTCGACAGGAAACATTCTGGATGACGAAGAGTTGGTAGACGCACTGAATGAGTCCAAGGAAACCTCGATAATCATAGCAGATCGGCTGATAGAAACGGAGAAAACTGAAAAAACTATCGCGGCAACCAGAGAAAAATATCGAATTCTCGCTTCACGTGGGGCAGTTCTATACTTTGTCGTTTCATCGCTGGCAGAAATTGATCCGATGTATCAGTTTAGTTTGCGGTATTTTTCGCACGTGTACTGTTCAGTTATCGCACGACCCCATGAAAAAGTGGAACTTCCTGAAAGACTGAATCGTCTATTGGATGATATCACATTTACCGTATTTTCAAACATCTCTCGAGGTCTGCTGGAAAAGCATAAAATAATCTATTGTTTCCTGCTAGCTGTTGCTATTTGCAAGGAAGATAATGAATTCACTGACGATCAATTGCATTTTATTCTGAGAGGTCCCGCAAACAGAAATTACTCTCTTGATGATAAACTCGAATATGTGACAGACAACCAGTGGTACAGTTGTAGATACTTAGAGGAAAAGTTTACAAATTTCTCGGGGCTATCTCGTTGTTTGAAAGAGATTATTGAAATCTCAATCCAGGACTTTTCGGCGAATTTTTCCTTTGCTAGCAAAGCCGCCGAATCGACAAAACCTTGGAACAGCATTTTATCTGTGTCGGAAAAATTGATGCTCGTAGCAGCATTAAAGGAGGAAAGTCTTGTCATAGCGATTACTGAATTCATAAGATTCAAGCTGGGAAAGATTTATACCGAACCACCGAAAAACACAACTTTACCTTCACTCTACGAAGACATTTCGTCCACGACTCCTCTGGTGTTTGTTTTGTCTCCGGGGTCTGATCCAATGACCGCTTTAATCAAATTTGCACAAGAAAAGGAGTATGTCGAGAAACTTTTTTCCATTTCGTTAGGTCAGGGCCAAGGGCCTGCCGCTGAAGCCCTTATTGAGAACGGCACCAAACACGGCCACTGGGTGTTTCTTCAGAACTGTCACCTGGCGACCTCTTGGATGGAGTCTATGGAAAAAATAGTGACGAATATTGCCATGTGCATAAAGCCAGTTAACACAGCGTTTCGTTTGTTTCTATCTTCGATGCCTGTAAAGACGTTTCCTATCAGTGTCTTGCAAAATTCCGTCAAAGTTACCAATGAACCACCGAAAGGTCTGCGCGCAAATTTGATTCGCTCATTGGATGATCTAGAGAAAGGAAGCTTCGAACTACACGTGTTGGGACAGCAGTGGAGAAGCATGGTGTTTGGATTGTGCATGTTCCATGGAATAATTCTAGAGCGAAGAAAATTCGGTCCCCTCGGATGGAATATAACTTATGAATTCAATGAAAGTGACAGGGAATGTGCATTACGGACCTTGGATATTTATTGCGAGCGGGAACTAAAACAACCCATCCCATGGGACGCACTAGAGTACATCAACGGGGAAATAACGTATGGTGGAAGAGTGACAGATAGTTGGGACCAAAGATGTTTGAAATCGATTTTGAAAATATTTTCTTCAAGAAAGATTTTGTCTGACCCATACCAATATAGTGAAAGTGGGCTTTACTACTGCCCTAATAACCGTAGCTTGGAGGAGTATATCACATATGCCAACAGTCTACCAATTCATGACCCACCTGAAGTGTTCGGAATGCACGAAAATGCCAACATTATATTTAATCGAAATGAAACCAGGTTTTTCGTGGACACACTTTTGAACAGCATAAGTGGCGGTCAGATTTCGGGTGAAGCTGCGTTGGCAGCAATGGATAAGTTATGTTTAGAAAAAATTCAAACCATACGAACAGCAATCGCCAAAAATATCAATAGTGACAACCCCTACCCGGATCTAATGAAGCGTGATGGCAAAAATCGAATACCATCTTTAACTACAGTACTGCTGCAAGAAATTGAACGATTCGATAAATTGCTAAACGTTATTCACATCAGTCTTAACGATTTAGAGAAAGCTATTCAAGGTTTCGTGGTAATGTCAGAAAGTTTAGAAACCATCTATCGGGCATTTACCAACAATCAAGTTCCACAGTTGTGGCATAAGGTAGGATTCCTATCTACCAAATCATTGGGCAGCTGGATATTAGATTTGCAACAACGTATCGACTATGTGCAATCTTGGATCGATGACGGACTTCCAATTTCTTCGTGGATTTGCGGCCTGTTCTTTCCTCAATCTTTCTTAACGGGAACATTACAAACGTATTCGAGGAAAAATGACATACCAATTGACACGTTGCGTTTTGATTTTGAAATAATGAATTGTACCCTGAATCAGCAAGTCATTTACGAACGAAGGATTCGTGGACAAAAAGTAAGTTTTGCTAGTATGAAATGTATGATTCGTCAAAAGTACACTATCGGCCGTCATCAACTATCATCAATGAAAAAATCGCACTCTGTGTTCTTACACTAAACTGTTATTTTTTAATTACAGAGCAACTCTTTTTTCGAGGACCTTAAAATACCGGAATATGGTGTATTAGTGCACGGTTTGTTTATTGAAGCTGGTCGTTGGGATGGTCGAGAAGGAATTTTATG
Source organism: Malaya genurostris (assembly GCF_030247185.1). NCBI lineage: Eukaryota > Metazoa > Arthropoda > Insecta > Diptera > Culicidae > Malaya > Malaya genurostris. Next base: position 109,095,509 of record NC_080571.1, read on the forward strand.
TGATGCCAGGATCGGAGAGCTCGTATCCCGTCTTCCGGTAGTTTGGTTGAAACCGTGTGTAAAATTGGATGTTGGAGGCAGGTATGAAGCTCCATTATACAAAACCAGCATTCGTGCAGGAGTATTATCGACAACCGGTCATTCAACCAACTTTGTTCTGTCGATTTTGCTAGAAACACGCAAACCTCCTGACTATTGGATTTTACGAGGAACTGCTTTAGTGACTCATGTAACCGACTAAGGTGGGTATATCGGTTATATGGACATGAGAAATCATGACGGATTTACTTACTTTATTTCAGACTTAATAGAGCATCAATGTTGGTTTCCACTTCCTTTACAGCCTTTTCAGCGTGTGCCGTGCTTGTGATTACTTCGTGGATCATAACTCTTTGAATAGTCCTGGAAGGAAAGTCTGTTTGATAAAATCGTAATAAAAATATGTATACCTACTCAGCTTTTATTTGTAATGCCTTACTCTCAGCATTCTTTGTTTCAATATTATTTTTTTGGTATGGGCCCGTTCGCATTTCGGCGCACAAATTCATGAAATGTAATTTTCGATTTTTGAGTTTTATCAACATTTCTGTTAATTTTCTCTTTTCTGCTTCTAGCTCAAGAACATTTACATAATCTTTATAAACTGACACTCCAAGAGCGTTCAAATTGTTATCTGTTAATTTGAGTGCGTTGTGTATAATTGGACGTGCCATATCTAATATATTTGTCTCGATAAAACGTGTTAGTGATAGTTTCTCGTGGTATCCAGTTTCAACATTTCGAATATTTTCCAAACCTAACGAATGAGAGAAAAAATATTTTAAAGAATGCATTTAATACTTCTTAACGTTGAATGTATTCCCAGTAAGAAGTCAAATAAAAATGTTTAAAAATGGTTGAATATTGCTTCAGTACAGGAGTCATATTGAGCGCTATGCTCGAGTGTTGGATTGTTCCGGTCCAACATCCATCACTTAACACGGAATCAATATTGGAACACTTTCGTTGGACTTCTTGTTGCTTTTATCTGTTACAAAACCATTACCGAAGGGAAGTGAGCCATCATATTGATATATACTGAGAAGGGCTCTGTTTTCAACGGATATAGGACAACCCGATAGTTTCAATATTTTAATGATTAACTCAGATTTGTGTAATTTCAGTAATTCAATCCTAATCTCGTCTGCGCACGACGTATTCAAGTCGCTTTGATTATGCGAATGCCTCATATCGCTCATTTTAACTTAAATATCAACACAAAACTGTAACTGCCATTTAAAATCTTTTATTTTGAGATAACTCAAGACTATTTCAGAAGGTAATGGTAAATACGGAATAATGAAGCGAAACGGGGGGCTCAACATGAGATGAGACAAAACAATTACGCAATACTCTGCACTGAGAAAAAAAACAAATTAATGGTTTCATATAGGGTAATGGCCCCGATAATCATCTCATATACAAAAACCATTAGAGTGGGATCTGCTGTCTCTGATTGATTGGTCTGAAGGGTAAGCTGAAAATAGGAGCAATTTTCAAATTATTTTTTGTTCGGTATTGCTTCTTAGAACTGCAGCAAAGTTATTAGGACGCATGAATAAAGCGTAGCAAGCTTGAATTTCGGTACTGAATGCTACATGTGGATCACGTTCCTGCCACAAGCAGAGACTTTATTACACAACAACTTTCGAACATGCTACAAACTGTAGTATTTACTGCAATTTTTCGGTAGGTAGCTCTAGAGGTTGCTACTCGTGTGTTTACTGATAAAGTGAAGTAGAAAAATTGAACAAGTGGCATTTTTGCCGCAGTAAGTACGTTCGTTCTTTATAGGGTAACAGAGGTATTTTGGCCACTTCATATATTTTGGCCCACCTAACAAACTTTATAGATTTCATCGGATTTTATCGATGTTAAGTAACTCATGTTGCATCATTTTGAAGCTAATCACATTAAATTACCTATTGCGGAAGAGGTTTTCAAAGATATTACAACATTTGGTGGATATTTTTACAAAGTGGGCCAAAATAAAATCAATCCTGAAGTGGGCCAAAATACCTCTGTTACCCTACATGTTTATTCCAGCTTTTCCAGGCTCAGTGGTAATACGGCATGCAGTAAATGCTCAAATTCGAACGCAGCATTAACCACATATTCGAACATGTTTATTTATTCATACAAAACCGCGTTATACTCTGTTGAATTTGTTTTTAAGAAGATACTACAAACAGCAGATTTAACTACATTTCATTCATACAACCCATTGTATCCGATTTTATCACAATTCGTAATTGAAAGTCGAGTAATCGACAGAATAATCTGGAGTTTCTACTAATGGAATGACCATAGCACTAGTATCACGATGAAAAAAATATATTTTTTCAAGAGCTTGGTGATTTGAAATATGAATAAAACAGATGCCAAATTATGAAATGGTCAACATTTTTATTATTTGATAACGTATTCCAGCAATGACATGTTGAGGATTGGTTTCCAAACCATCAATCGTTACCGATTTATCCACATAAACCAATGACTTCTCGCAGCCCTACAAAAAATAATCGAGTGATTAGACTAAATCACACGAATGCGAAGGCCAATTCACCAGTCCATTTCTTGAAACAATGTGGTTGTAATGTTCTTTTAATAAGCCAATTGTTTCGCCGTAGCACAACAAATGACACCATCCTGTTGATACCACATTTCGTCTACATTCATAATGGCAACAAAAAATCATATTTTCTGCCTGTTTTTCATTCATTTGGCTTCTCCAATATATGTTTCCACTCAGTCATTGCAAATACTGAACAAACAATCTTTGATCATGGTTCTGTATCGATTTTCATTCATGTTAACGAGTCGTCCTTCCTTATTTTTAAAGAAATGAGGAGCGATTATGCCACCAGCTCATAGACCGCACAAAACAGTACTTTTATCGGGAAGCATCGGTAATTCTTGATGGTTTGGCATCCAAAAGAGTGAATGTGAACCGAAATTTGGAAATAAAGAACGGCGATCTCAGACGGACGATTATGTGCACCATAAAATTCACAAAGTGCTTTATAAACAGATTTAATTTAAGACTGATTATGAAAATAATTTTCTACGATTTGTAAGCGTTGTTCTGGAGTTAACCTATTCTTGATGATTTGCCAAACAATACTGATTTGAGACGTCACCTTCACTGTCAAAACAACTTTCAGACAATAGAGTAATTCCCTTTGAAAAAAAACAAACCTATGAAACATTCGTTATTACCGTATGAAATCTAAGTCTGAAATATATTTTGTTTACAAGGTCAATTTTGACAGATATTCTTAAAAAATTGCTTGTTTTTACAACAAATTTTATATAACTCGATAAGTAATATAAAACCAAGAACAATAGCGTAAATATTTTTTGAATCACTTTCATTTGCAACCATCGGTTCAGTCATCTATGAGAATTAAGCATTTCAATTTTGCACACACAAACATGCACAACATTTCGAGTGTGGGCTCTGATAATCGGAAATGTGTTATATTATGTGCCATTGTGAACGACGTTCTTCATTGTGTGACGGGAATGCAGATATTTTTTATGTCGATGAAAACAAAATATTTATAAAAAAAAGGCGGGTGGGTAATGTCAGACATAACTGGATGTCGTGAATACGAAAAAACTGGCACGCTCCCATCACTTTTCCGAATATCAGTTGATTGATTGTATGAATTGTGCAAGCGTTCCCCTTTTTCACTAATAGAGTTTGAATCGATGCACCTACATTAAAGTACAGATTAGTTATATTAAACAGCTACTATTCTACAGCTATATATTCCAAACTTGAAACAATTCCTTTTTAATTTGCCAATATAGGAGGCTAGGTACGACAAATTTGTAGTTTATTTTTATTGAAGCTATGAAGTTCGAAGATATCTGAATTCAGTACGAAACAATTACAATGGCCTGGTTTGAAATGTATCGACGATCTTCGGTATGCAAGTCATTTTAATAATAATAATGATAGTAATAATAATGATAATAATAATAATAATAATAATAATAATAATAATAATAATAATAATAATAATAATAATACAGATTAAATTGTACATATGGCAACCCTGTATATATGGCATGGCATATTTTCACACGGCCCCATACTAGTATAAAGGATGTGTTCAACATCATCACATTCGCTTTCGCATTGCCGTTCGTGATTGAATGTGTTAGATACGGTACAAATCTGCCTTTTTTCCGGTTTTCGGTACCATCTAGCTGACGGTGTCTCGTACGTTCAGAGTAGCTGCTTTAACTTAAATGACGCTATTTCTCACATCACATTTCATTTTATACCTGCTACTGGTAACTGGCCGGTAATGCTGCCGGCAACAAGAAAACGAAAATCATCCCTCGCCATCTGCAGCTGGCCATCCGTAACGATGAGGAGTTGAAAACCCCGTCCTTTTCAGGACGACCACATCACTGTGATGAAGAAATATTTAGGATTGCTTTAAGTTTAGCCCGTTCTGATACGCCTGGGAAGTAGAATGCGCAAATCAAGTGGAAACATATGTTTATCTCTTTCATTTGTTCAATTTGTTCAACTCTGTTTCGCACGGCATATTTGTATACTAGTATAAAGATGTGTTCAAAATCATCACTTTCGCTTTCGCATTGCCGTTCGTAATTGAATGTGTTAGTGACGGTGTAAATTAATTTAGCTTCCATCTTGATGAATCTTTTGGTAGGAAATATTGAGATCTGATATGGTTCTCGTGTGTGTCTTGTTTCAGCAATGGGCCTTGCTGGACTTTTTGGCTGCCTTTCTACCAATTTTCGGTGTCATTGTACTGACGGTGTCTCGTGCATTCAGATCGGGAAACAGTGAGACGACAGGTCCTCGATGTTGCTCTCGTGTGTCTTGTTTCGGGAACAGTTGCTCAGCAAATGGTAGGAAAAATGAACCACTCAACTTTTATATGAATGCTCTTGTATAGATTCAGACATCTCGCGTTCTGATTGGCTGGTGCTTTCATGGGTTCAATCAAACAGGTTTTTCAATAGTGTACTATTGAAAAACTTCAATGTTGTTGCAATACACGTTCAAGTTAAAATTTTTCGATTCTATTGGTAGTTAGATTATATAAATCCTTCTACAGATCACTGAGCTATGAGCTTTCAAAATACGAGAAAAGCAAACGCGCCTTATGAATTATCTTCTTTAATAGTCGTTTATAACAAACATTTCAGAAAAGTTTAATTTTGAACTATTTGAGAATATGTCACAGAACTGAAAATTTTATTATAAAATTGTCATCATATTTCCGATGGCGTGTAGCAAGAATTATGTTGATTAATTAGATATAACATGAGATATTCACGATCAAGAACTTATCACTCTCTCAGAGGGTAAATTTTGAAAAGGCGCCCCATAGTAAAGTAAGTCGTATTCACGACAAAATATGTTTAATAAGGTCTGGATCCATCTGAACAACAATTCCACCGCAACTTTAATTTTTTCACTTCGCATTACATTCCTTTTGTGGAACTTGGCCTTTCTGTTTCAACAGACTTTGCAGATTCTTGGCGTACAGAATCATTGCATGGCTAGTACTACGACACTATTAATCCTTCCAGGTCGGAGCTCGAACATATGACAACTGGCTTGTAAAACCAATGCCGTATGCATTGAACCGCCAACCCGAGCCAACCGTAACTTTAACCAACATTATAATTTGAGATTCCAGTACACTCAAAGCTTTGTTTTTATAAGGTTTTACCGACGACACGACCAGACACTCCATAGAAAAATCGGAATAAAAAGTGATCGTTAACTATTTACCATCAGTTACCACAGTTTTAGTGAGCCCTTGTTATTAATAAAAATAATTTGCGTGGGCAACACTGTTCTAGTTGCTGCGAACTAGTTTCCAAGGAACCCCAGCATAAATAAACAAACAGTTTCTAAAACATACTGAAATCAAACCTATTCTCGATAATGAAAGTAGTGCATCAAAATCTAAAAGGAAACGTGAATTCAAGACTTCTTAATTCTATAAATCCCAAATCCCAAGCATTAGAAATGCGGCAACGTGAAAAACAAAAAGAAAGGCACAAAAAAGACTTTCATTACAAATTTGGCTAATTCTTTGTTTGAAAATAATGTTGATCCATAAATTTTAAAATAGGTAAGCATTTTATATAATTCTCTAGGTAGCATTATTAAACATATTTTTGAAACAGTTCTGCTTCGAGTATTTAGAAAAAATAACGAACTTTCTGAATTTCACTTCTTATAAAGAAAATCGCAGATAAAAATAAGGGATGAATGATTCGCATTAGAGGTCGTTGTAAGTAATATTTCAATTCAAATGTCACCAGTGTGATTAATCACTACAGAAAAAGAAATCTGAAGTCGGTTTTACTCTACCGTTGATGTAGATTTCACTTGTTGTCTCAGCTCAGCTTTTTTTTTGTTCCGCGCGATTGGATAGTGTCAATATTACCTATAAGGAGAATAACATTCTCTTGAAATTTTTCATTTCATTATTTTTACTTTGTAACTAACCTGATTCACTTCAGATTCTGGAGTAGCTAACCAGCTCGTTGGAAAAATCTATTGATGGTTTGGTTTGCCCGACGACACGACCTGCCACTCGCTGTTCAAAACTGTATCGTAAATTTAACTACCCCTCAGTAACTCGAAACGTCATAATGAAAGCTTTGAAAATATATTTTAAACTGGCAACCCAGGTTGATAAAATGTTGTTTTTAGAATAACAATTACGAGAACCATGGCTACTTGTTTGGTTCAATTGAATAATATAAATATACAATAAGATCCTCTAAATAAAGTAAATCAGAATGCGGTTCAAAAAAACATAGAAACAATGGAAAATAAAACAAATGTTTTCAAATAAGCCATCAGAGTTCATGAAATTGAAAATTGACTAACTGTATCGAATATGGTTGACGATTTGATAAAACGATTCGTGGATAAAAACTCGTAGGAGGAAAATAAGACGAATTCGTATTGAATTGAAAATGGTTAAGATAAAATAAGGAAAATTTTGGTTCAAACCAAAAACTATCTAATTTCACTAAGATTGATTAATGGAGTAAATTTTCTGTAAAATAAAGAGTATTTTTTGATATGATGCTGTTTTTCTTTGGCCATCTGTTGTTATAATTTCTAGGAGACAAAAAAATTAATTAGGAGACAAAAAATTAATAATCAATCTCTTAGATTTTTTAGTCCTTCCAGAAAACTAGTACCGGGCCTGCTGTTTAATAGTATGCATCTGTACGCGCGCCCCCATGTCTTCTTATAGCTTCACAGCGTTTTACGAGTGCCGAGAGTCATACCTTAACTGGTTCATCCGTGTTTTAGCACTCTGTACTTGTGAAATCAGACACCCAGGAACAGGACGTATAGCAGAGCACCTAACCGATGATAGTTGCTGCATATATATTAAATATGATCAGCTTATGATTTTCTGAAAGCAGTAGAAATGGATAAAATAAACATTTCCATGCTGCATTTCGTGCATGGTAAGATCAATATTTACCTTATGGAATGAACACGTTCAGGTCTAGTAACTGACTGTATTCTAGGACTATTATATCCATACTTAAGAACATTCAAATTTTAGCTTCTCATGCGAAGTCTGGTATATGTCATAGTTGCACAAAAACATCGTACTTCGTGCAAAATCTTGGGCATTCAGATTTCAAAACTCTGAGATGGTACCTACTTGAAACTTCGATTCTAAGAGCAGAATACAAATCTACAGATGCAGAAAACAGAAGCGTGTATTATGAACCGGTTTTGTATCTTACAAAATTGGAGAGATTGTTGGTGCTATCGGCTTACAAATATTGTTACCAAGTTTCGGGTTTACTCATGATGAGATATCCTACTAGATGCAAGACTTTAACGAAAATAATGAAATATTATTATTAAACTTATCCAGAAGTATTCGATCGATACTAGAAATCAGAATAACTTTTTCAATTTGTTTATTTATATTACTAGGGCGCCTATGTAACTAACTTGTAGGGGGGGCGGCCCGTTTGGCATAAAGTCATTTGACATAATACCGTTTGGCATAACGCCGTTTGGCATAATGGTTATTTAGCATAACAGTTAATTGGCATAATGGCCATTTGGCATAATGGTCATTTGGCATAATGCCATTTGTCATAATAATAATTGGATTCGTAATATTTTATTCTAATGTAAATTTTCGTTTATTTCTCGATAGAGTGATGTTTTGCAAGGAAAACTCGAACGATATTACGTAAAATAGCATTATTATTTTTTATTTTTAAAATGTTGTAGTGAATAGCACTCTGTCATTTTATATAAGCAACTCACTTAGTGGCGACCCGCCGTCGGAAGCGCCGACCACTGCGGGGGGGCAGCGCCCCCGCAGAAATCACCTCTGTCTAGTTGCGGGCGTTTGCCCGGATCACCCAAAGCTAGGAGCCATCCCTCAGTTAGGTCCGAACGAGCGACAGCGAGGTCGGACAGCAGGTCATTAAAAACGATGAGGCGTAGCCTCATTAGACCTTACAAAATTTCAGTAAATAAAAACAATTTCCATTAAGCAGCATGTTCATCTGTTATGCCAAATGACCATTATGCCAAATAACCATTATGCCAAATAACTATTATGCCAAACGGCGTTATGCCAAACGGTATTATGCCAAACGACTTTATGCCAAACGTGGTAGCCCCCTTGTAGGAACTAGAACAGTGTTGCCTAAGAAGATATTTTTACTGATTTACAAGGGGATATCCGATTTGTGGTAACTGGACGTGAATCTCTCACAAACACTTTTTATTGTGATTTTCCTTCGGAGTACCTGGTCGTGTCGTCGGTTTGCCCCTACACAACCATAGACTAACAGACATGACAGTATGAGTAAATTCTTATAAAAATAATTTTTCGTGATACACTAGTTCCACCTATATTGTACTGCGCGAACTATTTACTATCGGTACACCCCTTGTGTTATGTGAGTTTTTTTACTAGTTGGTTACCCCTCGTTTGTCAACACTGATCAGCTGCTTGCAGGGATGCCTGATTTCATCATATTTGAAAATGAATCATCACAATAAATTATTGGATTACGTTGATAATATATTTAACTTTTTTAGCGATGTTGGAAGGTAACCATTTATTTTTCTCAACGTTTCTCATTTAGATTATTTTTTATTGTGTTGGTAATTTTCACCCGAAATTAAGTGGCGCAGACCAGATGCAAGTAAATATTGTAACAAAACGGGTTCGATTTTGTATTGCGTTGGAGGATGAGAAATAGCACAATTATGTATATAGTTTTGGCAATATGTATTAAATCTGTATCCTGCATGAAATTCGCATGGACGTATACAAATCAATACATTACAGGTAATTCTGTATAAATGGCAACTTTGTTGGTAAATGAAAAATATAAACACAGTCTAGATGACAGACAGGATGTTTTTGATAAGGTAACGTGGCGACATCATGACATATGCGTGTACTGTCCCAACTAAAGGAATATTCGAAATGACCGTTAAAATGATTGAAGAATCTAATTTGAGTGTCCTGTCTGTGAGTCTGTGACACAAATACAACTATTATTTTGTGAGTCAAACTCATTTTCATTTCACGATTTCTCCGAAACTTCGTTTGTGGATCCTAATTTAGTCAAAATGTGTAGCTTTAGTCCACGAAGCGTTTAATCGAATACTGGTTGTCCTGAGCTTTGTTGTTAGAGCTCATTTTGTAAGCACTTTCTTTTCAATATTTTAATGTTGATGAATTACAACACGTTTCTGATATGTTTTTGGAACAGGGTGCGTAATGCTATGTATCTTTCGGAAAATAAAATATAAGCACCGAGGAAAACACGCGACTGGTGGCAGCAAAGATAATATCTTTGGTAGCAGGTCGTGTCGTCGGGATCACTCTGCTTACATTCGCTGATCATGTTTTTTTTCAGTGTAGGTTTTAATGTAACATCATTGACGAACCCCTTTGTTACGTGTTGATTATTTACTGTCACTTGGATGTCACATACGAAACGTCATTAGCAGATTTGATAAGTTTTTCCACTAGCAAATTTTCAATATTGAAAATTCCTGTATAGGCTTTTTGCTATCAATTTTTTTATATTAGGAAGAAATAATTATCTTACTCTCGTGGCTAGGCACTCGAAACACTAAAATTCTTAATCACTTAATCACAAGTGTACGTGTTGTATCCTATTCAGTCGACAACTACAAAATAGAAAAATGCCTCGCGTCAATTTTACCAGAACTGATCGAATAGCACAGATGTCTCAACAAGAGCAACTTATCGCTCAGAAGCGACAGCAGATTTTAGAAAAGCAACGAACTCTGCAAATGGCTAAACAAATTGTCGCTGAAGCTAGTAAAAACAATGCGAAGTAAGTAAAAAGTATCATTGAATAGATCAGCGATATGTATCAAAGAAAAATAGATACCTTATATAATATGCCGTATTTTCTCAATAGTACCGAAGAAACGGAACCGGATAAACCAGGCGGACTGAAGATACCTTTTAGTAACGATGGATCGTTCTTAGAAAACTTTAAGAAGCTTAGTGAAAAAATTGCAAAAAGCACCGAGGATCAGAATAAAAGGTCAGCTGAAGAAGATGCTTCCAATAGGTACGGCAAATGCTGAATCATTTTATTTTCTGTATAACCTAAAGATTATAATTTCTAGTGAAAAAAAATTTAAACCGGATGAGGAAGTGCTAATAACAATACCACCTCCTCCGCCACCTCCAGCACCACCTATTCCGCCCAGTATCCCGACGGTGCCAGTGGATGTTGCGTTTGCAACGTACTATAATATGTCGCAACCTGCACCAATTATGCCACTGATGCAACCAGCTCCATTGCCTCCGCCGATTCCAGATGCCATCGTGGATATTGCGCCACCAATTGAGCAGATGATAAATACGATCGAAACCACACAGCCACCGGCGATAGAACAAGTACCAGAGGTGGGAGCCAACTGTAAAGGTTAGTAAGAAAGCAGTTATCGTGATAGGATATTATGGTGGAATGGGTTTGGGGTCGGGTAAAGTAACGATTAGAACAAAATAATCTGCGATTAAAAATTGTTTCACTGGATTTGCCCATTCCACTATCTGCTTCTATCACTGTTGAGAATGACCAGTTGCTGTTCTTTTAGTTATAATTTTTGTATAGTATTTTCAGAGAATGATAAATTACCAACAACAGTTGAAGAGTTGGTTGAATTGGTTGCCGATATCGGTGATGTTTATGAAGAAAAATTAAGTTCACGTAAAAATGAATTGCATCCATCGCTTTGGTAATTTTTTCACTTATACATATATACTTACATTCTCCTACTGCATAATAACTACAATCAACTGTAAGCACGCACGGAGACAGCAGAGCACACGCGATAGAAGCCATCAGTGCTGACCCACAGGAGCATAGATATGGTTTAGCTAAACGACGGCAACTGTTTCGATTGTTTTTTGCGAATTGTGGTAGTTATTTGGAGACATGGTTATGTGTAATTTTGCTTACTTTCTAAGTACATGCGAATATTATCCCAGAAGTTCGCCGTCGCTTTTAGGAGAAGAACTTCACGGTTGTTTTTAAATTTTTGAGAAATATTTTGTTCAATCAAGAGGTATACTAAATTTGATAAATTTTTTTTTTGGGTTTTTAACCTGATATAATCGAGTCATTAAATCAGGGCCGCTTTTAATGGCACGTTACTCGGTCTTAGAGGGCTATTGACGGAATCTAAAGAAAAAAAAAACAAGTCATTCAGATAGGGGCTCACAAATCAATCTTGCCCCCGCGCCCATTAATACGTAAAAGCAGCGCCTCGTTATACATGGTTTAATAATTTGTGACAGCATTGAGTATAATCTAATTTTAGCTACCATACTCGTAGAAAAACGATCGAAACTTGTCCGTCAAGCCAGTATATTTTGTAATATACCAAGAGTTCAGTGTTAAAAATGATAAATTTCTTTTTATATTTTCATGCTATGTTAAACCTTCTTCTCATTGCGTAGGTTTTTGTTTGACAAACAGTCAGAGCCCTACAGAAACTACCGGCATATGATTGTAGCTAGACTGTTCAAAACGGCAGGTATAGAGCATGCTCTACCGCCTCCGCAACCATTTCACGCTCCAGAGTCGGCTGCGGATGATTCCAAGTATGACCCGGAAGATGTTTTGGATGATACCAACATGGAGGACGAGCCGAATGTCATGGTCGATCAAAAGGAACCGCAGAATGACGAACCGATTCAGATGCGGCCCAACTACTACGGCGACGAGCAACATTTTTACGATGATAAATCTACAACTGAGACTGATTCCGATACCGAATATGTCCGGGAGGCACGGAAGAGAAATTTGAAAAATTTAAAGCGCAAAACTATGAATGCCGGAAATGTGCGAGAGGACAGTACAACCGATACGGATGACGATTTCGGCGAATCATCGGAGGGCAAGCAAGACACACACAGTGAAAAGGGAGGAAGTTCCGGTGGGGGTAAAAATGTTCGTCAAAAGCATAAGAAAAAAACACGATGGGGGGACAATGCTGAGAGTACAGAAGGTCACGATTTGATTGACGATAGCAAAGGCTCAGCAGATGCTTCCCATAACAGTACTACTGCCAATTCCGAGCTGCCTTCCAGCTCACACGGCACACAACCGCAGCATCCGAATTCCCGCTTGAATCCCGGTTTGTTGCAGTTTGTATTTCAGTGCTTCGGCACTGTGGATGTTAGTCCGGAAAGTTGGAAGCAGGCAGAGGAGCATTTCAGAATCCGTTTACTCTATGAAGATATGTCCAACAAAATCCAAATCCACGAACGATTTATGAGCAATCGGTTAATGCGCAGTGCCGGTGGCGGCCAGATAGAAGTAGAAGAGGACCAACGTTTGAATTCGGACAAAATGAAAGCCGTTTTGCTGTGGATAAATGAAATCACAACATTCTACGAACGTTTTGGTGTAGTTAATTTGGAAGAATTTCTCATGCGAGATGAATATGAAAGCTTCTTTGATAAATATCGAAAAACTAGTGATCGTCAACCGAATTTTGAAGATTACAAAAAATTCAAACTTGAACAAGCAAAAATAGTTTCAACAAATTCCCGTGGAGAATATAGTTCTACTGATTCGGATTTCCTTGGTATGAAAAGAGAGGACGTAGAAAACATGGATGGGAATGAGCAACTAGGTTCCGTTTCGAATGAAAATGACAAAAATATCAAACGTCGTAGAAGCCGTTGGGGTGATCAAATTCAAAACCAATCGGTACAGGCTTCCTCAATGCCTAAACCAATGCCAATACCAACTCCCGGTCCTTCCTCCTCGAACTTTAGCACTCCAAAACTTAGCACAGTGGGTCGTACGGATCCAGCCTTGTTGGCTTACGTAAGGCAAAATTTTGGAACGACTGTCTTATCGGAAGAAGATTGGAAGAAAGCAGAAGATCATTACAAAATAAACCTTCTGTACCAAGATATGTTGAGGAAGCGCCAAGAAATTGACAGATTGGCTGCCTGTGGGAAGTTCAAGTACGAATATGATTCGGATGAGGATACCACAGGGGGCACTTGGGAACATAAACTTCGATCGCAAGAAATGGAAGCAACACAATTGTGGGCCAGTGAGCTTACAAAGAAATCCGAAGGAAAGCATCACATTGGAGATTTTCTGCCACCGGAGGAGCTTAGAAAGTTCATGGAAAAATATGATGCTCAGAAGAACAATCGTCTGCCAAGTCTGAGTGATTATAAGGAATATAAACTAAAAGAGGACAACGTTGGCTTTCAAATGCTACAGAAGCTGGGCTGGAAAGAGGGACAGGGGTTGGGAGCGGATGGCAGCGGTATTGTTGATCCTATTAACAAGTAAATTTCATAGTTTATTTATTTTCGTGTTGAAAACAGCGACAGAAATCTTTCTTTTTTATTTTACAGAGCAGCGCAACGTGATAACCAAGGGTTGGGAGTTGTAACAGATAATCCCGAGGTGGATGATAACGAGTATGATGCGTATCGTAAGCGCATGATGCTTGCCTACAGATTTCGACCAAATCCGTTGGTATGTTTTCAACGACATAATAGAGTATTTGTGGTTTGTAATTATTTCTTTTGAATTCTTGATTTAGAATAATCCCCGCAGAGCGTATTATTGAATTATCGAATCCGTATGTACACTGAGTGTATGAGGACCTACGTACACCATTCGGACCGAACATTATTGATAATATCAATCCGCCGCTTAATGACGGAGACAATACCCATGCCCAAACATGCCCCTCTTCAGTTTTCCATCTATTAATTGTTCTGTTTGTTTATAATCTCGATAGTTTTGGAATTTGTCGCAGGAAATTTATTATTTTTACTACCATAAAGATAACTGCATTAATTATGATTAATACTTACTATCTAGTTAGTTGGAATAAATGTTGCATATAGCCAAAATTACTACAACATCCCAATTTGCTTGAAAATGTTGAGAAAATGTTTTTGTTGACTCTAGCTTCCTTCGCTCCCCTCCTCTCTTTTTTATTGTGGGTTCACCGGTCGGGCAGCTGAATAGCGCAAATTCTGAACCGGACCCATTTATGGATCCAGGATATACAATATCAATTCAACGCCTGACGAACTAGTCTATGTTGACCAACTAAACACTGGCGTTAGCCCGGAATTGTGCATTTATCCTTTCCCCATTTGTAAATTAGGATATGTGTTGCTGAAATATTTACCAAAAATGTTAATTATAATTATACTTACTGGGTACGGTCACTGTCCTTTTATGTATCTTTAACATAATTTCCTATTAATACAAGGCAAAAATAAAGCACAAAATAATAATGGTCGTAGTGGATAATGAATGATACTGTTTCTGAATCGCCAGGGAACAAGTCCTCATTCGTCCGAGCTATATTCTTCTGATTTCGTAATTTGTCTCGACCATTTTTTCAAACAATGATTTTGTCAATTCCTTCATTTTTTGTTTGTTTAGTATTGTTTCATGCCAATTCTGTAGAGGAATTCCACTCCTATCTATGTCATCGAACATGTTATTTCTTACCGAGTAAGCCGGCCAACCTCTCTTCTTTGGAAGTGGTATTTTGTATTTCAGAGCTTTCTTTAGAATTCCGTTTCCGCAACTTCTTATAATGTGTTCAAGGTAGTTGAGACGTGCAATTCTGATGTTATTATTAATTGTTTTGTTATTTAACCAATTGGGAGCTATATGTGGATCATACCAGCACTGTTGAATCCATCATATAGATGGTTATAATCCATACTGTGGAGGTGGTGATAACACCAACACGGTTTTAATTCGGAATGCTTCAACTGCAATTATATTTATTTTAGGTTAGGTTTTAACAATTTTCATTTAGTTTATTTACAATTATTTGGTGAACCGGTTGGATTAATGAGCGGGTCTTATCAAAAACCACTTGCGTGGAATTATACACCGAAACCTTAATTTACGAACTAAACGGGGGTTCGTAAATAGAGGAAGTTCGTAAAAAAAGTTTACGTTATTTGGGATTTGGTTCGTAAAATAAGTTTACGTTATTTGGGATTTGGTTCGTAAAAAAAGTAAAAAACGTTATTTGGAATTTACTTCGTAAAAAAGTTTTGTGTGATTATTGTGGAAACCGCGCATCATATGTTTATTTTCGGAACGGATGTGAAGAGTAAGTGCAAGAAAATGATGTTTGGGCTCGTTTCAAAATCCAAGATGGCGGCTTCCGGTTTATTGAGATTGCATAAAACCCCTAACAATATGGGTATCTTCGGAACGGAATTGATGAGTAGATGTCGGAAAACGATGTTTGAAGTAGTTTTGAAATTCAAGATGGTGACTTCCTGTTTGTTGATATTCCTTGAAACCCCTAACAATATGGGTATTTTCGGAACGGGGTTAATGAGTAGATATCAGACAACGATGTTTGGGGTAGTTCTGAAATCCAAGATGGCGACTTCCGGTATTGGCGGTATTTCTTGAAAATGCTTACAATATTGGTATTTTCGGAACGGGATTAATGAATAGATGTCAGAGAAGGATGTTTGAGTTAGTTTTGAAATTCAAGATGGCTACTTCCGGTTTGTTGATATTCCTTGAAAACCCTAACAATATGGATATTTTCGTAACCGGAATGATAATTAGATAGCAGAAAACGACGTTTGAGGTGGTTCTGACATCTAATATGGTGACTTTCGGTTTCTTGATATTCCTTGAAACCCCTTACATAATAGGTATTTTCAGAACGGAATTGATGAGTAGATGCCAGAAAACAATGTTTGGGGTGGTTCTTAGATCCAAGATGGCAACTTCCGGTTTCTTGATATTCTTTGAAAACCCTTACAATATGGGTATTTTCGGAACGGGATTTATGAGTAGTTGTCAGAAAACGATGTTTGAGGTGGTTCTTAAATCCAAGATGGTAACTTCCGATTTGTTGATATTCCTTGAAACCCCTTACCATATTACTTTCGGAAAGAGAATTAAAAGTAGACGTCGGAAAATTATACTTGAGGTGGTTTTGAAATGCAAAACAGTGACTTCCGGTTTATTAGTATCTTTTGAAAGTTTTTCCCATTTTCCTTTAACTTGGTATTCCTTTAAAACACTATACCGTTCCGAAAATACCCATATTGTATGGGTTTTCAAGGAAAATCAACAAACCGGAAGTCGCCATCTTGAATTTCAGAACCACTTCAAACATCATTTTCCGACATCTACTCATCAATTCTGTTCCGAAAATACTCATATTGCAAGGGTTTTCGAGGAATATCAATCAACCGGAAGTCGCCATCTTGGATTTCCAAAATACCTCAAACATAATTTTCCGGAATCTACTCTTTAAACCCGTTTCAAAAATACCCATATTGTAGTAGTTTCCATGGAGTCGGAAATCGCTTTCGATGAATGACAAAACCTCTTTTTACGAAGTAGGTTCGTAAAAAAAGTTTACGTTATTTGGGATTTTGTTCGTAAAAAAAGATTACGTTATTTGAGATTTGGTTCGTAAAAAGAGGTACGTAAAAAGAGGTAACGTATAAAAAGTGTTCGTAAACGGTGGTTTGGGTGTACCGTTCCGGTATACAGAAAATCTTTAGTTACGACTACACGTGGCAGGTGAAATCTACCAGCTGAAATCTGTATCTGCGATCTTCGCAATGTAAATATTGTAAATAACAAAGTGACAATTGTAAATATTGTAGAATTTAACTTACATTTAAGATAACTGAATTTATATTTTTAGGAATATAATATAATATGTATACAGATTTTATTAAACTTTAGACAGCTTTTTATCGCGGCTTTTCACTTGTAAACTTTTACCTATTCTAGTTTTCTTCTTCTGTTAATCAATTCTTTGATGGCTCGCTGACTCAGCGTTGCCAGCTCTACCACCATGACGGCTCGACGTGTTTCCGTACTCGCTGCAGTCACCAAGCGACGAAGTAACGGAGGGTCCACCGTCACACATACCTTAAATGTTTTTTTTCCTGTTTAGGTCCTGCTATTCCTAGTTTGTAAAGTTTTTTTTGATTGTGCTGAATAATTATGTTCATCCTTTCTTTTCCCCTGTGTACTTGTTTTTTTTTAAAGCGCTCCTGATTCATTCCGTTTGTTTCCCTCATCATAGATGTGTTATGAAAGTAAGTGTAATGGAGAGGTCAAGAGTTAGTGGACTTTATTTCAATTATGTGTGTTTTGCACTCAGAATGGTTCAACGGATAAGGAAATGTGAACATGAAGCTAACGTTTAGTGATATTAGACTACGAAATTATACTTTTACTCTTTCATTGTTTAGATATTACTTTTAGTACATGTTTCCATTTCGTTATCTTCGATTGTTCATTGTCTGTGTTTACCATAAACTCAGGCTCTTTTGAGCATCAGGTAAACCTAGACTCCCAATCGAACTGTATCACGACCAAATTGATACAACGCGCCCATTCCCCTCTCTGAGCAAAAGATCAGGAAATCTGTACGTCCAGTAAGCCGAAACTTGTTTCGTTCGGGACGTCGGTTTTGATATTATACTTAGGTGTAATATCAAAGAAGTGTTTTGCAAATAGCATTAACTTTACGTCTGCCTAGCGGTTTATGTTGAACCGTCAGGTCGGAGGTAGCAGTTCAACATAAACTGCTACGCACTAATGAGTCTAAGACGAAACGTAAAATCAAGTGAAGATCTTTTTGTTGACTCTAGCTTCCTTCGCTCCCCTCCTCTTTGTTAAATTTATTTTATGTATCATTTACATCCCTATATTTTTTTTTTGCCTGACAAAATCAACAACAGTCGCTTACCAAGGGCCGCCCATGACGATGACCAGCATGCGACCAGTCGTCGGGTTTTCGTGACACGAGGGTGTTTCCCGCAAACTGAAGGATGCGGCCGCCATCGATATGTATCGGATAAATTCAAACCCACCAACTAATAACTAACTAATCCATATGGAGGCAGGATCCCCCAGAGTAGATCACCGTTACCCCAATGCGATGCCCTCGGTATCTCAGAGTCTAAGTCTATTATATTATTAAATAAAAAAAAAATATAGGGGAGAGTGTTGCGCCAATTTCCAAAGGTCTGTAATTGCTGACGAATGTTTGCACTCAATCGAAGTTTTAAAAGTCTGTAAAAAGTCTTAAAACGAAAAAAAATTACATGTTAACTAAGACATTTGATAATTTACAGACAAATTTGCAGACTTGACATCTCTGCATATCACTGACAATTTTTCGCGATTTGTCGAAAAAAATGTAACCGTAATTGGCAGACATTTTGAAAAAGACGGAAAAAACTTTGGTTGCGAAATTTTTGATAGCATCTGGTATTAAATCACGAAATAGATCGATTTCACCTCATAAATATTCAATCCACTCACCTTTTCGATTGATGCTTTTCAATTTATAACACTCTAAAAAAATCAAAAAAACTTTTGTATTGATTTTCACGCAATTGAAATTTGTTATGCATCACATGAAATTTGTACTGACTTTCAAACAGGTGAAGCTTCAGTAATCAGTTTAGTAAAAGTTCATTTGCTGAATAATCAGTAGAGTCTCACTGACTCACTTACCATCGCGGATACTTTGTAAATAACCCTTCACTTGATCGATCTACTTTTCTCGCTGAGCTCCTATTTTTCTTGAACGATTCCAGAACCACTTTTACTGGGTTGCCGTTAGTCCAGTCAACATAGTCCTGGTCTCGTGACCATAGAGCATAAGCGGTCTAATAAGCCAATTCAATTTCATAGGGTGGCGCACTTTATTTACCTTTCTGTTCCCAAAGTACGCACGATTTCCTGTCAAATTACGCCTCTGTATTTCGTTGCTGGTATCATTGTTGGCGGTCACCAGTGAGCCCAAAAACAGAAACTCGTCATCCACCTCGATATTGAAATACGTGGTCGCAAGCGTTGTGTTTCTTCTTTAGCATGTCTTCCTCTTATACACCTAGCTTCGGCTTGCACTCGGATGTATGCTTCCATCGTCATCTCAAAGTTACGTGTCACAATATCAACATCGTAAACGAAGCGCAAATAGAACTTAAGAGTGTCGCAGGATACCCACCTCTCCCCATTCTCTCGATGGCCCTGATTGTAAATTCGTTGTATTCACGACACTTCTGAAGTACTTGTCTTATCGCGAGTTGCTTAGCAAGTGCTACGCTCCAGCCAGTAAGGTTACCACTGATATTTCTGCGCATGTTAGCCTGCAGTGTGTGGCCTCCAACCATCCTCAAAAGTCGCTGCGTCAATCTGCACTTCCGTTGGTGGCACTGACTCAAACTAATGCACATAGTTGATGTCAAGATTTTCGAAATTTTTCTATAGTTGTAGCCAGGGCTGTCGAGAGAAAATTCGGGCCCGGGGGGACTGCAATATTACGGGCCCTTAACCATGGTAATTGAAAAACATTATGGGCATGGGAATATTATCGTATCAAGATTTTTTTTTATAATTTGTTTAGATTTTTGATATTTTGTTTTGTTATGAAGGATGAAAACAACAATTTTGAATCTCCGAAATGCCAGGCCCTCTGAAAAAGTCCGGGCCCAGGAGGGAGGAATTTTGGCGGGTCTGGCAGTAGCGTGTGTTTTCTCTTCACAAACCCAATACTACTGCTAGGTCGCAACTGCGGACAGCAGGGCTGGCAATAATCAACTCAGTACTTCATCATCACCGAGTTCAGCTCACCTGCAAATCGGTTTCAAAAGCATCGCTGAACGAGTTGAGTAACTGGGTACCCATTTGTATAGAGAAAACAGCGTCTCAACATCGTAGTGTCAAGCAATCAGCAGATGAGCGCTGACTGCTCATCAAATATTAGAACCCACTGAGAGACGATTTGTGAGTTGTGATTTGATGTGTTTGTACATCAACACACTGAATCAGATTCTTATGAAACTGTCTCGCTTGTATTCCCCTAAGACAAGACCTGACAACTGGCTTCTTATTCTTCCTTCCGAATCATCCTTCTCGTCATTTTCGCCCTGTGGAATAAATACCAACGTATCGGCTACAGTGTAGCCATATTTACAGATTTTTTTAATAACTATGCTAGGAAAAAAAATTTTACTTTTCAATTTTTGGACTTTAGGTTTTTAATTTGAAATAAACATAAAACGTGTTTTGGTGAATGCATTTCTTTATTATATATTAATGCTTAAAAACAATTAATTGAGCTTTGATGACAAAACACGAAATATCTCATGTTGAACGAAAAATCGAAGCCATTGTTGACGTATTACCAGATCTTTTGGAAACCGGAAAAAGTCAGGTTTG
Source organism: Malaya genurostris (assembly GCF_030247185.1). Classification (NCBI taxonomy): domain Eukaryota; kingdom Metazoa; phylum Arthropoda; class Insecta; order Diptera; family Culicidae; genus Malaya; species Malaya genurostris. Next base: position 109,116,347 of record NC_080571.1, read on the forward strand.
GATAGAAATGCTTAATGAGACCACAGTGTGGAACACAACAGTTCATTCTTCTCGTAAAACTAAACACACTTTCGAGTTTACACTAATTTAACAAATCTTTTTTGGTTACACTTTAATTCACTAAAAAGAAAAACGGCTTGATGCCTATTTTAATTACACAGTCCTGCCACTATAAACATTTATTACCAATGAGATTGAAAAAAAGTGAAACATTCTCCGGAAATTTTCATTTTCATTGGTGAGCTAAAATTATACATTTTAATAAAAAAAATTTCTGATTTTCTTTGTACTTGGCATCATTGCTCGCGTACCATGCAAAAGTTTTTTCTTTTCACAATGTGCAGGTGGCAACATCAAAATCAGCCAATCAGAAACTGGTCCATTTTGGAACAAAAGCAGCCCCCCCAGATGTCAGGTCTTGTCTTAGGTATTCCCCACCCACCAGAGTTGCCATGGGCGGCCAATGTTCGAATCGATGCCATTTCAATCAATTTCTCTAGACATGTTCTCGCATGCTGGAGAACGCATTCGTTTCAGTAGCCAGTTGTGTTTAGCTCGAGACATGAAATTGAATCGTTTATGGTATACATAACACTACGGTTCGATATTTGTTTTAGTACATTAATGCTCGTGTTCGTTTTGAGTACCAGCAAAAACAAAACCGAAAATCTGGGTTGTGTTGGCAGCTCTGTGGTTTAAGAATACACTCACCGGTGTAGCTCGGTACAGTGATGCCAAACTCAGTACTCACTGTTTTAAAACTAGGAATGAGAGTTAAATGCTATGAAATCAAAACTGAGAACCATCAATACCATCATAATTTGATGTCAGCGGTGCTCTGTATAGGTGAGTGTGTTTGTTTAAATCAGCGATGATTTTCATCTTTACCATCATTTTTCGGATTGCATCGTAAATCATGTGGTGAGCTGATGAATAGAAAAAATCAAATCTTATGAGCGAGTTTTTGCCACCCTTGGCGGACAGTTAGGTGGATTTGCCTTTTTCGTTACAAAATGAACTCCACTTGCTTTATATCATTCCAAAACACCTTTTGTGTAGTGACAGAATGCCAAAGCATGCCAGAATAGTAGGGAGCGTGGTGGCAGTTATTTTTTTAGAAACTTGGCTTCTTTCTGAAATGCTCCTCTACGCCGTTCTGTTGCATGGCAGAGGTACCAACAGAGCCGTAGCAACCTAGGGGGCAAGGGGGGGCTTTGCCCCACCACGCGGTTTCCGCCTCACCACGTATTTTTCTCGTATATGAAATTGATAGTAGAAAGGAAAAAAATTAAAGAATTATAAAATAAAAAGCAATAAAGAGATCTATTTGTATAGTTTATACTGCGTTCACAGTTCTTTTATTATTTTGAACAATGATATTCAACCACTTTTTTAATATAATTGCACTTTGCGATTTTTTTGTTCGTTGAATCTTAAAAGGACTGTGTCCACGTCTAAAAAATCCAGTCGCTTGTGCTCGAATGCCAGAAACGATAAATTGTTTAATCTATCAGTGGACATGCTAATACGTTGAGGCCGCATGATCCGTGTCAATGCCGAAAATGATGATTCGCATACTGCCGTTCCGGACGGAAAAGTTTCAATGGTTGCAAAAAGGTTGTATACGTTTTCCATTCCTTGGCACACCTTATACAGCTCTGTCAGTATTACAGTCTTAATTTTTTTATCTATCGGCCTCTTCAAATTGTTCAATTTCTCATTTTTTGCACGAATTTTATCAATGTATTCTTTGGCAATTTTTAGCTCAATTTCATTTGGCAATTTGATGCCTAACTCGGTCAAAGGCTGCAGCTTTTCCAAATCCATCTCATTTGCTGTATCGATAGCTGTGAGAATGGCATCGTTTTTTATGAAACGATCTGTCATTTTCATGGCTGCTGAAACCTGCTCAGAAATGAATCCGAAACCACTCTCAGAGTGATCTTAGAGGGTTTACTTGAAAACGCTGTCAGTGAGTGACGTTCGTCGCGTACAATATGCAGGCATATGGTGCCTCAAATTGCTATCTAGATTGTTTGATACGCATGTAATGCAGCTTTTTTTTAATATACGTTAAATTTAATCTAAAAAATTTGCCCCCCCCCCACGAAAAACTGAATTGCTACGGCTCTGGGTACCAAAATCTAAACTACCAGTATAAAAATACATTCCGGAAAGCTGCTTAAAGTCTTCCAGCACATAAGTTTCATCGTCCAGGAAACTTCCTCAAATATTCACGACACAGCTTGCGAGCCTGGGTCGTTACATTCTGTTTATCATTACGATTTGGTACAGTTTTCATCTTGACTTCATACCTTGCCGGTGCTTGAAAGTGTGTTTGAAAGTTGAAGACATTTTTATTTTTTAGCCACAGTACAAACCGACCCTTCTGAAATATTGACTTTACCTTCGAGACCTTCTGGCGATTCCTTTAAGAACGTTATGTACAGTGCTTGCAGGAAAGCCAAGCTTTTTCATTGCTGAAATACGCCTTCAAACTTGCAAATGTTCTCCAATCACCGGGACTGTTCTACCATTTTACCTATCTTGGGCGGTGATTAAACACATCTCATTTACACTTGTTCATCACTCTTACTACAAGAAAGAACCATTAATATATATATATATATATATATATATATATATATATATATATATATATATATATATATATATATATATATATATATATATATATATATATATATATATATATATATATATATATATATATATATATATATATATATATAATTTGATGTGATTGTACTATCGGAGACATGGCTGAACGACGACATCTCCTCGCTGCAGTTGTTTGGTTCTGGTTACACAGTCTACCGGAATGATCGTGACTCAAAAAGTGTTGGTAAAAAAAGAGGCGGTGGTGTACTTATTGCTGTTACTAACCGATTAATGTCAAAAGCAAACACAAACTGTAACAATATTTTAGAACAGCTCTGGGTTCATATAGGTAGTCGCGATTATAATGTCTGCGTGGGTGTGGTCTACATTCCACCTGATATGGCAAGCAACGCAACCGTGATACAACAGCATATTGATTCTGCATTGAATATTGCAAGTGGACTGGATCCATCTACTTCTCATTTGCTATTTGGAGATTTCAATCAACCTGGTCTTGTGTGGAAGAATACTTCCTACGGTTATGCTACCATCGATCCGTCATCTTCCTCTCTTTCGGGAGCAAATTGCACTCTAATAGACGGGATGTCTCTTTTAAATATGTTTCAAATTAGTATGGTGACAAACAGATTGAATCGTACTCTAGATCTTCTGTTCATAAACGAGGAAGCATTAGCAAATTGTCACGTGCGTCAAGCTGTCGAGCCTCTCGTTGGGATTGATCCTCATCATCCACCTCTTCTGGCTGAATTGACATGCTACCAAAAAGTTTGCTTCAACAATACTGTCGAAGACTCGAAATTTAACTTCTCGAAAACCGATTTCACCGGATTAAATAGCTCATTAGAGTCAATTGATTGGGCATCTCTTTTGGATAATGTAACTGATGTCAATGTAGCGGTAGAAAAGCTTACACATGTGCTGAAATATTTGTTTAATCTACATGTACCAGCGTCACGACCTCGCCCAAAACCACCTTGGTCAAATCGGCACCTTCGTGCACTGAAACGCGTAAGAGCAGCTGCACTTCGGCATTATACAAATCGACGCAACCCTATAACTAAGCACGAATTCACTCTCGCTAGTAACAACTACAAGGTCTATAACCGCATGCTTTATTCTAGACATGTTTTACAAACACAAGCCGATCTTAAACAACATCCAAAACGTTTCTGGTCTTTCGTGAATAGTAAACGCAAGGAGGTAGGCCTCCCTTCTACTATGACTCTTGGAAATGAATGTTCAAATTCATCTTCTGGAATCTGCAACTTGTTCGCTAAACATTTCTTAAGTGTCTTCGAAACAATTTCATTTGATCCTGCTCAGATGGAATTCGGGCTCAGAGATGTTCCTTGCGATATTATAAGTCTTGGTAACATTCAATTCACATGCGAAGAAATCATTTTTGCGTTGAAAAAACTGAAGTCATCAACATCAACTGGCCCAGATGGCATTCCTGCCATCATACTCAAACGATGCGCGAATGCACTGTGTGTTCCTCTAAAGATAATCTTCAATAAGTCTCTGTCGCAAGGAATATTTCCACAATGCTGGAAAAAATCGTACATGTTCCCTGTGTTCAAGAAAGGAAATAAGCAAGACGTAGCAAATTACCGCGGTATAACTTCTCTTTGTGCTGGTTCTAAGTTATTCGAAATTCTCGTTAGCAATGTTCTGTTTGAAAAAACCAAATCATACATATCGACCGATCAACATGGTTTTTTCCCCGGTAGATCAACAGCTACGAATTTAGTTCAATTTACGTCACACTGCATCAGAAACATTGAAGATGGAGCACAGGTTGATACAGTTTATACAGACCTTAAAGCAGCGTTCGATCGTGTTGACCATACTCTGCTACTTGCGAAAATTCGAAAACTAGGTGCATCGGAAACATTCACAGATTGGCTCAAATCGTATCTTGTTGGCCGTTCACTTTCTGTTAAGCTTGGGAATTGTGAATCAAATAGCTTCTCGAATCTGTCGGGTGTGCCTCAAGGTAGCAATCTCGGACCTATACTATTTTCTTTGTTCTACAACGACATCTGTTTTGCCTTGCCACCAGGGTGTAGGCTTGTTTATGCAGACGATCTCAAGCTATTTCATATCATTAGATCTGAAGAAGACTGCATGGCCTTACAACGACAAGTTGATGTCTTCAGCGACTGGTGTACGCGTAACCGATTGACGCTTAGTATATCGAAATGCTCCGTTATTTCATTCACACGCAAGAAAGAACCTATTCTCTGGAGATACACTATTTTTGGAGAATTCCTTGAGAGAGTATCAATTGTAAGGGACTTAGGTGTAGTACTTGATTCTCAGCTGTCGTTCAGAGACCACTACTCCCATATCATTGCACAAGCTAACCGGAATCTTGGATTTATCTTTAAAATAGCAAAAGAATTCAGTGACCCTTACTGTCTCAGATCATTGTATTTCACCCTTGTCCGATCTGTTCTTGAAGCTTCATCGGTAATATGGTGTCCTTACGCGGACGTTTGGATTAACCGAATTGAATCAATACAAGCTAAATTCCTCCGCTACGCCCTCAGATCTTTACCTTGGCGCAACCCGACAGAATTACCACCTTATACTGATCGTTGTCGATTACTGGGTATGGACACACTTTCAAAAAGGAGAAATATTTCCAGAGCTGTATTTATAGGAAAACTATTGATGGGACAAATTGACGCTCCTAATATCCTTTCTCAAGTAAATATCAATGTACCACCTAGAACTTTAAGATCGCGGAACTTTTTAAGACTTGACTATCAACGTACTGACTATGGACAAAACGAACCCATTAGGGGAATGTGTAATAGTTTTAATAGTGCTTATGAATGTTTTGATTTTTCCATTTCATGTGATGTTTTTAAAAATAGACTAAGAAGATTATTGTAATGTATAAGTGTAAGCCCACAATGTAATATGAAAATGTATGTAGAACTGTATTATTGTCAACCGTCAGAAAAGATGAAGGGTTTTTTACGCCCAATTGGACGATTGAATTATTTTCAATTGGGCTTTTCCCCTTCCAATGCTTCATGGAGACTATAACAGGTCAGATGAAGGAATAAGAAATAAATAAATAAATAAATAAATAAATAAATATATATATATATATATATATATATATATATATATATATATATATATATATATATATATATATATATATATATATATATATATATATATATTTAGAGAAAATGTGTTTATGATAAGAAACCTAATGAATCTTGAATCTTACTTGAAATTAACAAAACCTTTTTCTGATTTGAAGAAGACAAAGATTAAAAACTTCTTAAGTGCCCTTCTACATTTTACGCATTGTGACAGATTTTGAAATAAATGAATAAGAGTTGAAATTTTATGTTCTCATACATATTGTTTGAGGGGTTACACCACTGTAGAAAAAAAGAGAAGGACTTTTTTGGGGAATTATTTTGGGATTCCAAAAATGGAGTAATCCGAATTTTGTATAAAGCACTTTTTAATATGTATATTTAAGCACAAAAAAATGATCAGTTTTAAAAATTGAAAAACAAAATGGCAGCTTGGCGGCATTTCCGCGAACGTGCTGCATTTTGACGGCCGGAAATTCTGCTTCTGCAATTTTCGATCTAGAACAAAAACCAAAACATTTTCAAATTTCATATTACAGTGTGCATAGAGGTACGTAAGGATTTTTTAATTAATTGATTTTCTGTAAAATGGCAACCCTTTGTAAATAAAACCGCATTTTTTCATTACATAATTGTTCATAAAAATATTCACAATTTTCAAAAACCCTTACGTACTGTGGAGATAACTATCGAGAATATTCTATAAAATTTTTGAATCGATTGGTCAAGATTTACTTGACTTATTATTCAAGGAACATATTTACAAAAGTTAATGCCCTTAGAAGCATTTGTTGTCAAGGGGAGGTTGTGAAGGTGGTATACTATTTAGTATCGTATATCGATATGAAATTTCAAACGAGTTTATAAAAAATATACTCTAGCCCAAACATGTTTTTGGTGACACATGACACATGAAACATCTATACACCTACAAAAAAATCGTATAAATTTGCATCTTCTAAGATCGACATATTAGAACACCAGAAATGACTCATTTAACAACGGATCAAACACAAGTTTAATGCATTCCGGTATATTTTTAAGTATTGAAACACGTAAGTTTACACATTTGCTTGGGAGTGAGCTACGTTTGACACATATAGAAATAATTCAGTCATTTTATGAATTACGTTTTTATGTATAAATATGTGGATTTCCATCACCTGTGAACTTCATATTTTTTGCAGTGTATATTATTTATTTAGCCATTTACCATTTATGCCATTTATGAAAGTACGTATTGTAGTTTTCATTGCGTTTAGTCTTTGACTCGTTTGCGCACAGTCGTTTCGAAAATTGCGCTTTGGTGCAATATTTAGAATTACTGTTCATGTAGAGTATGAATTTTATGTGTGCTATCGATTCATGTTGAACTGATAAATTGTATAGTCGTTTCACAACCTTTCTGTGTGTTTATTTATTGGAAAATCGATTATTTGCTATTTTCCATTTACCTATCAGTTTTGAACATTTTAAAATATAGCACGTTTACATACATTCCAGTATAGGAACATTATCGGAAAAAGTTAACGCCTGTTTGTATTTAGAGTAACGATTAAGGTAAAACGCATAGAACAAAAATAAAACTGGAACTCCAAAAGCTGTCCTTTGCACATTGCCTATTACTCATCAAATGCCTCGCCTCGGTCAGGCACGTGTCTGGTAGAGTTTTAGCTAAAACACTTTCAGTAAATCTTCTATGCCACCAATTCATTTAGGTGCACTTTTACCGAGAGTGCATTCCATATCGGTAAACATCAAATCTGGTGACCGTGTGCAATATTGCAGTAGGATGCCACCTCAGAGTTTTTGTCAGGTACTCGTGGATGTGTGCTTTACGAGCTATAAAAATGATACAGCAACATGCTTCGCCAAAACTGATTTATTCAATTTTGTCAATAATGTTAACAGGAGCGTTTGATGCCAAAACCAACGTGTACATGCCGTGTAACGTGTCGTGATGCATACGATGCATTTTTTGAGAAGCTTTAATTTGACAATGTGAGGTGGAAACCAAATACAATTTATTAAAGAAATGATTGTGAAACTTGGCAGAAACAAATTCTTAAGTAGTTACATCTGGTTTGTTGGAAAATCGATCATGCAAATCATTCAAATTTTTTTTCATCGATCTTATCATAACTGCCGCATTAAAACAGCAGAAATACGATCGGAAACTTATTGAAACTATTACGTTGTTAAATCACGAATTGACTTGATGTTCACAAAAACATATTTAATTTCGTTTAGGGGTTTTAGGGTTATAAAAATTGATTTAGGGTTTTTGATGCCTTAAAGGATGCCGGTTTGTGCTAAGAGCACCTGACTAATTTGATTAGTTTTTATGCTTCGTCTTCGACTCATCAGTGCATTAGTAATGTATGTTAGACTCGTCCTTGCTTTTTGTGAATCGAAGACGAAACACAAAAACAAATAAAATTTTCGATTAAATTTTGTTTGTTAAGGCGTTAAGGCGGCCGCCTTGGATTTAGTTCAACATTTATCGGCACACAACGAGAATTCACGAAATGTCTAGCAGAAATGGAATTTCTTTAAAAAATACCGTAGAGGCAGGACTTGAACCCGTAACTTTTCCTATCCAGGGAAGTCGTTTTTTTTTTTTATTTATTTGTCGTCAATCAAAAGTAGACCATAAGGATAATTACAATAATCGCTTAAATTAGTAAACTATTCTAAATAGATCACTAAATAATGTATAATTTATTATGAGTTCAATAATTATAATTGGCTTACCGAATAGAACTGAAATATTGCTTTAGTTTGTTTTTTGACATAGTGAAATCGACTGCTTCTGAATGCTTGTTGTATACAGCCATCAATTGATTTATTGGCCCATTTTTTGCATAGTTTGTTCGCTGGTGGTTTGTAATAAAAATATTTCGATTTCTTAAAGGCCGAGATGGTATGTAAAAATTTAGTTTGGACAGGAGTTGACTGGAATCTACGCGATTCGAGACAATGTCATTTACAAATGAGACCATTGAAAATTCTCTGCGTTCTTTTAATGTTTGAATACTGATCAGCATACAGCGAGCTTTATAGGATGGAAGAGGAAGTCTTGTCCAACCTAATTAACGAAGTGCAAATAACAAAAATTGTTTTTGAACTGATTCAATTCGATCTTCCCATGTGATTAAGCAAGGTGACCAAACTAAGCTACAGTATTCTAGTACTGACCGAACATAGGCAATGTATAATGTTTTAATTGTATACGGATCGTGAAAACAGTAACAAAATCGTTTTATGAATCCTAGCATGTTATTGGCTCTGTTTATGATTGTATTATAATGGTCAACAAAAGTCATTTTAGAATCTAGTATTATTCCTAAGTCCCTAATTCTTTCGCATTTTTGAACTGTTTGACTTCCAAGAGTAAGTATCAAGTCAGGTGTATTTCGTTTTTTACTGAATGTTATTCTACTGCATTTTTTCACATTTAGTTGAAGAAGACTTTTGTTACACCATGTATAAAAAGAAAGAATTTCTTCTTGATAAACCTTGGCATCCTAAATTTTCTCTATTTCTAAAAATAGTTTTATATCGTCTGCGTATATTAGAATTTTTATTTTTTTTAAAAGAAAGGAAATGTCGTTTACAAACAAGATAAATAAAAGAGGACCTACATGAGATCCCTGGGGGACCCCAGAACTGACGTTAATGGGGCTCGACTTTTTACCCTTAAATTTTACAATTTGTTGACGATTTGTTAGATAAGATTCCAACCATTTAAGAAGACCTGGTAAGATTCCCAATTTCTGTAATTTGAACATAAGCATGGGTATGTCAACACGATCGAATGCTTTGCTGAAATCTGTATAAAGAGCTTCAATGTAATTTCCCTTGTCCATAGCGGTCAGGTTATAGTGGACGAATTCAAGCAAATTAGTAGTAGTGGAACGTCCTTTGAAAAATCCATGTTGCATGTGAGTAATTCTATTTTTTATTTGACTAAACAGTTTGTCATTAACGATCGCTTCAAAGAGCTTCGGAATGCAAGAAAGAATAGCAATCCCGCGATAGTTGCATATGTCTGCTTTTTTCCCATTTTTGAAAATTGGTATAAGGAAAGAGTTTTTCCACGTATCTGGAAAAACTCCAGACTGAAGCGAATTATTAAAAAGCCAGCACAAAGGGGTTGCAAGATCTAATGCTAATTTTTTCATAAATATGGGTGGAATCCCATCAGGTCCGGCACTTTTAGAGACATCCAATTTGTTAAGGGCATCTATTATGTCTAGCACTTCGATTTGATTTACATTAATATCTTCAGTAAACTCTGGAAAGAAATTAAAATATTCACGATCGCGGTCATCTTCAGAAAACTTCGTATAGATTTGTTGAAAAAATTTAGCGAAAAGATTACAAATTTCTTGTGAGTTATTACCAATGTTTTCCTGTAAATACATTCTTGACGGAAAGTTTTCTGATTTCAATTTGTTTCTAACATAACTAAAGAATTTTTTTGGGCAAGACTTTATTTCCTGTTCAGTTCTTGAGTTATACTCTTTGAATGCAGTATCAATTGCTAAACTTAGTTGGTCACAGATGTGTATGTAATTCGATAAATTGTCACTATTATTTTCTCTTTTGTACTTTTTATGAGCTTTTTGTTTTCGATTTCTTAAATTTCTAATATGCTCGTTATACCAAACAGGATACTTTGAATTATTTTGTCGCCTAATTTTCTTTAATGGGACATGTTCATTTATTATGTCGTACAGCCGTGCGTAGAAAATATCGACTGAAATTTCGACATTTCCTTCGTTTCTAAGGAGTTCTTGCCAATCTATTTCTCGTAACTTACGACTAATACTATCATAATTTGCTGAGTGGTAATCGAAAATCTCCTCATACTCGTAGTCGTCGGGTCTATTAATCTGATGTATAAATATTGAGAATTCGATTGCTGTATGAAAAACTTCATTTTTCCACAATGGAGTTGGTGATTCTATTACACAAAAATCATCGTGAATATTAGTAAATAAAAAATCTAAATAACAGTTTTGCTGATTTTTTACATGATTAATTTGATTAAGACCTAAACCAGATATTTTGTCGAATAAGTAATGAAGTGTTTCATTCTCCCCAACGAGAGGTAGTAAAATGCTACCATTTTCAGCGTCTTGAATAAAGTCGATATTGCGCTGATTAAAGTCTCCATATATATGAACTTTAACTTCCGATGGAAGCTTAGTAATTATTTCATCAGCAACATGCAAAAACTTTTCATATGTGGCTTTTTGGGCATTGTTAGGAGGAAAATATACTGAAACAAAAATATGTGTTTCACCTGCTAAATGAATTCTTACCCATACGTGTTCAAATTCTTTAAATTTCGTAGTGGTTATCATTTCGGCGTCAAATTCTGCTAAAACAGCAATGAGAACACCTCCCCCCGATTTTTTATCAGATGTATGGAGCTCACGATCGTTTCTAAAAACGTTGTAAATGTTTCCGAAGACTTCCGTGCTGTTAACGCTATCATCACAACTAGTTTCGGTTGCTAGAATAATTCCATACGAACACCCTAAAATATTTTTATGGATTTCATTAATCTTAAGTGCGCTCTTCATACGGTTAAAATTTTGACAATATGCTACGATTTCTGTCGACGACGCTAGATGAGGAGATCTTATTGAACATGATTGTTGACTTGTGATAATATGGTCATTATTCTCTTCTTCTGGGTAATGCGTCAAAATTGTCGAAAACACGAATGTTGAGCACGACACGCCACGCACGTATCAGTTGACGAACATTCAGCAGTCATTTGATTCGGCATCGTTAGTTGCAGGTTGTGCTCTCGATAAGGATTAATCGTCGGTCCTCTTTGAAAATTAATTGTAGGTCTGTAATTTGTTGGTGGTCCCGAAAATCGATCCTTAGCTGCAGCAAGAAGTATTCTATCAGGTGGAAGATTATTCCGGCTGTTGTTGTAGTTGTTGTTATTATAGTTGTTGTTATTATTGTTATTGCTATTATTATTCATGTTGTGACTAATAATGTTATTGCAATATCGTTTTGTAGATGAATGATGCGTTGAAAGAATATTGGATCTGTTATTGTAATTTTTTCTTGAATTTCGCTTTTTGCGCCTTCTTGACTTGTCAGCCTCATTTTGCTGACGTCGGAACCTAGATTGGCGTGCGTCGTACTCACTCCAATCTGCTTTCCATACTTTTTTGCTGCCTAATAAACGCCATCCAGAATAGTCGGGTTTTTTACAGTTCAATTCGTCATCCAAACTGGGGCATGAGTCAGGTGTCGATGATGATGATACAGCAATTTGGATTCCAGCAATATTTGTTGATAAAGACTTCAACTCCTCTAGAATGTCCAACTCGACCATAGAATTCGGATTGTTAGGTAAACAGGTTGCTGTGTCAAGTGATAGCTGGTTGAGTTGACTTATTTCGTTACTCAGGTCTCGCAAATTTGTAGAAAATTCTGACGTCACGGTTTGCAGTGTCGAGAACACACTTTCCTTTGTCGACTTTAAAGCTGTATCTAGCAGTGCAGTCATGTGATTTTTAATACTTGTCACACTTCCCGGCAAACTGCTATTTTTATTTAGTGCGATCAACTCATTTTTTATGGTAGTGAGTAAGACTTCTAGTCCGTCAATCGCCTCATGTATTACAGTTGGCTTCTCCTGTTGGAAAGCAAACTTATGCAACACTTCCGTGTTGGCCTGAAGTTGCTTCTCCAGCAGTTTTTGTTGTTCAACAAGGCTGCTATAATGCATCTTTACTTGTAGTAATTCTTGACATACCTCGCAACATGGCAGCACATAAGAATTAATATCTGCTGTTTTGTCTCTCTTCCTGAGAGAACCGCGCTGAATGGTAACACCGATGCAAGCCGCGTGAAATTTTCGAGGGCAGCCAACGCATGTCCACATGATTGTGTCGACGGAGGTATCCAGTGCACAAATTTCACAACTCATGTTGATTACACAACTAACAGTTAAAATAAACAATAAATAATATTTCGCGCGCGGCACTGGGAGCGAATGAAAAACACGTCCGAACTTGACGACGACTAAAATGATTTCGGCCATAAAATCATAACTTTTCTTCGCCTGAGGCATCAGTTACACTGAGGTGCGAATCCAGTAGCATTTACATTACTTTTAATTAGCGGTTGATGTCGAACCGCGAGATTGTATCAGCAGTGCAACATCAGCTGCTAATGCTCTGGTGAGTCGAATACGAAACGAAAAAACAAATGTCAAACTGAATTTCTAATAAAAAAGTTGTACACTTCCATTCCAAACTAACAGCTCGTAACACGCGAAACATAGAAAACATTTACAAAAATAATAAATAATAAATCGAAATAATGTTCTCAGGGCAGCGTTTCGTAAAAGTCATTTTCAACATAAACGGAAAAGCTCGAACTATCTCAACTCATTCGCATGTGATCAGACAACTCAATACTTTGTATTTTTCAGTTTTACCGAACGTAATCATACGGTATGCTTTGCATTGTTACTTGTCAAAACACGATTATATGGGTGCGCAGTGATACTATTTTGGCGCGCACGAATTTTAAATTTCTCTCCCCTACTTCTACAGACCTTTTCAAAATTATAAGGCCACCCATAAATTTCAAGATACAAAAAAAAGGAATAGTTTTAGGATTTTTTTCGATGGAACATGAAATTAGATTGCAAACACGAATGTCCGAGAGTTGATTGATTTCGCTGAAAATGTTTTGTGATAGAACGTTTTTAAGGAAAAATGACTTTTCAAAATTATAAGGCCACTTGCAGTTTATTGAGGTTCGGATGATAAAAATATGCAACAAAAAGCATCTAATGATCCGTTGCTCCACCGGAACGGTTTATTGTCTGATAAATACGATTTGGCATACTTTGCACCAATTTCTGCAGTGTTGCCAGTTCAATAGCTTCCCAAGACTGAAGAATAGCACTTTTTAGTTCTTGTAATGATGAAAATTGACGATTATCGGCATAAATTTATCGTACCATAATACCAATTGAGAATTAAATCCGGTGAGCAAGCAAGTATAAAATATCAATTTTCTTAGACTTTATCCACTTCATTGTTTCAGCAATTTTTTGAATAGTGGCGTTATCCTGCTGGAAAATGAGCTTTGACTTGCGTCTTCTTTTAATTACTGGCAGCGGACTAGCTTTGAGGACATTTATGCAATCGGAACTTTTTATTTTGTGCGATTCAAATTGAAGTTCCAGCCTGCCGGTTGCACAGAACGCACCCCAAACCATTACAGATCCACCGCCAAAATTTCTCTTTGAGAAATATCGTGGTTTCTTATGTCGATCACGCCAATGACCGTTGAATCCGTCTGGTCCGTCTAGGTTAAACTTTTTTTCATCCGAGAATATCACCTGTAATAGTTTAACACATTTGTTATTAAATAGTTTAAATGAGTTTGTTTTTTAATAATGTTGCAGAACATGTTCCGACGTGCAAATTCCAGTCGAGCTTCCTTGGGGTAAGGTAGTAAACGAGGAGCACTGTTCATTTTACTCGAACTATGTTGGGCGAAAGTTTTAATGCTCCCAAACCGTCGAAACTGAAGCTTCCAAGTTAAGTTCAGTGCGGATTTGTCAACAACTCAGGGTAGAATTCGAAGATTTGTTGCCAATTCGACGAGTATCTCTTTCTGACAGTTTCTTTTTGCGTCCTGCATTTTTATTCTGACCATACTTTGCTGGATTTTTCAGAAAATTTGCGACCGCACATCTGCTGCGACCAATTTCTCCTGCAATTTTCCTGATCCCCCATCCTACCTTTTTGAAGGCCAACATTTGTCCTTGTTCTTGTTGATTTAGTCTCTTTCGCTTACCCATAGTCACATAATGCTGTTAAATGAATAAAAATGATATTTATAATCACTATATTCAACACAAACTGACAAACATACAAGGTGGCCTTATAATTTTGAAAAGGGATAATTACTAATTTCAGCTGCTTCGGCTTTGTTTGTCAACAAATATGCGATACGAAAATGTTTTGCTTGAATTTGTGTCATTCTTCATCGATTGCCATCGCCATCAAAATCACGCGAAAACTTGAAATTCGAGGGTGGCCTTATAATATTGAAAAGGTCTGTATGTACTAGATTCGATGCGGACTCACCTGAAGGCGCCATGCTCGTAAAAAAGGATGTTGCCAATAATTTGTTCGGGAAATGTGAAAGCTGGATATCTCGTTAATATGATGTCTTTGGTTCTATTTAAGCAGTTCATTGCTCCGAGCTGGATTCAATACACTCAAAAAAAGACTCGTTGAAAAGTTACTATCAACATCGATTCATCCTACTCTATTATCAAACGGAAAAGCTACAACTATTTCAATCCGCGACGAGTTAACTTCGCTGTCTCTAGAACTCTAAAAAGAATTGAGGGAAGCACAGGAACTCCTCAACATAAAATATATTTGGACAGGTAGAAGTGGAGTTATACTTGTCAAAAAAGACGAGAATTCAAAAGCGGAATTAATCAAGAACAGGGAAGACTTAAGTCGATTGTTCTCCCGTTATTTAAACAGCTCCAACTCAATCAACTCTCCCTCTCCTAAGAGAAAAAAAATTAACTTCTATGCTATTTTTTTCTGTTGTATTGTTCCTTTTTTGTCTTATTCTCTTTATTTTAAATATCTAGTACGATTAAAAAATTTTTTCATGATAGTGTTGCTGACTTCAATACAAGCTATACTGAGGAGAATAACAAGGATCTACGAATAGTCCAGTGGAACATAAGAGGAATGAATGACATAGATAAGTTTGATAGTATCAAAAATTTTTTGAATGACTGTGATGTTGTTTTGGATATCATTGTCATTGGGGAGACATAGATAAAAAATGGCAATACCTCTATTTACAATATCCCTGGGTACAAATCCACCTTTTCCTGCAGAGAGTCATCCCATGGGGGATTAGCTGTGTTCATTAGAAATGAGCTCGCGCATAGCATTATAAAAAACGAGATCATTGATGGCCTACATGCTATCCATGTTGAAATCAATATAAATGCGCAGCTCTCTGATGTCGTATGTGTATACAGACCCCCTTCGTTTGAGTTCGCTAGTTTCCATGACATCTTGGAATCCTGGATGTCCAGGGACAACAGAACATGTTTTCTAGTAGGAGATATGATTGTGCCCATCAACCTTTCCAATAACAATGTTGTCCAACGATACCGCAACCTGTTGGAATCTTATGGTTTTCTTTGTACTAACACCTTTGCTACTCGTCCATTAAGCAATAACGTACTTGATCATTTCATATGTAAATCATGTGATGCATCTTGCTTGCGAAATGATACAATTTTCACCAACATCAGTGACCACCTTCTAATTGTGTCTACTATAAAATCGCACATGCAGAGGCATAAACAGCTTCTTGTCAAGAAAGTTGTCGATTACAACAAACTCGAGAGAGATTCCAATGAGTTTATTAATAATATAGCAATAGTAGAGGATGTTGAACAGTGTTTCTCCGATATTATATCCACTTACAACTCAATTCTATTGCAGTGCACCAAATCATACACAAAACTCATCAACACGAAAAACAATCACTGTCCTTGGATGTCTTACGATCTATAGAAACTGATACAGATAAAATCTAACTACCTGAAAAAAGTACGTAAACATCCGGGTGACTTACACTTACAAGAAATACTTAAGCACATAACTAGTAAGGTTGATAAACTGAAAAGATCTAGCAAAAAGTTATATTATGCTAATTTGCTTAACACAACTTGTCACTCTAAACTGTGGAAAAACCTCAAAACAGTTATGGGTCGAGTAAGGGAAACAGAAAAAATCAAACTAGTTGCAGATGGAATCCATACTTCAAATTACCTGGAAGTATGTGAAACCTTTAACAAATACTTCTCAAGCATTGGCAGTACTCTAGCGACTAGTATTCCGAAAACTAATATCGACCCCGTTAGCAATATACCTTGTAATTCTAACTCCATATTTCTGAGGCCAGCTACAGTGAACGAAATTATTCCTTTAATAAATGAGTTAAATAGCAAAAAAGGTACTGGTCCTGATAATATATCGGTGAAAATTTTGAAGAGCAATCCTACTTCATTCGCTTCAATTTTAACTCAAGCTTTCAACAAAATCCTGATCACCGGAATTTATCCTGGATGTCTCAAAGTTGCCAGAGTTGTTCCAATATTTAAGTCGGGGAATCCTCACGATCCATGCAACTACCGTCCAATTTCAACTCTATCAGTGTTCAACAAAATTTTAGAAAAACTTCTTATTACCAGGCTGATTGATTTCTTCAATTCCAATAACATCCTGTACAACTTTCAATATGGGTTTCGACATGGTTGCAATACTACAACTGCAATAGTTGAGCTCATGGATAGTATCATTGAGGAGATCGATTCTAAACAGATTGTTGGGTCGTTGTTCTTGGATCTAAGGAAAGCTTTCGATACACTGGACCACAACATTCTCCAGCGGAAACTAGATCGATACGGAATCAGAGGAATTGCCAACGACATCTTTCGCAGTTACCTTTCAAATAGAACACAGCTTGTAAATATAGGGGATGCGAAAAGCTCAATACGCCAAATCGACGTAGGTGTTCCACAAGGCAGTAATATTGGGCCTCTCTTGTTCTTGGTATATATCAAAGATATTGGTAACCTAACACTGAGAGGTATTCCGAGATTGTTTGCTGATGACACTGCGCTTTTTTATCCATGAAAAGACACACCAACTTTTGTGACATGCATAGAAAACGACTTACGTATCCTAATGGGCTACTTTAACTCTAATTTACTGTCTTTGAACATAGCGAAAACCAAATACATCGTATTCCATTCACCTAGGAAAAAACTGACACATCACACGAACCCATGCATTGGGCAAACATTTATAGAGAAAGTTGATAGTTTTAAATACTTAGCAATTCACCTAGATTCAACACTATCTTGGGATAGTCACATAAAAGTGATTGAAAGCAAACTATCTTCACTTGCTGGTGCTCTCAGGAAAGTTCGCAATTTTGTTCCTAGGAAAGCATTGATCAGCTTTTACTTTATCCACTCTCATATACAATACTTATTGATTATAGGGGTCATACCTCGAAATCCAAGCTAAAAAGAATTCAAGTACTGCAGAATCGCTGCCTAAAAACTATATAAATCTTCCCATATCTTCATCCAACATTGCAACTTTATTCCGATTCTTCACACTGTATCTTACCTCTCCTGGCACTTCGTGATATGCAGGCTATCTTGTTTGTGCACAAAGTTCTCCATCAACCACATGCTCATCACAACATCTCATTACCCGTTGGTACCCAGCAGCGGTATACAAGACAGGCCAACTCATTATTTCGAGTAAGAGCTTATTCGAATTAGAGTCAAACTCGTATGACATATTACGGTCCACCGATATATAACAGTCTTCCTGATCAGCTCAAACAAACCTTCAATCCGGTCGAATTCAAAATGAGATTAAAGCGCTACCTAAAGACAGAGATAGCTAACTATATACTGTAATAGTATCAACCGTGTTTCTGTGTTTGTACAGTTCATCCTTCCATCATCTACTCATTCGTTCACTCATCCATTCATTCATTCATTCACTCATTCATACACTGATTCACTCAATCATTACTTCCCTCACTCATAAACTCTTTCATTCATTCATTCATTCATTGGTTAATTCATTTATTAATTCGTAACATCATGTACCCATTCATTCATACAATTATCAACTTATAAATTCGAGTCTTTGTTCAAATGTTGCAATCTTAAAAGTAGAGGAGGTTTTTGTGCCCTTTTGAGCAAGTGCTGGTACCCCAGTCTACTCAAGAGGGTTTTTTTCCTGCTCAAGTGTTGAAATGAATAAATTACTGTTAGTTAATTAGTTAATAAATAATTACTGTTAGTTCTTGTAAGCTTTGAAATATTAGTAAGAGCCTCTTAAAAGGAATTCTACATTCCACTGGGAGCTCTAGCATAGTGTAAATAGTTAAATGTCTCTTCGCTAGTATATAACGTTAGTAGTAATAACCTCAGCTTGTCATCATCGCGGTTTTTTCCTTTTTTTGCTATAGTTTTTGCTTTTCCAAGCTGAGGTATGTATGTGTCCGTGACCAGGGAGCTCCAATTGTGAGCTTTTTGGTGCGGGGGAGTGGGAGGTCTATTAAAAAAAAGAAAAAAAAAACGAGTTTGTGAGAAAAAAACGTGTGAGTCGAACTCATAAAAACTAACTTCATATCAAAATCTTGTAAATACTTTTGTAATAAACCGCTGATTTTTGTCGTGAATCGTGACTTACTTTACTATGGAGCGCCTTTTATAAATTTACCCTGTACAAGAATGGGTAGAATTTAATGGTGAATATGTCTTGTTGTTGGCTTAAGTAAACAAACAACATATTTTTTCCATACTATCGTATGTATGTATTCAGTAATATGGATATGGATATGTTAAAAAATAACTGAAAATTATAGTTTCTAAAACGTTTGGTATCAACGAGTATTAAAGAGAAAAACTCCTGACGCTTGTTTGTCTTTCTCGTTCTCGGACAAGGCTTTTGATATATTGTATATTCATGTTTACAACTGGTCAGATGTAAAATGTAAAAATTGACATGTTTCTCCTCTCTAGTCTGCGCAGTTGACCTTCAATATAAGCAAATTAATTATTAAAGAACTTTTTGATGTTTTCTTCCATTGAATTGAAATTATTGTAATTCTCACCGTGTGTACATTTGCAGACAAGACATTTTGTACTCTCTTTTGCTCAGTTACAATTCTGGAAGTAAAGAGATGAAACTTTGAACAATTCACATATTATAGCAACTTATGAGAACGGTTTTAGATATTAAGGAGTGTGAAGTTTTATTCGGATTCACGCCACCCAGTTATGTCTCTGACGTTACCCACCCGCTTTTTTCACAAAGTCGCTTTTTCTTGGTGGAACAACAACTCGACCAAATTGGTACTACATAAAACATGGCTTGTCTAAAAATTTGTTTATAAATTAACAATTTGTTCTTACGATTGTGCTCTGAATTTCTGTTCATAAGTGGATAAAAACATTTAATATATTTGCTTGGTTTCCTTCTATGTGAGTTTTTAATCATACGTTAAACCTAAAAATTTTGCTTGATCAGGCAAATTTCTGAGCATTTCTGGCGCCCGAGGCGAACTCAAAAATAGTCGAGTCGTCAATTTTTTAATAAACACCATGAAGACGAACACACATTGTTGCATTTTTCTATAAGGTTATCTCAAGTAACATTTTAGTAAAAACTGGTAGCTCTCTTGAGTGCTATATCATAATTCTCGCATTGAAACTAAAAACTCCACAAAAGCCTCCTGAAAACCATTATAAGATCATTTTGCAATCAAGTGAACAACTTTTCATAAGGCTCATAAATCAAAATGAAGAACCAGCATACCCCTGCGTTGAACCTATTTCGAAATGATTCAAAATTCAATAAAGATTTAAAACCTGCTTTACGATCAACATTAAAATTACTCGGATCCATTTCATACTAAGAATATAGTAGATTTCATTTATGACTTAGATTTTTTCAGAAGTAAAAAATGCGCTTTCATTTTTATCGTGAATGCATAGATATAAAGAAGAATTATAGCTACTAAAAATTATATATAACAAAATTTCAAAATTTTTTTTTCTTTAATCCACATCTAAAATTTCAAATATATATTCTTTTTAAACTCGTATTGCTAAGATTTTCGCTTTGTTTTGTACGGACAAGTCGATTTCTATTTGGATGTATAATGTCACCCCTGATAAAAATCATCCAGCACTCGATGATCGAGGTCGTTCAAAATCTTGAATACGGAAAATCAGCTGAACCCCGATAAAAATCATTGCCTGATGAGCATAGAATCCTTTTCCACGGCACAAACGAACCGCACATAATGCAAGTCAATTCAATACTAATTTCGAATGTGTGAAGAGGCTTAGTTTAAACAGTCGCGTCCATTCTATGCGAAATGCAAAGAGATTTAATGTAAACGAAATGGTCGTCCCTGTTAGAGGAAGCTAGGAGTACGGCTTGGTAAACATGAAAAATTACACTTTTTTCTCGTATTTTGAATTCGCATTCCCATATATAATTCAAGGAGTAGTCCTACGTTAAAACGTGCGATATCAGTGCAGTGAATAGTAGTACATATATCTATGCACTTGCACGTTTGATTAAATTTGAATGGAAAATGAATTTATTCTAGCACTTCGATTCCTATGAAGAGGTCTAAAATTGGGTATCTGACTGGTTTGTTTTATAAGAAACATTTATACTGGCGTAATATCCATACATTACCAGAAAGATGGTCAAGATGTGTAGAAAGCAATGGTCAATACTTTGAATATTTTTTTATTTTCCCCTCATAATTAGTTTTTCGTTTTAGCCAAAAAATACTCACTTCATACTGATATACCTGATACATACACGGAATTTTGTGATCCCACCGAACTAATTTGAATGGTCGGTTCTCACACAGATTGCATAGCTTACCTATATGAGATAGACAAATAAATCTATTCTGTAGATCTTATACATTGGGTTTCATAAAAACCGTTTGATTTCAGGATTCAAGAGTAGATGACATTAGATATATAATGTTTTGATTTCGATTTGTCCAAGATTTTATTTATAGGTCTTTGAGCTCTGAAATCCATCTCCAGAAACTACCTAAACGGGCTTACCAAACTTGTGTCAAACCGAGTCGAATGATATGGCTGGGAGGAAGTGGCAACATGAACTAGCTCAGTGCATATTCTATCGAACTGTTATTGCCGTATTCAATACAGAAAACCATCGCAAGTTTATCACTCATTTACCCCGAGCAACACGAAACAATCAATAGACATAACCTATACTCTACTCTATATTCCGAATGAAACTTATTTCATTCCTCACCTCAGCCGCAGAAGTTTGTAAAGTTTATAAAACTTTTATTCGATTTTCGAGAGTGATACTGTTGCCAGAAGTTTTTCCATAAATATAACCACTTTTCGTCTACTTGTGTTGTGAGAACCTTGCTATCTGTTGTCTTTTGTTTTGTTATTTTCCGATAAATTTCCACTCGTAGCAGTTCTTCCCGAGTGCTTTTGGATTTTTTCTACAATGTAGTGTGGTTGAAAAGCATAGTAGATAGGCAGAAACATCCGGAGTTTATTTTCCTTGTTGGTTCTGACATGGGATAGGAAAACTTTGTTTCAATTTTTATCGAATTTCGATAAGCATTGAGTTAGTTGTGGAGATTGAGTTTATATTAATATACACATCAGCTCAAGTTGCCTACATATGAATTTTGATGTTTTTATTGCAATCGCATAGAAATACCTTAATTGTAGAGAATCATTAACTAAATCTCTTTCAAACAGGTCACACGTTGTCATGATGATTTTTTAGTGGTTTTCGTGTCCTACCGCTTGTCTATTCAAATAATGTTAAGACCTAAGCTCATAACGAATACAGAATTCTAAAAAAAATCAAACTTCATTAGAGATGTACAATATAGAGCAAATGTCACGCCAAGCCGCGTGTTGATGATGTTTCACCATACGGAAACAGTTACGGTGATTCTTCAGTAATAGAATTTGACAGATTTTAGATTCAATATTTCTCGGAACTAAGATAACGTTTGATCGGCACACGAATGTATCTAAAGTTACGGCGGAATTCGCGGTGGAAGCTTTTTGCTGCTACAGCCGAGTGGGAAACGGATTTGAATAAAATCAATTTCCACGATTTTCGGAGCAATTGAATGTTTTGTTCCGCTGGTGCTGTCGGAAAATATGTGAGACACGGTGGTGATGCCGCACCCTGTTGACTGGAGAATGGAATATTTAGGAGCGACAATATTGGGGATGAGCATCCCTGCGACATGATGGAAAGCAGAAAAGATTTCATTTTGCTGGAGGGAAATTTGAATATATCAACGGTCATAGCGATTCAAGGGAGAAGGAGGTAGTGTGCGCATTGTGATGTCAGACTGATTGACAGATTGTGCCTATTCGTATATTGATTGTGGGAAACTTCATCCAAATGCGGCCATGGTTTGTAAAACATCAGACGTTTTCAAAAAGTAAAGGTAATAGAATGATAACAGATTTCATCCGTTTCGTAGTAAATAGGTACTTTCAACCAACTGAATATAATTGATAGACTTTGTGTAATAAAATAAATAGGTTTTTAAGTATCGTAACAATACATTTTATCGTACATATTTTTCTGATAACACCAATGCTTACAGTTGTCATATATGGGAATACCTAAAGTTCTTTACTTTTGCGCCGCCTAGGTTGCCGCGTCATCACAATGAAAACAAGTTCTCAGTGAGGGTTTATACTTATCTTAGGAGTAAACTCCTATTTTTAAGTAGACTGGGCAAAAGGGCAGATTCCAGGTTCCATTGCAAAAGGCCACCGCTTCTGACAGTAGATAATCGTCGAGACGACATCGGCTACGACGGCCTACATCACATGGCTGTTGATAGTAGGGTTGGTACTCGGAATCTAAAGTATCGATACATAGGGTATCGGGATATCGAAATTTTGGGTATCGATACAAGGTATCAAAAGTCAATAAAGTATCGATACCTGTAAGTATCAAATGATACTTGCGCAGCAATCGTTTCAAAATAAAATTGTTGACTGTGGTGTTATTATTTGATGTACAGAAAGATGTTTGCACACAGCAAAAAAATCAATCTCAATTTAATTATTAATCGATGTGAAAACAATTAGTTTTCAAGACATATTGCAAATAAGTCACACGTTATTACACCGAAACAACGTATTTAGTAAATTATATCTGCTTGACTGAATACTTAGACGATTCTGATGGGAAATTATGCATCTTTGCGTGTAATATTACAACCTTTAGATCGACACCAAGATTGTTGTGATATTATATCGTAAACGTTGTACATCAGTGGTGAGCATAATTTCCTACCAGAATCGTTTAAGTCTTCAGTCAAGCTGATGTAATCTACTCAATACGTTGTTTCGATGTAATAAAGTGTGATTTATCTGCAATATATTTTGAAAACAGAAAATTATTGCATTTCATAATATTGTTATAATTCTTTTTCTTGCTGTGCATAAATTTGTTTTGTCACCAGTATACGCATATTCCTTGCCATATAGATTGCACTTCGCCTTTCGCGACTTTTGGTTCACGTTAAAAAAATTTCTGGACGTCACTTTGGGTTAATTTCACATTTCACTTATTTTTTCAACAATTTACATGTCTTAACGTTTATGTCGATACACGAATACTACACTAGAATCCAATTTTTATTGCTATTTTTCCATCACTATTAGGCGCACTGAAAGAGAGTGCAATGAGAGTAAAAAATTGAAATGATTGAATCCTCTGAGAGTATGACATTTATGTGCGTGTTTTTTTTTTTCATAAATACGTTTATTTCTTAAGGCAGTTTACATAAGTTTTTCTTCGCCGTAGCATCACTTTTACATAATATTCTTATCCTAATTTAATTCTAACATAGTCACAACGTTTTGCATTTATTAAAATATATTCTCTTATTACTTAAATATCATCTTAGGTAACTCGTCATTAATTATGAAATCTACTCGGAAATATTATTTGAACCAAACGATTAACTTCTATAAATTATAAAATAAGCTGTTATTTTCAGATATTTTGTTAATAATTTCATAAACTGTTTCGAGTTTGTTTGTATCATTACATTATTTTTATTCTAATTTAGCTATTGGTTGAACTCATGGACGCAGCTGGGATCAGAACTAAGTCTTGAAAGGGGCCTTTATTAAATTGAAACTCCAGTTTTCTTTATGAAATGATAAATAAGTTTCATGTATGAAAGGTCACGACAAGCAAGAATGTCTCGAACTGGGATATTGGATAGTCTGCCTTGGGTACGCAAAGAATTTATTAGTTGAGATCTGACATCACGATACTCCACGCATGTCCAAACGACATGATCAATATCTCGATAACCTTCGCCACAAGCACAATGATTAGTCTCGGAGAGCCCAATTCGAAGGAGATGTGCATCTAACGTGTAGTGATTTATGTGCGTGTTGGATAAAGCTAAATTGTTGAGAAAGAATTTTAACGACGGCTAGTCCTCATCATACCAATACATACGAGATCTTGGCGCTTCGTCGAAGCCGAAGAAATAAAAATGTTCCATTGGGGACGGGTATAGCTCTGATGCGATATCGATACCAAAAATACCCGATTCCTGATAGAAAGTATCGATACCTCAAAGTATCGGCTCGGTATCAAAAATCCCTAGTAGATGGTGTTACTTATGTTGTTTAAGCAGCAAGACTCTTTGCAAGCGTATGAGTAATGTCTACAATGTGTGCGTAAAAACAAATTCCGGTGCTTCTTTTCCTGATTTTAATCAATAAATCTTCCATTTGGTTGAAAAATGAATTTTCTCTTGCAGCAATTATTGCGATATAAAGATTTACGTACCTTCTATAAGTAAACTCGAAAAAGGGAACCTTTAATTCAACACGCGAAAGGCGATGGATATGGAATATTGTCGTAAAACTATTTATTTTTCCGGAAAACTGCTTTTGTTACAGAAAATATTTAGTTTTGTTTATTTTGTGTAGCGCAATCTAATACAAATCTATTGAAGCAGTGTTGCTAACTTTTTTATTAGGGAATTGAATCTACATTCATAAAATGTAAGGAATTTTCCATCAAACGTTTGTAAAAAAAATTATCAAAACTGATATTTCACTGATTCGTTTGAGAATAAATTATTGCTAAAAAAGATTGTTTGAAACTCAATCATGCAAGCCACTTTGATAAACTGGTCGCACTTCATATATGAATACATTAGGTTTTTTATCGTGACGACACAAATGAACAAGTATTCATCCTTGACAGTTCAGCGGTACTATTTACAAACAAACTTAAACAAAAATCGAAGAGCACATCTACAACAATCATCTTTACACTTTGCAACTAGTCACTTTTATTTAATAAATATCAAAAACGAACCGTATTCAATCGTTAACAAATGTTTTAAAACTTTATTTAGGCGATACGGACCGTAAATGGTCTGATCCAATTTGTCAATAAACAAACAAAAGAAATTTCTGTTTACAAACAGTACTGCTGGACTGTCAAAAAGTGTTCATCCGATTGAGGTTAGCAGTGACGGTAAAAAACCTAATAGATCTATGACATACGTACCAAATAAAATGTACGTAATACACAACTTACCAACACAAGTTAACTTGGTTTACTCCTGATCCTTAAGGATTCATATATGAAGTGCGACCAGTTTATCAAAGTGGCTTGCATGATTGAGTTTCAAACAATCTTTTTTAGCAATAATTTATTCTCAAACGAACGTTAAGCCAGACTTTTTGGATGAAATATCAGTTTTGATAATTTTTTTTACAAACGTTTGATGGAAAATTCCTTACATTTTATGAATGTAGATTCAATTTCCTAATAAAAAAGTTAGCAACACTGCTTCAATAAATTTGTATTAGATTGCACTACAAAATATAAACAAAACTAAATATTTTCTGTTACAAAAGCAGTTTTCCGGAAAAATAAATAGCTTTACGACAATATTCCATATCCATTGCCTTTCGCGTGTTGAATTAAAGGTTCCTTTTTTCGAGTTTACTTATAGAAAGTACGTACACACTTAAAACCATTTCTTGAACTCGGCATAATAAAATGCCGAAACTGATCAGCAACACCTAAATTTGCTGATTGCTCAGTAATCAATACGCATGTTTCTGAACTTCGTTAAATGCTTCACTTTGCCGAAATTTGGCATAATTGCTTGCTGAATTTATCAGTAAACAACAGATATGGCCACATCAGCAGAGACGTTTGCCGAGATTTCGGAATATGCGCTAGCTGTTGCCGAGATTCAGCACGACAGCTGTCATTTATTGCCGCGTTTCATTTTCGCTTCGCATTGCGCGATTATTTTCTGATGAAATTCTCGAGTGAAAAAATGGATAATCTTCGAAGAAACGTGGAACCACTTGCAAGTAAAAATATAATATAAATATAGTGGCATGTTTCGCTTTATAAAAAGCGACTTTATCAGATCACATTATAAGGGAAAAACACCCAACACGGGGCTTAAAGAGTCCTCGAAACAAAACTTTGGGGGATATGCGAAAAAATAACCCAATGCATGGACAAATTCAATAGATCAAAGTAAGTTTATTTTTTGAACAATACCGTATATGCATCATTAAATATTGAACATTTTTGTATATTTATTTTTATTTTCATATTTCCAGCTCGACTCAAGGTGGCCGCATCCGGAAACGCCGCTTTTTATTATGCTACATGTTTTAAGGTAGAGGCTTTAAGCACTACTGGCAACAAATTTGTAAGCCTCCTTTAAGTGTTAATAAAATGAATTTTTGATCCTGAATGGTGTGTTTATAATGTTTAGAAATTACAAACAAAATTAATTGACTAGATTTTTAATTACTGATGATTCGGTAATTTGTTTTTTTCATTTTTTCGTTTTATTTTATTGCCGAATATTCAGCGAACGTTTCACTGAGCAAACAGTAAATCTTATGCTGGCGATTTCGGCAATATTTGACGTTTATCACTCACTCACAAACTGTTTCGACTTTTGCATGTATTTCGTCGCGACAGCTTGAATCATTTTGGGATCTTTCGGATTCGAGCACAAAAAAAACTGCTTCGAAGCGCGAAGCGTACGCGGTACTCATTTTGGAAAAATGCTGAGACCGAATTCTAAACAATGGCTCCTATTACCGTTCTCACTTCCACTTTCACATTCACTTCACTTACATGTCACTTCACTTGATTTTACCTATTACCAGTATCAGGCATAGTGAAGTGATCACTGTAGTGGAAAAAACTATTTTTTTCAACAAAACGTTGGTGGCGTGATGTTCATAATGACATCAAGTTCATCCAAGTAATTACTTTTGTCTCTGAAGCGACTTCCGTTACCGTAATAAGGACCTAAATTCACTTCACTCGATTTTCACTGTGAAGCCCTGGCCCCTCCCGAAATCAAAAACATATAATTATTTAATGGGCCTCAGAAATGTGTTACAGATATAACAAGACAGTAAACGTAATGTAATGTAATACAATTTCCAGTTCCAGTGGAAAAGTTTAAAGTGTATTCCCGTAAAAAGCACACCAAGAATTAGGTACATAAGCAATATTCAACAAAATTATTTTTTAATCTTTAAGCCCCTCCCGAAATGAAATCTTGGGTACGGGTCTGGCCAATAGTCATAGTGATTTATTCTCGCATTGCATCAAGGACACTACTGCCAAATACAAATAATAATACCCCTAAGTCCCATACAAACGAACCGCCAATGTTTGGTTCACAGCCTAAACAAGTAAGCATAGCAAATTACTCCCTTTCATTGCGATAATTTGAAAATGTGGAAGGAGATCGTTTCTGGCGACGCTTTATGCTAGTTGCTACGGTGCAAAACAAACTTGTTTGTTTATGTTTATCGTTGCTGTATTAAACTGCAACAATCAGTCTAAATATCACCGGCTTTAGCACAAAAGATAAAAAATGAACACAAACACCCACGAATCTACAAATATCAATACAGCTAGTAGTATATTCATGGTGGCTTAACCATTCTAGATTATTGTTTTACTTACATTTCGCTTGTGATCTTGATTATCAGATAAAAACTGTTTGTTTATTTATTTTTCACTATAATAAACAGTAACTATGGTGATCTTGTTCTTACCCTTCAGTGTTGCTAGTTTTATAGAAAACTCGTTAAAGTACATTGTCACTCTGATAGTGTATCATGACAGTGCACCGCACGATGCAAAATGTGTCCTTGAAAATTTGTCGAAGTATTCCGTATTATAATTTGTATTTGCTACTGCCCTCTGTGTTAAAAGAAATAATCACACCATTCCACTTTATCGATCGCGAGTAATCGTGACCACGCTTGTATGTAATAGACTATAAGCTGGAACCGAGAATAAAAAGTTGGTTTACATCAAAGAGCACAAAAAATTAAATGAGAATTAGAACAATCTCATCGACTATACCATTCCTGTCAAATCGGAATCTCCATGATCACTAGTTTTGTGCAATCACCATTTTAACACACAGAAAATGAGGAAAATTTAAGTTTCGAAAAATTTTGACGGGGTGAAAATTTCTCACGTCCGACGCGCACGCCTACTACGATCGTTTTTTCTATTTCTACTAGCCATCAAGTGAAAAACTTTAACATTAAATAATAAATAATAATAATAATAAATAAAAATTATTTAATTAGAAAATAACGTCAATAGAGACACAAAAAAATCTCACATCATTAGAATAATAATAAATAAGTAAATAAATTACCTAGCAGAATAATAGTATGTTAATTAGATTGGTTGGATACAGGTTTTTATTATGTTTGCATGCGGAATTAGATCATAGGAATCAGACTGATATTTGAACCACAAAGGCCATGCACATCCAAAACATCCAGGTTAGTTTAATTAACAATATGATTTTCCGGGATTGCAGATGGTTGTGAGCTGACAATTGTTTCAAACTTTAATTTTCTGCAATTTCAGATATATCAGTCTTTTATTTGACTGTCTTTTCATTGGGCAATACTGAAAATCTCACCATTGTGTGTGTTTTCATGAAAAGTGTGGCTTAGACATACGTGACTAAAATGTATTAAGTCATCAGCAAAAGATAGTCGTGGGCCTTCCAGTGAGTAATTAACATCGTTGAAATATAGGAGAAAAATCATTGGGCCGAGATGGCTAGTTTGAATTATTTCGCAAAAAGCAAAGAAGTGATATTAACCGTCAGCCGTTGATAGTACAGATAGGATTGCATCCATCAGTCATCCATCACTTGTGTTCAATTCATTACAATTCAAAATGCTCTGATTATTCGTACAACTTCTTTTTCATAATTATTTATTTATCTCCTTGAAATTTTTGCTGATATGCAAATAAAACTTGCAATTTAGTGGTATAAGAAAAATTTCATTACTCCTGTAAAGTGAGCAAATCAAAATATAATTTGTAATTGTGTTTTGTGGAAAAAACTGCTCAGTTTTTACAGAATTCACAGTCGAGAGTCTTAATCGTACATAATCGTTGCAAGGCTCTAATGTGGAATTTTTATTGACACTAAAAATCCTTCCAGATCGAGACTCGAACATACGGCAGCTGGTTTGCAAGACTAGCACCTTATACATTGAACCGTCATTCCTATTTATCTATTTGTATTATATTAATATTACACTATTGAGTGAAAAAATAGATTGACAATTAAGTTTCAATTATGATTCAAGAAAAGATGTCACAATTATGTTTGAGTGATTTCTATGGAAATCAAACATCAAAAAGTTTAGTGATAATACCTAGATGCAATTCTACACTTTGGCATCTGAAAAAAGCTCACGATTATTTCTCGTATGATATAAAACATCATCGTTGGACTAACATGTAGAACAATTTTGAACAAAGGTCAGGATGCTTTAGTCTATCGATTATCTTAAAATGCATTTGTCTCAATTCAACAGTCTTGTTTGATTTGAAAACAAGGAACGGTATCCTTTCTTTTCCAATTCCACGAAGCGTTTTAATTACGTTTGGCTACAAAATACTTCTAAATGGATATAAATGGCTTCAAATATATAAATTATTTATTCATAAACTTTCGGCTACGCGCCCAGCTGGGGTTTGTTCCGGGACTTTCATACCTTTTTATTGGACCACCCAGACGTTCCATTTGTTTTGGGAATTTAATCCATGCACGCACACAGCGAGAGTGTTTAATTAATCTTGAATGAAAAGTGACGGAGGCGCAAACAGCATCACACAATACCTGAGAGATTCTCTGATACCATTCTACGAAAGTCTGGACCGTGACGGTGCGGTGGGAGAAAGTGAAAGCCATTTTCGGGACTGCTTTTTTCACCACCATCATTGAGGAAAATCCATCTTCGCTGCTGTATAACACGCAGTGCCACCTGCGTTTGAATTCCAAGCCTTCGACATTAATTACAATCACCTGAAACATTAATTATGTCGTTTGCTCTCGAACAGAGAATTGGAGATATTCGACACTGAGGTTCGAAAGAAAATTATTTGCTTGGTACGAAAAGTGCTAGTCAGATTGAAATATGCTTCTTAGAAGCTGCTAATAAGCCTTTTGTAATACTGTTGAAAGGTTTTTGAAAATGCCAATGAATATAAAACTCATGCTTTAATTTAATTACACCAGACCATTGAAAAAATCTCGATAGTTGAGACAAATGTTAGTTGACGAAAGCTTTTGTCATCAGAATGCTTTGAATATGGAATGATCCGGGAAATCCGACATCCATCGAGAAGGCTAAACTGGCTTTGAGTGAACAACACGAAGCTTAGAACGTGAGATTATACTTCTGGCATAGATTATTTCAGCTAACAATTTAGTCAATCACGCTGCCACTTTTGGCGTGATAAATTCTTCATTGGTATGAAACATGGTGTGCCCTGTCACGATGAAAGCACGTTCGGAATTATTAATTCCACTGAACTACAGTTCCATTGGAATAGATGCTGTTTAGAAAGCTTCGCCGGTGACCATCTTTCATATTTGTTTCGACAGTTCGTTGATGCCACTGTTGAAAGTAGTATTATGAAGAAATATGTTAAATCAATTTTAAAAACTCTTTTTTTTTCAACGTTCGTACACGTCTGGTTCAGACAACGCCAATTTACATGATTTGCTCTAAGTGTGTAGTTTAGTACGTTGTATTTCGATTTCTGCTCAAAATTATACACGACGCCGAAGTCGTTGTGGCAAAACTGAGAAACATTAATTTTTATTGAATTACTTTCGCAAATTGCTGCACAGGTGCTGCTGCCTTATGAATAATGTATAGCCATTCGGGTGACAAAAGCATGTCGTGGCTTATGAATACCGCAAACGTCGTTGACGAAATTCGTTAAAAATATATTAGAAGTGAAGATAGCAGCTTTGTTGCTGCTTGTAAATTCTGACGTTTGTGACTATGTAGCGATACAATGTGACCAAACATCAGAAAATTCAATGACAATGACAGTGCGATACGAAGTCCTCAATTCTTCACGAAATTGTTTCATCCGAGAAGAACGTATTGAGTGCCGTCTGAAAAGGTGTGATTCCTCGGAAACGCTTTCATCAGTCAATGGTGTCCGTCTTTTTGAAAATGCTAGCCTTTAACGGCTGTCCGCATTAGGCCGATCCGACCGATCCGAGCTCTCCGGCGTTTACTTTTTCTCTGCTTCGGATCGGCCTAATGCGGACAGGGCTTTATGCATTTCTAGTGCCCTTCAATCGTACGATTTTCCGCTCCAACGGAATAGCGTGAGTACCGGGAAGCATATTGGTGGTCGCATACCCGATGGACAAATTCAATTTCGATGTAAATTTTTAGCTAGAACTGTAAACCATCATCGTTGCAGATTTCTATCATTGTGATGGTGTATAGGTGAAGATTTTTTTTATTATGCCGCTATATTACGTTATCATCGGCCCAGGGACAAGATTTATTTGTGTGCCCCTAACAAACTGAATCCTTTTTTTTGCTGGATGGGTCCCATCAAGGGCCCCTCTATAAAATCAGCCCTGGTGTGTACTCAATTTCATTGATGTATATTTTTTTCATGCATTGAGAGACTCGAGTTCTTGTAGCATCTTCTACCGGATTGAAAATGTTGTATACAATATAGATAGCAATATAGCAGCTTCTGTCAAATTTTCGGCAATCATCAACACTGGATAGCAACATCAGATTGAAATCCTAATATGATATCAACTCATCAAATTTTCAATTACTATCACATTTTGGCCAATACTAAATTCAATCTGCATAATAGATGTTTGTTTTACATTTTCCAATATATTAAATTCGAAAACTTCCACGAAAATATAGATTTTTTTATATTTTGATGTAAATATAAGATTTTACTCCTAAAATTTTACACGCTGCTAAGCTCATTGAGTTGGTAAGCAAAATTTCACTTAGAGTCCACGTAAGTGCCTAGAATTTCTTCAATTTTAAAAACTTTTGTGAAAACATCGATTTTTTTAAATTTTTGGTGAATATAAAATATAAAATTTTCGAAATTTTAGCTGAAAGTAAATTTAACAAAATTCTTGAATACGTGCTTAGCCAAATCACAAAAAAACTCTAAGAATAAAAAATATCTATAAAAATACATAATTTCTTGAGATTTTTAGTAAATATGATTGAATTTCCTGTTAAAAATTTTAATTAAAGCAATATTCAATCTATTGGTGATCAAAAACGCCTAAATGTTTGATATGAATTTCATGCTAAGTGTCAAACAGGTTTAATTTTATTTTAATTTAAACAATTTCTGTGGAATATCTAATTTTTGGATTTTCTTTTGTAAATTTGAAACTGATTTTTCCCGTACATTATAGCTGGTATCAAATTCAATCGATTGGTGTTCAAAAATGCTTAGCTGTTCATACTTAGTTCATACTTCTTCGAATACTTCTAATATTCTAAAATTTCTGTGAAAATATTGAATGTTTTGAGACATTTTCAGTAAAGTTGAAACAGATTTCTCCTAAAACATATAATTGAAATATTTTCTGCTCCATTTATGTTGTGATAGACGTATCTGTCTAATGATATATACGTTCGATATGATATGTTCGAAATCGGACTTCTAAGGTTGATGTCAGAGTGAGCGCGGAACGCGGACCGAAGAGAAGCGATTCAATGCGATATACTGTTTTCGCATCGCATTCACTCTGACAGGTTTGCTTTGATCAAATGCAACTAGCTTGCACGCACGCCTCGACGCTTCGCGTGACGCTTTCACTCTGATAGCAACCTAACTGCTGAGATACGGCCAGCCAAAGTAAGCGTTCCCACTTATTTTCAACAGACTTTAGTTGGCACTTTTTATAATAAGTTTGAATAGAATATCCATCGTTTCAAATGGATTCTATTCCGAATTAATTTATCTTTCTAACGATAAAAAAAAATTTGAAATCGATCTAAAAATGGCTAAGATATAGTCAGTCAAATTTAGTGTTCCCACTTTTTAAACCCCCTTGGTATTCGGAGTGTTAAACAGTCGATACATTCTGACGAATGGTTCGTTGTATTCATTTTTTTTTGTTTCGATTATAGAGATTCTAACCTTAAGGTAATTCGCCTCTTTGGGCCAGAGAAACTTTCTGACCCTATGTGAGAGGCTGGGAAAAGGGAAACCAAGTGGGTTGTGTGAAGGCATCGCCTTTCCCATTACGCTTTATCCGTCCCCCATATCCATAGTTGATTCTAGCGGAAAGAATGGATTAGCACGAAGACAATGACGGCAAATATCAAAATCTAGCTAAAATAACAGCTTGATTCATTATTGGAGAAAATCAGCTAGAAATATTGCCTTGGTCACGTCTCTGCGAACGGACAGTAGATCTATGAGTTTGCAACGATCTTGGTAACTAGGAAGACTTAGGAGATCTCTCGATGGTAGAAGGCGAAGGGCAAAACGAATAAACGATCTGCTTAATTTTTTAAAAAAATGTACAGTGAAAATAATTTTGTGCATTGTAACGATGGCCTGGTTAGTGCTTATAAAAGCTCGTTTCGTGCTAAATCCAGTGATTATTGAGTGCCTTCAATTACGTGTAAAATAAATTATTATTGCGTCTCGAAAACGAATTATCTATACTGAAATAAATCGAACAAAAAAGTAAAGCTTAACCAGATAGCTAATTTGCAATTTGAAGTTCTAAACGGTTTTTTGAAAATCTTTAAGTATAGTTTGATATCCGTTTTCTGTCACATTTTATATCACTTTTTGAAACAAAATTCCCAAAAAAAGCGAAACAATCAAATAGCTTTCAATAAAGACCCAGTTTCATCACAAATTATTTGGTACAGCAGGGCGTCAAGTTTCAAGAATATAGCCAGTACCTATATTTTCGACCAGTAGGATTATGTCCCACGAAAGGTTGAATCCGACAGGGAATCTATTCGAATATGTTTTCACTTTCTTCGTATTCGTTGTCATTTTTGTGTGAAGCTCTATAGTCCGGTTTACGTGGGATTTTGGGTTGGTCACTTCATTGCGTCTTTGTGCGAAAGCTAACGCACATTTTTCCAAATCACAAATACGGAATTGTAGCTGAAGGTTGAAGCTACACGACTGTATGACTTGGGTAAAAACCTAATTTAATGGATGTTATTTTCAGTTCGTAAAAAATGTCCGGTTTAGCCTCGGTCTCCGATAATAGTTGTTAAAAATTTTAAGCTATGCAAATATAAACGAAATTTTTAAAACTAATAAACATAGTTTGTAGATATAGTAAACTGATAGTTAACAAACTCACTTAGGTTATATCGATTTCGTAAGCACCGAAAGTTAGGATGAGAGCTCCGAAATGAGAATTAAATCGATTCATGTTGTAAATGTTGATGAGAAAGACATTATCACACCACTTGGTAGATTAAAACAGGTTTTGTTACTAACGAAACGCCGAGTTAGCGGCTCAATGCATAGGACGTTGGTCTCACAAGCCAGTTGTCGTATGTTCGAGTCCCGACCTGTAAGGATTCTTAGTGTCAATAGGATCGTAGTACCAGCCATGCAATGATTCTGTATGCTATGAATCGACTGCGTAGTCTGTTGAAAACGAAAGGCCAAATTCCTCAAAAGGAATGTAATGCCCAGGACTCTTAGCTTTTTACCACTAACGTTGCGCTACACCGCTTTTTTGTAATACAACGGTGTAGCTAACGCTGCATAAATCCAAACCGCTATTAGTTTTTTCAGGAAAAGGTACCGTTAGCTTTAGAACCCGTATGAAATTAAAGTTCCAATCGATGTCGCACTGACCTTAACTTAAAAATGCCTTTCAGTTGCACGTTTGTGTTTTTTTTTACCACCACATGAGTCACGTCAAGGGACTTTTTTGTATTTAGCAGTGCATAATTTTCGTTATCAAAATTATAAAAAAAGGAAAGTTTAACATAACATTCACACCTACTACGTGCTTGCCATCGACAATAAAATATGCAATCGTGGTCAATAAAACACTTGACCTCTGTAGTTTACAGTTTTCTAATGTAATATCAGTGAAATGGTGACCAGTTTGTTAGTGAGGTTTCTGTTAATACGATGTGTAATCGCAATTTTAGGTATGCATTGTTTTTGAACACTTCTTGGCAGCATATTAAAATTATATATGTCGGTTGTAGATCAGTTACACTTACCTGAATCCCCCATCCACTACGAAAAGTACGAGAAACAGTGCCAAATTCCAATACGATGCGAAGCAAATAGACAATGTCCCAAAGTCGGAGATTGGTTTGAGAGTGAATTGTTGGCTAAGAAACAGGCAACATTGTTGTTTTCAGTTAATAATATGATGTCCTCGGAGGAATCTTATTTAATTGGCAGTGAAGAATATGACTTTCAAATGTTCGCTACAAATGCACTGAACACAGATGACGAGATCGGCGTGAAGAATACAATGACAACAGAAAGCCTGTTGAGTAATTTGGTGAACGATCAGAACTTATGTGCCATTAAAAATATGCTCGAAGAAAGATGTAATAATGTTAATCAGTCACTTTCATTGAATGAATGTCAGCATACTAGGCAATACAAATGCAATCCATCGCATCCGTAAGATACTTTTTTTGATTTTTTTACTAGCTGTCGCACAACAAGCTGATAGTTTGGTTTCCTCCTCTAACAGATTTCGTTCCTACAGTGGCATATGTAACAACTTAGGTCACGCAACGTGGGGTCTAGTTGGAAATCCGTTTAAAATGGAAATGGCTCCTTGTTTTGAAGATTTCGTATCCAAGCCTCGGCTAAGCTCACACGGTCGAACGTTGCCTAACAGTCGCCAGCTCATGTTAGAACTCCAACGAGCTCAAAAACGCCTACCGGAAAGAAAAACTTTTCCTGGTAATCTTAATATATTCGAACTATTGCTCAGTGAGCTCGTTAATACAGATATGATTGGTCGAGCGATCGGAAGAGTATCCAAAGCGACGGGAGGTTTTCGAGGTTGCCAGGCTAGTGGAGATGGCCTGAGCCCATACAAATCGCCTTTAGCAGATCCGCAGCAGGTGTTTGCTAACGATTCAAATTATGAACCACTGCGGATTAATTGTCTCAACTTTAGTCCCATTGAAAATGCCAATGATAACTGTAAGATTACTTATCTCATGAAAAGAAATACTGAAACAAGTTATCTGGACCTCTCAAACATTTACGAAGAAGGGAAGTATGATGAAAATGGAAAGCTCGAAATGACTTATTGCCAAGCATCCCAACGCATGCCTAATAATGTCGTTTCTGTACAATTATTAGCAGTAGCAGGCCTATTCACACAATTGCATAACGATTGCGTAGATAGAGTAAGGTCATGCAATCAAATTAGACCTCTAGAAGAGATAGCGGAAGTTTGTCGTTCACTCACGATCGGTGTGTATCAAAAGATAGTATACGAAGAGTTGATAAAAGCATGGATGGGAGAAAAGTTTTACGAGAAGTGTAATTTCAACACGGGATACAATCCCAGTTTAGAATCGGTTATTTCTTCCATCTATGTCAATGGACCGGGACGATTTCAGCATGTGTGGATACCGGAAAGCATAACCTATTTGCAGCGTAAAGTGCCGTTTCATATGTTTTTCAATAATTATCAACATTTTAACTGTGCGGCCGTTCTCGAGGGAATGTTTGATGATCCGATCAACTTAAATGGACTGACGCATTCGGTAAGTTCTGCGATAGAGTTTAAAAGTTCGTAACGAATTGGTGTTACGGTAGTGTTATGAGTTGATGTATTTATACTATCCTTAACGGTTGTTTCCTTAAATCACTTGAATTTATTATAAAAATCAGTCCTTGGATTTCATCAAAACTGAGAGTGTATTTTGCGGATCGTTGAGAGTTGTTTTTTAACAGCATTCGACTTCCTTAACCGCTGTCAAGAAATAACTCTTGAATAATGGATTATTTTTAACGTGACAACAAAAATGCTGCACAACATTCAACAATTTCTCTAAAATACTTTTTAGATACAAAAAGATATTCGTTTAGGTAAAATAGATAGTAAGTAAAATAATCGTGTTTAAATCAAAATAAAATTCTGTTAAAAATAAACGGAATTCTTTCTAAATTAAAAGCATGATACTATTCATTTTTTCCACATAATAATTGATTTTTTGGGCAAATTGCTATGGCTTTCATTGCAAAAGTTATACCTCTTTCATACGAAGGATGCCAAATTTTTATACATCAATTAAAAACACTTGGCAAAAGTAGTGTAAATTTACATCGTCTGAGACCGACACATTCGAGCATAAAAATTACCCATTTTTTCAGTAGATTGAATACAGGATTTATGCATTTTGATTTATTATGACGTATTTAAAACTTGAAATTCTATTCATTTGAGAGTTTGGTAGTTTGTGCAAATTGCACATGGCTTGTAGCTATGTTTCTGCGACAAAGGAAAAATCTCAGTTATTTATCAAATTACATTCCTATAGATTAAGTCTTCTAATCCAATTATTGGTTAAATGATACCTCTCTCATGTTACTCATATTTTCATAAATATTACTAAGAGACTTGAGGAAAAACAAAGATTTATTTAGCACAATCTTATCTTTTCAATTTGTAAACCGTTTTTAACAGAATTTACAAGAATCATTCCATTTATTGCATTGTAGTCTAAATGACGGGTTGAATTTTCAAACATACTTCATCTTGTTGTTCCAGAACCGGAAGCCGGATACGAGCCAAATTTAATAGCAGCCTATGGTACAGATGAGTGCAACTAAGTTTGGAAAGCCCGTTTAAGTATTTTTGAATGCAAAAATCAGATAAAATCATTGAGTGCAAAAGCCGGACACGAATTTTACTTGACAATCATTTAAAAACTTATGTTTTGTAATAACCGGACAAAAAAAATTTTGAAAGCACACGGAGAACCCTTCGATCATAAAATTGCGATATCGCAGTTTCTGATTTTTGCGATAGTTGATTTAACTAATTTCTTTTTGATACAACCAATATGGTTTTTGATTTGCATATATTCAAGCAGTCGAAAAATATGTTGTTTTGAATGCTGTCAAATGCCGGAGACAGTTGAAAGCAAAACAATAATCGCAATGCAAAATCAACAACTTTTT
The DNA here is from genome assembly GCF_030247185.1 of Malaya genurostris. Taxonomy (NCBI): domain Eukaryota; kingdom Metazoa; phylum Arthropoda; class Insecta; order Diptera; family Culicidae; genus Malaya; species Malaya genurostris. Next base: position 109,155,351 of record NC_080571.1, read on the forward strand.
TAGTTGAAATCTGTTCGCGTCGCTTCAAAATGTCAATGAAAACAACATCGATGGTTAAAGCGTTTGGTGAAATTGTGTGCATTCGATTTGAGAAATTTATGATAACAAGCGTTTATCTAACAGCGGTGTTGTGATAAAGTTAACCTTGTTTAAGATGAAAAAGATTTGGTGACAAATTATAAAATGTTTACTGATTTGGTGTTACAAAAATCAAACAATTCACACACATTTGTACTTCTGAGGGATATTGAAATTATAAAGATTGCTAATAACCAAATATCATCAATCAAATGTATATGCGTTCGTCTATACCTAATCATTTCCGTTAAATCCATGTTAATGAATGATCATCTCGTAATCATTCAGGTATGCGCAAAAATTGTATGCTTCAAATTCGATCATTGAAACGCTTTTTGACATGAATTTAATTTATAAAAGTAACAGGAGCGAAGGGTTTCAAACACACAGAACGCGCTGCGATTGAATGGCGCGTTTGAATTGCCGTCGCAAAATTCCAATTCCCAGCGGTTGATGCACCCAAGCTCATATAAATTGACTAAAATTATCAGTGCATAACTTTAGTTCAACCGTTCGAAGGCATCATCTTTAAATACTCAGTTTAGGTAAATTTCATAATTTCGCTAATTTACTCGCCCCTCCGGGCACTTTTGCTGATTAAAAATGTTTTTCTACATCAATCATTTCCGATCGAATCAGCAGTTTTTTTTTAATTTAGATCTTTACTGATCTCGACTTGACATGATCATGATCATATAAAAATCAAAATCACTTAGAGATCAGATCAGTTCTGATTTCGTAATGATAATTTATTCCTTGGTTAAGATCACTTGAAATCAGCAGTGATCGGTGGTTTTCCCAGCCCTAATGATATTACATGTCAATATAAAATACTGTTTTCTATTTTAACAACGATATTTATTTCATGAATCTCAACATACCGAGCTTGTTTCAAATAGATCATGACGCGTATCAGTAAGTATATTTTGATTCTTTTCGCAAATCAATAACATTGTTCGAGTTGATTCAACTATTTGCAATGTCTAAAACAAATAAAACCGATTTATTTTTCAACTAACAGAATTTTGTTTCAATAACAACACCAGTTATTTCAACTAAAATATTTGTTGAAATTGAAAGGTATGTGTCCTCACTAATTGACAGCATTTTTTTTTTCAAACAGTTAAATTAGTTGTTTCAACCATCGATTCTGCTAATCGAAAAACAAAAATGACAGTTTAGTTAAAACAACAATCGATTAGTTGTACCAAATTTTAACCAATCGAATTCAGAAAATCAACCAATATTCTGGTTGAAATGGGATCGCGGGTGGTTCCGTGCAAGAACCGGATAAAACATTTGTTTCGGAACAATCGCAAAGTATTTGTTCGGTCTTTGCATTCAATGGTTTTTTGGCCGGTGCTTGCAAAAAAGATTTTAAATATTTTTTGCTTTGCAAAATTCTTTTCCGGATATTGCATTCAAGCTTTTTATCCGGTTTTTGCGTTCAAATATACTTAAAACGGGTTTTCAAACTAAGGTTCATTTATCCGATTTTTTACATTCAGACGTTCAAATGAAGCTAGTTTGAAGTATTTTGTTCGATTTTTCAGTATCATGTACAAAAATACGCTCCTGAAATTGGATTTTTTTACTTTTTTTTTTTTTTCATAAATACGTTTATTTCATAGGCAATATACATAAGTTTTTCTTCGCCGTGGCATCTACAATACATAGTACTTTAAACCTAATACATTTCGAATGTCCTATTAGTATGTTGGTATTCATTAGTTAATCTAAACACTGTTTTTATCAAGCGAGTTGCTATTATAAATTACATTAAATAAAATACATTTATTTTGTACATGATCTTATAACTATTTCAGGTTTGTTTGTATCAGTTCATCACTTTTATTTAATATAAGATAGCTGGCTATTGGTTGAACTCATGGAAGAGAAAACAATCTAACATAAAATAAAATTTAAATTGGAACTCCAATGGACTTAATGAAATAATAAATAAGTTTCATGTAAGGAACGTCACGACAAGCAAGAATGTCGCGAACTGGGACATTGGATAGTCTACCTTGGGTACGCAAGGAATTTATTAGTCGAGATCTGACATCACGATACTCCACGCATGTCCAAACAACATGGTCAATATCGCGGTAACCTTCGCCACAAGCACAATGATTAGTCTCGGAAAGTCCAATTCGAAGGAGATGTGCATCTAACGTGTAGTGATTGGACATGAGTCTGGACATCACACGAATGAAATCTCTACTCACATCCAATCCCCTGAACCATGCCTTTGTCGATATTTTAGGAATAATTGAGTGCATCCACCGACCCAGATCATCTTTATCCCAAGAAGCTTGCCAGCTGGCAAGTGTTCTTTGGCGAGACGCGCTATAGAATTCATTGAAAGCAATTGGTCTCTCATAAATTTCACCCTCAATAGCACCACGTTTGGCTAAAATATCGGCTCTTTCATTGCCTGGAATGGAGCAATGAGCCGGGACCCAAACTATTGTGATTTGATAATTATTATTCAATATGACGTTCAGGCACTGTTTTATTTTGCCCAAGAAAAAAGGTTCGTTTTTGCCAGCAGCCTTTGAGCGAATGGCTTCAATTGCACTCAGACTATCTGTGAAAAGAAAATAATGGTTTGGAGATAATGTGACGATTATACTCAAACTATAATGAACTGCTGCTAACTCTGCTATATAAACAGATGCAGGTTCTTGAAGCCTAAAGGAGACCGAAACATTATTGTTGAACATACCAAACCCTGTCGCTTCTTCAATTCGCGATCCGTCCGTGTAAAACATTTTCTCAGAGTCGATATGCCTGAATTTACTTGTAAATATTTTTGGGATTTCCAACGAGCGTAGGTGTTCCGAAATTCCACGCACTTCGCGCTGCATGGATGTGTCGAAAAATAAAGTTGAGTCAGGGACATTTAGGAGGCTGACACGGATAGGAATATATCTTGAAGGGTTGATTTCCTGTGACATATGGTTAAAATATACAGTCATGAATCTTGTTTGAGATTGAAGCTCAACTAGCCTTTCGAAGTTATTAATAACTAGGGGATTCAGTACCTCGCATCTTATTAGCAGTCGCGACGAAAGCTCCCAAAAACGATCCTTCAATGGAAGAACTCCCGCCAGAACTTCAAGACTCATTGTATGTGTCGAATGCATGCAGCCTAAAGCAATTCGCAAACAACGATATTGAATTCGCTCTAATTTGATAAAATGAGAGTTTGCAGCGGAACGAAAGCAAACGCATCCATATTCCATCACTGAAAGTATCGTTGTCTGATACAATTTTATTAGATCTTCCGGATGAGCACCCCACCAAGATCCGGTTATTGTTCGAAGAAAATTTACTCTTTGTTGGCATTTTGTTATCAGAAACCTAATGTGTCCTCCCCACGTGCATTTGGAATCAAACCACACCCCGAGGTATTTGAAAGTCAAAACCTGTTGGATCATTCTTCCCATCATATGAAGCTGAAGCTGCGCGGGATCATGCTTTCTTGAAAAGACGACCAGCTCTGTTTTCTCCGCAGAGAATTCGATACCCAGATGGACAGCCCAAACGGACAAGTTATCTAAGCTATCTTGCAATGGTTTTTGCAGATCAATAGCTTTGGGTCCAGTAACTGAAACTACGCCATCATCTGCCAATTGTCTTAGTGTACATGGGGATACTAGACAGCTGTCAATGTCATTCACGTAAAAATTATAGAGGAGCGGACTGAGGCAAGAGCCTTGCGGTAGACCCATGTAGCTAATTCTGAATGTTACCAAATCGCCATGTGAAAAATGCATGCGTTTCTCTGACAAAAGGTTGTGCAAATAATTATTTATAACCGCTGGGAGTCCATGTTGGTGAAGCTTGTCTGAAAGAACATCAATGGAAACTGAATCAAATGCTCCTTTAATGTCTAAAAATACAGATGCCATTTGTTGCTTTTGAGCGAAGGCAATTTGGATGTCAGACGAAAGTAATGCAAGGCAATCATTCGTCCCTTTATTTCTACGGAAGCCAAACTGAGTATCTGACAACAAACCGTTCGTCTCGACCCAAGTGTCGAGACGTCGTAGAATAATTTTTTCGAACAATTTTCTGATGCAGGACAACATCGCGATGGGTCTATATGAGTTGTGATTGGAAGCTGGTTTCCCCGGCTTTTGAATGGCGATAACTTTCACTTGCCTCCAGTCAGGTGGAACAATATTTTGCTCAAGAAGCTTGTTGAACAATTCCAACAAACGTCTTTTTGCGAGGTCGGGCAGATTCTTCACCAAGTTGAATTTAATTCTGTCCAACCCAGGAGCGTTATTGTTACAAGACATGAGTGCTATTGAAAATTCCATCATTGAAAAGGGGCTATCAATGGAACCATTATTTGAAAAAGATTCCCTAATAATGCTATGCGTAGGAACAGAATCTGGACAAACTTTCCTCGCAAAATCAAATATCCATCGGTTCGAGTATTCCTCACTCTCATTTTCTACGTTACGATTCCTCATTCGTCTGGCCGTATTCCAAAGAGTGCTCATTGAGGTTTCTCTTGACAAACCTTCGACAAAATGTCTCCAATAGCTACATTTCTTGGCCCGAAGTATGCTCTTGTACTTGGTTTCTAAAGTCAAGAATTTTTCAAAATTCTGAGGAGTTCCTCCTCCTCGTTTTAAAAACGTCTTGAAGGCATTTTGTTTCGCGTGCTTAGCATCTGAGCACTCTTTGTCCCACCAAGGGTTTGGAGGCCTTCTGTTAGACGATGGACCAAGAAATCGTTTGGTTTGGGCTTGTTCTGCGGCCTCCAGAATCGCACAAACGAGGAAGTCATATTCTTCAAGTGGGGGGAGCTCTTCCATTGAAGTTAAGGCACTTGAAATATTACTTTGGTATTTCATCCAGTCAATATTTTTTGTCAAATCATATGGAATATTAACTGAATTAGCAATGCCTTTGTTACTGCTAATTGAGATGATGATTGGTAAATGATCGCTACCGTGTAAATCAGGAAATACTTTCCAGGTGCAATCTAGTCGAATTGAAGTCGAGCAAAGAGATAAATCTAATGCACTTGGACGTGCAGGAGGTCTTGGGATCCGTGTCATGCTACCCATATTTAGTACCGTCATGCTAAAATTGTCGCAAATATTATATATTAAGGATGATCTGCTATCATTGTAAACGGAACCCCACATCATTCCGTGCGAATTGAAATCTCCTAAAATCAAACGTGGAGCAGGAAGGGCTTCGACAATTTCATTAAGCTGTCGTTGTCCAACTTGAGCTCTTGGAGGAATATATACTGAAGCAATGCAAATGTACTTTCCTTTAATGTTTATTTGACAAGCAACAACTTCTATACTAGAAGTCGAAGGAATATTTAATCTATAAAAGGAATAACATTTCTTAATTCCTAAAAGCACTCCACCATACGGAGAGTCTCTATCGAGACGTATAATGTTAAAGTCATTAAAATTTAAGGCTATGTTTGATGTAAGCCATGTTTCGCACAAAGTAAAGACATCACATTTTTGACTATGCAACAAAACTTTAAATGAATCAAGTTTTGGCATGATGCTTCGACAATTCCACTGCAGAACAGTGATTGAATCATTTGCGGCGGATGATAAATTATCCATCAAATGATACAAAACCTGAAAGAACTGGCCATTGAGCTGATAACTGTTTCAAAAAAGTTCTAGCTATTGGAAGGAATGCCGTTATGATAGTCTTTAGAGGTTCAGAAATATTGAATGCTGCGAAAATCCATTCTACAATTTCCGAAAACTTAAGTAATCCTGTTGGTGAATGTGAAACGGAGCCCACTGGATTATTGTCTTTTCTTGAGCTAGTTTCTGGATTGGTTTGTGAATTTGACAAACCAGGAGGCACAGGTTTTGGTTTTAAATTTGGCTTTTTAGCTTTAACACGGGGATCTTTTTTTGAAGATGTAATTTTAGGTGTCTTTTTAGGTATTTTGTGGTTTGTTAATCTCCTCTTAACAGACCCTTGAGGAGTGACAAACGAGGTATCTTCACTATTTCCGTCGGAGTCAGATTCCTCTGGCTCCATAAGATTTGAAAAACCGTTTTCGGTTTCCAAGGGGGAGACATGTATGACCGTTTTAAGCATTTCTGCATATGTGCGCTTAGACCGTGCTTTTAAAGAAAGCTTCATTTTGTCTTTACGCAACTTAAATGCAGCGCATACTGAAAGATCATCATGAGGTCTCTCCCCACAATAAACACATTTTTCAACATCTTTATCGCAAAGATTATCCTTATGAGGCCCTTGACATTTGATACATTTGGACTTATTACTACAGTAAGTAGCTGTATGCCCGAATTTTTTACAGTTCGTGCAATTCATAACATGCGGTACGAAAAGCCGAACAGGAAGACGAATTTTATCGATATAGACATGGCTAGGCAACGCAGATCCGGCAAATGTTACACGAAACGAATCTGAGGGACGATACGACTTTTTTCCATCGACAATAGATGCTGAGTACAATTGCTTGCACTCGAGTATCTTAACTCCCTCAAGCATGGAGTTTTTAAAACGACCAACTCCATTTTTAAGTAAATCATCGGCCGTCAGACTTGCTTCAGTCACAACACCGTCAATTTCCACCTCCTTCGATGGAATGTAAACTCGATATTCAACAGAAAATAATTTACAGGTTACAATTTCGTTCGCCTGTTTCAAGTCATTGACAACAACTCGAATTTTATCTCTATTAACTTTACATATTTCTTTAACTTCAGAGAAATGTGATGTCAAATCCTTGGTAATTTGCATCAAATTTAAAATCTTTTCTTTTTTTCGAAGATAGACTATCCATGGCCCAGTGGTACCCTGTGGATAATGTTTAGCCCTCGGAGTATTTAAACTCTTACTAGTATCCGGAATCGGATTCGGATGATCTTCCATGAGATCATCCATTACATTAAATTTTTTTGTAAATTAATAATACCAAAATAAAAACTTATGTTTAGTAAAATTTCAGATATAAGAAATAAAAATTAATTAAATTAAATCTACCTTGTAGCTGATGTCTCTGTTCCTTTATCGTGAAGAACGACGTGAAGCTCTTCCAACGATTTCCAATTGGCAGTCTTCTGCTGTTTCCAATTGGCAGTCTTCTGTCGTTTACTGCTATCTCAGTTGCTCTGCCGTCGTTGTGAACACCACTGCACTTGCTGTGCTGCCTGTACCTGACCCCAGGTACAGTGCTTTTGCTCTTGGTGGCGATCAAATGCGATGCTTGCAGTGTAGCACCTCGCGATATATGCCGTCTCTTTTGATCCTACGCAGCGTACAAATTCTGGTACCTGGTAGATCAGCACTGGGTTGCTTTAGCACCTTTGTGCCTTTGCACCCCTTCGTCTTCGCACCTTTATGCGATGGCACCTCTGTGACTCGTCACTTCTATGCTCTCGCACCTCTGTGTTTCTACACCTCTGTGCGTATGAACGGGATGGCCTTCGTTGCTAGCTTTCCAGTCGGGAAACGCCCCGAATATTGCGTTTGCTATGGGCAGTTTAACTACCTGAAGCTTAGAATTGTCTCGGTAGCAGCCGTTAACTCACGAGCCAGTACAATCGAAACACAACCTCTTCGCTTGAATGGTTTTTACTGAATGGATTTTTTTTTTTTTTTTTTTTTTACTTGTCTGCCTGTAATTCTGAAACCGGGTGTAGCATCCGGATATAATTCGATAGATTCTACGGAATTGAAAGACCTTTTAGTTCGTGAGAATTGGAGCGGTCGCGGAGAAAATCGAGTGCACTTTTTTTTAATTTTTTCTGCACATTTTTTCTCAAATCTAGCATATTTTTATTATCAGGTGTACAACTTTGCTTCCGCCGTTTTCCGATAGGTGGCTGTACCGGCTGAGGCTGGTCAAAATACATAGATGATAATGCCTTTAAAGTGAGTGTGTATAGTGCCTAACGAATTGTCATCGCCGTTTCAGTGACAGTTGTTCTTGTTTTCGTATTATTCACGCTCGAAAATGTCAACGTTTTAAAAATGGTGATTTCGATGTCGAAGACAAACATGATGGTGGAAGAGGAAAAACCTTCAAAGATGAATAACAATTTACTACGAGCTCTTAAAACCGGGTGAAACCATCACAGGAGATCGCTACCGAACGCAACGCCTTAGTCGCGCGCTAAAAGAAAAGCGGCCACAATATCAAGAGCGACATAACAAAGTCATCCTCCTATACGACAATGCTCGGCCTCACGTCGCAAAAGTGATCAAAAAGTACCTGGAAACGCTGAAATGGGAAGTCTTGCCCCACCCGCCGTATTCCCCAGATGTCGCCCCTTCTGACTTACACCTATTCCGTTAGATGGCACAAGGCCTGGCAGATCAACAGTTTCAATCCTTCGACGAGTTGGAAAAATGGACTGCTTCATGGATAGCGTCAAAAGAGGACTCCTTTTTTCGAGCCGGGATCCGAAAATTTCCGGAAAGATGAGAGAAAGTTGTCGCAGGCGACGGACAATACTTTGAATAATACATCTGTAAGCACTTTTTCGCAATAAAGCTTTCAATTTTGGAAAAAAAAACGGCGGAAGCAAAGTTGTACACCTGATAGCATATTTTTATTACATACACACAGAGAGACATTTTCTGATCTCGATGAACGGTGTCGAATGGTACATGACATACTCCTCTCCGGACATCGGCTTAAAAGTCGAAAGCCATTCACAAATAACAACATTGTTCCAATTTATTCAGACATTCGAAAGAGCATCAAATATCTCACATTTCTTCCAGCCAATCTCTGAAAGTAAATAGTGTTCCTTCGACTTAAACGTACTTGTAATGCACTAGTCAGAATATTTTAAAACCATTCATTAGCGGAATAGCGTTGTCAGACTGTCACGAGTTCCATAGATTTTCGCTGGCTGAAGAACATGTCAAAATTATTCAAAATGGAGTTCATGCATTATATACCGGCACAAGGTCACGTTACCCATTTGAACACTGGAGCCATCATCGATTTGTTTTTGAAAAGAGATTTCCTTAATTTGGGCAGAGTGCAGTTTGCATAATGAAGGAAATCTCAATTTATGTACATATACAAAACAATCTAACATACTTCAGGGAATTGAATATTGTGAAATGTACATTAATGAATTGTTTAGTTTCAAAGAATCTAGATAAGATCGTGGACATCCAAGAATTATTTGGATAGCAAATATTATAAATAATCACTTTTATATGACTATTGAGTGCGGTATGTACTCGTAGTACTACTCACGGAAAATTAACATACGGTGATAAGATCTGTAGCAGAACTTGCACATCCAAAACCTCCTCGAAAAAGACCTTAAGGTCTACCAACGTAACCGATGATCCATCCAAAAACTACCTGAAGTTCAGGTATTACCGAACTTATCGTTCTCGGTCCATATTCGAGATGCCACATGCGATCAATAGGACAATTGTGATTGCTCTAGGCCAGATGAACAGCATTGAAAAATTATACATAAGTTACTGAGTTCTTGGACGACTGGGAATGTTTCGAAAAAAGATCAAAACACACAAGTAAGCAGTATGTAGCTCAACGACTATTAGCAGCATTGAAAAACTATACATAGACTGTAGATCTTAAGATCTGTTTTCATCGAAGTTCTTGGGCGACTGGGAACCTACCTGGAACAGCTATAAATAGACAAGTAAGCAATGTGTTGCTCTAGAAGTATGAACTACAAACAAAAAAGGCATTTGCCGTTGTAGTTCTTGCTGTGACACAGCTTAGACCCTACGGACAATACTCCAAGAACATTACTTAAGCATTTCCATAGTCTCAGAACGTACTCAGAGGGTTCTCAGGCGATTGATTGTTCATGTTATTGACACTAAAATCAAATGAAATTTGAAATAACGCGATGTTTTATTCAATTTATGCGAAATTTAATTTACGCACCCCAGGCTCTGCGCGTAAATTGAGGTTCCAGTGTAAGTGATTTCTTGAATCATCTTTAGTTCGTCTATTCATGGAATGAATTTTCGATTAGTTTGTAAAATATTTCTTACAATGTTTTTAACGGTATTACTTAGAAAGTTATTTGTTTAGATCCTTTTTGCTTTCTCATACAGAAAGGTTATGCAATCACTGTGAAAACCGACGTTTGAATCGAGGCCCGGAGGGCCGAGTGTCATATACCATTCAACTCAGTTCGTCGAGTACGCAAAATGTCTGTGTGTGTGTATGTGCGTATGTGTGTATGTAACGTTTTTTTGCACTAACTTTTCTCGGAGATGGCTGAACCGATTTTCACAAACTTAGACTCAAATGAAAGGTCTTGTGGTCCCATACAAAATTCCTAAATATTATTTGGATCCGACTTCCGGTTCCGGAATTATGGGGTAAAATGTGCAAAAAATTGTGAAAATAAGTGCACTATCTTTTCTCAGAGATGGCTGAGCCGATTTCCACAAACTTAGATTCAAATGAAAGGTCTTGAGATCCCATAAAAAATTCCTGAATATTATTTGGATCCGACTTACGGTTCGGGAGTTATGGGGTAAAATGTGCAAAAAATGAAAATATGTGTTCTAACTTTTCTCATAGATGGCGCGACCGATTTTCACAAACTTAGGTTCAAATGAAAGGTTCTATGGTCCCATACGTGATTCGTAAATTTCATACGGATCCGACTTTCGGATCCGGAAATATAGGGTAAAGTGGGTTAAAAATTGTATGCCATCACAGAAAATTAGGAAAAACCTTAAAAAAATTTCTAAATCGACCTAAAATATTTTCCAGTTGATAGTTTTTATCAGTAGACGGTCAAACAAACCGATTCCGGTTATTCTTTTAAGAATCGAAATTTTTTTTCTGTATTATACCTTATGTTATGATCAAAAAGGAACCGGAAATTTCATTTTAAAATTCCCGCGTTTGTCCAATCGGTAAACTTTTATTCTCTCGACGTTGGCAACACTTTTATACACATTCTGTCAAATTTTGATGCATATCGTACGATTAGTTTTTGTTTGGCGTCTATAGCGTTTGAAGCGTTTATACCACTCGTATGCCTGTGTTTTTCCTAGACACGATTCACCAACGGCCTTTTCTAACATTTTCAACGTTTCGGAACACTTAAATCCATTTGAAACACAAAATTTGATGCAAAAAAAAGTGTTGCCAACGTTGAGAGAATAAAAGTTCACCGATTGGACAAGCGCGGGAATTTTAAAATGAAAATTCCGGTTCTTTTTTATCATAAGGTATATGATAACATAGAATGATTGATACGAGAAAGGCATCATTACACCACTAGGTGGATTAAAACAGGTTTTTTCAATTGCAGTTCACTTTTTTATCTATTTTAATGAATTTTTCGATACTAATTACATTTCTTTTAACTTCGAATCGGTAACAAGTGTGGAATTGATAAGTATTTTTCTTATTCTTTGTCCATTTGGTAGTACTGCTTCTAATTATTTAATGAATGTTGGGGAACTTTTATACAGACATTTGATATTGTTAAGTTTTGTTTGTTGTAACGTTTTTTTCATTACTACATTTTGTTTTCGACTCAGCAATGCAAAGCAATTCATTTTGAGCTTCTACGCCACTCAGCAATTCAACATAAACGAAGTGAAATTTCAAAATCAAAATCAGTCATATCTCGGTTGGTATTTCAAAAAGCCGTAAAGGCAAGTGATAGTTTCCTTTTATTTATTTTCTCTTCTATCAAATACCAAGCGGTTTTCACGTTTATCACTCAACTCTCTGACTTTCAAACAGGAATACAAAATCCAAGACAATCTCCAATTCTAATCTCGTCACAATAATCGAAAGAGAAAGTGAACAAAGAGAAACCATCACTTGCTTATACGGCCATTTGAAGAATCAACCGAGATATGTGCGTAGTACAAACTGGTTACTTGTAACCAAACTCCTAGATGGTTGTAAACTTTTTCTTTTTTTATCGCTGCTGTGTTTTTCCGTCACTACAAATGACTTACCAAATCATTAACTTGGGAACGAATTCAATTGCCAAATCAAACTTGAAATTTGAACTGCACTTTGAAATGGTCAATATAAGCGTACTAAAATAGTGCAAATTGACTGTCGTATAACCTTTGTTCAACATTGCCACATGAAATACTGACTGGCATATTGACAAAGTTTCATCGTTTATATGAATGAACATAGCCTATGCTACTTCTGCAATCTACCTACTAATATACGAAAGTAAAAAAGTACTTTTTGTATGGATTTTTGCAGATCTCTTAGCAAATCAGAGAATTTCAGTGGAGCTTCAAAGACTTTCAGAAACAGTAAAAGATAGAAAAACCTTAAAATGTTGAGGAGACGGAAGATTCCCGAAGTTTCTAAATACAGAAGCTGCAACAAGGAGCAGACGATACCAGTTTAGTGAGAATAGTTTCCAGTTTTGCGAGAGTTGATAACTCTTCGATCATCAAGATGCTCATCTGTCAGAAGTATTTACCGGAGGATCCCTTTTGTAAATGCACACTTTTCTGAACCGATAGTTTTTCGAATTACCTTTCCCACTTTTGCAATTCGGGAGCAAGTATTAAAGGATTTTTAATTTACCCTATTTCTCGGAAGAGTGTAAACAGTTTCAGATTGTTTCAGATTTAAGATTTTGATAGCTGCAACAGTTTTCATGTTTATTTTAGGTCATATCAACCGATTATTAAAATAATAGGCGTTTGCAAATATCCAGTATAATTACGTCAAAGATATTCAGTGCATCAAAGAATAAATATAATTTTAAACTATCATGAAATATTAACTTATGGTTACGTTCAAAAATTCAGATATATACAATCTAAAGTAATATGTAGATGTTTACCAGGCCTAGATTTGGTAGAGCTGGAACAGAATACTTCAAAATCAATAAAAAAGTAAAAGTTGATTAGGCAAATCTGTAATTAAAGTCTCAGAAGACCTCAAGGACCTTTCACATTAAACGAATGAAATCTATGTAGTCTAAAACATTAGCAAAATTATTCAGTCAAGAGCTTTTTATGTTTGTTTATATAGTGCTTAAAGGCAATTTTGAATACCGTGTCTAAAGGTAAATGAAGACAGATTTGAAACACGATTGACACAATTTGAACCAAAGAAGCAATTGAAGAATAAAGTAAATAGTATAAAGTATAAAGTGGACCCTATCTACTCCAATATGTACTCAATCATATTTTTAAAACAAATTTTTCCGTGTCATTTCTTGACAATATTTTTGGCAGACATTGAAATAACTGATTCCTTTCGTGTGATTCCAGGTAATGCACACCTTCTTCTCTAAGGATGGAATTAGGGGACACTGTTTGCCATGTCTTGATTTGTACCGAAGTCGAAACGCAGGGATTTGTTCTCTTTTGTCGTATTCACATTATTTTTCTAGATTATCTGGTGCTATGTCGAAGAAATGTTATCACACATTCGATGATCTGTCCGATATGTTTGATTCTGAGGTGAGTACATCTGTATTATATTTATTACTGTTGAATATAAACAGTTGTTCTCTTTTAAGCTAATTGACGTATTCAAGTCTAATTTTGAGTCTCCATTCGACATTGATGTGCTGTTTTCAATTTTCGAGAAAGAATTTCCTGAAGATTCGTTCCTTCCGAACACGGTAGCACTAGCAACGTGTAGGGAGTTCAAGAGGTTGAAAGCCAGCGACCGATTTTTCTATACTTGGAATAAATTTCTCTCGCCAGGTAAATGTAATCCGTTTGATTGCTTGTTGGTATTTATTCAGTGTATCTTTTAGCCGCGAAAGAGCTGATGAACATTATTGATCTGAAGACCTTGCTAGCACTGTTTGGTGGAATCGATAAAGTACCAGTTAAACCACTCGTGACGGAGTCCGAAAGAATAAGTGCACAATTACTTCGAGATGTTGTTAATCGCAACCAGTATCTGTTTTGTGCATTGTAGCTCTTTCTAGTTGTTAATATAATATTGCTCGATCGTTGAAAGTTAAATCTTTTCCAGTCGAGGAATTACTGAATCAGTTATTTATTATCGGGATTATAATATGTGAAATGACATCATGCTCCAAATATACATTGAAACAAAAAACATTCTAGCTCCTGTCAGTCTGCTTTTAAGTCTAGATTTGCAATGATATCTCCGTTTTCAATGGCAGTTTCGATCAATTTCAAGCGTTATTGTGTTTGACCTTTAGTTATTAAATTGAAGTTTCACTGTAAAATTGAATGCGTTTCAAGAAAAAAGTGCTACAAATATAAACAAATCAGTTTGGTGTTGAAACAGCTCATAGTAGCACGATACGGAAAGAATCACGTAAGAAAGATTCAATGTTTACTGATGTTTGGCTATGACATATGAAAATCAAAAAGATAAACAAGAAACAGAAAATAGAAAATGATTGATGAATGAAAAAACGTGAATCTGGAAATTTGCGAAAAAAATACCACAGAGATAGGAATTGAAAAAAAGATGTTCAAACATCGATCTTAAAAAGGGGCATTGGATCTAAATAAAAAAATAATTACAAGAACGTTAATTGTCGTTTACAGTAACAAGCTTGAGTTCCAGCTTAACCGACCATCCCTGTTTGCCACTCCGTTACTGATCGGGATCAGCTGAAATTGTACTAAGATTTTCTATATTTGTACTCGGTTTGGGAAATCTAATCACTAATTTTTGAGGAAGAAAATAAAATTTTATTAAGTATGGACCATTGCTTTCTGCACATTTTGCTCACCTATCTGGAAGTTTATGGTAACCACACCAATATTGTGTAACAGAGTTACTTTGCTGTGTCTCAGTTCATACCGGTATTCTGTTAATCTCACAAAAGAATGATCAGTATCACTTACTCTTACTCTTTCAGTCGAGACCATGCGGGTCTCTGCTATATGCAGGTGGCGTCTCTATTCAACTCGATTCATGGTTGTTTGCCGCCAGTCTCGGTAGCTGCGAAGGGTCCGCAGGTCGTCCTCAATTTGATCAATACATATTGCCCGCTGCGCTCCTCTTCTTCTTATACCGGTCGTATCATTATCGAGGATCATTGAAACCGGGTTGTTCTTCGACATTCTAACAACATGCCCGGCCCACCGTAACCGCCCGACCTTGGCCGTTTGGACGAGGGTTGGTCCTCCCAGCAATTGGTGCAGTTCATGGTTCATTCGCCTTCTCCATGTACCGTCTCCTTCAAAAACACCCAGTGCACGTTGATCCTTCACAAGCATTGTCCAGGACTCGTGCCCGTATAGGATAACTGGTCTAATAAGCGCTTTGTAGATAGTTAACTTCGTACGACGGCGACTCGATCGTAGCGTCCTGCGCAGTCCAAAGTAAGCACGATTTCCTGACAATATGCGTTTCTGAATTTCTCTGCTGGTGTCATTATCGGCAGTTACCAGTGAACCCAAGTACACGAACTCGTCGACCATTTCGATTTCATCACCGCCAATCAGAACTCGTAATGGATGGCTGACATTATTTTCTCTCGAGCCCCTGACTTTCATGTACTTTGTCTTTGACACATTGATGTCTAGTCCGATCCGCTTGGCCTCAGCTTTTAGTCCGATGTACGTATCTTCCATCTTCTCAAATAATGCTATGCATGCTATAATGTCAGTATCATCAGCGAAACCAAGTAGCTAGACGGATTTTCTGAAAATCGTGCCACTCGTGTTTATCCTCGCTCTTCCTATCACACCCTCCAAAGCAATGTGGAATAGCAGGCACGAAAAGCCATCACCTTGCCGTAACTCTCTGCAAGTTTCGAAGGAACTCGAGTATATCCCCAATACTCGAACAACGCACATCACTCGGTCCATCGTAGCCTTGACCAATCGTATCAGTTTGTCCGGGAATCCGTAGTCGTGCATGATTTTCCATAGCTGTTCTCGATCGATTGTGTCGTAGGCTGACTTGAAATCGATGAATAAGTGATGTGTGGGCACATTGTATTCGCGGCACTTTTGCAACACCTGGCGGATGGCGAACACTTGGTCGGTGGTAGCACGTTCGCCCATAAATCCTGCCTGATATTGTCCCACGAATTCGTTGGCAATTGGTGAAAGTCGACGGCATAAGATTTTGGGACACACGATTCCTTCCACCCATTCCTCCCGTAAAATCCCGTTTACCCAGATCTAACGACCAGATAACGACCCAGTGCAGTGCTTTCACTAGTGCATTACCACCGTGTTTTAGTAGCTCGCTTGGTAGTTGGTCAACGCCAGCGGCCTTATCATTTTTCAACCGGCTTACCTCCTCCTCGACTTCTTGGAGGTCTGGGAACGGCAGTATATCGTCCTCCGCACGCATCCCCAAGTTCGTTACCGCGCCATAATTTTCGTATTCCGCCACATCGCCATTAAGGTGCTCGTCGAAATACTGCCGGCACCTCTCGATCACCTCACAGTCGTTCGCGAGAAGATTCCCGTTTGTGTCCTTGCACATATCGGCCTGTGGCACATGGCCTCTGCGCGAACGGTTCACCTTCTCGTAGAGCTTCCTTGTGTCATTAGCACGGAACAGCTGTTCCATCGCTTCGCGATCTCGGTTTTCCTGTTGACGCTTTTTTCTACGGGATACCGAGTTTAGTCTGTTCCGCGCCTGTCTGTATCGCTCCTCGTTTGCTCTCGTCCGGTGTTGCAGCTTGCTCGCCCAAGCTGCATTCTTCTCGGCCATTAAAAGTTCACAATCGTCGTCGAACCAGTAGTCTTACGTTCGGAGCCGCCGTACCTAGCGTTGCCGATGCAGTGCTACCTATGGCAGAATGGATGTCACTCCAGCCATCTTCAAGAGTAGCTGCACCAAGCTGCTCTTCCGTTGGTAGTGCCACTGCCAACTGCTGCGCGTAATCTTGAGCTACTCCAGCATCCCGGAGCTGTTCGATTTTAACCATGACGTTCGGTTTCAACGTTGACACATCGTTTCGGTTTCAAAGTTGACACATCGTTTGCCAATGTTATTCGATGCGGCATGCAGGCTGTTCGTCCCGATTACCAGTTGATACATTCAAGGATGGCTTTTATCGTATCAAAGAAAGTTCACTCGCAACTCTTCCACGATTGAATCAGTGCCATCAAAGAGAAACTGAAATCATCGCAACAACAAAAAAAACGGCATGGTACATTCAACATAGAATAGACACTAGTGCGAGAGCGAATTTCTCTCGGTGAACCGTCTGAGAATCAACGGCTAGCACGCTGCTGTGGGGATTCTCTCTGAAGCAACAAACGGTCGCTTATTCTCGTTTCGCGATCCGATTCTGTATGGGCAGCGGATAATTGCGATAGAATCATTTTACTATTGCCGCTTATTCTAACTATGTGCATATAACCTTTGTATAATTTGTGTCTATGAAAATGTATGTGAATGCTCCACACAAGGGTTTTTAAATATTGCAACCTAGTATGAGAATCATCAAGTCGAATCATCGATTCGATTTCCTGCGATAATTGTCATTGCGATTCTCTCTTGGTAAATTTCACACAGCGGCGATCATTATCAGACTAATTTTTTTTAAGGGCCATGAAATACTCAGAGTATGAAGTGGAGCGAAGAAATGTAGAAAAATTCTCTCGAAGTTCATGCATTGAGAGACTCGAATTCTTGTAGCACCTTCTACCGGATTGAAAAAGTTGTATACAATATAGATAAAAATCGAGCAGCTTCTGTCAAATTTTCAGCAATCACCAACACTGGATACATTGTCTCCCTTCCTACCTGGGCATTCATGTCACCGATGACAATTTTTACGTCCCTGCGTGGGCAGCCGTCATAGGCTTGTTCCAACTGCCCATAGAACGCTTCTTTCTCATCATCGGGTCTTCCTTCATGTGGGCAGTACACGTTAATGATGCTGTAATTGAAAAAACGGCCTTTAATTCTCAACTTACACATCCTAGCGTTGATCGGCTGCCACCCAATCACTCGCTGACGCATCTTGCCCAGCACTATAAAGCCAGTTCCCAGCTCGTTCGTTGTGCCACAGCTTTGGTCTGCGAAACCGAAACGAAGTTTCCAATTGTAGTCCTTATTTCCTATTTTTTCCCTGTTAGCTTACGACCAAGGTCCCACAGAGGTTGGTTACCCGGTCTTTCCTGTGGTTGCTCGTACCCCAGCACCGCAGGGAGGTAGGGATAGGAGCTACTGGACAAGAGGCTAAGAGTCACATTGTGGCCTGAATTACACATTGTCCAGTCGTTTACCAACCAAACCAGCATCAGCCGCGGCTTATTTGACAAAACTGAAGTAACTGGTACTAAACGTAGGCTAGAAGATAATTGTTATATGCTATCGCAAAACGATGAGGGCTACAGTCGAAACGAAGGAATATGATTTATGCAAATTGAAGTCTTGAAAGACAAGAAATAACATTAAATGAGAAAAAGAATTTTGCTAAATCAAATAATAGACAAGAAAAAATTATCAAGAAAAAATATCGAAACAAAAACGGTTCGTGGAATAAAGTGATAGTTTAGTAAAAAGAGTCTCCAGATTGAATCATTTAAAGAATCTGGTAGTAGAAAATAGAAAAAGTGAGTTCCACACGGCCTGGTCCTGTCCAGAGAAAGATAATCACCCTTATTCTGAATCACGACGTATTGATATTTCGATCGAACCCTAGCTACCTTTGATTTTACTAGCGTTATTGGGAATACAAATAAAATATGATCGAAAAATCAATACGTCGTTATTCATAATAAGGGTGAATAGGTACTATCAATCTCCTAGTGAACCCCAGCCCCTACAATCTGTCGTTTAGAGCAACAATACGAAAAAAGGAAAATTGCAACAAATTGCAAAATAGGGAAATCTTCTAAATTGCGTTTTTAAACCTGTTTCGATTTGCAGGTTTTGCTGGTGTAGACTCGAACGATCATCCGTGTTTCTTTTTAGTAAACAGTTGCACAGTAATCTTTATGAAATTATGAATAATTTGAGTAAGGCATCATTACACCACTAGGTGGATTGAAATAGGATTTGTTGTTAGCGTTACACTATTCCAATCACGATTTCGCACCTTGGGGACTTATGATAAACTTTGTTGTTTCTATCTAACATATTCCGATCGTTTCTCATAAACTCTCTCAGTGCTTCAGATGAGTTTTATCTAAAGGTTCGAAGAAGAATTACAGATCCTATATGTTTACTAATGCTTTGCGTCATCGCTGAACAAACAAATAATATGACACCCATTTTTATACCAGTTAATATCGCTCGTTAGATGCCATTTAATACTGCGAGCCCATCCAATATCAAGAAGGTTGAATACACCTAAAACAACAATCCTGTCATTCAAAGAAGGATATGTTTAAGCTTGTAGATACTTGGTGATGTACTATTACACTTCATTCTTGTTACTTATTGACTCATTCGATGGTTAACGTTCTTCTGAATTGCACCCACATTATTTATACTGTTGGGTAGGATGTGCGTGTATTGCCAAATTATCCAATTTTCTCAATGCATCACCATTCGCAATAAACGTAATCGGTTTCGTCAGCCGTGTTCTTATCACATCGGAACGGTTCGTTTAACTTAACCGAAAGTAATTCTCAGATCCTTTGTCGAAGGTGAAATTTTTATCATTAGCCATATACAATTTTGTGTACAGAGCGTATAAATATTTATCGATGCTAAAGGTCTCGAAGCTTTTATCTCGTATCATGATCGGAACGGCCCGGACGGGTCAAGGTAAATAGCCCAAAACGAAATTACATAGAATAAGAATACGTCTAGATGAGAAAAAAGTTTGAACTCGTTGGGCGATAAAATCGGGGAAACATTGGGTGGCAGGTTAGCAGTAAAGCTTTTTGATCTTCGTTACCATTTTATTGACTTTTCGTTGTTTTTCTGCCCATGGCAATTCGCATTTAATCTTCCGTTGTCTAATGTTGGCACATGAGGTTATTTCACAGATAATTGATTTTGCCGAAATCAAGTGATAACATTGAGTTTTCCGAGTTACTGTATGCCGTGGGTTCATACGTTTGATGTGAAATTCCGTAATGTGGTTTAATATGGGGAAGTAATAAGTATACTGGTTCATCGGCAGAATGAAGGTTTTCATCATCTTATGTACACAGAAACAATCAAAAGGCCGCATGACATCCTGCGCTAAAAAAATTTAGTCAAAAAACCGATCCACTGATTCACTATGTAGTAAAAGGCATGCAGGAATTTTTCTTTTCTTTTTTTCAATTATCGGATTTTTTTAGTGGTATTTCACACGGTTACTCTAAATTATCTCTTCGTTTGCCGCTTGTTTGTTGAACAACCCGTTTTTATTTTTGAGCTATTTTTTGATAGAATTCTTTCTCTACCGCTGCGGATAATACATTTTCGGTTTATGCGTTGTTTTCCGGTTTATGTATTCAACATTTTTTGTAAAATTTTTGCACTAAACTAATTAAAAACCTGTTTTAATCCACCTAGTGGTGTTATGATGCCTTTTTCGTATCTTTAATTTTATCATATATATTCTATGGTAGTCTTCTATGGTAATTTTCTTCGATTCTTGTACAAATAACCGAAATCGGTTTGTTTGCCCGTCTACTGATAATGATGGGTAGTTTTTCCTGATGAAATTCAGGAATTCTTTATGGGATCACAGGACCTTTCATTTGAACTTAATATTGTGAAAATCGGTCAAACCATCGCTAAGAAAAATTAGTGAGATCCATTTGCGAAAATATGATCACTATTTCCGCTGCATCCGGAATCGGAAACCAAGAACCAATATAGCAGCAATCGGTTCCCTTGGTCGTCTACTGATGACAACTATCGAATGAAGTAGTTTTGAGACCAGTTTATAATATATTTTACGTATTTTGATTCATCTTTGAATAATAATGTAGAATTTGAAACACACTTTACTCTATAATCCTGGAACCGAAAATCGGATACAGCCCGTTCAATTGAATTTAAGTTTGTGATAATCGGTCACGCCATCTCTGAGAAAAGCGAGAAAGTAATTTGAAATTGGAATTTCAGCACTAATCATCCTATAATTCCGGGACCGAAAGTCGGATCCAGGTGAAATTTCGATATTATCTAAAAGTCCATAAGACCATTCATTTGAATCTATATTTGTAAGAAACGGTCTTGCTATCTCTGAGAAAAAGTAGCACACATGTTTTTACTTTTTTGGTAAACCACATAACTCTGGAATCGGAAGTCAGATCAAAAAAAATTTAGAATTTTGTATGGGACTGCAAGACTTTTCATTTCAATTTTAGTTTGTGTAAATCATAGTCATTTAGATACTATTGTAGAATATTCCACAGAATACAAGAAACAAATTTGCTCATAACAGTCGTTCTTGAGATATTTATAAATGAAAGTCATATATACGCGATAGCTGTAGGTATAGCAAGCTAATAAAAAATTCCTATAAATTTAATAATAATGTTGTAATTAAAAATACCAAACACTACAAAATAAACATAAAAATGCAAAGTCAGGGTACTACATTCCGATGCAGTAATGGATTTTCTGTTTCAACGGACTTCGCCACCGATTCTAAGCGTACAGGATCATTGAATGGCTAGGTGCTATGATTCTTCTGCCACTAATAATACATACCAATTTTTTATAACTAACAGTATGGTATATGAAATTGTATATTTCATTTAGAATAACTGTTTTCGTATGCTTGGAATTACCTTTTTAATTAGCATAAAAACTCAAACTTTAGAAAAAGGGAGCGGAGAGGGCCGAGTGTCATATACAAATGGATTCAGCTCGACGAACTGAACAAAACGTCCGTGTGTGTATGTGCGTGTGTGTCTGTATGTATGTTGTCATCAAAGAGATCGAGATCTCAGAGATGACTGGAACGATTTTGATCAAACTAGTCGCAAATGAAAGGTCTCCCATTCACTTTTCCATTTATATTATTTTATACTGCTTGTAGCAATAATTGCTGGAAGAACACAACTTCTTACACCATTATACTATTCGAAGAAGTTCGTCGAGATAAGCAAATTTGTGTGTGAAAAATACTTTCATTATTTTGCTCGTAGATGGCATAGCTGATGTCTACAAACTGAGACTCATATGAACAGCCTCATGCTTCCATATTAGGTTTCTGAATTTCATTTGTATCCGATTTCTGGTTCCGGAACAACAGGATGATACATGAAATGATGGCTGGACCTATTTCGTCCATCTAACATTCAAATAAAATGTCTTAAGGTCTCATAAAAACTGCTTGGTTTTTTAAGCACTACAAATTAATATATACTTCTGGTTCAGGGTGATTAGTGTGAAAATTTCACATAAATTTATTGGGTTTATCGGGTTCACGGGATTTGAGAGTCGACGACCAAATAAACTTATTTCAGCTTTACATTTTCAAAAATTTCAAATCTAATGAAATGGTTTTTTAATCCATTAGACGAATTTAACTGACTTGGGTTACACCGATTTCCGAATTCCGCTTCCGAAAGTATTCGGAATAGAGAAACTAAAAGAAGGTCAACACGAATTTAATCAACAAAAATTCAAATTGAAATAAACTTATGGTCGCATACAAAATTGGTGAACTTTATCCGATTCCGACCTCAATTTTTGAAATTACAGGGTGATGAATTTTAAAACATATAATCTGTTATAGAAGATGACGATACCAAAAAGTCTACAAAAAGGGCTCAAAACTATTTCAACTTATTTGTCATACTAATTTATGGACATACGAACTATTTTGGGTTATGTTTGTCTCTGAATACCGTTTCAGGGAGCACCATAAATAATGACAAAAACTTAAAGAAGTAACTCATTTTTACATTCCATGGAATGCTAAAAAAATTGAAAGAAACACGGGCAAAATTCCGATTCAAAAAATGAGCAAAACGAATCATGATTTGGGGAAAATAGTATATTTTCATGTTATGATAATACACCATGATTAAAAGTTCTCGGATCATGATCCATTTGGACTGAATTCGTTGAAATTTAGCGTAACGCATTTGACGTTGTTGGGTATAACTTCAGGCGTGTTTCTGCTACGATGGTAATTTTTGCAACATAAATTAAGGCGTTATGTTTTAAAATATGAAGATTTTAAATATGCATTAAATGAAATGGTGTGAAAGTGTGTGGCGTATTGTTTATACGATTTCAACGAATGTCTCAAATAATGTACATTTGAATACCAAAACAGTGAAAAGCACAACGAATTTCTTTTAATCTGAAGCATCAACAATTTAAATATGTTTTTGAACCACGACACCTAAAATAAAGTGTTTACTTGCGTTCATTGCTCCAGATTTGATTTTTTGTTTCAGAGTTTGGAAAACATCAACGAACTACATGAAAATACACATGTGAATCAAACCTCTTAAAAAGATACTTTATGTTGAATTCTTGCAAATACCGCGGATCGATTTATCCTTTTTTGTTTTCAAAACATTGTTTGCAAATTCGTCTTATTTGAAATATTCAGGTGAATCAATACAGCTTGTGTTCTTATATCTATAAAACAAATTAACCAACTGGTTGAACAAAAAAAATCTAATTTTTGTTAGATGGTGCTCCTAATTTACAGTTGAAATTATTTTTCGGTTTACGTTATCTCTCGGAATATTATTTTAACAACAACAGTCACATCGAATATGTAAGAATACATTCAGATATATTCATACAAGATGTAAAACTTATAATGTCAAATTTCGGTTCATTATCTTTATGTTGTCAATTCTCTGTCAGCCGGTGGGTAAACCAACACAATTATAAAATGAATATGCCTCAGGATCAAGTAAAAATTTTCAATAGTTCATGCTTTTTCAATGTGTCTTTTCGTCTTACCATTAATCTATTGAACAATCCATCACATCACTTGAGGCAGAGGGTTCAAAGTGATATCCGGATAGAAAATTGGAGTTACGAGCTTTAAAAGAAATACATTCCTCAAGTAACGCATTTTCGGACCATGATCAATTTTCATGGGAGAAGACTTTTTGCTCATGGTTTCATGAGAAGTTAAAATGATTGGTTTCATGATTTTCTAATCATGACAGCAGTAACGGATTTCTTTCCGTGAATAATTTTAGGGTTTCATAAAATTTCTATCTTCGATTCATCTTGCAGTTCCAAAACTACAAGGTAATGAATGATTGAAATTTCTTTTATTCTGTAGAATTACATTCTAGTGTTTAAATGACTAAATCTTTAGTGTCTGAATGTCTTATTTTTTTTTATCATATACTTGAAGTTTAGCAAATAATGGTAAATTTATTTTTCCGTTACATTTTTCAATTTACATTTATCAAATTTGCAGAAAAATGAATGTATTAAGTTAAGGTTCAAAATAAAATTATTAAAAAGAACATTAAAGAGGCGTTTTTTTCAATTTTAGTTTTTCGGTTGATTTTTTAAGTCTTGAAAAAGTTTTCAACTTTTTTTCACATACATATGCCTTTTTTAAAAAATCAGACTCAAGTCGAATCGGTCTCCCCATCCGTGCAAAACGAATGGTTCTAAAAACGTGTGTCAAATTGACAAAACCATTTATTTGCAAGGAAAAATGAAAAATAAAGAATTCACGACAGTCAGTTCGGTTTCACATCTCAACCAAGTCAGTCGATAAACCAAAACCGCTTACGTTCGGGACAGAAGAATTCAAGTACAGTATTGTGTAGTGAGCAATAGAACGATCTCGAAATGAGTGAACCAAACGAACAAAAGCTACCGCCGGTATGAAAGAATACAATTATTGTTGACTTCAGACAGTGCAAAATTCGACCTTCGATACGAGAACTTGAAGGCTTGCTTAAGGAGCAAATTCATCTTGACATTAAACGTGTGCATTTACTTCAATGCAATAAGACCAATAATGTTGTTTATATCCAGTTCTATAAACAGTTGGATGCAATTCAATTCGCTAAAGACAATAATAATGTGCACTATGTGGAGCATGAAAATATCAAGTACAATATTCCAGTATATACGGAAGATAGTGCTATAGAAGTGCGTGTGCATGATCTTCCCTCAAGCGTCAACGATTCTTATATTCGCGCAACTATGTCCCAATACGGAGAGATTCTCTCTATCGAAAAAGAGAAGTGGAAGAATTTTTTCCCCGGTATTCTAAATGGCGTACGTTTGTTACGCATGCGCTTGGCAGGCCTATACCTTCTTATGTGACATTCGGTCTGGATACAAGAATACCGTGCAAATCACTTGTTACCTATGACAATCAGATGGCCACATGTCAATATTGCCAAAAAGCTGTTCACTACGGTAAGCCATGTGATAAACCGGACAAGGAGACAACTATACCAAAGGACAACGGTGCTTCCTTTACACCAACCCCAAGCAACCCCAGTACACCTGTGACAGTCACCAACAACAGGGAAGTATCCCCTTCAACGAAACCATCCAACGTATCCCCTCTAGAACAAAGTACACCAGCTGCAGTTAAAAGCTTACCATTCAACCAACCAGCAACTGCAAACAATGTACAACAAGGCGCATCTACAGCAACTAGCAACGAAATCAATAACAATACCACGGCAATGGATGACGAGACGAACCACGAACAAACTGCCCCTCAATCCTCGCAGGAGGAAAATGGAAGCTCCTCTCCCCCTAGAAAAAGGGTGACAACGAGATCCAATACAAAAAAAATTTTATCTAAAATCTCAGCTAAATCGGCCACGTAAAGCTTGTACGCAAATAGGCCTGAATATAATATCTTTTAAATAAAAAAAAATAAATTCACGACAGTGCGAATTTTTACCTAACGTGTTTAACAAAGCCATTTTAAGACATTCATTCGCGGCATTGTCCTGATTTAGCTCCCAAAAACTTTTTTCTTATTTGCACTAGTCAAAAATAAACTAGGGGGTCGATGAAACTCTCGTTTACGATAATTGATCTGATTCTTCTGAAAAAAGAATTGTCCGCTCAAGAAAAAGTTTTAAGACACTTTGCCCATGCCTATGCCACCAGGGTATTTAAAATTAATATCCCTGTATTTCGGCTTTCAGTCATTCATTAAGGTTTAAACTTCTTTTTTATCGTTCATTTTACCTCGGCTTTAACCTGTTGGGTCGTTCACCGGGGGCGCAATAATTAAGCCCTGTGATGCTTAAATTTAAGCCGTAATATGACTACACTAGCTACATTCGAATATATGGAAAAGGAATACAATCTGTTACATAAGAACGTGTCTCACTGTTGTGAGAAATGAAAAGAATCAACACGAAAATACTTTTGAACAATGATTTATTAGATCAAATACTTACAAACAAATACATTAATAGCAAGTCCAATCCCCTTTAGCGTTGATAATGCCTTTGAGGCATACTTTGAGCGAGATTTTGCGTGTATTCTTCTGAAAATGACCTCCAAATTTTGTTAATTCGACGAACAAGCTGCATTAAATAGTGTGGTCGGTTCTTTCCAAGCTTCATCTTCATTTGAGCCCAAACATTTTCAATTGGATTGGCATCGGGCGACCGAGAGGGCCAATCCGAGGTCACGACACCATGACCCATTCAAGACGTTTTTGCACATGGTTTTCACTCAACATCGGTTTTTGCGAAGTACTTCGAAATTTTTTGCGATCGAATGTCTGTAAACAGTTCCGTACGAAATATTCAAACTTTTTTTGGTTTATTTTCAAGTATCTTCGCGCAAAGTTGATGTCGGATTCTTCTAAATCAGGTCACAAATCACATTTTCATCTATCTCCGACAATACACCGACAGAACCGCGATTTGGAAAATCGTCAACATTTTTCACCTCTTTAAACGATTCACCTACTTACTCACAAACTGTTTCGACTTTTGCATGTTTTTCGCCGCAGCAGCTTAGGTCATTTTGGGACCTTTCGGGTGTGAGCACAAAAAAACTGCTTCAAAGTGTGACGCGGTACTCATTTTGTAAAAATGCTGAGATCGAATTCTAAACAATAGTCAGTTGATTTATTTTCGCATTGCATGAAAGATACTAGTGCCCTCTGTGTTAAAAAAAAATGATACCATTCCACTTTTCCGATCGCGAGTAATCCTGACCACGCTCTTTTTTTACTGGCAGTATATTATGGAAGAAGGATTGGAAGTGATTGACACTTTAATTTTTGTTTGAAATGGTAATGCCTTATAATGCTATACAGTGACAAGAATAGTCTTTTTTATCAAAATAAGAAAAAAAGTAGTCAAAAGTCAATTTCATTGCTGACCACTTTCAATTGGTTTCGCTTACCTATGACAAAAAAATACCTCGGCATTAAATTCCTTTTCTGGAATTATACCATTTTTCGCAGCCGATTCTTAGTGTACAGAACTAATTGCATGGCTAGTGTTCACCAATGGCGGTTTATAGTAAAAAAAGCTTAGTTATCCAATCGATTAGTTTTGAAATTTAGCCACGATGTGTTCAGGTAAAGTAAGCTGAGAATCTAAATAGCTGGAATGAATTCAAAACTGAAATTGATAGATCTTTCCACTGTGAACGGCGGCAGATTGGCGGTGTGCCTTATTTTAATCATCATGCCTAGCATAAGCGGTTTTTGCAATCGAGCGGAATTTTAACGAGTCCGCGAAGATATCCGAAAAAAGACCCGGGTATCGCCTTCGATCACGCCGGGAACGGCCGTCGACGACAACCAGCAATCTGTAGATACACGGCGTACTCACGGCCGGAATACACAATCTGTACACCACGTGCAATCAATGAACACGCTGGTAAATAGTTGCTCGACCGCCCGCATTCCGTTTGCTCTGATTCAATCTGATGATCTCTGGCGAGCGAATGCAAGTCACGCCTAACGAATACCGATATCCGAATTGAAAATTCCATCCATGCCTTTGATTGATTTATTCTCTCTGAAAGACTTGTTGGCCGCTTTTTTAATATTTAATCCAGCTTTAGTCTGGAGTATTGGAACATTTGTTATTTTCCTGATGATGTATCGATTTAAACAATTTCGGAATATAGTTAATACGAACAAGTTTAGAATTTAGAATATGAAATATTGATGATATAGTAGTGAACTTAGCTTTTAGCTCGAAGAAATAAATTTTCAATTTTAAATCGTAAAACATTTGCAATCTCACCATTGATTACTATTTTGCATAATATTAATATGTCCTTCTAATATTCGGCGATGCACAAGATTTTCAGTCGGAAAGATATATTGTTAAAAGTTCCCTGTGTGTCAATGTTTGGTCCGTTATTTAATAAGGCGTAAAAATGTAGCAGAAGGAGAATTCCTGCAGAAGCTCAATAAGCACCGTGGTAATTTATCTTGCGGTGTTTTTCATTGGAAAACACTGTTGTCGTAGATTCAAGCACAAGTACAATTTTCTAATAACAACTTATGCTGGAAAGGGAATAACCGGAGCAATCTTCCACACTTTCAAGGATGCACGAAAATGGCTCGATGAATGCACTTCAATGACAAGTGAAAATTTCTTCTGTGATCAATTGCCCAAAGGATGAACAAAGAGTACTGAAAGCGAAAGACAATCCTTCAAACAAAATTGTTTTTTTTATTTAAAAGATATTTTATTCAGGCCTATTTGCGTACAAGCTTTAAGTGGCCGATTTAGCTGAGTTTTTAGATAATTTTTTTTTGTATTGGATCTCGTTGTCACCCTTTTTCTAGGGGGAGAGGAGCTTCCATTTTCCTCCTGCGAGGATTGAGGGGCAGTTTGTTCGCGGTTCGTCTCGTCATTCATTGCCGCATCGGTGGTATTGTTGTTGATTTCGTTGCTAGTTGCTGTAGATGCGTCTTATTGTACATTGTTTGCAGTTGCTGGTTGGTTGGATGGTAAGTTGTTAACTACAGCTGGTGTACTTTGTTCTATAGGGGATACGTTGGATGCTTTCGTTGAAGGAGATGCTCCACTGTTGTTGGTGACTGTCACAGGTGTACTGGGGTTGCTTGGGGTTGGTGTGAAGGAAGCACCGGTGTCCTTTGGTGTAGTTGTCTCCTTGTCCAGTTTATCACATGGCTTACCGTAGTGAACAGCTTTTTGACAATATTGACATGTGGCCATCTGATTGTCATAGGTAACAAGTGATTTGCACGGGATTCTTGTGTCCTGACCGAATGTCACATAAGAAGGTATAGGCCTCCTCAAGTGCATGTGTAACAAACGTACGCCATTTAAAATACACCCAAACCTCCATTTACGAACCTTATATATGTATGTATGTATGCTTACACACTCACTCGCTTCCGTATATGTGTATATATTTATACATATAAATGATCGCTTTTACTTCACCAATATTTATATGTATTAATAAATACAAATATTTGCACACATGCGTACATATATTAATACATATATAAATATATATGTTACGTAAATGGAGGTTTGGGTGTACCGGGGAAAAAATTCTTCCACTTCTCTTTTTCGATAGAGAGAATCTCTTCGTATTGAAACATAATTTTCAATATCCGATATCCGACCACCTCTAATCAAAATTGAGCAACAGCAGAAATTAACAGAACAGAATAGAAATAGAGGTAGAAAATTGCTATGATTTCGATGAAATTCTAATAATTAGCTTTTCAAATATTAAGAAGTTATAAAGGAGGACAGGATAAAAATTCATCATACAGCCCATCTCTGTTCGATTCCAACCCTGCTCATAGGGTTATAAAGTTTTGTGGCTCGATTGGAGTAGTTTTTAGGCCAGTTTAGTAATTTTTTCACGTGTTTTATCTCGAGGCTTTAGGTGATAGCTTAAAATTCGTATCACACTTTACCCCATAACCGGATGAAATTCAGGTGTTCCGTATGGGACCACAAAATCTTTCATTTGTACCTAAATTTGTGAAAATCGGTCAATTCATCGCTGAGAAAAGTGAGTGAGATCCATTTGGGAATATATGACCACTATTTCCGGTGCCTCCGGAATCGGAAACCGGGAACCAGGATAGCTCGAATCGGTTGTTTTGGCCGTCTACTGATAATGACTGCCGATTGGAACAGTTTTGAGGACAGTGTAATGAATTTTTTACGTGTTACAATGAAATTAGGGAATTCCGTATGGGACCAGAAGACCTTTCATTTAATCCTAAGTTTGTGAAAGTTGGTCGCACCATTGTTGAGAAAATTGAGTGAGATCCATTTGGAATAATATACCAATTTACTTTCAAATTCCGGAACCGGATTCCGAATAAAAGTTCAGGAATTGCGTATGGAACCACAAGACCTTCAGTGTGAGCCTAAGTAAGCCGAGAAAACCTAGTGAGATTATTTGACACACAGATATTACTCAGCTGAGTCGAATAGCATATGACACTTGGCCCACCGGGCCCATCTTTACTAGACGACTTTTCAAATGGTTGCTTATAACTATTCACTATAAAATCGAAATTTTCATATTGAGAGAATGTTATTCTAACATTTTATGGTTTCAGAATGAGAAATTCGACGAGCGTTGAATTTTCATATCTTACTGTACAATGACGAAATGAAATGTTTGTGATTTTTCATCAACAAATGCAATCAACAAAATATAATTTCAATACAATTTGCCTTCAAGATGTTGACTTCTTAAGTTGAAGTGGGATTGCAGCGCTTAACGTATAGCATTGAGTTAGGTCATTCAACTCTCAGTCTAAGAATAAAATTGCGAAATTCAAATTTTTCCGATGTTGAAAATATTAATATCTTAATAAATTAGTGTAGATATTCAAATACACACACATACGCACACACACACACGCACACACACACACGCACACACACACACACACACACGCACACACACACACACACACACACACACACACACACACAATTTTAAGAATCTTAGAACAATTTGTGATTCATCCATTATCTTTTATTTCGTCACTGCTACTAAAAAGAGCTCAGACGCAGAAGTTTAATTTGTTATTTCTTTTTTTTTCTGGAATTTGTAAAAATCTGTATTGAGTTTTGGAAATCTGTATTCAGTATGAAATCTGTACGTGCTTGTAAAAATCTGTGTAATACAGATAAAGCTGTATAAATGGCATTCATTTAACGAACCAAAAATTGTTTAAGTTGATAGTACCCAGGTAACCAGTAAGCACTAATAGTGGCATTATATTAGCTTTTTATGAGCACCAAAAATTCTTAAAGCTCTGTATCAGCTATCTGAAAGCTTATATGGTGTAAATCAATCAGAATTCAGTTTTTATAATGCACACCAGCCATAAATAAGCATTATCTATGAATAGCCGTATATTTTGCAAAAGTCGGGATTAATTCAGTCACAAGTGCGATTGAAGCCTAACATTGTTGTAATTGATGCTGCCTGCTCCGAGAAATTCTAACGGAAATATAAACGTTTCTCGACATTCAGTTCAAAACGGCTTCGGGAGAGGAGCTTCCATTTCCCTCCTGCGAGGATTGAGGGGCACTTTGTTCGTGGCTCGTCTCGTCTCGTGCCGTATCGATGGTATTGTTATTGATTTCCGTCTTCTTTTCGTTTTCCTTGTTATTTGCAGTCTTGAGCTCGTTGCTAGTTTCTGTAGATGCGCCTTGTTATACATTGGTTGCAGTTGGTTTGATGGTGAAACAGGAGTACTGCGCTTACTAGTTTCCGGTTGATCTTGTCTTTGGTTGAAGATGTCCTTTTCGCAGGTGCAGTGCAAGGTTTGCCGTAGTGTGCAGGTTGTTCACAAAATTGACATGTAATCAGCTGATTTTTATAGGTAATCAACGTTTTCCACGGATGTATCCCATCTTAACCACAAACGATGTAAGATGGAATTGCCTTCCCTTTCAATGGAACCGTACTGCGACATGTTTTCCCGAACGTACTGATCGCTGGTCTGCGGGGGAAGGTCATGCACGCGTACTTCTATGGCATTGTCCACCATGTACACAGGGATTTTATATTTAACACTGTCATGCTCAACCCGTTGTTAACCAAAGCGAATGCAATTGCATCTCTTTCACGTTTGCACGTAATGTACACACAGTTAGACGCTTGTTGAATTGAATCTCACTTACATTATTAGCGTATAGATGCATTCGTTCTTTAAGAAGGGGGTAAGGTCTAAGTGATGAAAAAAATCATCATTTTTGCGATTTTTTTCAAAACTATCGTTCAACAAAATAAATTCAAACGTTTTGCATGATACAAAGCATCAATCATTCAAGCAACATTTTAAAAAATTTTTCGTGGAAAAATATTAAGAAATAAGTCGGTGAAGAGGTATTTTTGAGAACGTTTCTTAAAAATCATGATTTGCGGAGTCCACTCTATCTCAGCGCTGACTAATTAATTAATTAGTCAACAAATTAAAGCAGAATAGATAGAGTAGAAATTTTTCTAGACCCCAACGTTTCTGTTTGATTTTTTTTAATTTTTTTGAATTTTTGGTGGTTGTTCAAAGTGAAAACTAAGATTTTTCACAAAAAAATCCACCATTTCGTAGCTATCAAACCTCCCCAAAGTTACAAATAACGAAAAGGAAATCGTTGGGGTCTGGTTTTTTATATGTAGAAAGCGTGTGCAAAATTTGAACAAAATTGGTGCAGTAGTTTTTTGATGGCGATAGACACGGACTTTCAAAACCTGCTTTCGAGAAAAACGCGTTTAAAGTTTTTTGTCTATAAAATCAATGGAAACAATTTATTACTCCAGGGAGCCCGTAGGGTCTAACATTTTCAAAAAATCATACTTTTTCTTTTATAATTTGTTATAATGAACTTTTTCAAGAGTGTTTTGTCAATCGAAGCAGAAATCTTGGGCCTGTGTGCCGAGCTCCTACTTCTTCGCAGTATGAAATGAGTAAAGATAAAGGTCCATAACTTGCTGAGTTTTGTTCCGATAGGCTTGAAAATTTCTCAGAATATTCTTGTAATGTTCTACTATGAGAAAGTATAATAAATGATTTTTCAAAAGTGTTATACCCTACCTGCCTTGAGTAAGATTTCAATTTCATTTGCTGCTGGTCTAATTTGCAGCGCTTGAAATCTATACAAATTGAATTTGGTCTTGTAGGCCAAGTTTCAGGCTTTGTTATATCGTATTTGCCCATTTCGTACACACTATTGTCTTCAAAAAATGGTCCTTCAAGTGCACTCCTTGTCTTCGGGCTCAAAATTATCACCTTTGAGTCACTCGAACCGCTCACGACGAATCGATTTGATTCACCAATATGATTTATTCCATCAGTTTCCAGGAGTTTTACTGGTATTGGGTCTTATCTGTACATACATTAAACAATGTCCGCTATAATCGCAGCTTCCACCAGATATGAAATTTGTGTTGTAATAAGATTTTTGTGCGCAAATGAAGCTTAAATCCATCGAGAGATCTGTCATAACTTTGAACTGTTATAACTTAGTTATTTGTTGATGGATTTTTAAAATTTGACACTCGATTCGAAAACATTTTGCCTAAACATGTATTGCAACTTCGTTTTAGTATTTATTGAAAAATCAGTTTGACAGTGCGGATGGGTGAAATATTCGCTTTGTCACTCACTTGATAAATAATCAACTGCTCGTTTAGCAGCGCTCAGTATCGACCTGACTTGCACTCGGTTCTAGGCCGAGTCTCGTTCAAAACCCTGGAATTTTTTTTCACAACGCCGATTTATAGCGCTGCTTTTCGGCTATCTACAGAATACAAAAACACGACCATTGCATACTGGTCATAATTTGATAGCTTAAAATTAACTTCATACGAATATAGACACACTAATGGTAGTTTAATTATTCAAGTTGTATATGGAAGATTAATTCGTTATCACCGACAGCAATTTCGACGCATTATCGAGCCAAACCTACACGTATCCGTACACAACTGGTACAGTAGCATTATAATCGTTGTCTCCGGATCGAATTGTGACGATGGATTTGTCTGACAATGCGCTTTTGCGATGTAATTTATGGTTGGCTGAACAGAAATTGGCACAGAAAAAAAGCGTAGAATCGTCACAGAGGTACCCACTTTCGCACGACTATGGTGATTGTGACGGTTGCTGTAGCAGCACAATTGATCGGAAAATGAATCCGTTTTAATTGTTTCAAGCTCGACTTCTTCCTGGTTTCGTTGGCGAACGGCAGCACCAACGCATTCATCATCCATTCAGGCCGGTTGTCGCATTTGTGTGTGCTGTTTCAGCCGAGAGTGCTTGGAACGGCTAACACGGCTGGTACCAGTCGAGTGCTTGCCAGGACTCATTTTCTTCCGATGTGGAAACAGTAATTACGGCATTCTTGGTACGATTATCCTGCATCACACCAGCATTATCCTTTTCATGCCTATTCGACTAGAAACTCGGGGATCTCTCAGATAACAGATTGCCTTTTAGCCTACTTGTGAGCGAATGCGTGTATGGGCGTTTGCCATAATATTTGCTCAAGGCTTTGCTTTTCCTCTGCAATGGCTTGGAAAGTGGTTGGCTACACACACATAAGCGGAAGTCAATGACGAATTGTGAGATTACAGAAACAATTTGAATAACTAGCAGCATATTTGAATTCGAAGATTTATCTTTCCAATTGTCAAGCCAGAATCGTTGGTCTTGTGGACGTTTTGTGGTTGAGTTGTTGCATGGATTTTCACGAGAAATGTAAAGTGTTTGCATGTAAAGATAATTTGTTTGGTGTTGGGTTTGTAGGAAATATGCAATTGCTCAAGGGAGCTACTGCAGGACTGTATCAACTGTTTCTACAAACGTGTTTTCTTGCAAAGTGCCAATGTTATATGATTTTATGTCATTTTACCATTCAGTCATTTCATCTGATGAAAACCGATCGTTTTTCTTATCACAGTTTATCAAATATTCAGGAAAATATTCAACGATTCATGTTTTTATCACCGAGCGCAAACATTGTAAATTTCTGGACAATCATTCAAAAAAATCCAAAAATACTCAACCCATTTATA
Source organism: Malaya genurostris (assembly GCF_030247185.1). Lineage (NCBI taxonomy): Eukaryota > Metazoa > Arthropoda > Insecta > Diptera > Culicidae > Malaya > Malaya genurostris. Next base: position 109,190,269 of record NC_080571.1, read on the forward strand.
GAAACGATCAATTGATTCAATTACTTGTGAGTTTTTGTTCGTAGGAATGGTTGAAGGTTCATTAATTTCCATTAATTTTCAATGGTGATATAACCTGAGCTTCAATTGTTAGCTCAACTCGTACCCCAGAACATAATGGGAAACAGTTCTTCAAATATTTAATTACCGTGTTATCTTGGAACAAAAAATGAAATTAATTACCGTGTTTCCTCTTCATTTTACGATCGTCAATAATTAAGTATGCATTATAATTCACGCTAGTGCTAGTAATTTATTTGTCCTACAAAATTGAATATTTAATTTATTGAACTACTGGCGGACGTTTCATACTTCAAGTTAGTAATTACAAGCTAGTACACAAATTGGCTGTTCAGTCTTTGATCAATTGATCATCCAGTGAGTGTACAACCAAATTACAAAAGAGTGTTGAGTTCGGGAGAGACACCATAAAGGCTCCCGCCTCATTCTCATTATTGTGCAAACAAGAAAAACTTTTTAAATTAACAAGGCGCGAGCTACAACGAGTCTCTCACGCGTACTGTTCCTAAAGGAAGTGGCAACTGTGGGTGGGAACTGGTCGTTGTTGGAACTGAACACGATGCAGAAACTGAGCCTGAAGTAAAATGGCAGGAACGGAAAATTAATGTAATGAAGTGGAAAGTACACTGCTGGCGTTGGTGTTAGCACATTTTTAGTGGATTTATGCTGTCTTTCAACAGTGCAAATGACAGTTTGGCGCACCCTCTACGCGAATGCTCGCCGCATGGAATGGTGTTTACTCCGAGAACAGATTTCCTTCTTGGTAAGAGATTCTTCGTTCGCCTGTTTTCGGTTAAATACACGATAAGATTTCCGAAACTAAGTCAATCACTTACAAGTTTTATTAGTTTTGCATCCGGTGTATTCGCTTATGCATTCAGCCCTGTTTTGGATTTCTCTTCACTTTAACATGTAATACCCAGACAGGGATTTGCTATAACTTTCAACTATATATGCGCAATATGTGCCACGGCAGAAGAACGTTTCCCAAAATATATATAAAATTACACACGACAAGCTGTTTAACAGTTTGCATTCAGAGCCCGCTGACGGTGCTATAAGTTGATAAGTGAAGCAATAATAAATCATATTCATCATCACGATGTTAGCACGGCAGATTTCCAAAACACGACAGGATATCGGTTTCAACATGAGAATCTAAACCTGAGCAAAGTCATAAGTTTTCAGTCAAATAAGACATTCGCAAACATAGCTATGGGCGTACATAGATAGGATTCGAAAATGTTTATGTTTTTTGACGTTTAGAAAAAAAATCATGTAAATTTACGTCTTCCGAGACTGGCTCGAATACATCACAAATGCCCTATTTTATAGTTGATCTAGCAAATGCTTAATGTATTCTGATATAGCTTCAAGCTTCTGATGAAAACTCATACGTCTGCTTGAAGGTGGGATATGTTTGACACAAATTCAAAACATTCTTGTAAAACTTATTTTATTCTTGGCAACGATGATAATGGGTTTTTTCACATTCCAGCACTATTATCTAATCGGAATTAAAATTGAGCTGAGTCAATATTTTTCATACTTTCAATGCATAAAGTTTGTTATTTTTTCATAAATGTTCTTATTTCTTAAGGTAATGTACATCAGTCTTTCTTTGCCGTAGCATCCGCTATATATAGTTCTTTAAACCTAATATATTTACAACATAGTCACGACGATGTGTATTCAATAAAACATGTACTTTCCCAGCTCACGCGCTCGGTAGTTGTCAAGCTACCGCTATTGTGAACCAGCGAGTGGGACTGGTTGAACCTTACCCACTAAAACACCTTGGACATCTTGCCTCGATACCCCCGGAACTAAGCTAAGCTCAATACTTCGGGGGAGGCTGTGCTCATGCACTTCTTCGTCTGGGAGAAAATGAGCTCCTGCGTTTCTCTCTTTATCCATCTCGATCCATCTTTGGCGCCTCGACGACCCAATGCCGCTACGTCGCGCCAGACTACTCAAATGATCCCCGACGATGGATCTAGCCTACACCGACGGAGAGTTTCCCGGAGAAGAAAAATTCTCCCGCAACCGGCGCCTCCGGTACCCTTCCCCGGCGTATGGATTCCTGGGTCGATCCAATGATGCCGGTTGGAGGATGGCTTCCGGTTCACTGGTGCCCAGACGATCCTAACGGTACTATGCTACGGTCTACTCGCCTAGTCCCCTACTAAGGACCTAGACTACCCCGACGGGGAGTTCCTCGGCGAAGGAACTTCTCCCGGCACCGAATCCCCTTTTACGCCACGCGGGACACCCGAAGGAGTGCCGAGGTCGGCTCCGCGATTCCGGTTGGAGCATGGTTTCCGGTTCGCTGATGCCCCGACGACTCGAATCGGTGTTGTGGCGTCTACTCGACTAGTCCCCGGTGATGGATCTAGCCTACACCGACAGAGAGTTCCCCGACGATGGAAGTTCTCTCGAGCCGACGCTTACTCGCTGATCCTTTCTCCATTTTCGCTGCAACTCCGAGAGTATCTGTGTTACCATTCTGTTTACTGCATTCCACGTGCCTTCTTCACGACACATTTCCGTAGATATATTATCTACCCTTAAGGCAGGCATTTCTCTACGTACTTCCGCAAACCGGGGACAATCGAAAATCACATGTTCCGGCGTTCTTCAACATACTCACACTCCGGACAAAATGGAGACGCGGCGTGACCATACCGATGCAGATACTTCCGGAAACAACCATGGCCAGATAGAAACTGCGTTAGGTAGAAGTTTACCTCTCCGTTTTGTCTATTCATCCACGGCGACAAATGTGGAATGAGCCGGTGAGTCCATCTACCTTTCTCCGTACTGTCCCACTCCTGCTGCCACTTTGCCATCGAACCGATTCGAACCATCGTTCGCACGTTTCTGGTAGTTCTACGCTGATAACACTCGATATCCTCTACCAGGGTGATGCAGATTGGGATCATTCCGGCGATAACGCTTGCTGCTTCCGACGATATTGTCCTGTAGGCGCTCGTTATTCGTATGACCATAAGCCGGAATGCTCTGTTCAGCTTTTCACGGTTCCTCTTCGTTTTCAATGCTGTTCCCCAGATACGTTAGCTAACAGACGTCTTGTGCTGCTTTTCAGCCACCGACATTTGGCATGGTTTTCGTTATTGCATTTATCGCCTTCGCGGACTTCTCACAGAAATAGTCGATATGGCAGTTAAAGTTCAACCGGTTGTCGATCATCACTCCGAGGAGCTTGCTTAGTTGCAATCGCATGTCCCCCTACATCTAACTCGATACGCTGGATTGACTTGCAGTTGCTCATCAACAACACTTCCGTTTTGTGGTGAGCTATTTGTAGCTTGACTCCGTTCATCCAGCCCTCAATCGTGCTTATCGTCTCTGTCACCGAGGCCTCTACTTCTTCGAGAGACTCACCCATCGCCGTTAATGATACGTCGTCCGCGAGGCCCACGATTTTCACTTTCCTGGGAAGTTGCTGTTTCAAGACCCCATTGTACATAGCGTTCCAGATAGTTGGGCCAAGAATGGATCCCTGAGGGACGCCCGCCGTCACTCTCACTGACCTCTGTCCTTCGTTCGTATCGTACTGTTCTAACTATTCTGTGTAGCACTGTGGCGATGGCCTCCCAGCAGGCACTGGTGAAAGCATTCTTCACCACCACTGTGACCACGGTGCAGTATCGGTCACCTCTTCGCTTCTGTTTGGACGCCTTCTCAGCGCTCTCAAGCACTGTCCGGATTGCATCAATCGACTCTCCTTGACGAAAACCGAACTGCATGTTCGACAATTCTCGTTCGCCTTCCGTGCATTTCATCAACGTGTTGAGAATGATTCTTTCCAGGAGTTTCCCAAGTGTGTCCAGCAGGCAAATAGGCCTATACAAGGCAGGATTACCCGCTGGTTTACCTGGCTTCGGCAGTAACACCAGCTTCTGGATCTTCCACATGTCTGGGAAGTTGCCTTCGTTTAAGCACTTCTGTAACACAGTTCGGAACATGTCTGGATACGCTAGAGCCGCGATTTTCAACTCCACGTTCGGTATCCCATCCGGGTCTGGAGCTTTTTTTGGCTTTCAGTCGCTTTGCGGCTTGTGTAAGCTCTTCGTTACAAATTTGCCGATCAGCAGAGTCTGCTTCTTCTTCGCCATACGGTATTGGTGGCAAAGTAGTCAGGTCGTGCTTCGGGAAGAGACCATCCACGATCTCTTTCAACTTGTTCGGGCACATTTTAGCTGCGGTGGACGGACCCTTGTTTTTCGCCCCCACAATTCGATACGCGTCCCCCCAGAGATTGGCGTCTGCTTCTCGACACAGTCTCTGGTAGCAATTTGATTTGCTACGCTTAATCTCCCGTTGGAAAGCGGACCTGGCTTCCCGAAAAACCGATTTGCGTTCCTCTCTGTCTGTTTCCGTCCTTGCTCTCTGGGCCCGCCCCCTAGCTCGACCGATGCGATAGTGTATCGCTTGGTAATCGCAATGAGTGTATTCTTCGCTCACTTTCCAATTCATGTTTGCTGTCAGATTAGGATTGCAGAACGTGACGTCGATGATCGACTCTCTACCGTCTTTCCGAAATGTACTAACGAAGCCTTCATTACACAATCGTACTTCTAACTTTGCTAAAGTTTCCTGCAGGATGTATTCTCTTGCATTGGTTACTCTGCTGCCCCACTCCACCGCCCAGGCATTGAAGTCTCCTCCTATGACTACTGGTTTTCGTGCGATTAGCTTATTGGTCAACTGTTCCAGAACCTGGCTAAACTGCTCCACGAAGCCTTCACTTGCACTCTCAACCACTTCCTGTATAGGGAATCTTCCCATAACATGTATAGCGGCCATTTTTGTTCTATCTGACACCTAGTTGCCGTTATTAGGGGGAACTTGATACGGCTCTGAGATTATCGCAACATCGCACTTCGTTGCTGTCATTGACTGCCATAACAGTTTCTGTGCGGTATCACAATGATTCAGATTTATCTGGGTTATCTCCATCACTGTTGGCCCGCGGTCGCCCTCTTGTAGGCAGGGCACTTGAAGCTACCAGTCTGATGATCATCTCCCTTCTCAGAAGTGGAAAGCATACACTTCGGTTTTTGCGTGCAGTCTCTCGCAACATGACGCATCCCTCCACATTTTCAGCACATTTTGGATCTGTCGGGGCCTTTACAAGCTCCTGCTCGATGTCCTTAGACGAGGCACAGACTTTTCATTTTCCTTCTGCTCTACTTTTCTCCGCTCCTTTCGCTTGTGCTGACTGGACGGAGGCTGGCGTACTGTTATCCTACTCGCCATTTCAAGTCGATATCACCCTTCCTTACTGAAAGAGCAGAACAGCACGACTGTCAGCCCAAAGTCGTCATAATCTATCCATAAACCGAAAAAATCCGTTCATGTTCGCCGTGACCGTATACTGGTATAATCAGGATTTCACTGATATTAATCCTTGGAGCCCTTGGACAAAGTCCCTGCTGCCCTTTGTGTATGTATGTATGTGTGTGTGTGTGTGTGTGTGTGTGTGTGTGTGTGTGTGTGTGTGTGTGTGTGTGTGTGTGTGTGTGTGTGTGTGTGTTTGTGTTAAATCTAAGTTTCACAAACTTCAAAGATTCAAATGAAAGGTCTTAAGGTCCCATACAAAGTTTCTGAGTTTCATTTGGATCCGACTTCCGGTTCCGGAATTACAGGGTGATATGCACCAAAAGTAGGAAAAAAATAGTCACTCACGTTTTTCAGAGATAGAGTAACCGATTTTCACAAACTTAGATTCAAATGAAAGGTCTTGTGGCCTCATACCATTTTTCTGAATTTGATTTGTATCCGGTTCCGAAATGACAAGGAAATATGTGCAAATTTCTTACAACAGTTCGGTTTTACATTTCATTCAAGTCAGTCGATAACACAAAACCGCTTACGTTCGGGACAGAAGAAACCAAGTACAGTATTGTGTAGTGAACAATAGACCTCGAAATGAGTGAACCAAACGAACAAAAGCTACCGCCGACACGAAAGAATACAATTGTTGTTGACTTGAGGCAGTGCAAAATTCGACCTTCGATACGAGAACTTGAAGGTTTGCTTAATGAGCAAACGCATCTTGACATTAAACGTGTGCATTTACTTCAATGCAATAAGACGAATAATGTTGTTTACATTTAGTTTTATAAAGAGTTGGATGCAATTCAATTCGCAAAAGACAATAACAATGTGCACTATGTGGAGCACGAGAACATTAAGTACAACATTCCAGTATATATGGATGATAGTGCTATAGAAGTGCGTGTGCATGATCTTCACTCAAGCGTCACCGATTCATATATTCGCAAAACTATGTCCCAATACGGAGAGATTCTTTCTATCGAGAAAGGAAAGTGGAAGATTTTTTTCTTCGGTATTCTAAATGGCGTACGTTTATTACGCATACACTTGAAGAATGCTATACCTTCTTATGTGATTTTCGGTCAAGATACAAGAATTCCGTGCAAATCACTTGTTACCTATGACAATCAGATGGCCACATGTCAATATTGCCAAAAAGCTGCTCACTACGGTAAGCCATGTGATAAACTGGACAAGGAGACAACTACACCAAAAAAAATTTTTTTTCTTACAAATGCGCACTCAATTTTCTCGGAAATTTTTTAACCGATTTTCACAAACTAAGAAGCAAACAAAAGGTTTCCAAATTCCCTAAAAAGTCCCCGAAAAGTTTATCCAGATCCAATTTCCGGTTCCGGTATTACAGTGCGATTAGTGAAAATTTACAATTTCATGAGTATTTTTTCACAAGCGATGGCGAAACGAGGTGCATATTTTTCTAAAACTTACTGCTAAATTCATATAGTTGGCAGATCTTATTAGGTAATGAATATATAAAACTATTTTGGGACTACAAGTCCCCGGTTTCCGCTTACGAAAGCACCGATAACAGTGAAGAAAATCTCCAAAAACGGAACTCACTTAGATTTCTCAGCAACGGTTAAGCCGATTTGCACGAATCATGATTCAAATTAAAGTTCTCATTGTCTTCAAATATACTGTGCATTTTCATTCTGATCCTATTTCCGGTTCCGAAGTTATAGTGCGATGAGTGTCAAAACATTCAAATCGTCATTCAGAATGACGATGCAAAACTAGTTCGCGACGGTACGTGCGGCTTTGCTCCGTTCGCAGCGTGTTCTATTCCGTATAGCGTGCAGGGTTGCCACATTAAAGTTGATATGTCTCAGGTGAACGAAATGTATTTTTTTAATCCTTTTATTCAATTTGTATCTACTAGATCATGATAACGATGCTTTTCTATAAAAGTACACTTATTACCTTTCTCATATAGAAAGTATATGCTTAAAGGTTATCGCTTGAAAAATTGACTAGTGAATTGGCCCAGAGGGCTAAGTGTGCTATATCATTCGACACAGTTCATCGAGCTGAGCAATGTATGTGTCTGTGTGTGTATGTGTGTGAGTATATGTCAAACAATGTCATAAAATAAAAAATCTCTTAATCCCATATGTTGCTATTGATTATCATCATGCTTTCATATGGTAAAGTTTGTTTAAAATTGTACACCGTCATTTAAAAAAAGGGTCAAATTCTTCTAGATTTGGCTATACTGGTTCCTAGTTCCCGACTCCAAAACTACTCGTAGTCCCATAGGTTGCAATTGAAATCCACACCGTCATTTAGAGCGACGATGCAAACAAGGGTAAAATTATTCTCGAATTGATTTAAAACTGATTCAATTTGTAAACTATATTAGTTACTTACTAAACGAACCGACTTCGGCTATACTGGTACCAAGTTCCCGGTTCCAGAAACACCGGAAATAGTGCTCAAAAAGTTTAAAACGAGACACACTCAATTTTCTCAGAAATGATTTGATCGATTTCTACAAACAGACTCAAACAAAAATTCCTATAGTCTCATAGGCTGCTGTTTAATTTCATACGAATCCGACTTCCGGTTTCAGAAGTTCAGGCTAAAGAGTGTTTAATCATTTATTGCGAAAATGCAAAATAAAGAAAAATTCTTATTAACTTGACATAACTGTTTACAAATTGGAAAGGTTATGTGAGTTTATACTCAAAGAAAGTTGCCTTTTTTTATTCAAAATTGAAAAAAAAATCTTCACAGAATCTTTTAGTGATATTTTTTTTAAAATATAACTAATATGAGAGAGGCATCATTACACCACTAGATGGGTTAAAAGAGGTTTTTTTTAAAATATAATATGACTATTTCGGTATTCATTAGTTAGTTATTAACAAATAGAGGATTCAGTACTTTACATCTTATTAGCAGTCGTGATGAAAGCTCCCAAAAGCGATCTATCGATGGAAGAACCCCCACCAGAACTTCAAACTTCGCAAACAATGGTATTGAATTCGCCTAATTTGATAATATGGGAGTTTTCAAACGCATCCATATTATAGCACTGAAAGTATTGTTGTTTGATACAATTATATTAGATCTTCCGGATGAGCACCCCACCAAGATCCTGTTATTGTTCGAAGAAAATTTACTCTTTGTTGATTGATACTTAATGTGTCCTTCCCACATGCATTTGGAATCGAACCACACCCGAAGATATCGAAAGTCAAAACTTGGGCTTTTACTCCCAGCATATGGAGCAGCTGAAACTGCGCGGGATCATGCTTTCTTGAAAAGACGATCAGCTCTGTTTTCACCGCAGACAATTTGATACCCAGATGAACAGCCCAAACGGACAAGTTATCTAAAGTATCTTGTTATGGTTTTTGCTAAGATTAAAAGCTTTGGCTATTAGACAGCTGTCAATGTCGTTCACGTAAAAAATATAGAGGAGCGGACTGAGGCATGAGCCTTGCGGGAGACCCGCAAAATTTAATTTACTTCATTGAAAACTTTCCCTTCTGTGTAGTTGACATTTAAAACTTTATTTGAATTTTAGTTTGATTGCTCATGATGTGAATCACTTCCGGATGCCTAGTAAACAAATAAAGGCAGCAGATTACTTTTTGCTAGTGCTTCCTCCGTGCCAAACTTTTTCAGAGTCTAGTGGTAAAACCGAGCTACATACAGTGCTAAGCTTCAGTTAAATTCGGTGTAAACGACTAATTTTGCCCGGAAGATTGTTGTGTTGTATAATGCAACAACAGATTTTTATGTATATAGGATTCTTTTGATCAGAACGATACCGCTTCTGTGCACTGGCATCCGCGGGGCCAAGTCAGCATAAAAGAAATATTTAAATCAGTGATTTCAAGCGTAATTGAATTTTATTGCGAAACGAAGGATAGCGCACATGACTAACAAAAAAAAAACAAAAACAGAAGAAAAATGAAAGAATGCTTTGGAATTAGCCTGCTCATTCGCCGGCAGCTAAATCAGTGCTTCCGCCTAGATACCGAAGGATCACGTTTCGCTACGCGGCCCAGTCGTACCAAGTCCAGGCTCCGAAGAGAGATGCTCGGGCCTTTCGTATTATTGCAAAGCCAATTTGAAAGTAAAGTAGATACCGGGAGAGGTTTGCTGATTTACGTATTCCTGTTTTGGGTCGACCTGCGAACAATCGTTCGAAGCAATAAGAACGATTGATTGGCATTGTTTACACGGTGTGGGTGGTGAAAGCGTGAGGATTCATAATCGATGCGGTATCGGAAAGGTGAAGCTGGGTGTGCATAAGTTTTTTCAGAACTGACGACGTTGTTTATTTCTTTGTTTAGTATTCATCAAAGAGATTAGATTGCTATTATCGTAAATATTTTATGTGATTAGTTTGCACAGACATTCATTCTCGTTACAACCTTTAGTTTTGATATCGATACTACCCCTCGTTATCAAGTGGATTAGTACAACAATAACGAAAACTATTTAAAACTTTAGTAGCATCCCAATTCAATTTTTGAAATGTTTTTATGATTATGATAATGTTTCGTTTAATTGACCTAAAGGGTAATTATTACAGCTTACGAATCCGTTTTTGTGAGGGAAAAGTCTTATTGTTTGCATTTAGGTTTACGTATGTGTATAAATGTTTTATTTTGAAGATGTAGGGCTATTGTGCCAATAGTCATTTATTAGTAGAATTGCAATATAATTTTGACGATTACTCGACTTTCAATCAACGAATAGCGATAAAATCGGATACAATATCTTTGCTTCGCCTCTGAGAAGCAATACAACTGAAAAAATAGTTCAACAATTGCCGTTGCCGTTACCATATTTCTTACTATTACCTAAAAATTTGGAAATCTGTTTTTTCATAGTACCGATTTTGGTACCACTATGGATTTTTTCGATATAAACACAAACAACCGTGCGTCTCCATTCAAGTTCTATTCCAAGGAAACGCATGGTGCATAACTACTATAACTGAGCACCATGCGTTTCCTTTTATTGGAGTTTCAATGGAAATGTATGGTAAATTTGCAATTTTTTTTTTCAGAAAAACTACATAACTACTATAACTGAGCACCATGCGTTTCCTTTCATTGGAGTTTCAATGGAAATGTTTGGTAAATTTGCATTTTTTTAGGAAAACGTAAAACAAATAGGCCACATTTAAACAAAATTGAAACCGAAGCACTTGAACACATTCAAAAATTATTTATTTGTTACCTAAAAATCCAGAGTGGTACAAAAAGTGTGAATTTTTTTTAGGAATCAATACCTAAGCATTTCTGATTTTCTTTAAATTTTCCGGTTGCGCGGTTGCTTAAAAAATCAAATGAAAATCAATAGAATCACTCTAATTCCGTCAATATTTCAGTTGAAGTTTAGGAATTTCGGGAAATTTACCTTTCAAATGTGAACAATACGAATTTTCTTTGGATCTGATCCCATTCTCATTCTTGTCCGGCTGCAACCTTTCGCTCATTTCTTTCAAGAACGAAACAAACTTTGATTTCAATTTCCAAAACTAAGATATTCTAACCTTATAAACCGTAAGTCTAAGTTTTATCGGTATTCGGTTTTCAATCCCGGAAGGTACCCAATAATTTCACGTGGACTATGATTAATAACTATGATTTCTCTAAGATGACCACAATCTGGTTTTCAATCCGTTGGGCGAATTCAACCGACTTCGGTTCCACTGATTACCCAATTCCGTTTCCAAAAGTATCCGGAATAGAGAAGCTAAAAGAAGGAAAACCCGAATTTGGAAAACAAAAATTTAAATATGAAATAAACTTATGGTCTCATACAAAATTGGTGAAATCTTCAAAGTTGGGCTAAAACTATTTCAATTTACTAATTCATGAACATACGAACTATGTTTGGTTATGGTGATCTCTGAATACAGTTTCTGGAAGTACCATGAATAATGACAAAAACTTTTAAGAGGAGCTCACTTCACTATCTCATGGAATCCTTAATCAGTTGTCGCACGTTTAGATTGAAACTATAAATCTTCGATTTGTCTTGCTGTTCAAAAATTTTAATTACCATTCATTTTAAACGATGGTCATTAAAATTATTTCATGGAAACTAAACAGAACGAAGAATATTCACGAGAAAAACACATGCTGTTTCATAAAAAAGGTATCATATTACTGCTAGGGGGATTAAGCATGTTTTTGTTTATTAATCCGCATGTGTTTTTCTCGTGAATATTCTTCGTTGTGTTTAGTTTCCATGAAATTATTTTAATGACCGTCGTTTTAAGTGACAGTTTGAGTCGATTGAGCATTTCATAAGATGTTGAAGTGAGTTCCTCAGTTTTTGTGATTATTTATAGTACTTCCAGAAACGGTATTTAAAGACCAGCATAACCAGGAATAGTTTGTATATCTATGAATAAGTATGACGAATTAATTGAAATAATTTTGAGCCCAACTTTGAAATTTTTTTGGTATCGTTATCTTCTACGACACACAGTGGTTCGAATCAATAAAAACGTGGACATAAATCAGTAGCTGCCAAACCGTTCTTTTAACGCATATAGTTGTTTTGAAAAAATTATTTACAAATATATACCGCGTAATTTGATCCTATCATTAATTGTTCATGGCCTACTTTGACCAAAAATGTAACCATAAATTTTTTTTTCTGAAGAGATAGAAATTTTTTTTCTTCTACAAAGTTTTAGAACTATTAAAAATAATTTACTTTGTCCAATATACCAAAAGTCTATGTCGCACCGTTTCGGATATACAAAGCGTTTTTATGGCAACCCCCTTAAAATCAGTTTCTTATTCATAAATTGTTTGGAGTTATTTTGTTATGCATACTTTGTTTGGAATAATTGTAGGATTTATAAAATCGCATATTTTTGTTGAAGATAGTGAATAGGTTTGTTCTTTCCTGGCAAAGTTATGCAACATTTTACCTTTTTTTACCTAGGATAAAACCTTGCACCGAAGCGAAATATGCAACTTTATGCAGCTGATTTTTACAAAATTTGTAGGAAAAGATGTGCCCAATATCATAAAAAAAAATTCAAGTGGAACTCGGTGGAACTTTTTTTTAGGTCTTTTCAAAGTTAGTTTTAATTACTGAATTATGGCAACCCCCTTAAAACTAGTTTTCTAGTCATAACTTGTTTCGTGTTATTTTTTATGCATACTTCGTTTGGAATAATTGTAGAAAATATAGAATTTCATAATTTTGTAGAGGCTAATGCATAAGTTTATTCTTTTCTGGAAAATTTATGCATAATTTTACCTTTTTTTACCTAGGAAACCTTGTGCCGAAGCGAAATATGCAACTTAATGCAGCAAACTTTAATAATACTTATAGGAGTACATGTACCTTATCCAATTTATTTTCCAATGAGAATATCTTGAGTACTCTTCATGTGACTCATTTTCACTATGGCCATGCTGAAACCATGAATTTATGTAACTCACTTTTGCAGTGAGCGTCGCCCGATCAACATCTCGTCTTAAAAATCGTTTTGCTTCGCGATAACTCAATTTATTTACACGTTTAAACATGAAATCTCTTCGTAAGGGTTTGTACTTTAACAATACTTTATCATATTTTATCTAGAAAACATTTTTCCATTTTTTAAATTTGTGTTGAAGTTTTGATAATTTTTCGGATTTTCAATAATTAAAACTAAATTTGAAAAGGCCTAAAATTGCATCTAGTTCCACTTAGATTTATTCTAATATTGTTAATTATAAAAAGTAACATAATAAAAATCGCAACAATTTTGAACTTGTTTATGCGTGTTTACGCGCGTCCAGACTGGTAGTCGGAAATAGGATAGAAATATCTTTCATATATTTGCATACGTGCATAGCATGTATAGTAATAATCCATGGGGTATTTCACACAAAGCCTTTTTTCAACAACCTGTAAAATATAACAAAGATGCAAAAATTCGTCCAAGGCATGAATGTACGGTTTTTTCTTAGGTTTCAAATAAGCGATTCCATAAAACAACCTTTATAGTTTATTGAATGAAAAAAAGTTTAAAATTAATAAACAAATAAAAAAATCCAAACTTGGGCACGAGGAAAAACAGCCGTGAAAAAACGATGACAGATGTTTTTTGTAGACTCCTAGTGGCGTCTGACCCACTGATTTCGAATATTTATTACAAACCAATCAAAACTGGAAAGAAATTGTCACTGGAAGCAATTGATATGCTAGAACTTACAACAGAACAAGAAATTAGCGATACGGAAAACTCGGACGATAGCGTGACTGATACTGATGCGACTAAGTGACATATTGTAATGATTTATTAGGTAACATTAACTACCTAGTTGATTGATTAGGTTGTGAAAAGTATTGGGAAAAGTTACTCATTTAAATGCTAACTTTGTAGTAGATATTTAGGTAATAGAGATAAATTCAACGTAGGTAAATCCAAAAAAAAAACTATTTTTAAAATAAAGCGAATATCTCAAAAAATATTTTTTTTACATTATTCATACTTCAGCAAAAATACTTGAAATGTTTTTTTCTTTGAAATGAGATAGAAAAAAAAATTTTTCGTCAAAAACAAAATTATTTTTTTTCGAAATCGGTACTACTCTCTTTACAAAAATTAAGGTGCTACTTTCAAAAGAAGCGTTATATAATTTTGTAAAACTTCTTCGAAGACACGTTAGCTCTTAAGAATCAGTGAAAGTCTGTACAGACTTGTGACCGTCTTTTTCCAGTTTTGGACCACTGTGCGACAGTTTGAATTTCAAAAACTCATTACCCTGTAATTACCAATGTGATATAAACATGTGAGGCAGACCACATGGCTGACTTGTGTTAGAAAACAGAACTTTGTTAATAGTTCGGTATGACGACATGCATGAAAAATAAAAATGCTTTGATTCAATACAAACTACACAGAAAGAAATAATGAAATTTACACGACATGTAAATCAATAGTAACATGTAATAGACATGGCTTGAATCGAGATTTTGATTGAAAACCTTCATCGAAGCAAAACTAAATTAGACTGCATTGAATTCTCAATGAATATAACTGTATCTTTCAATTAACGCTTAGTTTGCAATTAAATTGTATTGAAACCTACAGAATTGTGAAGTAACTTTATGTTTAATTACCTGCTCTAAATATGTGCATGAAAATAGATGTAAATTCACAAAATATTTTTATCTGTGTAGTCCGAACGGTGTGACGAAAGCCAGCACATGGTTTTTAGTTTTACTTAGCTTGCTAAAGAGAACTTAATTTCACTAACCCAAACGAGTTGTGTGTGCCCCATCTGTCTCTATCATATTGTGCAATTACAGGATCGGAATTGGGTAAAACTCACCAATTTTGTATGGGACCATTAGTCTTTTCACTTGAATTTTTGTTTATGAAATTCGTTTGGGCCTTTCTGAGAAAACGATTCAGAAATTTTTAAATTAATGTATTTTTAAAATTAATGTAGCCATCTTCAAGAAATCGCAGTGCGAGTGAAATTAAACGTACACGTTCAATTATTTTTACAAAAGATGGAAGTTTCGGTGAATGGTTAGTGACAGTCAGTGAATAGTCAGTAATAATTTCAGTAAACGTTCAACTTGTTGAATGATCATTAGAGTTTCACTGAGCGATCTGTCATGATTGTACTGCCTTGTTCATCACCCAAGAGAGATTTACCAAGAGATTTACAAAAAAAATAAAATGCTTAAACGATTCAAATAGTAAAATATTAATACTTTTTCGTAAAATAGAACTCGAAGCCCGTAAAATGAAAGCACCTTTTTTCTAAATCAAAACATAATTTAGTCTAATGAATTAATTTATTTAGGCGTGCTGAATGATACTATCCGTTAATAACTTCTACAAATGTGTGTTCCAATTTCATCAAAATATGCTAAAACCAGTCACTTTATTACAGCGCTAAAATAAAAGCTCTAAATGGCATTAGAAATATATTTTTGTGATCAAAAATTAAAAAAAGGGTTCAGCATTTTTTATTTTTTAAGATAATCTATTTCAACCTCGTAGTTTGGTAAATATTAGTTTCTACGGAATGAACTGTGGGATACTTTAATATTTCATTGTTATGAATTGATTAGGAAAAGTATTACTGAGTTTGGAAAACGCAATGATAGACAGTGTCAGAAAACGTTTCGTAATATTTAAACACATCAAAAGATAAATCTGATTTGACGAAATTAAATGAAATAATTAAAAAATCGTAAGAAATAATGAACTTAGTTTACACAATATCCTATATTTCCGGAACCGAAAGCTGGATCTGGATAATACTGTACATCAATTTTTGGGAACATAATACTTTTCATTTAGATCTGAGTTTGCGAAAATAAGTCTTGCCGTTTCCGAGAAATTTGAGTGATTTCCCGTTAGGCGTACACCAGTACTTTTCGGGTACTTTCGGAAACAGGAACGATTATCCGGTAAACCCGAAATCAACGTATTTGGTTATCAACTATACCATACCATTGCCTGATTGAAGAACTATACGGCTATTTGAATGTATTTGACTCGATTTTTTACGTATTATGAATGAAAGTTTGTACTTATCAGTTTGTAATTCTAGAACCGGAAGACGTATCCGGTTAAACTTTGGTGGTTTTATATAATTATTTCATTTGAATCAATGATTGTGAAAATTGTCTTTCTCATATAAAAATGCTATACAATCACTGTGAACACAAACTTTTGAACCGAGTTATATACCATTCGTCTCAGCTCGACGAACTGAGCAAACGTCTCTGTGTGTGTATAATGTCACTAGATTTTCTCAGGTTCAAATGAAAGGTGTTATGGTCTCATAGGGTGTTATTGAATTTTATCCCGATCCGACTTTCGGTTCCGAAACTACAGGGTGATTTGCATTAAAAAAAATTAAAAAAAATATCATTCACTTTTCTAAAAGATGGCGTGACCGATTTTCACAAGCTTTGATTCAAATGAAAGGTCTTATGGTTCCTTACCCCGTTATTAAACATTATCTTTTTCTAACTTCCGGTTCAGGAATCCTATAATAATATTTGCAAATCTATGAGAAAATGCGCATTCAATTTTATCAGAAATTTCTTAAATGATTTTTACAAACTAAGAAGCTAATGAAAGGTCTTAAAATTCGTTAGAAAGTCCTCAAAAAGATCTTGATCCAGATCCGACTTTTGGTTTCGGTATTACATCGCGATAAATGAAAAATTTTTAATTTCATGTTGATTTTTTCAAAAGTGATGGCGAAACGAGGTGCAAATTTTTATATAATTCACTGGTCAATTTATTTAGTTGGCAGACCTTGTTAGTTAGTGGATATATAAATCTACTTTGGGACTACTAGTTCCCGGTTTCCGCTTCCGAACGCACCGGTAATAGTGAGAAAAAGCTTTAAAAACGGAACTCACTTCGATTTCTCAGCAACGGTCAGTGTCTTAAAAGATACTGTGCAATTCTATCCAGATCCGACTTCCGGTTCCGAAATTTTAGGGCAATGAATATCAAAATTTTCAAACTGTCATACAAAATCGGTACGTGCTGGTACGGAAGAAACCACGCCACCGTGCAGGGTTGCCACATTTAAATTCATATTAACTTAACATAACTGTTTTCAAATTGAAAAGGTGATGGTAGGTTATACCAAAGAAAGTTTTTGATTTTATTGAAAAAAAAAATCTTGACGGAATCTTCTTGTGATGTACTTGAAAATATAAGTAATATGAGAAAGACATCATTACACCACTAGGTGGATTAACAAAGGTTTTAATTTAGAGCGGGCTACGGAACAATAAGGCCTTTAATCTGTGTTGAAGAAAATAGGTTCGGCGGTCTCTGAGAAAATCGAGTGCACTTTTTTTCATTTTTTGCACATTTTACCCCGTTACTCTCGTACTGGAAGTTGGATCCAGATAAAATTCAATAGCAGACTATGAGACCTAAGTTTGTGAGAATCGGTCCAGCCATCTCCGAGATAATCGAATGCACATTTTTGTTACAATTACACATACACAGACATTTTGAGTACTCGACGAACTGAGTCAAATGGTAGGTGATATTCGATCCTCCAGGTCTCGGTTCACAAGTCTGTTTTCACAGTGATTGCATAGCCTTTCTATATTCAGATATCAGCAATTCGTAGCAAAAGCATTCTAACATTCTTAATAAATATCATCTGATTGAGAAATTTGCTGTGGATTAGATTATTTAAAGCTTTCTTTTTTCAAGTACTATTTATTTTGTGGCTGTGAATTGATCCAAAACTTTACCAACTCCAATAAAAGCAGCATTGGAGGAGTAGAAAAATGAAACCAAGCGTAAGCGTGAACGCTGGTGGAGGAAAAGGTAGGAATGAAACTGGGAAAGTTCACCAATGCTGCCAAAACTAAGTCCAAAATAGTTAAAATACTCAAAAACCAAGAAGGAGAGTTTTTTCACGTACCTACATAATAAAAAATGATGCATACTAACTATTTTTACATAATGAAAAAGTTTATAGATACATTTGTTGTGTTTAACATATTTTTTCAAACTCGGCCAACCTACGGCTCTAGGATTGGTTGGCCGATTTTTTCTCCGCATTTGATTGTAATAACTATTTTCCTAGTTTTTATTCTGGAATGAAAAAAAAATTAAACATGTGCTCGAAAGGAATTCCAAAAGCGAAACTCGGCCAACAAGCCCCGGTCTCCCCTACATATCTACCAACCAACATGGCTTTGTTCTCCCAAACGTTCGACAAAAACAACTCTGTTAGACATCGCATATCATTTCAGAGATAAAGAAGGGTCATCAAAATGACTCTATCTATACCGATTTAGACGATTTTTACAAGATCAATCATGATATCGCTCTAGCGAAACTCAATAGAATTACTTTCCATGGTAGTTTTATTCGGTTGGATAAAGTCCTATCCCGTAAAATGTCGGTAAAAATTCATGGAATCATTTATAATTCATTTACCATTACCTCTGGTGTGCTACAAGTAACTTGGATCTCTCTAGCAAATTAATTTTTTGCAATCATTTATTATATATCGTTTCTAAGGTATCCAAACATCTTGGATTCATCTTCCAAATGACGAAATCATTCAGAAACCTACAATGCTAGAAAGGTTTATATATCACCCTGGTTTGTCTATTCTTGAAATTTCTGCAGTTGTGTGGCCACATTATTACCATAACAGGGTACAACGCTTTCAAACTGCACAGCATAAATCTAATTGGACTTGAGTTGCTTAGTGATTGCATGCAATGTTTTGGAAGTAATGATTGTATCCGATTTAATTTTGGGAAACATCGACTGTTTCAAATTTCTCGGACAACTTGATATACATATCAGATGCAGAACTATACGGAACAACCTTTTTCTCGTCCCCCGGTTTACTAGAACGAACGAAGAACAAAGCTGTATCAAGCGTGATCCGTGTATATAATCGTAGTTATACTTTGTTTTCGCTCATTTGTTGTAATTTTTTGAAAACTTGATCTAAGAGTGAAATTATTTATAATCCGTATGTTTCTTGTATTAAAGATTGTTAGTGTTAAGCATATTATGTTAGTGTGTAAGTGTATCTTGTATTTAATTATAATTGAATAATGTATCATTAAAGCGATTAATCTGTTGGTACAAAAGATGAGGAAGTTTTATGCCTACTGGAGAGAGACTAAGTAAGAACCAACTCCAGTGGGCTTTTCTCTGCTCCAATAATTAATTAATTAAATAAAAATATAGTGGCTCAAAGTGGGACTAACCGTCAAACTGGTGTGCACGATAACTAAAATAACTAAAGAACAGCTTGACTGATTTAAAATTATAATGTATCGGTTAAAAGCATATTAAATTTTGAATGAGATACTATTGAGTGAAAAAAAAAATTAACATCCCACTTAATCGGGCAACTGTGTTAAACTAACCCATGTTCACGTTGTTTATCAGATGTATACCAATATCTTTATTACACTAGACATGCCGGTGCCCAAACAACCTGTTATAACATTAGATGCATATGTTTCGTATGCACGAGAATTAAACGCAACGAATTGTTCGAAATATAACTGCATACACCTGCTTCGATGCGATAGAAAGAGACTATTTGCCGATGCTGTTACTTGTGATGAATGGGTAATCTGTTGAAGAGTAATGAATATTTGTCATTCTGTATCGAATGAGCGAGTTTGCGCAATACCGCGACTCATCTTGTGTTGCTTAGAATGCTTCGAATCTTTTCTGAGCATTTCCCCATCGTATAAAGAGAGGAATTCTCTTCCAGGTCAATTGGACGTCGTGTTCCGGTTGATAAAATGGAAAAGAATGAACGAATGTTTTCATTCTCGTTGATGACGAGCAAGGAGTACATCGTTACTTCCCGGTGCGATTATGGTTTACTGTGCCCTATTGCAGCCTTTTTGGTCACATGCACTGCTATTGAGATTCATTGGCATATTGACGCATTGAAAAACATGTACCGATTTCATCTCTAATGAAAAAGCAGTATACATGGATTTGGTCTACACGAAGACGATTGTCTACGTTACAGTTTCCTTGAGGTGCAAGAAGCTGCCTTTTTGGCGTTCTCTATCCGTTTCGGGATTCCCTGGAGGGCAATAAAATTATGATGTATAATTTATTAATAGCATTTCATTTCGCTCCTTTGAGCTATTGAATCAACAGATAGATAGCGGTTTGTAGCTATCATGTATCTATTCATGTAGAATCTAGATTCATGTATCTATTCATGTAGAATCTAGAGGTAACGATATATCTTATAATTTTTTGATGTGCGTTTCAGATAAATGTAGCATGATTTCCACTGAATATCAACAGTTTTTACACTCATTTTATGAGTTAAGTGTTTATTTTTATGAATATCATGAGTTCTACAAGTAGTGATAGTTCAAATGCTTTACACATGATGGTAGCGTGAAAATTATTTTCAGTGTAGGTAATGGCAGTTCAACCCGTATAGCTTTTTGGCTACCTGGGCAGCCATGGCCACCAGGCGGCTACCAAAATTGATTCAGTGACGGTTGTCAAATCCAATTTGACAAAACAAAGTCGCCTGTATCTAAGTTAGCCGAGCGTTTTCATCTTCTCACCTTTGCTGAAATTGTCAAAGATTTCAATGTGGAAAAATCCTGGTGGATACGGTTGTATAGTTAGAGTTGTATATCTGGCAGCGGTGAGGCAGTCGCTCGGCAACGTCGCTGCACTGGACTGTCCAACGAATTGCAGATTAGTGCTGCATTGACAATACATAACCAATACGATTTGTTTTACACTTCTAAAAGTCGACACGTTTTTATATGTGTTTCACTCACTAACACATCAAGTTCGCTTCATTGGTGTCGTCATATGGCGCAATCAAATGTTATCATAAGCAAGTGACAGTTTCTCTTCTATAATTTACCAAGCGGTTCCCACGTTTATCACTCAACCCTTTGCATAAAATGATACCCGAAACTTTCGACTTTCAAACAGTGTAGTGAAATCAAAGAACATCTTTTCAATCACATCACAATAATCGAAAGAGAGGGTGATTAAAGAAAAACGGTCACTTGCTTATACGCCCTAATGAAAAATCAACCGAGATATGAATACTTGTTGATATAGAATGCTTTGAACGTGAGATTAAAGCGTGTAACATTATAACAGAGATCAATGTCACAACATGTTAGTTCGAAGTGTCGCTGTATTGATACTTATATGTTTTCTTAATATTCTTTATATTCTCTGACAATTGAGGCAATACTAAGTGTCAAGCATATAATAAAAAGGTTTTGACCAAAATGGCTACAAGAATTTTCGTGAGATTGATTGGATCATGTTTTCTATCACGTGTCTTAGAAATATTACACAGTAAGTATATCCAAAACATCGCATCAGCAAGTGACAGTTTCTCTTTGTTTATTTACACCTATCAACTTCATCCATGAAAATAAACAAGAAATCATGAACCAACAGTTGCTATTTGACAATAATGATAAAATATATAATCGCATTGCAGCAATGGGATACTAACCAAACTGACATTTACTGGTACGCCGTTTGAAAATTCACATTCAATGTTGATTCATTTTTATTTGTATGACTCATAAAATGTTCGTATTTTCAGGAATTGGAGACTAGCCAACAAAGTCATTCAATTGTTGAAAAGGCTTATGTCAGTTATCAAAATGAAAATGGAATATTAAAATTATAGAAAGTTTTAGCGGATATCTTATCTTCAATAAACTATATACAACAAATCATTTAAAAGTTCATATTTAAATGATGACATTTCATTCATAAATTCATATCCACCTCATATGAAAAAGCATTTTACATGATAATTAAAACTTTAAATCCATTAAAATCAAAACATTCTCATAAATTCACATTTATTTGTCTGACAATTAGAATGCAAGTGAATAATGAAAATAATTTGCACGCAAGCATCATGTGCAAAATATTTGAACTATTACCAAAGATAAACTCAAGATGGAATAGTATATGATTTTTCAAATACCATTCAAATTGGACCCCTAATAAAACCGGTTCACCTTCAGTTGCAGTTTAATTATTATTATAAACAAAACAACAAGCGTCGAATCGCTACATGCGTCTTAACTATGACAATGTTTGTTTACGTAAAATTATTCTTAAGTTGCAATATGAAAGAAATCGCGGTATTTTGCTGCTTATCGAGTGGATCTTGAAACAGGGAAGCAAGAATTAATTACAATTATTACTTAGAATCTCTATAATTTGTTATATTCTAATCTTACGAAGCATTAAAGTAAATGGAAGTAACAAAATATTGTGTGCGAGATATTTACATTTCCAATGTTTATCGACGCTTATTAACGAAGGGTCAACAACATTGCATTATTACTAAGTTCACTGGTTCACAATTATTGATTCAACATTTTTTGATGAACTGTATGAGACATTGTAATCAGTGCTATCACTACTGTAGAACACATGAAATTCATGAAAACATACACTTAATTCATAAAATGAGTGGTAAAACTGTTAATATTGAGTTGAAATTATGTTACATTTTACACATAGATTTTTATCGAAACACAGTAGACCGAATCAAGTGTTCTGCACATACATTTGTGCTGTACTCATTTCCACTAGAAAATGAAGTGTTTAACACATGTAGTTCGATTCAATAGCAAAACACATCACATCCAAAAGAACAACACATCAATGCCAAGTGAAAAATAATCTGATCTTGCATCTTAGTGAATTTTCCCATTAAATCTTAAAATAAATCGCGTTGGTTATGTGTTGAAATGAAAAATCATATAAAATTGAAGTGCAATTTACATATGAATCGATCGTACAAATTTTAATCAGTGTGTTTTCTGTGATCCTATCAGTGATGCTAGGTTCGCAGATTTTTTATGCAGGCTATAGTTATTTTTTCGATTATTACATAATGTTAAATGTTTTTGCATATATTATTTCCATTTCTGTAGATTATTACACACAATTGCCATAACGTTTATATTTTTTAATTCACTCGGCCCCAATTTTATCTGTCAAAATCTGCAAATTGAGCAGTTTTCCAGAATATTTTGAGTGTTGCTTACATTTCTAATTTTGATCTGGCACCTCTGGATCCTATTATTGTGTTTTGATTTTTCCCACATCGAAAACCTAATAAAACATAATTTTTCCCACATCAAAAACCTAATAGAATTAATGAAAGGTGAATAAGTATTATGTATTGTATCATATCTTGTTTCTTTTCAGTAACAAGATAATATTCTATGGAAAGCATATCACGAGCAACACAATGATTCCAATTTTAACTGCGAAGTTATTTCGATAGTTGTATCGAAGCTCGTTTACAATGGATGATTGCTAATTGAAAATTGATAACCTTCCTTTACATATTTTACGAAATGAAATGATTTTTGCACCTATAGTAGGTCGGATACTGAAGAAAGACAACTTATACATAGTATGTGATAAACCAATTTCGAGCATTTTGAAACCCTTGTGTAGATCGTGAACAGGATCTGTCTAGAGCAGCAATAAACTACATACTCTCATATGTCGTTTTCGCTTGATGAAAAACCTAGTTTCAACACTGTTGAACTAAAAATCAAGTCAGTTTCGATCCTGGTTTTTATATCAGGTTTGCTCAGATCCCCGTTTCTAAGTGCCAACACAGTTTCGTTAAAAGTGTTTCATGAAACTACCCTGGGTCAGTTTCAATTTTCTCAAATGAAAACGTCAACAGTAACAGTAAAAACGCGAATGGTGCTGTGTGTACAACTTTATTGGCCCGGTTCATTGCATATGGCACTAGTCTTACAAACCAATTGTATGTTCGAGCCTTGAAGGGTACTTGGGGTCAGTAGGCTTGCACTAATTCTTAACACTAAGAATCGGCCGCGAAATCAGTTGAACCAGAAAGGTCAAGTTCCATAAAAGGAATGTAATGCAAAGACTTTGCTATGGTTCTCCGTCTGACTTTATTACAGAGCGCCTGCTCAAAATTTACTCTGGGAGAGTGATGAGTGTTGCCCTTTTTATATCTTCCTATATTTTATTTTCCCAAGGTTCTATTCCAGTTCAGTAAACACCAACGTTCACATATGCGGTAGGTACAGGTTCTACATAACCCTAAGCGTGCCCTAAACGTACGCACTTTCTTTCAAAGTGGTTCTGCTCACTTTTGAAGTTATGTAGTGTAAAACCATAAATGTTCGGAATGTTTCGGTGAGTTGGGATAGTTCTCATATTCTCATCTGTAAATACTTTAAGAATATCACAGTACAAGTTTTGTGTGTTACTGTGTCTTTGTCAGAAAGTCTGCTCCTATTCCCGAATAAGAATATCCACCCTCAAGCTCGATCTTCTTCATCCCACGATCTTCATGATATCACTAATTTTCTCGCTCCCGTCCCTCTTACTGTCCCGCCCTCTTTTAAATTTTTTTCAATCACGTTTGATACAACATTGACTATCTCTCTTTTCTTCTTTTGCAAAATTAACAATCACCGCTTACCGAGGTCCGCTTTCACTGATGACCAGCATGCTAGCATGCTGACAGAAAAATACTGCCATTGTAAATACTTACCAACGTCACTAGGATCATTCATCATGTAGGAAACCATTACCGACCCCCACGTTTTAATGAAAATATCCTAGTTCGAAGTAGTTATAACAAATGCCCTCGACATTCTAGCCTAACACAATGTGCCTTATTAATTTAATGATTAAGTAAAGAACCTATTCTTGTGGTGTGATGATGCCTTTCTCTTGTCATTCAAACAATCTCATCAAAATATACTTTTTTCGTTAGGATAACTTCTGACAAGAATTTTTGGGTTCTGGAATGCGTGACGATTAAGTCCAATATTCGACAACATTCTCGAACCAAAAGTAATCTATGATACATTTGAAGGACCAGAATGACTTCTGTTAAAAGGTTCTTAATAAAAAAATATATTATATTTGAATTCAATGATTGGTTACTCTCTAAAAATAAGTGCGGATATAAGAAAGGCCGTTTTGTCGGTTAGGTCACTTATGCCAATATATCCCCGGAATCAGAAGCGATTGATTTTCGAACTTGATTCTCAACCCAATTGAAATTTTCAAACGAAGTTTGTTGGAATCGGTTTAGCCATCTCAAAGAAAATTATACGGAGAGTAAATGGACGAAATTATTCTCTTTGCTCATATTCCTCACAAAATTATTAAAACCATCGGATATCAATTTTAGCATTAGCATTAGCATTAGAGACCGCCCGTGTTTTGCTACTCCGTTATTGATCTGGACCAATTGAGATTGCAAAATGATTTTTTGAAGTAACATGTTTGGGAATAACACATTGTTTCACACTGTGCAAACTGTATTGAACCATGCATGCTGATCAATACCGACGCCGGCCACGTCCGAATGCAGATCTACTTGGGAGGGAAAGGATTGTTAGTTCGATGCATGTTGCTACTAAGAACCGAGGAATCCTCTGCATTCCCACATGCATCACAGGAAAGGATACTTTGTTAGTAAATGTTTTAATAATGTTATCATGTGTTTATTGCTCTGGGTAGCCGGCTACCAAGAATGTTTTTACGTATTATCGTTTTATGTGTTACTTTGTGCTGGCAATATAATGCACGAAACAGTCAATCTCCGAAATTCACAAAACTCCGGACAGCCGGCTGTCGAGTATTCAGTCACTCGTTTATGCATCTACCTTTCACGTTTTTTATAGTCATGCAAAAAAACACATGCGGATTGATAAAAAAAAGGTATCATCTCACTGCTAGGTGGATTAAGCACGTTTTTATAAATGAAACTACGTGATACAAAATAAACGAGCGAATAGGATTTAGACAAAAAAGTTGATTCATTGCATTGAAATATTCTAAACAGTTATTATAAAATCATTTTAAATCACCAAACAAAGGTCAACAGGTTTCACACGCGTCTTGATTCTTTATTATTTCCGCTTTATTATTTTAATTATTCATTAAAATTATTAATTGGTTATATTAGTTGATCTGGGCAGCCGGCTACCGAGAAAAATATTAATTTACTGTTTGAAATATTAATATCAAGTGTTTTTTACTATGTATTCAATATACCGATATATGTTATCTCTGTTATTAAATTTGTAATATAAACGGATTTGCGCAATGGTTGATCCTTATCATTCATCTTACAATCCTGAAAGACATCAATAACATGGAAGAAGAAATCATTCCTAATAAAACTTTTCTCCGAAGCTAGACGGAAATTGATAGATTGAATAAAGAGATGATTTAGTAAAATAGAGTAATCAGAAGTAAAACATTGAAAATATCTGATAACTGAAAGGAAAAAGAAACTCCTGCAATTGTCGCCTTTTACGACATGGAAGCAGGAACCCAGTGGATCTATTCTTGGTTCATTTTTTTTCCGCCGGATTCCACACGGCATCTAGGCTGGTACAGTCCGGAGAGAGCTAATAGGTACTATCAATCTCCTAGTGGACCCCAGCCCCTTATTAAAACCATCGGATATCAATTATACATTTACTTATAAATGCCACTGGAACATTTTATAACAAACATCATACAGTTTTAATTGTTTCAATATAATATCCTCCAAGTTTTAGTAACTCTGATTAGGGGAAAGTTGAAAATTTCGAAATTTTTATTGACTTTGCATATATTTCCCAAAAGTAGTGAAACTATCAGAAATCAATGATGCAGATTTCTTAAACAATGCACTAGGAACATTTAATGACGAATGGTGTATAGATTAGATTATTAAAACTCTTATCCTCCAAGTTTTAGTAGCTCTGATCAGGGGTAATTTGGAAATTTCGAAATTTTTATTGATTTTCCATATATTTCACAAAAGTAGTGAAACTATCAGAAATCAATGATGCAGATTTCTTAAACAATGCTCTAGGAACATTTAATGACGAATGGTGTATAGATTAGATCATTAAAACTCTTATCCTCCAAGTTTTAGTAACTCTGATCAGGGGAAAGTTGAAAATTTCGAAATTTTTATTGACTTTCCATATATTTCACAAAAGTAGTGAAACTATCAGAAATCAATGATGCAGATTTCTTAAACAATGCTCTAGGAACATTTATTGACGAATGGTGTATAGATTAGATTATTAAAACTCTTATCCTCCAAGTTTTAGTAACTCTGATCAGGGGAACGTTGAAAATTTCGAAATTTTTATTGACTTTGCATATATTTCACAAAAGTAGTGAAACTATCAGAAATCAATGATGCAGATTTCTTAAACAATGCTCTAGGAACATTTAATGATGAATGGTGTATAGATTAGATTATTAAAACTCTTATCCTCCAAGTTTTAGTAACTCTGATCAGGGGAACGTTGAAAATTTCGAAATTTTTATTGACTTTGCATATATTTCACAAAAGTAGTGAAACTATCAGAAATCAATGATGCAGATTTCTTAAACAATGCTCTAGGAACATTTAATGACGAATGGTGTATAGATTAGATCATTAAAACTCTTATCCTCCAAGTTTTAGTAACTCTGATCAGGGGAAAGTTGAAAATTTCGAAATTTTTATTGACTTTCCATATATTTCACAAAAGTAGTGAAACTATCAGAAATCTATGATGCAGATTTCTTAAACAATGCTCTAGGAACATTTAATGACGAATGGTGTATAGATTAGATCATTAAAACTCTTATCCTCCAAGTTAGAGTAACTCTGATCAGGGGAAAGTTGAAAATTTCGAAATTTTTATTGACTTTGCATATATTTCACAAAAGTAGTGAAACTATCAGAAATCAATGATGCAGATTTCTTAAACAATGCTCTAGGAACATTTAATGACGAATGGTGTATAGATTAGATCATTAAAACTCTTATCCTCCAAGTTATAGTAACTCTGATCAGGGGAAAGTTGAAAATTTCGAAATTTTTATTGACTTTCCATATATTTCACAAAAGTAGTGAAACTATCAGAAATCAATGATGCAAATTTCTTAAACAATGCTCTAGGAACATTTAATGACGAATGGTGTATAGATTAGATCATTAAAACTCTTATCCTCCAAGTTTTAGTAACTCTGATCAGGGGAAAGTTGGAAATTTCGAAATTTTTATTGACTTTGCATATATTTCACAAAAGTAGTGAAACTATCAGAAATCAATGATGCAGATTTCTTAAACAATGCTCTAGGAACATTTAATGACGAATGGTGTATAGATTAGATTATTAAAACTCTTATCCTCCAAGCTTTAGTAACTCTGATCAGGGGAAAGTTGAAAATTTCGAAATTTTTGTTTGACTTTCCATATATTTCACAAAAGTAGTGAAACTATCAGAAATCAATGATGCAGATTTCTTAAAGAATGCTCTAGGAACATTTAATGACGAATGGTGTATAGATTAGATTATTAAAACTCTTATCCTCCAAGTTTTAGTAGCTCTGATCAGGGGAAATTTGGAAATTTCGAAATTTTTATTGACTTTCCATATATTTCACAAATGAGTAGTGAAACTATCAGAAATCAATGATGCAGATTTCTTAAACAATGCTCTAGGAATATTTAATGACGAATGGTGTATAGATTAGATCATTAAAACTCTTATCCTCCAAGTTTTAGTAACTCTGATCAGGAGAAAGTTGGAAATTTCGAAATTTTTATTGACTTTGCATATATTTCACAAAAGTAGTGAAACTATCAGAAATCAATGATGCAGATTTCTTAAACAATGCTCTAGGAACATTTAATGATGAATGGTGTATAGATTAGATTATTAAAACTCTTATCCTCCAAGTTTTAGTAACTCTGATCAGGGGAACGTTGAAAATTTCGAAATTTTTATTGACTTTGCATATATTTCACAAAAGTAGTGAAACTATCAGAAATCAATGATGCAGATTTCTTAAACAATGCTCTAGGAACATTTAATGACGAATGGTGTATAGATTAGATTATTAAAACTCTTATCCTCCAAGTTTTAGTAACTCTGATCAGGGGAAAGTTGAAAATTTCGAAATTTTTATTGACTTTGCATATATTTCACAAATATAGTGAAACTATCAGAAATCAATGATGCAGATTTCTTAAACAATGCTCTAGGAACATTTAATGACGAATGGTGTATAGATTAGATTATTAAAACTCTTATCCTCCAAGTTTTAGTAACTCTGATCAGGGGAAAGTTGAAAATTTCGAAATTTTTATTGACTTTCCATATATTTCACAAAAGTAGTGAAACTATCAGAAATCAATGATGCAGATTTCTTAAACAATGCTCTAGGAACATTTAATGACGAATGGTGTATAGATTAGATCATTAAAACTCTTATCCTCCAAGTTTTAGTAACTCTGATCAGGGGAAAGTTGAAAATTTCGAAATTTTTATTGACTTTGCATATATTTCACAAAAGTAGTGAAACTATCAGAAATCAATGATGCAGATTTCTTAAACAATGCTCTAGGAACATTTAATGACGAATGGTGTATAGATTAGATCATTAAAACTCTTATCCTCCAAGTTAGAGTAACTCTGATCAGGGGAAAGTTGAAAATTTCGAAATTTTTATTGACTTTGCATATATTTCACAAAAGTAGTGAAACTATCAGAAATCAATGATGCAGATTTCTTAAACAATGCTCTAGGAACATTTAATGACGAATGGTGTATAGATTAGATCATTAAAACTCTTATCCTCCAAGTTTTAGTACCTCTGATCAGGGGAAAGTTGAAAATTTCGAAATTTTTATTGACTTTGCATATATTTCACAAAAGTAGTGAAACTATCAGAAATCAATTATGCAGATTTCTTAAACAATGCTCTAGGAACATTTAATGACGAATGGTGTATAGATTAGATCATTAAAACTCTTATCCTCCAAGTTTTAGTAACTCTGATCAGGGGAAAGTTGAAAATTTCGAAATTTTTATTGACTTTGCATATATTTCACAAAAGTAGTGAAACTATCAGAAATCAATGATGCAGATTTCTTAAACAATGCTCTAGGAATATTTAATGACGAATGGTGTATAGATTAGATCATTAAAACTCTTATCCTCCAAGTTAGAGTAACTCTGATCAGGGGAAAGTTGAAAATTTCGAAATTTTTATTGACTTTCCATATATTTCACAAAAGTAGTGAAACTATCAGAAATCAATGATGCAGATTTCTTAAACAATGCTCTAGAAACATTTAATGACGAATGGTGTATAGATTAGATTATTAAAACTCTTATCCTCCAAGTTTTAGTAACTCTGATCAGGGGAAAGTTGAAAATTTCGAAATTTTTATTGACTTTGCATATATTTCACAAAAGTAGTGAAACTATCAGAAATCAATGATGCAGATTTCTTAAACAATGCTCTAGGAACATTTAATGACGAATGGTGTATAGATAAGATTATTAAAACTCTTATCCTCCAAGTTTTAGTAACTCTGATCAGGGGAAAGTTGAAAATTTCGAAATTTTTATTGACTTTGCATATATTTCACAAAAGTAGTGAAACTATCAGAAATTAATGATGCAGATTTCTTAAACAATGCTCTAGAAACATTTAATGACGAATGGTGTATAGATTAGATTATTAAAACTCTTATCCTCCAAGTTTTATTTACTTTGATTAGGGAAAATTGTAACATTGGCGATATTTTTATGATTTCTTATATTTCTCACAAAATTATTAAAACCATCGGAAATCAATGATACTGATTTGCTTAAAAATGCCATTAGAACAGTTTATAATAAACAGTGAATAGTTTCAATCGTTGAAACTCCTATCCTCTATGTTTTAATAACTGCGTTTGCGATCGTTTTTATATACGTCTCAATATAAGTTATCATTATAAATAATTTTATTCAAAATCTTCTATTAATGTTCAATAAAAGTCGAGAGTTTAATATTATCTATGACTTCTAATAATTATTTGTTTTAATAAAACCACTGAAAACTTTTTCTCTAACATCTTGTAGTTATCCTCCAAAGCCCTACAACGATTATATTCCCTTTGTAAGGTTCTTCCATGAGAAAATTCAAATTTATGATTTGACGAAATCTTATGCGAAAAATTCGAATAGAAATATGTGTTTTTGTAGAAAATTGTACAAATTTTCAATTCCCGTGCATTATTTGACGATTAAATGCACAGGAAGCTTATCCTCTGTCGATTTGTAGCTATCCTCTAAAACCTTACAACAGCATAAAAAATTTTTGGAGGATAAATAGAGGATAGCTACAAACCGCTCAGATAGATGAAGTATAGAACGTAGAACATGGAGGGATGATTTACAGGACTCAAGCTGGGAGCTTTTATACTCAGCACCACCGTACGTGAAGACGGTTAGTTGATTTTAGGAGCAATTCGTACTGACTTGTGCGGAGAAATAGTACATCTTGAGGAAGCATGAGAGACAGAAGTTTCAGTTGTGTAATATGATGTGGGAAATGTATTTAAAACTAATGGCCTCATTCCACTTCTAGTTTGAGATTAAAGAAGTAAATATATCAGATGAGCATATAGAAGCAAACCATGCAACTGCAGCTTGTGTGATTGATATTTCCCAAGCGTGATACTAAGCGTTGAGAGTTAGTTCAAGTATTATAATGCGTGTAACCTGATTCAGTTGTAAGTTGCATTTTGCATCTTCAAACTACATACTCGTCGCCGGAGACTTTATCAAGGATAAAGTTTATACATATTTTTCATTACAAAGGCTTCAATTTGGATTCGAGTCCAAGTCCAATCAATCACTATACGACCAACATATATTTTCAACGTAATGGTGCAATCTTACCTTACCCATTAAATTACATATGAACTTGTTCTTCGTTAACCATTTTTTTCAAGATATATTTATTAAGGCCAGAGGAGGTGGAACAGATTTCACCCATGTGTGAAGTGAAAAATTGTTGCACGTAAATTGGCGGGGTGAGGGGGGTCCTATGTTGAAGAGAAGTGAAAACAACCGCATCTTTAGGTGTAGAATTCCACACCAAGACATTTTCCAGGTGCGGCGTTCAGTATACTCCCAATAGGATTTCCGCCGCCCCTGATTAAGGCATACTAAATTAGTTCTATGATGTCCAAGACAATTTTTTTCATTATTTAAGACTAGAATAACTTAATATTTGTTACATTTCTTATTAGATTTGGTTTGCGGTGAATAACCCTAGGCAGGCCCGTACCCAAGATTTAGTTTCGGGAGAGGCCAGTTGATTTCACGCGTTCCGGAAGCACCAGAAAAAGCGGTTAAAAACATCGGAATGGAACTCACACTGATTTTGCAGGTTTGGCTTGGCCTATTTTACGAACGTATATTCAAATGGAAGGTGTTATTATCCCGTATGACATTTAATTTAATCAAGATGCGACTTCTTGGTCCGGAAATACAGGGAAAAAATACTCTTGCTAGTTGTTTTTGATATAAACTGAGATTTATCGATTTCCGATTTTCGGTTCCGGAAATAGTGGCCCAAAAACTCTCAAACAGAAGGCACGTATATTTATCTGAGATGACTTGGCTGATTTCCCCAAATGATAAGTTGAAAGAAATTCATCAAAATTTAATAGCCTTTGTCAGAAAAATCTGGAGGTGGAGTCCTCATAGTCATTAACTCTTGCTTTACTCCAAAGCTCATCTTCAAAATTACATAGACCTCTGCAATCAACTCAACATAGCCATAAATGCAGCACATGAAGAATATAAACGCAAAATTGAAAACGAAATTTAAACTTGTCCTAAGAATTTTTTTAACTACACGAAAATTAAACTAAAAAGCAACAATTTTCCATCTCAAATGCATCTCGACGGACATGTGAAAAAATAGTACATCTACAATTTGCAAACTTTTTTCAGTAAGTATATACATCGTATTCAGAATCTGACCGTGACTGTGAATACTTTTCTTTCATACCTGCATTTTCCAACTCCATCTCTGTAAACTATCTATCAGAACATGATATTTCGACAGCACTGATAAACTTAGACGCCTCACAAGGGCCTGGACCTGACAGTATACCACCAATATTCTTAAAAAATCTAGCAGAAGAACTCACACTACCACTACAACTATTTTTTAACTTATCACTTAATAAATGTACTTTTCCTAAAGCATGGAAATCTTCTTTTCTTGTACCAATATTTAAATCTGGTTCAAAATCTAACATTTGGAACTACCGTGGAATAGCCATTATCTCTTGCATTCCCAAACTATTTGAAAAAATTGTAAACGAAAAATTTTTCCAACAACTGAAGAAATGAATAACTAACAAACAGCATGGCTTTTTCAAAGGCCGCCCAACTACAACAAATCTCCTTGAATTTGTGACATTCACTCTGAACGCAATGGATGCTGGCAACCACGTAGAAACGCTTTACACCGACTTTAGTAAATATTTCGACCGTACTGACACACCATTACTTCTATACACACTACAAAAATATGGCATAGAACATAGCCTTCTGGAATGGCTTGAATCATACTTAACGAATCGTGTACAAGTAGTTCGCTTCCAAAACATAAACTCTGAACCAATTAATGTAACATCTGGCGTACCTCAGAGCTCTAACCTAGGGCCTCTTCTTTTCATTTTAAATATAAACGACATTTCCTTCATACTCAAAAATCTAAAAGTGCTGATATATGAAGACGACATAAAACTCTGTATTAACGACGCTGTAATATTACAGAACGAAATC
Organism: Malaya genurostris; assembly: GCF_030247185.1. Taxonomy (NCBI): domain Eukaryota; kingdom Metazoa; phylum Arthropoda; class Insecta; order Diptera; family Culicidae; genus Malaya; species Malaya genurostris. The sequence goes on from NC_080571.1 coordinate 109,223,836, forward strand.
AATCTATTCCACATTTGGTGCTGCAAAAGTCTACTTTAACTTAATGTAAAAAAATGCAACTCAATAACTTTCAGTAGGAAAAACGAAACCTATTCTGTAGACATATTTTTAGGTAATCAAATAGTAGAAAAAAGTAAAATTGTATGAGATTTAGGTGTAATCATGGACTCCAAACTAACATTTGTGGAATATTATAACACAATAATCAACAAAGCAAACAGTATGCTGGGCTTTATCAAACGCTTCAGTCATAATTTCCAAGACCCATATACTATAAAATTGCTATATAGTACATATGTCAGACCCATCTTGGAACATTGCAGCCTAGTATGGAATCCATATAACATCATTCACGCAACGCATTGAATCGATACAAAAACAATTTCTTTTATATGCACTTCGTAAATGAAACTGGACAGCATTTCCTCTACCATCATATGAAGCACGCTGCATGCTCATCAATATACAAACACTTAAAAAACGCCGCGACTTTGCAAAGCTTTATTTTATCAGCGACATTATTTTTCAAAGCATTCAATCAGCTCCATTATTATCGCAATTAAATTTTTATATACCTAGCCGTCAACTACGTTTCTGGAAATTATTTTTAGAAAAACATGCTAGAACAAATTATGCAAAATACAGTCCAGTCAATCGAATAATGCGCCATTACAATCAATACTGCGAACATCTTGCCTTACTATGTCAAAAAATAAAATAAAATCTCAGCTTTGTCGTAGAAATAATGCGTAGTATGTAAGTGAACATTGTAAACAATTTATATGTAGTCTACATTCGCTTGACGAAATAAATAAATAAATAGATAGAATGGGTTCAAGTTAAAGGTTTCATCCGAATCCGGCTTCTGGTTACAGAAATACATAATTTTGAGTACTCAACATCTCAAACAATAGTTATACACGTTTATATTGCAGAGTCGGTAGGTTGATGAGGGCACAGCGATTCTCGTAACGTCATAATTGAAGACGATTTAGCCAAGATCGATATGAACATGAGCCAAAAATGTATTCACGAATACTGCGTACTAGTGCAATGTAATGTTTCTTGAGACAATAAACATAGAAAAAACTTGCACAGAAGCAGGCAGAGCTCGCGATAGAGAATTATGCTCACGTTTTTAACAGATAGATTTCTTACAACTTGAAGTGTTGAATATTGAGTATTCAAATAAGATTGGTGACTGTCCTCGAGATCTGGTTATTGTATTATAGTTCTTAACGTCCATTTATAGAGCACAACAATCCACAAGACTTGATGGATTTTGAGAGCTGGTCAGATTTGTGGAGAACGGAAAACATCTTCTAAATGTGTAGGTCATATTAATGGATGACCATACAAACTTACTTTGGCTATACTGGTTTCGGTTTCAGATTCCGGAAGTGGTCTGAAATTCCAACAAGAAAATGACATCAATTTCTCAGAGATGATTGGAGGAACAGAAAATAGCTCGAAGAAGCCAATTCAGGTGAATAAGGTGGATCTTTCCGACCCATTGAGTCTTCTTTGAGACACTCGTACTGCCTGGAAAGCGCTCGTGCTGACTTCAGTCCATTGTCAGGTAATCATTCTATTCTATGTTATATAACAAAGGATTGAGCCAAACATTCATTCGAAGTGCGCTTGCATTTGTCGTTTTAGTCCTAACATGTATGTGCGACATCCAGCGGTAGGATATCTTACTCATCTGTAGAATCTTTCCGGTTATCGAGTACAATTTTATATATTATTATTGTTATTATTGTCGTTTATTATCCTCCTAGTTTAACATTGACAGTAGTTTTGACACTGTCAGTAGCGATGAAGTCACCACGACCGCCACGAAACACTTAAAACCACTATCTCACAGTGTAATCTGCAGGATCAACAGCCCCATGATATTAATCAAACTTTTTTTGTTTCCATTTTTTGATTTCGGAAAGGGCCCCCCCTTCAGGTACGTGTCTGATCCTGGGGGATCTGGCCGCCAGCTGGTGGCTGGTAGTGAGGAACTTTTCAGGTGACGCTGGTAGGTATCGATGGTGACCGGACTGCTTTTTTTCACGTGAGCTCGCCAGAATACTGTAAGTTTGGCAAGGAATGTTCAGCTGCGGATTGAACTAAAAACTTTTTATCACTAGCAAAACGAAAAGCTCACAAATGACTAGCAATAATTTGGCGTTGCTATACTATCCCTACAGTCGGGAAATATTACCGTGGCACCGCAACCTTAAGGTGCAGTATTCCGACGATGAATGTTAAGTGGGTAAATAGGTCAATTTTTCTATTCAGTGAACAATGAAATGGTCCGGACTTCATGTCTTTACGTTGTAGAAGGCGCCTAACCGAACCGATAAACAGAATACCGTGGCAATGCATATGGCGCTGGTCTTACAAGCCAGTTGTCGTGTGTTCGAGTCCCGACCTGGAATTTTCTTCAGGAATATACGGTATAGCGTGAAGGGTTAGTCGATGCCTTTCACGCAGACCACCTGGGTTCGTTTCCAGAAAACTTTTCTGGCGCGAACCGACGAACGATCCTAAAGTTAAAACCTCTATAATTGAACCAAAAAAAAGATGTTGTTTTTGTGGTTTTTGTAAATCCATCAAACCCTTCAGCACTTCACTCATTAGAAAAATTCTGGGTGATTATAAAGGACAGGTTTCAGGTATTTGAATCCAACATACACCCGAAAATCTGTTTCAATCCACCTAGTAGTGTAATGATACCTTTCTCATATCAACCATACCATCATATATAATACTGGGGTATTTTTCAAAATGATTTTCGGTTTTTGAAAGTATAATCGGAATCGGTTTAGTTGAGCGTTTACTGATAATGACTACCGATTGGAGTAGTTTCGAGACCGATTTAGAAAATTGTTTACGCTTGTTGTTTCGTCCCTTTAATATAAATTTCTAACACACTTTACCCTATAACTATTACTTGTACCGGTAGTAGGATCCGGATGAAATTTAGGAATTCCGTATGGGATAACAGGATAGCCGAAATCAGTTTGTTTGACCGTCTACTAATAATGACGATCGATTGGGCCAATTTAGAAAAAAATTTACGTATTTTGTTTATCCCATGTTAGTGATGGTATAAAACTCTCAACACATTTTACCCTATTTTTCCAAATGAGATTTAGAAGTTTTATGTAGGGTCATAAGACCATTTATTTGAATGTAAGTTTGTAAAAAACGGTTAAGGAGAAAAGTGAGTAGGTAATTTGAAATTGGAATTTTGATGCCAATAATTTCGGAACCGGAAGTCGGATCCAAATGAAATTTAGAAGTTTGGTAAAAGACTTTTAGACCATTTATTTGAATCTAAGTAAAATTCGGTCATGCCATTTTTGAGAAAGGTAAGTACACATAATTTCATTTTTTTGCACATCTACCCCACAACTCCAGAATCGGAGCAATATCCAGGAATTTTGTATGAGACCATTAGAAATTTCATTTGAATTTAAGTTAGTAAAAATCGGTTCAGCCATCTCCGAGTTCTTGCAAAAAACGTTACATACACACATACGCACATACACATTCAGACATTTGCGTGCTCGACGAACTGAGTCGAATGGTATATGACACTCGACTCTCCGTTCGGGTAACGGATTTGCCTTTCTTATATATAAAGCCATTGTTGGAAAAACGGAAAAACCGAACCAATCGACTCAGCTCGACCAGAACGGAAAATGTCTGTGTGTGTATGCGCAAGTTTCTCGAAGATGGCTGAACCGATTTTAACAAGCCTAGGCTCGTTTGAAAGCTTTTGTTAGATCATTGATCAAGTTCGAAGATCAAATGGCTGTGACTTTTGGTCCCGGAGATATGATGATATAAGTGACGTAACCGACAAAGCATTCTTTTTCATTTAGGGGCAAGCCTAATTTTGTGCTTAGAGCACATAACCGTGTTGAATTTTGTTTACGTTTCGTCTTAGACTCATCAGTGAATAGCAGTTCAAATTAAACTGCCTAATTCAGAACTCGTTTTGTTTTGTTTTTTTGTTTATTATCACTCTAATATATATAAGGGTACTAATATTTTTAATTACCTTTAATATCGTGAAGCGCTAGTTCGCAAAAGTTTAAGCACCTCGAAAAAAGTCCCCACGCAAAATTTGAACTAAATCAAATATCGCGGATATGCGGTTAAGGTTTAAAAATTTTCGAAAAAATTTTTTAACAGAAAAAATTTTTGTTTGGATTACACCAGATTTGGATGTTTCATGCATTTCTAAAACATATGGCATCAACAAAAAAAATTCTTCCATTTTGCGGTCTACTCAGACTTCTGGATTTCCGAAGTCTCAAAGTCGATTTTTACAAAAAAAAAATATTTTTTTTTCAGATTATACCAGATCTAGACGTTTCATGCATTTCTAAGATATTTGGCTTCGAAAAATTTTTTTCTTTAGTTTTGAATTTTTTTATGCGAATTTCCGAAGTTACGCAGTTTTTTACGCGGATTTCCGAAGTTACGCGGTTTTTTTGTGCGTTTTTTTTACGTATCCCTCGCGTAAGAAGAAACCTCAGCATTTTGAAATCAGTTCTTCGAGGTATATAAAAAATTAAAGTGTTCCTCTTAGCTTCTGTAATGCATGAAGAGTGTCAAGAAATTCCTAATTTCTTATCAATCGCATAAATGACTTTGAAATGCACGCATATTTTCAAGTAAACGATTCCAACCAGTGCGGTAGAATTTCATTTTCAATCGAATAATATAAGATGACAATGAAATTTATGGCCACTGACCGTCAGAATATTCCTACTAATTCATTTGACTTTTGCTGCCATTTTCAAGTGATGCTTCGAGAATTCATCGTCAGTTGAATGATCGTACCTAGTCATTTGAAGTTTTGCTTGCTCAGTTTCAAGTACCAAGTAGTCTAGCTGCTTCATTGTCTTCGCTCTTGGTAGTGAGCAAGTTCGAATGAATAGAATTATAAATGGAGTAAAGTATTAAAAATGAAAACCGAAGGAGGAAATTATTAATTTATATGTATTATCTAATTGATATTTATCAATTATCTTGAACCAATTAAATAATTCATCTATTATCTTGAACCAATTAAAATGTTTATATGAACCTCATTCCAAGGCCGCCCTCACACTATTGAAAGAGATATTTTGTTACTTCAAGATATCAACTGACTGGTTAATCCTTTCACGACCATAAGATGTGCAGGACGAAATATGTCAGTACAAGACAATACTTTAGCTATTGGGGGTGTAAATTAAGAGAATATCACCAGAAAAACATAGAAGGGTGCATAAGTTTCCTATAATTTCATGGGAAATATTTTTCCCTATGATTCTTAGAAATAAATAAAATAAGTGATGAGTTTGTTATATCGCAATTTAATTTATTGATTTAATTGCTTTAACTATCAGAATAGTAAAATAAATAGTTAGTTATGGCATTCTACAAAACGATTATATGTACCTGTGGACGTTGCACATAGCACATTTATTATGTGTTCTATTTTCTATACGTCATTTTGCACAAACTTTTTAGTGCAATAATGATTGATAGTTTTTTTTACTTATTCGTTCAGAAACACATTTGTCGCCTTGGAAAAACGTTTTCTTTAACATTCAGTAAAAAAAAACATAGATTTTTTTTTTTCATAAATACGTTTATTTCTTAAGGCAGTTTACATAAGTTTTTCTTCGCCGTAGCATCACTTTTACATAATATTCTTATCCTAATTTAATTCTAACATAGTCACAACGTTTTGAATTTATTAAAACATATTCTCTTATAGCTTAAATATCATCTTAGGTAACTCGTCATTAATTATGAAATCTACTCGGAAATATTATTTGAACCAAATGATTAACTTCTATAAATTATAAAATAAGCTGTTATTTTCAGAACTTTTGTTGATAATTTCATACACTGTTTCGAGTTTGTTTGTATCATTACATTATTTTTATTCTAATTTAGCTATTGGTTGAACTCATGGACGCAGCTGGGATCAGAGCTAAGTCTTAAAAGGGGCCTTTATTAAATTGAAACTCCAATTTTCTTTATGAAATGATAAATAAGTTTCATGTATGAAAGGTCACGACAAGCAAGAATGTCTCGAACTGGGATATTGGATAGTCTACCTTGGGTACGCAAAGAATTTATTAGTTGAGATCTGACATCACGATACTCCACGCATGTCCAAACGACATGATCAATATCCCGATAACCTTCTCCGCAAGCACAATGATTAGTCTCGGAGAGCCCAATTCGAAGGAGATGTGCATCTAACGTGTAGTGATTGGACATGAGTCTGGACATCACACGAATGAAATCCCTACTCACATCCAGTCCCCTGAACCATGCCTTTGTCGATATATTCGGAATAATTGAGTGCATCCACCGACCCAGATCATCTCTATCCCAAGAAGCTTGCCAGCTGGCAAGTGTTCTTTGGCGAGACGAGCTATAGAATTCGTTGAAAGCAATCGGTCGCTCATAAATTTCACCCTCAATAGCACCACGTTTGGCTAAAATATCGGCTCTTTCATTGCCAGGAATGGAGCAATGAGCCGGGACCCAGACTATAGTGATTAGATAATTATTGTTCAATATGTCGTTCAGGCACTGTTTTATTTTGCCCAGGAAAAACGGTTCAGTCTTGCCAGTCATGTTTGAGCGAATGGCTTCAATTGCACTCAGACTATCTGTGAAGAGGAAATAATGGTTTGGAGATAATGTGACGATTACACTCAAACTATAATGAACTGCTGCTAGCTCTGCTATATAAACAGATGCAGGTTCTTGAAGCCTAAATGAGGCCGAAACATTATTGTTGAACATACTAAACCCTGTCGCTTCTTCAATTCGCGATCCGTCCGTGTAAAACATTTTCTCAGAGTCAATATGCCTGAACTTACTTGAAAATATTTTTGGGATTTCCGTCGAGCGTAGGTGATCCGGGATTCCACGCACTTCGCGCTGCATGGATGTGTCGAAAAATAAAGTTGAGTCAGGGACATTGAGGAGGCTGACATGGATAGGAATATATCTTGAAGGGTTGATTTCCTGTGACATATGGTTAAAATATACTGTCATGAATTTTGTTTGAGATCGAAGCTCGACTAGTCGTTCGAAATTATTAATTACCATGGAATTCAGCACCTCACATCTTATTAGCAGGCGTGATGAAAGCTCCCAAAATCGATCTTTTAATGGAAGAACTCCCGCCAGAACTTCAAGACTCATTGTATGTGTTGAATGCATGCAGCCTAAGGCAATTCGCAAACAACGGTACTGAATTCGCTCAAGTTTGATAATATGAGAGTTTGCAGCGGAACGAAAACAAACGCATCCATATTCCATCACTGAAAGTATCGTTGTTTGATACAATTTTATTAGATCTTGCGGATGAGCACCCCACCAAGATCCTGTTATTGTTCGAAGAAAATTTACTCTTTGTTGGCATTTCGTTATCAGATACCTAATGTGTCCTCCCCACTTGCATTTGGAATCGAACCACACCCCGAGGTATTTAAAAGTTAAAACCTGTTGGATCATTCTTCCCATCATATGGAGCTGAAGCTGCGCGGGATCATGCTTTCTTGAAAAGACTACTAACTCTGTTTTCTCCGCAGAGAATTCGATACCAAGATGAACAGCCCAAACGGACAAGTTATCTAAGGTATCTTGCAATGGTTTATGCAGATCAATAGCTTTGGGTCCAGTAACTGAAACCACGCCATCATCTGCCAATTGTCTTAGTGTACATGGGGTTACAAGACAGCTGTCAATGTCATTCACGTAAAAATTATAAAGGAGCGGACTGAGGCATGAGCCTTGCGGTAGACCCATGTAGCTAATTCTGAATGTTGTCAAATCGCCATATGAAAAATGCATGCGTTTCTCTGACAAAAGGTTGTGCAAATAATTATTTATAACCGCTGGGAGTCCATGTTGGTGGAGCTTGTCTGAAAGAACATCAATGGAAACTGAATCAAATGCTCCTTTAATGTCTAAAAATACAGATGCCATTTGTTGCTTTTGAGCGAAGGCAATTTGGATGTCAGACGAAAGTAATGCAAGGCAATCATTCGTCCCTTTATTTCTACGGAAGCCAAACTGAGTATCTGACAACAAACCGTTCGTCTCGACCCAAGTGTCGAGACGTCGTAGAATAATTTTTTCGAACAATTTTCTGATGCAGGACAACATCGCAATGGGTCTATATGAGTTGTGATTGGAAGCTGGTTTCCCCGGCTTTTGAATGGCGATAACTTTCACTTGTCTCCAGTCAGGTGGAACAATATTTTGCTCAAGAAACTTGTTGAACAATTCCAACAAACGTCTTTTTGCGAGGTCGGGCAGATTCTTCACCAAGTTGAATTTAATTCTGTCCAACCCAGGAGCGTTATTGTTACAAGACAAGAGTGCTATAGAAAATTCCATCATTGAAAATGGGTTATTAATAAAACCATTATTTGGAGGAGATTCCCTTATAATGCTCTGCGTAGGAACAGAATCTGGGCAAACTTTCCTAGCAAAGTCAAATATCCATCGGTTCGAGTATTCATCACTCTCATTGCCCACGTTACGATTCCTCATTCGTCTGGCCGTGTTCCAAAGAGTGCTCATTGAGGTTTCTCTTGACAAACCTTCGACAAAATGTCTCCAATAGCTACATTTTTTGGCTCGAAGTATGCTCTTGTACTTGGTTTCTAAAGCCATAAGTTTTTCAAAATTCTGAGGAGTTCCTCCTCCCCGTTTTAGAAACGTCTTACAAGCATTTTGTTTTGCGAGTTTAGCCTCTGAGCACTCTTTGTCCCACCAGGGGTTGGGAGGCCTTCTGTTAGTCGTTGGCCCAGGAAAGCGTTTAGTTTGGGATTGTTCTGCTGCCTCCAGAATCGAACAAATGAGGAAGTCATATTCTTCAAGTGGAGGGAGCTCTTCCATTGAATTCAAAATACTAGAGATACTACTTTGGTATTTAATCCAGTCGATATTTTTTGTCAAATCATATGGAATACTAGCTGAAGTAGCAATGCAATTGCTATTGCTAATTGAGATGATGATTGGTAAATGATCGCTACCGTGTAAATCAGGCAATATTTTCCAGGTGCAATCTAGTCGAATTGATGTTGAGCAAAGAGATAGATCTAATGCACTTGGGCGTGCGGGAGGTCTTGGGATCCGTGTCATGCTACCCATATTTAATACCGTCATGCTAAAATTGTCACAAATGTTTTGTATTAAAGATGATCTGCTATCATTGTAAACGGAACCCCACATCATTCCGTGCGAATTTAAATCCCCCAGAATCAATCGTGGAGCAGGAAGGGCTTCAACCATTTCATTAAGCTGTCGCTGTCCAACTTGTGCTTTTGGAGGAATATAAACCGAAGCTATGCAAATATCTTTGCCTTTAATGTTTATTTGGCAAGCAATAACTTCTATACTAGAAGTTGAAGGGATGTTTAATCTATAAAAGGAATAGCATTTCTTAATTCCCAAAAGCACTCCACCATACGGAGAGTCTCTATCGAGACGTATAATGTTAAAATCATTAAAATTTAAAGCTATGTTTGAAGTAAGCCATGTTTCGCATAAAGCAAATACATCACATTTTTGGCTATGCAATAAAATTTTAAATGAATCAAGTTTTGGCATTATACTTCGACAATTCCACTGCAGGACAGTGGTTGTATCATTTGCGGCGGGTGATAAATTATCCATCAAAAGATACAAAACCTGAGACAATTGGCCATTGAGCTGATAACTGCTTCAAAAAATTTCTAGCTATTGGAAGGAATGCCATTATGAGGGTCTTTAAGGGTTCAGATATATTGAATGCTGAGAAAATCCATTCAACAATTTCCGAAAACTTCAGTAATCCTGTTGGTGGCTGTGAAATAGAGCCCGCAGGATTATTACCTTTTTCTGTGCTAGATCCTGGATTGGTTTGTGAATTTGACAAACCAGGAGGCACAGTCTTTGGTTTTGACTTTTTTTGTTTAACACGGGGATCTTTTTTTGAAGATGAAATTTTAGGTGTCTTTTTTGGTAATTTGGAAGAAGACTTCTTTCTCTTAACTGACCCTTGGGTAGTGATAAACGAATTACCTTCACTATTTTCGTCAGAGTCAGAGTCCTCTGGTTCCTCTAGATTTGAAAACCCGTTTTCGGTTTCCAAAGGGGGGACATCAATGACCGTTTTAAGCATTTCTGCATATGTGCGCTTAGACCGTGCTTTTAAAGAAAGCTTAATTTTGTCTTTGTGTACTTTAAATGCAGTGCATACTGAAATATCCTCATGAGGACTTTCTCCACAATAAATACATTTTTCAATTTCCTTGTTGCAATCATTATCTTTATGAGGCCCTTCACACTTAATACATTTTGGTTTATTACTACAGTAAGTAGCTGTGTGGCCGAATTTTTTGCAGTTCGTACAATTCATTACATTTGGAACAAAAAGCCGAACAGGGAGGCGAATTTTATCGACATAGACATGGGACGGCAACGCAGACCCGGCAAATGTCACTCGAAACGAGTCTGATGGGCGATAAACTTTCTTTCCCTCTTCATGAACTACTGAGTACAGTTGTTTGCACTCCAGTATTTTCACACCCTCAAGCATAGAGTTCTTGAAACGACCAACACCATGCTTGAGTAAATCATCTACCGAAAGACTCGCTTCGGTAACAACACCGTCAATTTCGACATCTTTGGAGGGTATGTAAACTTTATACTCTTTAATGAAATGTTCCGAAGAGACAATATCATTCGCGTGTTTCAAATTATTTACCACAACACGAATTTTATCGTTATTTACTTTTATGATCTCTTTGATTGAAGAGTATCGTGATGTCAAACCTTTATTAATTTGTAAAATGTTCAATGGCTTTGATATACGTCTAAAAAAGACTATCCAAGGCCCAGAAGAGCTCTCCTGATATTTTTTCGTTCGTGGGGGTATCGGATTCATGCTAGGATTTACGTCCATGGATTCATCCATCACATTAAAATTTTTAATCAAACTTTAAATAAAAAATGAAACCAACACTACACAGTACTCAATCAAAAGGAAAAGAAAAAACTTCTACCTTGAAATTGTTGTCTATCTCCGTTGCACTGCCGTGTAGATTCTCGTTGCTCTAGATGTTCTTGTTGGATGCTGATTGTTGGATGTGATGCTACTGCTACCTGACATCAAGCACCACTCGATTTCCGATTTACTTTTGTCTTCGCCAGCTGTAACCAGCGCAGGTCACCGGTGTATACCTGCGTGTTGTATGGCAGTGGAAAGACCGAGTTGTCTTGTCTCCTTCTTCCTAGTGCTCCGCACCGATATGCTTCTGCACCGAAGTGCCTTCGCACCGGTGTGCCTTTGCACTCTCCTGCTTCTATGTGCCTTTGCACTCTTCCTCTTCGATGTGCCTTTGCACTCTCCTGCTCAGCACTTGTGGCTGTATATTGCGGCCTGGGTAGAGTTTGGGAAACGCCCTTTGTTGTTTCCTTCACCAGCTTGGCCCAGCACTAGGGCTCTCTTATGCAGCACGACTATACGTTTTAACGGCTGCTGCCAACAGGTCTCTACCTGTAGTTCAACCGTTGTCGTATTTAACGCGTGTAAACTAACCAGCGTTTTTTTTTTTTTTTTTTTTTTTTTTTTTATTAACTATTTATTGGAATATGAGTTAAAATTAAATTATTAAGATTTAAATTGGGTGTTCAGCCACAAGTGGTGACTTTTCAGCCCTGTTATATATATATGATTTGGTTATTACCATGAAGACATCATTTGCTTAACCAGCGTTGTTAAACTGTACGCTTCTATACACAACCTTCTCGGTTGAACGGCTATTACTGAATGCAAAAAAAAACATAGATTTAATAGTAATTGAAGAATCTATAACAATTCTTATAGAAGGGAAACATATTTCCCTTAAGCGTTAAAGGGTTAAACTGAGCTTCGATTTGAAGAGAATCAATTGAGAATGCTGCCCGTTCTGTACGTCAGCGAACGTTGTGTGTGTCAGCGTGTGAAGTTTACTGCAGTAGAGAGATCGTCAGTGTGTTTCACATTCGGCTTCAATTGAATTGAATGACGTTTTACTGCACTGATTCCAATAAGATGAATATTAGTCGAAATGTCCCAGGAATTATAACCTTCAACATCAATCCGCTATAGATCGTTTCTACTGATACGACCGATCCGACTATTTTTATGATTCGGCTATGACTGAATTTATCATGCAGCCATAACCGAAACCAAAAAATAATAATAATAGAAATTGGGTCAGTCGAATCGGTATAATGCTGGTTACCCTTTAATATTTTTCCTTATGGTCTTCATGTTTTCAATTGAATTATAGTGATATTTTATCAGAAAGAAAACTTAGTTTTAGGAAGAGATTTTAAAGAACCTGTGAGTTTGGCTGCTTGTAAAAAAAAAAAACATTACGTCACTAAATGGAATTGGTTTCGTATAGTCTCCGAATGACATGCTAGATTTACATGTTGTTTAATAACTCACCACCATGAGATATGATATTGCAATCAATTGAGCACGCTGTCAAAGAGCGAACAAGTTATTACGCATAGTTTCCAAATATTTTTTTTTGTCCTATTAGGAACCCCACATCAAAACCGTCATGTCTACTGTCTAGGATTTGGCGAACAGCTTCAGGCGAAAACGTGTTTTAATCTACCTAGTGGTATAATGATGCTTTTCTCACAGGTGAAAACAGTACTTGTTGTTTCGGGAACCAGACACCGGATGTCGATATAACCGAAGTAAGTTAGTGTAGCCATCGATCTACAACCTGAATACAAGTTGGAATAGTTTTGAACTCATTTTAATAGACTTTTTCAATTTTTTGCAACGTTGCTTTAAATGACATTGCTCAACTCGTCAAACTGTGTCGAATGGTATGTGGCGCTTGTCCCTTCGGACAAATTTCACTAGTCGGGCTTTGCGGGTGATTGCATACCCTTCTACATGAGAAAGACAAAATAACCATTTTTTTCGGTGGCTCATTCAGATTTTCTAATTTACCATTGGACGGTTTTTGCTCATCTGTTGCTGCACTCATGATCCAGAAACATAGTCATTACTTGTCGAACAAGAGATCCCTCCAGGTCCCAATAGGAACTGTTCGACGGGACCGTGCACGTCGCATACCGGTGAGCTGCATTGTGTATCCTCGGCGCGGTGTCGTCGCACGGTAAAATTACACTTCCAGTGGTAGAGTGCTAATAATAACAGCAGAAAATAAATGACACCGACAGGGCAGGGAATGCTTACGAAACAAAGCCATAGAATATCTCTTTCGTTACTCTGTCATTTGACTCGCAATTTGGCAAGGTAGTAAGTTGACTGTTCTTAACGGATTGGTGTTTCGTGCTAGAGCAGCTTTGTTTAATGAATATGAAAACATGACATCTAGTTTCGCGCTGGCTGACGTTGAGTTTGAAAAAGTGATGAGTAATTGTTGATCTTGCAGTTTTTGTCTGTTCCGTTTTGCATGCTTTATTCGGAAGATGTACTAATGTCCTGGAAGGGTTCTTAGTGTCAGTAGGATCCATAGTACTAGCCATGCAATGATTCTGTACACTAAGAATCGGCTGCGAAGTCTGTTGAAACAGGAAGGCCAAATTCCACAAAAGGAATGTAATGCCAAGACTTTTTTTACTAATGTCCATTTATATAACTTTGGAGTGAAAACTATGACGAGTCTATTTCGAACAAAGATTTTCAGACAAAAAAAAAAAATTCTCATTGCATTCATGCATTCTCATGTGCAGTAAATTCATGCTCTTTTACTATCAAGAAGTTCCCGAAAACGTTGTAAAAAGCGATAACAAGAATTAGGAAACTTTTTAACAACCCTTTAACTGAGTATCGTTTGACTGAGAGTGGATATTAATTTGGTTAATATGTTATACAAGTGTACTAATTTTCTTCGATCAAAGATTTGTTTTCAATATTTCATCTACGAAGCTTGGCACATTTTTTTCATTTTTAGCTTGATATATCCTCACTTTGTTGTTTACAGCAATGCGAATAGGAGAAGCAGGATACTGGTGAGATCGTTCCTTAGAGATATTTCTTTCTTATTTACAATCTTGTTTTATTTCTCATTAACAAAAATCGGACTAGACTAAACTTCGTCGGTTATTCGGGGAACGTTTGATCTATTTTTCTTCGAGTTAAAGGCTAAATTTAAGACGCCCGCGGGTAACGTGATAACAAGAACCAGTGCGGTAAAAGCTTACGGTTCCCATAAGAGAAGCGTGGGGCACGTATATTCAGCGAAAGTGCATTTTAACGTTAAAATTTAATTTTTCCTTGCTGCGAAAAAGATTGTCATAGTAAGGCCATCATTACCTTCTATAAATTTAAAAATTAAATCACAGAAGTGTTCGCTCACTAGCACGCACCAGTGGTCACTTGGGTGTATTTAGGCGAGAGCGCGTGAGAGCGATTCATGCGAAGAGAATATTTTTCAGTCGCGCCAGCTTCTTTAACCACAAGCACACACTCAAATTCTGTCTATTCGACACTGAGAAGAAGTGCGCTTTCCTTTTTGTGTGATGTTCGCTTCTTGCAGCCCCTGTGTAGACAAGAATCTTACACCAGCGTGTATCACTCTGGTGAAATTCCATAACTGACTGTGGGCAGTGAGCAAGTGCGAATGAATAGGCATTAAAATCAACTCGATAACCAAAACTCTCTCCGACTATAATAATAAATAGAGGGTGACGGTTCTCATTTGAGTTTTCAATTATCACCAGCAAGTTAAAATCGATAATTTTGACCGTTTGAAAGAGGGAACAATCAATTTATGTTTATTTTGTAATTGATATTTCAGTTATCCTGACTGGTTTACCTTTCATCCATTGTTTTTAATCAATTCGAATGTTTACATGAACCTCACTTGTAGGCCGCTCTCTCATTCAATTGAAAAATATATTTTGTTATTTCAAAAGATAATCTGATGGTGGTTAAACTGAGCTTCGGTGGAAAAAGAAGCGAATGAAGTAGAGTAGAGTGATCGTCAGTGTTTCAATTGATTTGAATGAAGTTTTACAGCACCGCATATAACCATGGTTTCATAAGAACAGCCATCAACTCTTATTGGCACATAGGACCGCCGAGAGCAAATAGGGGCCCGGGGGATTTCAATATTACGGGCCCCTATGCATGAGAATAAACCGTCCGTGTATTTCCCACACCAAAACGCTACTCTCGTATGAATTGCATTTCAAGGCCTATCCGCACATCGGTGCTTTTTGAGCAAGTATTGGTATGACGGATCCGACAAAATTTGTAGATTTTTCGCAACGATACACAGATTATTCAGTATTATTATTATTAAATTATAAATATCATTTATTTCAACCCCGGCTTTAGCCTTTTGGTCGTTCACCGGGGCATTCATATGCAATATTTGTTTATTATGAAGAATAAGAAACACTTTAAAATCTTTATATTTCCAGATTCCCTGAGAAAGTCTGGGCCCAGAGGATGTTCCCTCCTTATCCCCCTCCCATTCCCCCTTCGCGATGCCCATTGGTACATGACCATTTGTTTCCCAGAATTTTTCTGGAAAAGTGAGAAAAACGAACCGCCATGGAAGAAAAAATATTCTTCATCACGATAATGCGAGTGCTCATTCATCGCTTCAAACCAATTACCTCATGGGCATTCAAAACATCGAACTGATGGGTCATACATCGTATAGCCCTAATTTAGGCCCTAAAGATTTCTTCTTATTCTCGCACGTCAGAAATACTTTACGAGGCAACGTGTTTCGATCCCTGAAGAACGCTTGTTTTGAAGATACATTCTTCGGAGTGGAAAAAAGGTTCGATCATATGCAATCAGTAAATCCATTTTTGATAACAACTCTTTGTTTTGCCTTTCTCATATGGAAAGGCTATGCAATCACTGTGAAAACCGACTTTTTAGCCGAGGCCCGGAGGGCCCAATGTCATATACCATTCGACTCAGCTCGACGAACTAAGCAAATGTCTGTGAGTGTCCGTCCGTGTGTGTGTGTTTATGTGTATATGCACGGAGAACCTGCAGATCACAAAATTACAATATTGCAATTATTGTTTCACACCCTGGTTGTTTCGACTAAAATGTTGTTGATACAACTAACATATCTGTTGATTTTGACATAACCATTCAGGTAACCGAAATTGTTGTATTCAAATGCTGTCACTTGGCGGAGAACGAAGACAGCAAAAGGGAGAACAAAAAACCTCTTCATTTCTCCAGAAGCGTTTCATATTGAAAATTTTCAATGGTAAATGAACGTCATTTATGTTAGTTACGTAGTGGTCGTTTTATGTAAGTGAAAGTATGCAGAAGATGTTACCTGATCAATTTTCTTTTTTTTTTTTATTCAACACTTGGTTGGCTGGCTATTGCGTACACGTGGTGTGTTCGCGCCACGTTTTACTCACCGGCTTTGGGTCGTTTTACTCTTTTGTCTCCAGAGGAAATTCTACGCGGGGAAGACTTTCAACCCTTTTACACTACGGTCACTGGGCGGAAGTCGTTTTCGAGCGGAAACAAGCAAATGGACTCATTATCTGTAAACTAACACAACACAACTTGAATACATTAAAGACCAGACATTTTATTAGACACTTCATCTTTTATATTTTCTAAAATTATTTTTTCACTTTTAATTTCAAGCTACTCAACAAGGGGGGGGTTGAATTTAATAAAGCGTGAATATTACTTGCGATTATTTTATTCAGATGATAACTGCTTCTGGAGCATCGTTGCGGCCGTGTGGAACGTTGGTCGACTTGTTGCAGCTGGCTGAAGACGGGACGCCGGTGGTGGTAGTACAGGACTCTTCCTCGGCAGCGGACTATGACGAACTATGAACTCCGGATGCTGCAGCAACTCGGCCTTTGTTGACGGAGGCCTGCGTTTCGCACTTTTTAGAAGCCCGGGGAGCGGTACTGCGCGCACTTGATTCACTTACGAGTGTCTAACTATTAGTCGAGTGGGATTTATAACGTTTTCGGTCTGAACTGCCATACCCTACCGGCACTTGGGTAATGGCGTTCGTTGGCGTCTTTTTGGCTTGGCCAATCTTTGACCGTTTTTGTGCACTCGCGTCGTACGTACTACTCATAAACTGTTCAAATAAACCGGTAACCACACTTATCCCACTCGACTGACCGAACGAAAACTAACGGACGTGTGGATCTTCCGAACGGTCGGGTAACTTGATCCATCGATCAACTTTTCGCGAGAACAATCACTACTCACTTTTTAAACTTTTATTTCCGAAACGCGGGGTCACATTAGACTTGTGACACGCTGCTGCTGGTCTTCACTCCTCCGGGCAGGTCAACTAAAAGAGGCTTGATACCGCCTGCTCGGACCCTTTTATCTCCTCCCAGCTCATCCCCGCTACCACCCCCATCGAGCCCCGCCTAGAATCCTCCAACTCGATGACAATGATACAATGACGATGATGATGACAGAGAACGATATAAAGACCATCGACGATTACATTTTGTTCTTATGGTTGGTATCGATTTTGAATTTGAATTTTTATAGCAAATGACATATAGACTCTTGATACTAGGGCTTGTTTCCTTATTTTGATATTTTTTATTATAAATAGTTTTTTTTTGTTTATTGCATAATAAATGAATATGTGAATAAATGTGAGTAAACGAATAATATATAGTAAATATGAGTATAAATAAATAAATAAATAAATAAATATGTAAATAAATGAATAAATATATGAATAAATAAATAAATAGATAAATATGTAAATAAATGAATAAATATATGAATAAATAAATAAATAAATAAATAATAAATAAGTAAATATATATATGAATGACTAAATGAATATTACTTTTAATTTAGATACCAACCACGGCTATTAAGCATAAATTAAACATCACTCAAACATGAAATACGGAGGATAGACATTTAATTTATACTTAGACATTTACTTACAATTCTTTCAGGTGTACAACAATATTGATAGGGTAATGTATTCAAGTTGACCCAGTGACCATAGGTAATATTGTGACCAACCGAGTCAAAGGTCACAATTTTCCCGGAGTCGGGTAAAAAAAAAACGAAGGGTTTTTTTTTTTTTTTGATGATCTCTTATTATCACGTGCAATGTAGCTCTCTTCCTGAGCTCGTTTAGTTCTATCTTAGTGAAATGATTTTTCCAAAGGCCAGAGGAGCTCTTTTTCACTATGATACATAAATTCGTTCAGGTGAGTTTGGCTACTGTAATAAGACCAAAAGTATAATGTGTCACAATCAGGACTACGCAGTCCACTCATTAGCCTTTCAAGTCGACAATGAGTGCTCTGCTGTTGGAACTGTGATTTGTGCGTCAGAATATTCATCACCGCCTTGCTACGGTTGAGCAGAAATACAAACCAAAACGTCAAATCACATCAGTTTGACAAAACGAAACTAAATAACCATACTAAAAACTTAACTTTTCCTCATCTCAAGTGTAATCATACTTGGACCAAATTTATTATTTTACACATCCATTCACCACACAAACAAACAGCTACTAATTCAATATACTTTTCACGATTATGCTAGGGGCCCCCTAATATTAATTGGCACTTCTTCTAACTCTCCGGATGAGTTGAAGAAACTATTATTTAACGCGTATGGTTCACTCTTCGCGAATTTCTAAAACTCTCTCGATGCCCGAGGGAAAATACGAAATACACCGAATAAACTCACACGACCTACCCTGTTTGGAATTAGAATCAGAACTATAAACGATCTGCACACACAAAAACGGGACGAATTATACTAACCAGAGCACAAATAACATTGTAATAGCCCTTTCGTTAACTGAACAGGAAATATATAAGGATGTATTGTTTCTATCATGGCATGCACTTCGTATTGAAGTATTCAATACAAAAATAAGCAACCGTTTAAAACATTAGCCGGGTTTCAAATGAATGGCCGGCCAAATACCGAGACTTTTCCCATTCAGATCTTCCAATTCATACGATGATGAGCCTATTTTTGCCTTTACACGACAGGGAATGAATTGTCTGCCATATTTTGCATTATAATTCTTCGTGGCATTAGATAATTTCATGTTTCGGTGATAAACTAACTGACCCTCCACAAACGATTTAGAAAAGCGACGATGTCGTAAATTATACCGATATTGGGATGCGTTATGCGCTTTTTGTAAATTTTTAGCAACCATATCAAAAATGCGAGGAAACATTCGCTTACGACGTTCATTGATCTGCTCTGGAGTAAGTTGTTCATTCTGTCGTGCTAATTTGTTATCACTACCGGACTCTGTGAACTCAAGGCCAAGAGTGATAAAAAAAGGAGTGAATCCTGTAGATGCATGGACACTAGTATTCAGTACCATTTCAATCTCCGGGATTCGCGTATCCCATAGACGTTGGTCTTCCCTCACATACGTCCGAATAGCAGCGTTGATAGTGCGATTTACTCTCTCAACTGGATTCGATTGTGAGTGATACCGCGAGTTCAGCCAATGTGTAACGCCAAAGCGATCCAACAGTCCCTTAAAATCTTTAGAAATAAAACTGCTACCATTATCGGTAATGATTACCTCTGGAACCGAGTTTTTCAGGAACCATTGGTCTCGCAGCGCGTTACACATCGGCACACTGCTAACGCTTTTCATCGGCTGTAGCATCACCCACTTCGAGAAGTAATCGCAAACTACCAACAGATGCTGATTACCCCGACGACTGCGCGGCAGAGGCCCAATAAAATCGACAGATATAATTTGCCATGGGTGGGTTGCCAATTTAATTTTTCCCATCTCGGGTGCCGTCGGTGCTGATGATGCTTTCACTTCCTTACAGGTGGTACACTTTTGAATGTACCGCCGAACTTCTACTGCCATTTTTGGCCAGTAAAACCTTTGTCGGACTCGAGCAAGGGTCCTTTCGAAGCCTGGATGAAAACACTCATCGTGGCACTGCTCGAGAATCTGTCCCACTTCGGAAGGCGGAGGAATTACTTTCCATTCAAACCGCGAATCATAATAGTCATTATGAGAGGTCACGAATTTGTAAAGTTTCTGATTCTCTACTTTGAAATTTACAAAATCATCTGGTCGGTCTAAAACCTTTCTCTTCATAGAAGTGTACCACGACGAATCAGATACTGCCGCAATGCTACGAGATAAAGCATCAGGCACAATGTTTTCTTTGCCCTTACGATGCCGGACTGTCATGTTGAATTGTTGTAAGTTTAACGCCCACCTACTGCACCTTGAACCCACTTTCCATTTGGAACTCAAGATATGCGTAAGAGCCGATGAATCTGTAACAAGAGTAAAGTGATATCCCTCAATATATCCACGAAACGCATCCACGGAAAGAATGGCCGCCAAAGCCTCTTTCTCCGCAGCATGGTAATTTTTTTGGGGGGTGGTGAGTTTCTTCGAGTAGTACGAAATTACTCTCTCCACTCCATCCTGTTCTTGCGTCAGAACCCCTGCTACCGCCACGTCGCTTGCGTCCGTCTGTATTGTGAATTCCGGACTAAAATCTGGACTGCCCAATACAGGCGAAGAGATTAGACACTCTTTTAAATTGCAGAATGCAGTTTCCGCCTCATCATTCCATCGAATAGTTTTGGTTTTGGACTGCAGAAGATCAGACAGAGCAGCCGTCACTCCACTGAAATTAGGGATGAATCGGCGATAATAATTCGCCATTCCTAGGAATCTCCGAAGCTTTGTTATGGTGTTAGGCCTTTCATACTCGACGATCGGACGAATCTTGTCCGGGTTAGCCCTAAGACCATCCGTGCTTAAGAGATAACCTAGGAAAGGAATTTCTGTCACACCGAATTTTGATTTTTCCAGATTGATACTGAGATTAGCTGCTTGTAACCGGCATGCTATTTCCGTTAACAACTGTTGGTGATGCGCAAACGTTTCCGTTACTACGACGATATCGTCGAGGTAAACGAAAACGTACGGCTCCAGTATACCGTGTCCTAATACTTTATCCATGAGTCGGGCTAGAGTAGCCGGACTATTAGCTAAGCCAAAAGGCATACGAGTATACTGGAACAGCCCTCTGCCTTGCACACTAAATGCTGTATATTTTCGAGATTCCACTTCCAAAGGCACTTGAAGGAATGCTTCGGACAAGTCAATGGTAGAGAAATATCTTGCCTTCGGAAGTTGGCCCAAAATTCTACCAGGGTGAGGCAAAGGGTACGCATCACGAACTGTCCTCTCGTTTATCTTTCGGGCGTCGAGACACAACCTTACTTTATTCGGTTTGATGACTGGCACGCAGTTGAGTGACCAATCCGAACAACTTCTTTCTATAACACCCAAATTTAAAAGTCTCTGAAGCTCAACAGCCACCAATTCTTGAGTCTTAGGTGACATTACATAGGGGAACTGACGAACGGGAGGCTTATTTGCCCATTCATCAGCCAGCACAATACGATGTTGTGCACCATTCGTTAGAGTTAATTCACCCTCTCGTGCGGGAAGAAACAATCTTTTAATTTTTTTGATCTCCTCTTTTTGCTCATCAGACAAATACGACTCAGAAGCGGGTAGATCATAATCCGAAACAGTTGCTTGGTGCTCGTTATTTCCCAATTCCTGCATTGCCGGATGGATCTGAAATTTCTTCCAAAAGTCCATGCCACAGATACAGTTTATGGAAATGTTCTCCACTACCAGCGTCGGGATCACTCTAACACTCCCTCCGAATGAAAACGGAAGATGAGCCTGACCGATAATTCTTAATTCGTCTCCACTAGCCGAGCGAAGTAAAACCTTTTTGGGTGGACCTTCCAGCTTTTTGTATTTTAGCTGTGCAAAAAGCTTATCGCTGATAAGCGTATGATTACTCCCACTATCCAGGAGGGCACGAATAGGAAAGCCATACACTTTCACGGAGGCATACGGTCGGTTGTCGTTTGGGAACGGATAAATTATCTGAAACGTTTCAGATGATTCGGGGTATTTACTATCATTTGCGTCTATCCAGAAGGGCGGGGGAACCGTTGGTAAATCTTTTTTTGTTGTTACGCGTCTTGACCATGCGAACGGCGATTTTGGTTCGCAGGTGCTGCGTTTTTTAGACAATACGGACAATGGTTTGTCGGAAAACCTCGAAGACCACACGAGCTGCAGAAAATTCCACGCGGTGATCTGCACATAGCAAAATGATGCCCGATTCTTCCACAGTTGAAACAAGTGTTGATTGGCGGGGGCGAGTGCGCGTTTATAACATCTTCTAAAGTAATTTGAGGACGCGGTTGACTTTGCGAAGGTCCTGCTACTGGTATTTGTGTCACCGAATCATGAGACGAGTTTTGGTTCGATTGATGATTCTGAGTTGGTTGTTTACTTTGAATGGATTGATAATTAGAGCGCGATTGATTGTTTTGGGTGTTGGAGGATGTATTAGACTGATTCCTAAGCTGGTTTGGTTGCTGGACAACGGCTGCCGTCTGACCCTTTTGTTGTGCTTGAGGCTGAGTTTTCGATTTCTTTTTTGTGTTTGCTTCGTTCCCATCAATTGCCTGAATAAACTTCTCAGTGCCAAACACCTTATTGTAGGCCGAAAAGTTTAGCGCATCCAGTTTCTGACCGGCGGCAACCAGTGTTTCCAAATTAACAATAGGAATGAATGTCATTTGGCGCTTGTAATCAATGCGCATGTTCTGTTGGATAATTTGTACCTTTTCATACTCTGGAATCTGAATACTCATGGTGCGAAAGAGTTTTTCTAATTCGAAATAATACTCATGAAATGATTCATGCTTCTGTTGTCTCCGCTGGTATATTTTCATTTTGATCAAGGCGTCAAGATCAGGGTGCATGTAAGTACGTTTTAATTCAAATATTAGGTGCTGCCAATTTAGCAGTCTACCTGTGGTTCGCTGGGTCATATACCACTTAAGGGCTGATCCAGTAAACAAATGTACTGCTGATTCAAACAGTTCTGTTTCTGACACGTGTTCAGCCTGTGACAGTGCCTGAACAAGTTCCAAAAACTCGTTTAATTTCAAACCTTGATCATCACCACTATACTTAGTGATGTTCCATTTGGATACTGGTAGCGTATGACGATTCTGAAAGGAAGCTGTGTTAGCGTTTGCAAATCTATGGTTCGGAATCGTAGGAGTATTATAGTGAGGGAAGGAAGGGGTGGGTAAAGCATCTTCAATCGGATTATCTAAGGGTGTAGTTGGTTGATTTGTAGCAGTGTTTTGAGGCGCTTCTTGCAATCTGGGACAATTGGAAAGGGGTAAGGAAGGGTTTTGGAAGGAAGGATACGAGAAACTAGAAAGAGAAAAATTTTGATTTTTGTTCGGTTGGTTATTAGATGGCTTAACAAAATGATTAGAAGTTTGGGTACCGGCATGTTTAACGTTCTTTCGTTGATTTAGTTCCTGTTCTAAATCCACAATTCTAGCTTGCAATGAATGAATCCAATCTATATCCCCTTGAGACAAAACGGATTGCCTTGGATGATTTACACATCCACGATCATTGTTTTCTAATTCATCATTTGTATCAAGTGCGTCACCGACGGTGTTACCTACATCCGCATTCTCACCATCTAACGGTTCATTATCCTTACCCAAATTTAACGGATCATCAAAATTTGAAAAAATAATTTCTGTTAATTCAACGACGGTATTTTGTAAAAAACTATGTAAATTTGGTGAGCCACGCGCATCTGACAAAATCGTCACGATACGTACACCAACATGCAACAATCTCGTGTAGTAACATTTTTTCGCATCATCATTTTCCTCCTGTTCTATAGCTGCTTTAAGTTCAGAATATTTTTGAGAACAAACACTAATTTCCTTAGTCGGATCAACAGGTACGTGGGGTAGTATTTTATCTGCAGACTTTCCTCGCTCTGATCTTAACTGATCCCTTAACCACAATCGCTTTCGTGTTCTATCCAAACTTTCCCCTATGATGACCGATCGAACCGTCAGCTCGTGATCAAGCTCGTCATCAGCAAGAAATTCCACCTTTAAGTTGTAATACCATCCCATAAGCAATTCACTGGCTTGATCAAATGTAAAACGTGACGAAGCCATCTGTACTTAGACAATTATTACACTACCTAATAACACACGCTGGAAAGAATATTGCAATGAGATTGAACACACAGTAGAGAGACAAAGTTAAGTCTTGGTTGGTTTGCACATGCCTGCGCTATTATTGTGAAACAAAGCAAATGTGATCGATATTTCTGCCTGCCGTTCGCAATCTACGGATTTTTATTTCGTATTTTTTTTTCATCACTCGCACCAGTCCGTCACAGAACAAATCACAATCTTCTCTCGGACCGCTGTATGAACTGAACGTTGTCCCGATGACTAAACGTTTAATGAAAATTACGGAAGTAAATTGAATTTCCCCGGGAGACACTATGAAAAAAAGGGTTTTGCTTCTGGTCTCGGAAGCAAAGCACATTTTTCTTTTTATTTTGCGTTGGGCGCCAATTGTTACCTGATCAATTTTCTTTTTTTTTTATTCAACACTTGGTTGGCTGGCTATTGCGTACACGTGGTGTGTTCGCGCCACGTTTTACTCACCGGCTTTGGGTCGTTTTACTCTTTTGTCTCCAGAGGAAATTCTACGCGGGGAAGACTTTCAACCCTTTTACACTACGGTCACTGGGCGGAAGTCGTTTTCGAGCGGAAACAAGCAAATGGACTCATTATCTGTAAACTAACACAACACAACTTGAATACATTAAAGACCAGACATTTTATTAGACACTTCATCTTTTATATTTTCTAAAATTATTTTTTCACTTTTAATTTCAAGCTACTCAACAAGGGGGGGGATTGAATTTAATAAAGCGTGAATATTACTTGCGATTATTTTATTCAGATGATAACTGCTTCTGGAGCATCGTTGCGGCCGTGTGGAACGTTGGTCGACTTGTTGCAGCTGGCTGAAGACGGGACGCCGGTGGGGGTAGTACAGGACTCTTCCTCGGCAGCGGACTATGACGAACTATGAACTCCGGATGCTGCAGCAACTCGGCCTTTGTTGACGGAGGCCTGCGTTTCGCACTTTTTAGAAGCCCGGGGAGCGGTACTGCGCGCACTTGATTCACTTACGAGTGTCTAACTATTAGTCGAGTGGGATTTATAACGTTTTCGGTCTGAACTGCCATACCCTACCGGCACTTGGGTAATGGCGTTCGTTGGCGTCTTTTTGGCTTGGCCAATCTTTGACCGTTTTTGTGCACTCGCGTCGTACGTACTACTCATAAACTGTTCAAATAAACCGGTAACCACACTTATCCCACTCGACTGACCGAACGAAAACTAACGGACGTGTGGATCTTCCGAACGGTCGGGTAACTTGATCCATCGATCAACTTTTCGCCAGAACAATCACTACTCACTTTTTAAACTTTTATTTCCGAAACGCGGGGTCACATTAGACTTGTGACACGCTGCTGCTGGTCTTCACTCCTCCGGGCAGGTCAACTAAAAGAGGCTTGATACCGCCTGCTCGGACCCTTTTATCTCCTCCCAGCTCATCCCCGCTACCACCCCCATCGAGCCCCGCCTAGAATCCTCCAACTCGATGACAATGATACAATGACGATGATGATGACAGAGAACGATATAAAGACCATCGACGATTACATTTTGTTCTTATGGTTGGTATCGATTTTGAATTTGAATTTTTATAGCAAATGACATATAGACTCTTGATACTAGGGCTTGTTTCCTTATTTTGATATTTTTTATTATAAATAGTTTTTTTTTGTTTATTGCATAATAAATGAATATGTGAATAAATGTGAGTAAACGAATAATATATAGTAAATATGAGTATAAATAAATAAATAAATAAATAAATATGTAAATAAATGAATAAATATATGAATAAATAAATAAATAGATAAATATGTAAATAAATGAATAAATATATGAATAAATAAATAAATAAATAAATAATAAATAAGTAAATATATATATGAATGACTAAATGAATATTACTTTTAATTTAGATACCAACCACGGCTATTAAGCATAAATTAAACATCACTCAAACATGAAATACGGAGGATAGACATTTAATTTATACTTAGACATTTACTTACAATTCTTTCAGGTGTACAACAATATTGATAGGGTAATGTATTCAAGTTGACCCAGTGACCATAGGTAATATTGTGACCAACCGAGTCAAAGGTCACAAAGAATACATCAGTTAATTGTAAAACAAGTTTTCCATGTGTTAAATAGATATTCCTACAGTATAAATGATTCTACAGGGTGATTTTTTAAGAGCTTGAGAACTTTTTTAAACAATAAAACGCATAAAATTTGCAAAATCTCATCGGTTCTTTATTTTAAACGTTAGATTGGTACATGACATTTACTTTTTGAAGATAATTTCATTTAAATGTTGACCGCGGCTGCGTCTTAGGTGGTCCATTCGGAAAATCCGCTTTTTTATCGACAAATTTTGTTCAGCGATGAGGCTCATTTCTGGTTGAATGGCTACGTAAATAAGCAAAATTGCCGCATTTGGAGTGAAGAGCAACCAGAAGCCGTTCAAGAACTGCCCATGCATCCCGAAAAATGCACTGTTTGGTGTGGTTTGTACGCTGGTGGAATCATTGGACCGTATTTTTTCAAAGATGCTGTTGGACGCAACGTTACAGTGAATGGCGATCGCTATCGTTCGATGCTAACAAACTTTTTGTTGCCAAAAATGGAAGAACTGAACTTGGTTGACATGTGGTTTCAACAAGATGGCACTACATGCCACACAGCTCGCGATTCTATGGCCATTTTGAGGGAAAACTTCGGAGAACAATTCATCTCAAGAAATGGACCGGTAAGTTGGCCACCAAGATCATGCGATTTGACGCCTTTAGACTATTTTTTGTGGGGCTACGTCAAGTCTAAAGTCTACAGAAATAAGCCAGTAACTATTCCAGCTTTGGAAGACAACATTTCCGAAGAAATTCGGGCGAAATGCTCGAAAAAGTTGCCCAAAATTGGACTTTCCGAATGGACCACCTAAGACGCAGCCGCGGTCAACATTTAAATGAAATTATCTTCAAAAAGTAAATGTCATGTACCAATCTAACGTTTAAAATAAAGAACCGATGAGATTTTGCAAATTTTATGCGTTTTATTGTTTAAAAAAGTTCTCAAGCTCTTAAAAAATCACCCTGTATTTCATCTGAGAGTAATGTATTCTAGGACAGTTCATGTCAATGTTATTAAAACCGCTTAACGCTTAAAAATTTGCTGCTAAAGTGAAGTGGTACTATTTGTATTTTCTTGAAAGTGTATCTGTAGCAATAGGTTTACCAGCGAGCCATTCTACAAGTGATGTAAAAATTTCCTAATTCCCTGTGACCATTTTGCTGGTGAGTTCACTTTTGAGAATTGTAATCTTTTGGTTCATATCCATATCCTTTGTGAGTTTAGTGATAAAGATATAACTTAATAAGGTAAAATTTCGTTGTTCAAGCAGTGAACGATTATCTGCCCCCGAAGAGGCTAACAGTAAAAAATATTTGTTGCAATTGGCGTTTTATGTTCAATTAACTGAATAGTTGGTTGAAACAACTGAGACATTTTTTTGCTTTCATGCATACAAGTAACTTTGCTGGGATTGTGTCTTTGCTCAATTGCACGAGTGACATCTCATTGAAACGTTTCATTGTTCGCTCAGGGTGTTTGGCATTGCTCAACTGAAACGTTTCATTACTTGTTGGGTGTCGTTGCTAAGCTGCCAGCACGATAAATCAAAAATGACAGATTAGTTAAAACAACAGTCGATTAGTTGTACCAAATTTTAACCACTCAAAATCAGAAAAACAACTAATATTTTAGTTGTTTTGCGATCACTGGCTTTTCCGTGTGTATGTAACAAAACTATGCACTTACTTTTCTCGGAGATGGCTGAACCGATTTTCACAAACTAAAATTCACATGAAAGGTCTCATGGTCCCATAGCTCGCTATTAAATTTCATCCCGATCCGACTTCCGGTTCCGGATATATAGGATGATATGTACCAAAAAAAATATGCACTCACTTTTTTCAGAGATGGCTTAACGGATTTTCACAAACTTAGATTCAAATAAAAGATACAACGATCCCATAGCCTGCTATTGAATTTCATTTGGATCCGACTTTCGGTTCCGGATGAGTGTCAAAGTTTTCAAATCGCCATATAGAATGTCAAGACGTATAACACGGAACACGTATAACACGCTGTAAAGGCTATAGTGGTCATCTGAATCTGGTTTCGGAAGAACTGGAAATGATGATTAAAAACGGTAACCAGGATCTCACTCACATTCCTTCAAGATGAACAAATCGATTTTCACAAATTTATAGGTTCAAAGAAAAAATCTTACAGTTTCATACGGAATTCCTAAGTTTGTTGTGAATACTACTTCCGGTTCCGGAACTATAGGGTAAACAGGATTTGTAGAGTTTGTTAGATTAAGTCCGAACAAACTTTTCTACTTCTATACAATGAACAGTTTTTTTTGCGAATTCCACAGTAATATATATGATGTTATGAGTAACATGAGAAAGGCATCATTATACCATTAGGAGGATTAAAACAGGTTTTTAGTTATTCATTTCAAAACTTATAGAGCGCCGGTCGAAAAAAATTATTTGAACTTTCTCCCGCTACAAAATTCTACTGATGAAGTGATAACAACGCATTCTTTCATAAAATTTTACATATAACATATGGATGCAAATGGCCGAATTACGTTCATGCCCAAATTCGGCTGAAGAGCTCTTTCCTAGTACCCTTTCACGGAACGTCCACATTAGCGAATGACAGATGGAGATCAATTTAGCCATTTGGGTGAAACAAATTGTAATTTCCGGTTGATGGAGAAAACTATGATTAAAATGATCGCTATCGGTGTCCATTTCGATTTCCTTTTTTTCTGGAATCCAACCCCGCTTGACTACCGACCATAATGATGCTGCGTAACAAGGTAATGGTGGAACGAAGTGCTTTTCGAATAGCGAACGTTGGGCCATTTGACAGCACATGATGTGTTCCAACTGCCAACCCTTGCATAAATCTGTCGGTCTCGCTAGGAAATATTGGCATTCCGTTCCGATCTACACCAGGTGAGTATCGACAGCCGTACTTCGTGCTACGCTGAAAATGCAAATCCTACCGGTACGAATGCCACGTCGTTCAGCAAAAGAAGTATGGACCCAGGAAAAAGTTTTTATTTCCTACCTCTATTATAGCTCTTGCGATAAAGAACCCATGAATGTTCTGTGCTTGCTTATGAAGGCATTCTCGAATCTGCATGGCTGTGTGGAAGACCAGCAAAGTAATGAAACTGTGCTGTGCGAGAAGATAAAATAAAGCTACCTAGTTGAAAGTGGAATTGAGTTTTTAATACTGATTTATTTTAATTGATTCCGTTCTTTTATCGAACCTTCTCATATGAGCCAGAGTGCAAACTCTCGCAGGCTCCAAACATTCACTTTGTACACTTCATACAAAAAAAAAACAGAAACTGTATGGTTACTTTGCATGCGTTGGGAAATTGGTTATGAATATTTTAGAAGTTTATGTTACATTGGTGCGTTTTTTCACTGCACGGTCTTTGTGCGGTGATATTTCATCGACAACTTTAAATGGAACTTCTGCGTTGCTTCAGTATTTGTTTCCACCTGAAAGGTGCTTTTCATTTTCTTCACTGAATTATTTTTAAAGAAAATGATTGCCATTAGTATGGGACGAACGATTTCATGGCCATCACGAAACAAGTTCTTGCACACATTGAAATTTACTACTAGACCGTTCGAAAATCAGTACTACAATGCAAAAATATATGAAATTTACGAGTAGTGTAAAGTGACCTAAATTCACATATGACTCAATTCATAAAAGCTGAATTTTACTGTTGGATTATAGCAACCAACGATAATATAACAACAGAAATGAATCACAATGAAACAAACAACAACAAGAATTACTTGAATCTTTGTCGCACATACACAGCCCTTCATGTTGGAAAGTAAAATTACATGTTTCAACACGTAAAAATGAATAAAAAATCTGCTCGAATATGTCGGTCTCAGAAGACTCGATTTACTCGATTTTTTATAAGTGTGTAAGAAGCTTTCCTGTTATGACGATATTCACAGAACGTAAAAATATTACGCAAATCAAGCTATTTAAGAATGCTTGTAAGATGTTGAAGCATCCAGAAATGCAATTATTTTCATTATTATTAATAAAATTTAATGATATTCATCTCAAGTATGATATTGTTAAGTTTAACGATAAGTTTGTAAATTTGCTTGAAAATCAATGTATGTTTTATGGCTTTGTAATGAAAGTATTCACTGTTCTAAAGCTACACAGATAAAATTATTTTGTTAACTAACATCATTTTTCATGCCCACATTTGGAGCAGGAAATAATATACTTTAGAAACAAAAATACAGTCTTATTCGTTGAAATATCAATGCATTCCAATTTAGTTTTATTTCGATGATGGTTTTTCAACCACCCTAAACCGTTAGGCTTTTTCCTAAACCGTAAGGCTTTTTCAGAGTGATTTCGGTCTTTAATCGCTCCATTAATGAACGCTTATACTTGCATTGAGGTTGTCCTCCAAAAATATACTATGACCATCCCAGAAAACCGGCATCATGATCTTTCCGACACATTGAGTCTCTTTTCCAGCCATTTGTGCCGCTTCAAAGCACCACTTAAATCCATTGTCGGGTCCTAAACAAGTATGTGCGGGATCCAGCGGTAGGATTGACCAACTATGATAAACTCGCGCACTTTCTCATTCAAGTCTTCCAATACAATTTAGTGTCTTTTTATTATTGTCGCCCCGGATCTAACCTTCATTTTATTTAATTTTGACACTGTTCGCTTTGTATCAAACAATTTTTTGTCTCTGTTTCTGATTTCGGGAGGAGCCAGGGCCCCTCGCCCCCCCCCCCCCCCCCCCCTATCTGGATACGTGCCTGGCTGTTGACAACACTCTCTCAGATTTCAATGAAACTTTCTAGACATAAAGATTTTGTCACAAAAAGTCATTTTGCATACTTTGTTTCTGATTGATCTAGAGTGTCTTTTGGAAAGAGTTAAACTCAGTCAAATTTTTAAACAAAAATACTGAAAAAAATCCTTACCGGGTCCTACACTGAAAAAACTGACTCTGAAAATTTGAAATCAATATACAAAACAACCCATTTTTGATTTTGATAAAATTTTGTCCAAAGATAGGTGATTTGGGAGCGCAAGAGCCTTGGCACATTCAAGGAAAAAAGTCTTTTTTAACAATTAATTACTTACCTTAGGACAAAATTTTATTGAATTAAAAAATGGTGTTTTTTCGGTTTTTTAGAAACAGCAAGAAATCAAACAGGTTCAGTGTCAAAAGTAGGACAACTCCTGAATAACTACTATCTGTTAACAGCCAGAAAGCCATTACTAAGTTTCGTTTTTCGGTAGTTCAGTAAGGAAACATCACTTCAATGCAAAAAGTGTTTTGCAGATAGCATTAACTTTACGTCTGCTTAGCGCTTTATATTGAATCGTAAGGAGGCGTTAGCAGCTCAACATGACCTGCTAAGGCGCTGACGAGTCGAAGAAAAAAATACTAGATACACTTAACACAAACCGGTAACCATGCGGTGCCAAAACCCTAAAAAAAAACAAACTGGCTACTCAAATAAAATCTAGTGGTCAAAACTTTCTCCCCTGTGCTTACGAAATACGAAGAAAGAATCCTTATGAATAGCGGAACGTACGTAGGCAGCTTTTCGGACAAAAGTTCTATAAATTTCAAGGTGGAAAGATATTGGCAGCTAAGGAGAAAAAATTCCGATTTTCGTGACAACACTTTGAATTGCCAAATTTACAAACAGAAGTTTCTGAAAATGTGAATTCACTCCTACTTTAAAGCTCAAATGGACCTGTGAAATTTTAGGTTGATTTGACAACGGGTTACAACGGGTTGGATTTCTTCGAAAAAGACATCAATACATATGACTCCTTCCAATTCTGCCCAATTGATAAATATTGTGCAATTGTCCAACTAAAAATGAAGAAGAGCGAAAGGATGACATGATGGTCATTCAGAATCGCCAACAGAGAGTTCTAAATATATGATGAGTGATATTCGCTGAAATGTTCGAAATGCCATCAAAATGAAATCGAAATTATTTGTTTACCATTTTGCACTTTAAAGGCATAAATGACCTTCATTTTGAGTACTTAACATTGTAATCCATTGTCATTGTTCCGAAAAAAAACCATTTTGTTGTGTCCAGATATCAAATGACTCAAGCTTTATTTGAATCTAACGAAAGTTATAGAATGATTGCTACAAATTTCAAACCGTCTTAAAAGCGACGACGCAAAAACAGAATTGAACCTTAAAAGTTGGTAGGTAACTATTTAAATTTTTGGCACTTCTAAGACGAAACAAGAAAACCGCATGAGTTTGAAAGTTTACATAAAAAATGAAATGAAAACGCATAAAAACAAGCTTGAGTGCAGTTATTTATGAAACAAATTTAATTTATGTAATCAAATCAACTTCAACTTCTAACAAACAAATTTTCTGATTGATTCAAACCGGCTGCAGGTTTAAAAGGGTAATGTTTTCTAGTATTTTCCATCTAGATTATTATATTTTCAATTCAACAGTCCACTTGATCTTTTTTACACAAACAAGCCCAGCGATGCCTTTTGAAACAGGAATGCCGCCATAGTACGGTTTATCTTGGACCTAAGCAAACAATTCACAGTGTTTTCCGCTGAAGGCCTGGCGCGAACGGAATGGTTGTCCGCTATGGTAGAATCTACCATCAAGGAAAAAATGAGAATAATTTTTTTGTGTGTCATGGATTCGAACCAATTTATTTAATCCGGTACTGCAAACAGAACCAGTTGTTAAGCTGTAAGCAATCAAACCAGCAAGCAACAAACATCGCACACGAAATGCAGAAGGACAGGAGAAAATATGTTTGTTTATGTAAATTTATAGTTTCTAGTGTTGGAAAACAGAGTATCAAGCGAAAATGCTACATTCGCTTTCGCCTACGCTGTATGCATCTCGCACGCTGAAGCGAAAAACGCCATTCGCAATTTTCACTAGCTCACTAGCTGATGCTAAAATCTGCAAAAATATGTGTAAACAAAGTTGGATGAATTATATCGATAGCACATATGTTCGAGAATAAATTGCGATAATTTATGGAGCCATTTCTCGTCTAGTGCTATTGGTGTTATGGTTCCCGAGAGCAAAAATGATATTTTTTCTAAGCACCCGAGTTTCGGTTTCATTTCGTGTCAAGCGAAACATGAATATCCGACACCATCGGGCGAATAACGTAGGATAAATCGATATTAGGTCGTACAATAGAATCAAGCAGGCGTTCAAAATAAATTGAAGTTAAAATCGTCGAACCTTGAACCATATATGACAAAACTTTAGAAACGGAAGCCATAGTTATGAATATTTTGATTACGTCGTGAAAAAAAGCTATTTAAATTAAGAGAATACTCTAATCGTTCAGTTGATAGCTATATAATGCAATAGATTCAAGACAACGTAATTTTAACAATGCATCAATGTTCTCATCGTTATTGATCGTCAATTCTAGGGTATAGGTGTATCCTGATGCGGAACTTGGCTCCTTCAATAATGTCAGGGTCAGGGTTCAAACATATAACCTCAACCTTATTTCACAGTTAGTTTCATCAAGCAACTCAGGATGTTTCCATAAAAAATCAGTTGTAACATTTATTTTCTCGTATAGAAATTAAATGGAATTCATTTTCTCTTAAAGCGACGTTTGACTGGTTTAAACGGTGCAAATAAACAACAAACCGAGTTCTGCGACTTTCCTGTCTGTCTAAATATCTCGAGAACGGTTACTTCTAGAAGAAAGGCCGTTATGAGCAATTCTATTTTCTTCTAATATGCAGAATATCTGGTTCTGTTGACTGTTCTTTATCAAAAACTGTTAATTTCTGGAAATGCTCCCAAGTAACCTCGAATGACAAAGTGCTCTGAGCACGCATATCATTTAAAACACGATACGATGTTGATGTCAGATTTGACATATTGAAATAAGTGTTTCCATATCTTCATCTATCTTCCTTCGCATTCTGTTTCCCGTTGGCACCTACTAGTGATTGAATATAAAAAATCCGAGTCTGTCAATAATAATAAATATTACTAAGGGATTCATTAAATTTTTTTTATTTGAATCTTAAATAAGAACTTTTGAGCCAAGTTAATAGGAATTCTTCGTTTTCTGTTGCATATTTACTCGAAATGACGATATAACAGATCGGCTGAAAAGTTCGTATCGTTTCTATGAGAGGGCGCCACTAGAATTAAATCCATACCATTTTCAGTTAGTACTAACCTTCAAAAGATACGTGTATAAATTTGACGGTTGTCTGATTATTAGTTTGTGAGATATTGCATTTTGAGTGAAGCTACTTTTGTTATTGTGAAAAAAATGGAAAAAAGGCATTTCGTGTGTTGATGATAAACTACTTTTTGATGAAAAAAAGTGCCGCCGATACCAGAAAATGGCTTGATGAGTGTTATCCAGGCTCTGCACCGGGCGAAGCAACAATTCGTAAGTGGTTTGCAAAATTTCGTACTGGTCATATGAGCACCGAAGACGATGAACGCAGTGGACGTCCAAAAGAGGCTGTTACCGATGAAAACGTGAAAAAAATCCACAAAATGATTTTCAATGACCGTAAAGTGAAGTTGATCGAGATAGCTACGAATATCGGATATGAGAAAGCATTGTGCAAAATGGGTGCCGCGTGAGCTCACAATCGATCAAAAACAACAACGAATTGATGATTCTGAGCACTTTTTGGAGCTGTTATATCGAAATAAAACCGATTTTTTTCGTCGATATATAACAATGGACGAAACATGGCTCCATCACTTCACTCCGGAGTCCAATCGACAGTCAGCTGAGTGGATTGCACGCGATGAACCGAACCCAAAGCATGGAAAGACTCAACAATCGGCCGGTAAGGTTATGGCGTCTGTATTTTGGGATTCGCATGGTATAATTTTCATCGACTACCTTGAAAAGGGAAAAACCATCAACAGTGACTATTATGTAGCGTTATTAGAGCGTTTGAAGGACGAAATTTAAAAAAAACGGCCTCATTTGAAGAAGAAAAAAGTTTTGTTTCATCAAGACAATGCACCGTGTCACAAGTCGATGAAAACCATGTTGAAATTGAACGAATTGGGCTTCGAATTGCTCCCTCATCCACCGTATTCTCCAGATTTGGCCCCCAGTGACTTTTTCCTGTTCTCAGACCTCAAGAGAATGCTCGCTGGTAAAAAATTTAGAAGCAATAAAGAGGTAATCGCTGAAAGTGAGGCCTATTTTGAGGCAAAGGACAAATCGTACTACAAAAATGGTATCGAAAAGTTGGAAGATCGCTATAATCGCTGTATCGCCTCTGATGGGAATTATGTTGAATAATAAAAACGAATTTTGACAAAAAAATGTGTGTTTCTATTAAACGATACGAACTTTTCAGCCGAACTGTTAAATGTTTAACACTCTTCAACCTGTTCCGGAACCGGAAGTCGCATTCGAACAAAAATCAATTGCAGTGTATGAGACCAAAACACTTTATATTTGAGTATGCATTTGTGAAAATCCACTCGGACGGCTCTAAGAAAATGATGAGTTTGAACTGCTCTGCACTGACGAGTCTAAGACGGAACGTAAAGAAAAGTAATGAGTTTTTGAGAACTATTTCCGAGACTTCCTGAGCCGGAATAGCGGAAATCGGTTGATTTTACCAGCTATTTTGAGCCAATTTTAGGACAGTTTTTTTCATTTTTGCATTATCGCTCAAAATAAAGGGTTGCAATGTCGTATTTTCACTTAACCCTGTATTTCCAGGACCAGAAGTCGGATCCGGACAAAATTCTACACTTAACATATCTATAGGAAGATAAAACCTTTCATTTGAATCTAAGTTTGTGAAAATTGGTCAAGGCGTTTGTGAGAAATTGGAGAGTTTTCCGGTTTGGAGTACACGAGCATTTTGTTCAGTACATCCGTAACCGTGAACGAAGATCCGGTATAATCTAAATTTATACGTATTTGATTATCAACAAACTAAACCCCTTTCAATTGAAGAATGATATGGCTAGTTGAAAGTATTTTGTTCGATTTTTCAGTATCATTTATAAACGCACGCTCTGAAAGATGTAATTTTTATACTTAACAGCCTCTACCTCGAAACCGGAAATTTGATAGAGCTCTATAGAATTTGAATTTAGGCTTGTGAAAATTGGCTGAGCGGTCTTTAGAGGAAATCGAGTGCACTTGTTTTTAATTTTTTGCACATTTTCCACCGTTACTCCGGAACCGGAACTCGGATCAGGATGAAATTCATTAGAATGTGAGTTGAAGAAATACGACTTTCTATATGGGAAAGCAAAAAACCCAAAATAAACAGATTTTCACCGGCATGAGTCAATCCTTTTCAGGTCAGCCCCATGTTTACTTGCTCCAACACAAAACACAATGTTGTATAGAGGAATACGATTGATATTTTACCTGTGCATTTGAAGTGTTTGTGTTGGTCGGCAAAGCTGTATAACGTACAACTTGAGAACCCACTATGCGGTCGTTCACCTCTTATACAGAACTCCTATCCCTCCCCTAGGAAAGAGGAAAACAAGCATCTGTTTCCCATGTTAGGGGCGGCTCAAAACAGCTTCTGACCCGGAGCAGGCGGCTGAAGATGAAACGTGGTGTCTCGTCAGCTATAACAAAGGTGGCAGCCCCATCACGAGACTAGGTGTCCTGGTAAGGTGGCATATCGAAATAAAATAAACACCAAGGAAAACAAAAACGAAACGTGTATATTTCAGAAAAAAAATTGAATTGGTTATCCAAAAGTGAGATAATCATGTGCTCACAAACTCCTATCTCGTGACTTTTCGTGTGTCTATAATGACATTTGGTCAATGGAGCGGCATCGTCTGGTTGCTATCATCTTCTGCGTTCATGGCAGAATGAGAAGGTGCGATTTGCGATTTACGGTTTGCTCATATAAAATTGTAAAATTATATAAAATTTTTAAAGTATTTTGGTTTGAGAACATACTGTTGAAGTGTTAATAAGTTGGTTTAAATGTTTGAAATTAGAAAATTTACCCAGACTATTCGCGTTAGAGTTGATATTTTTCATAGCATAACTATTGAAAGTGCGAGCTGAATAAGAAAGTATTATAAAATACGTCCTATCAGCGAAAATGTTTATTCCAGTATAATTAATCTATTTATATAATTTCGTCAGAATGATATTCCCATGAGTGGACAAGCGGGGAAGAGGGTACCAGCTGGAGAATAGATAGAATCCAAAAAATCACAGAAAAAATTAATGAATTTTACAGGTGACGTAATTCTACAAACGATACAATTAATAACTACTTAATGTGTCAAATGACTCAATATCAAATTCGTACATTCGGCATTCGGCTACCAATTGTCGCTGTATGGATTCATATGTATCAATTATTCATCAAGTAGATATGTGCTTCTGTGGCTCAGTCGGTTAACTGACGTGCTTTGTGGTCTAATGTTTCTCGGTTGAAGTCGCGCTATTTCTGTGTTGATCTTTTGTTTTTTATTTTATTCGATTTCAAACCACACAATTTTACTAGTTCTTGAATATAAATATTTGATATTTGAATTCATTTATTTATAACATTACAATTAGATGGGACTGGTCGATGAAACAATGATCTCGGATGTGATTTGTGTGATGTTGTGGTGTTGATGGAATTTCCTCATTGTTGTTGATGACTTTCACAAAAGTACTGGGGTAGTTTGAGTTTGATGTGGAGGACACGTTTTATCGTAATGAAGTGTTTTGAACATATTAATATGTGGTCATATGATTGTCGTCGATGACAAGCGATTTACACGGAATCCTTGTGTTCTGATCGAAACTCTCATAAGAAGGTATCGTCTTTCTCAATCGAATGAGTAAAAACGTACGTCAGTCTGAATACCGGGAAAAAGCTCTCCCACAATTCGTTTCAATGGATAAAGCCGACTTGTCACAGTATAGGTGCGCCTGAAATAAAACCATGCACACGCATTATCCTTAATTAAAACTGCTATGTTATACTCAATGTTTTTTATGCTACATATAGTGCACATTGTTATTGTATTTAGCGAATTGAAGCAAAGCAAAGTCTCGGTATTACATTCCTTTTGTGGAAATGGACCGTTCTGTTTCCACAGACTTGGCTTCCGATTCTTAGCGCACAGAAACATGATATGACTAGTACTGCGATTCTATCAACACAAAGCATTCTGCGAGGTCTGGGCTCGAACATACAACAACTGACTTGTAAGATCAGCACCCTATGCATCGAACTAACTTCTTATACCAAACCAGCTCATTGCTCAATCCTAGGCAATAAAAGAGACCAGGTTTTATTGAGAGCAAGCGTCGTCACTAATACATCCAACGCCTTGTCACAGTATAGGTGTCGTTTGAATATGTGTTGTGCAAGTCATTATTTCACTACTATTTTTCCAGAATGTTTCTGGCTCCATCAACGAGAAAAGTATATGGAGTGCACATTCGGAAATTCAGAAGTGCCTATGATTGATTTTGTGTCTCAATCTGTTCGGAAAAATTTTGTTTTAACTTGGATATCAACAGAGTTTATGTTTTCCAATGTCAGTTTGAGTTATTCAGGAAATTACAGAAAACTTTTAATAATAGATAATTTATCATAGGATGCAATAGAGGAAATCCTATTTCTCTTTTCCGGTGGCAGGTGCTTCTAGCTTTAATTGTTTAATGGTGCTTCGTTGAGATTTATTTTGTTTCCACATCTAGGGTTTTATTCAGTTTACGAGCACTAATTATTTGCGGTCCTTGCTAAGTTATTGAAAATTTTCTATGAAATAAATCAATATTCCTATTGCAAATCGTTGTCATTAGCTTCCCTAACAGAGATTGCCCTAGTTACATTGATTTGGTTTGGTAAAATAAACGTTTTTCTGTGATTATTATAGCTTTTGGTTTCTGGGAAATAATAGTTAAACGAAAAATAGGCGAGTGGGTGATGTCAGAGACATAACCGGATTGACGTGAATGCGAATGACATTAGCTCACTGAAACTGAAACTGTGCCCTTATAAATCATGATATCAACTCATGCGAATGACAAATACAAGTTAAAACGGGGGCTGACATTAAATGATTAAAGACATAATAATAATAATACTAATAATAAGACTAACGTCACACAACGGAAGTATAGGAAATGGTTCTAGTGAATTTGCGATTCGTTTCGCAAACATTTTAGTAGTGTTTTCTCTGAAGAACATCTGAATGATCAAGGCAGGCCCGTACCCAGGATTTCATTTCGGGAGGGGCCCAGAAATTAAAAAAAAATGTTACTGACGATTGCTTATGTACCTAATTCTCGGTGTGCCTTTTACGAGCATACACTTTTAACTTTTCCACTGGAACTGGTATTGTATTACATTATATTATGTTTACTGTCTTGTTATTTCTGTAACACTAATCTGAGGCCTTCTAAATAATTATATGTTTTTGATTTCGGGAAATTAAAATTAAATTAAAAAAAAATGTTACTGACGATTGCTTATGTATATGTTTTTGATTTCGGGAGGGGCCAGGACCCCTCGGGCCCCCCCTCTGGGTACGTGACTGGATCAAGGCATATCTCTTGCGGCGAATAATGTCCCTCTTCGTTCTCCAATTGGATGTCATCCTATTATCTCAACTGCTACTGTGAGCTCAGCATGTGCCAAGTTAAAACGATCATCTAGTGCTGGGCCCGATGGAATTCCATCTGTGGTAATAAAAAACTGCTCTGGCAGCCTATTAGTTCCACTATCCATTATATTCAACTGCTCCTTACGTTCAAGAACTTTTCCTGAAATATGGAAGAAATCCTATGTGTTTCCTGTTTATAAAAAAAAGAAACAAGTGTACAGTATCCTACTACCGCGGAATAGCAGCTTTGTGCGCCGTATCTAAGCTGTTTGAAATTATAGCTCTGGATTTTATAACGCATAATTGCTCTAACTACATATCTGAGACTCAACATGGTCTCATGCCGAATCGTTCGACCTCTACAAATTTAGTATCATATACTTCTTTTACGTTCGTTACAATCACGACTACAGGTAGATTCTATCTACACCGATTTCTCCGCTGCGTTGGACAAGACTAATCATCAAATAACAATCTCAAAGTTAAATAGACTAGGATTTAACGGGTCATTTCTGAATTGGCTTTACTCATATCTTATTGGTCGCGAAATGATAGTGAAAATAGGAGACTGTACATCCTTACCATTCGCCGTTACCTCTGGAGTTCCTCAAGGAAGTCATCTTGGACCGTTTATATTTTTACTTTATCTCAACGATCCAAATTTTTCGATCAAGTGCATGAAACTATCGTTCGCCGATGACTTCAAATTATTTCATGTCATCAAATCCACAGCTGACGCAGAGTTCCTACAAGAGCAGTTGAATAATTTGACTAACTGGTGTAATATCAACAGAATGGTTTTGAACGCCTCCAAATGCTCCGTCATCTATAGTCACTTTCGACTATAATATTTCACAAATTTTTCTGGAACGTACATCGTC
Source organism: Malaya genurostris (assembly GCF_030247185.1). Taxonomy (NCBI): domain Eukaryota; kingdom Metazoa; phylum Arthropoda; class Insecta; order Diptera; family Culicidae; genus Malaya; species Malaya genurostris. The sequence continues at coordinate 109,264,574 of NC_080571.1, forward strand.
TGTGAAGAACCTTGGTGTCCTCTTGGACTCTAAGTTAAATTTCATGGAACACATTGAGTTGACTATCTCAAAAGCCTCCAAGCTGCTAGGATTCATTTTCCGCGTTACTAAAGAATTCGATGATGTACATTGCTTGAATGCATTATATTATGCCTTCTCTACGCTCGAATACGCCTCGGTTGTCTGGTCACCGTACTACCAAAACGATATCCAACGCATTGAAGCAATTCAACGGAAATTTGTTCGGTTTGCTCTGCGTCGGCTTCCTTGGAGAAACCCTTGGAATCTCCCAAGTTACCATGCCAGATGCAAACTGATTGACCTCGATTTGTTATCTGTCCGTCGCGACGTCAGCAAGGCTACTTTTGTGGTTGATCTCCTCCAATCAAGAATAGACTGCTCCGAGCTCTTACAGCTTTTACAAGTAGATATCCATCGCCGTAATCTTAGAAACTATTCTTTGCCAGCATGTGCCGAATATTCAACCACTGTTCTAATTCATTCGACTTTAACCTATCACGAAACGTTGTCAAGAAATTGTTCCTAGGGTTACTATCTAATTAGTTTTAGTTTTAGTTAGTTTAGAAATGCTATGTTTAAGTGAAATGTGTCAATTAGATGATTGTAATCTGTTGATGCTAAAGATGAGGAGGTTTTATGTCTGTTTGTTAGCAAGTTTGACAGAAACTAACTCCATCGGGCTTTTCCCTGCTCCAAATAAACAAATAGACAAATAAACGCATGCGCTATCAAAAATAATAAACATTTGAACAAGAGTTATTTTACAAATTATTGGAAATATTATTCCTTTTATTTAGAACCTATAATCGTGACCTGTACCATTAATATGATTTCGTTAATAATTGAATTACTTCATTTTTAATGTCATCACAATGAAACAAGTTTTTTATGTTAGCCTCCTTCATCTTTTATGGGTTCAACCTATAGCCAGTTTGAATAAATGTGATGTACTGATACAAACAAACCTGAAGTAGTTATAAGATCATGTACAATATATACCAAAATAAATGTTTTTTTTTCTTTACACGGAACGACCGAAATTAGCTCTGCGCCTAATTCGTTTTACTGTTTTTGAATTAGTTGATTTTAACCAAAAAAATTCGAAAATAACTATGAAATTAGTTAAAATTGAGAATTCACTTTGCTGAAAAAAGCTCTTATTTTTAGAGAATGTGTTTAGTTGGTGAATATCCTGGACACAAACTAGCAATATTTCAATCCAACACGAAATTCTCATTGACAACTAATTTTGTTATTAAAATCAGAAAATTTGTTTCTATTTATCTATCACCATCATTACTGAAGGACAGCACAAAGAAACCAAAACTGAAATGGGTATTATTAACAAGTTTATTAGCCAAAAACTCATGAGAAGTGTCAAAGCAAAACAATCCATTAAAAAGCTAAAAAGGACAATCTTATTGCAACTGCTTGAAAATTGTTTTGATGTTTTTCGCATGTGTTCGATATATCTTTATTTAAATTTCTAAACCGATATGTAAAAATGTCGTAAACTGTTAGTGGAAATCGTATTTATTCAGAATTTGTGCGCACTTGAAGCGATTGTGCGTAATAATGTTTTTACGCGGAACAGTGAAGTGAATTTCGAATGTTTCACTCTAATTGTGATGAAGTTTTTTTTGTATCTTCAAACCTTCCGAGCTGCGCCGTCCGGTGTACTATTTGTATTCGGTTTTTGTTTTCCGAGTGCTCAAAGTTTTCAGTAAGAATGAAGAAAACAGTGATTAAGAAGAAAAAAATTCAAAACGATGTTTACGTTTCGTTTATGTCTTTTTCTCCAATACAACATCGTATTTATACCTGCCAATATAGAAAAGACAACCGCGTCTGCAATTTTTTCGGCAGTAGTCTGCCATCTAGTGGCTAGTAGTCATTACGGTGTTACCGTTTCGGTAACAGGACGCCATATAGCTGCAGATTGCAGAAGCCAATTCAACCATTCATATTGGTTGAAAATAACATTATATTTCTTTAATTCAACTAAAAAATTAGTTGAATGGAAATGAAATGTGCCTTAGCTAAGAAATGACAGCACGTTTAATTTGTGAATTCAACTAAAAAAAATAATCATTTCAACAAATATTTTATTATTATTAAGGGAATGAGAATAAAAAATCTAAATCAGCAAAAGTAAGATTTTTTTAGTTGTCTCAAAAAATAACTAACTAAAATCAGTAAATCAACTAAATTTTTCGCGAAAATGCTGATATCGGTCGTTCCGTGTACTGTCATTTATATCACCTAAACGTTTCATAGAAACAATGTTTTTTAATAGAATCACTAATGAATTCCGAAATATTACTGTATTTGAAATATATTAGGTTTAATGCAGAGGTGGAAATAAGCCCATTTTACGCACGAAAATGTGAATCAAGATTTCCGATTGTGAATCAGAAAACACCGTGAATCAAAATATTGGGAAACAAAACTAAAATTGCGATTATGTATTAAATTGTGGGAACTGTTGAAATGAAATTGAAGACGTTTTTAGATTCTAAGTAAAACCAAAATTTATCTTATCAAAAATCATTCGTTTCAAAATTCATTACAACATCTACAATGAATATGTGATAAAAAAAGATAATACCAACTATTTTTATTTACTGTTAATCAAAAAATTTGCCTATTTCCACCCCTGGTTTAATGTACTACACATGGTTGAAGCTACGGGGAAGAAAAACTAAAGTATATTGCCTTATGAAATAAATGTATTTATGAAAAGAATTCTTAGAACGATTCATTATAATCAATACATTGATGAGTGAAGCATAAAATTGAGTACTTTTACAATTGACTTTCAATTGAAAGGTCTTTCGGTCAAACGCTTATGTTTCACTTACTAATCTTCTTAGATCCTTATAACTTATACAGTAGCCAACGTCCTACGCTTCCTGCAACTAGAGCAAAATCTAATTTAGCTTTATCCTGTGTAATCCTTCGTTCAATCTCAATCATCGCCTGGATCCACGTATCGCTCGATAGAAAAAAGAGAGACGTTAGAAATAAGAAGACCCCTAGCGTTCAGCTACAGCAAGTTTTTTTTCCTTTAATGACGTCATATAGATCTGGAGCATTCAAGCAGCAGAAATCATTTTCAATCTTAACTTTTTAGTTACAGTTGAAATATGAAATAGTAGAATTCAAAGGTAACTAAAAAACGTAATTGTGCTGAATTAATACTCAAACGAGATTCTCTAGTGCTAAAACAATTCGCGCGGGTCATTAATTTTCAATACTTTGAAATATTGTGAAAATAACGTTAGTTAGTACTAAAATATTTGACTGTAAAATATAAAACACTATTATAATATGAATTTGAGAAATAAAGTATAATAAAGTATCTTGTAAGGCTCATACGCTGCAGAACACTCATTATAGCACAATCCGATTTCTCGGAATATCGGTAACGGGCCTGCCGAATATAGATAGAATGTTAATGCAAATTAAATTGCCATTGGGTATGAAATATACAAACACGATTGCTTTCGGTATTCATCTGTTCTTCCACCAATCATCATAAAAAATCATTTCCATGACGCGTACGCAATCAACGAGGATATCCCTGGTTTAATTATTTCCTACTACAGCTAGTATACCCGGAATTCGATCGAAGAAGTTGAAAATTAATCTGAATGGAACATATTTTCAATCGTCCGGATCGGTTATATAGCAATCGAATTTTCAGCAGAAGCGAAGCAGAACTCATTTCCTTGCCACCCGAACAAAAGGCCAACGGAAACATAAATCATAAATGGTACCTTCCTCGAACAAGAAGTGGTTTGGAATTACCCGCGAGGTGGAAGTATCTCGGGTACCGTATTTTTTCTGTTTCCTGTAACTGGAAAGCAGAGCTAATTGTGCGTAAAATATTTGACACAACCCCTAGAAATGTTTGGTGCAGTTACTCGACTCAGGGGACACATTTTGGTGCCGACAGGGAAGTTAGGTTCGGTTTCAACGTTCGAGCTATGAAATAACGCACCAACGTTTACTGTGGGGTGAGTTCAAAAAATGGCCGGAAAAGTGTGATTATGGGATAAATTAACTTCAATTAACCGTATAATGTATAAAGGATGATTTATTGCCAGGGATATTTTGGAAAAAGTAAATAAATCTTTCCATTTCGCATAGAATAATATTCTTACTGGAGCACTTTGAGAGTATCTGCGGACACATCTAAGAAAGATTTCAATACTTTATATGATAACTCCACAAAATAACTCAGCTTTTGATACGAAAAAATGTATAAATGAACGAAGTTACATCTGAATAAAGTTGAAATCGGTTGAGTGAAAAATCATCGGCATTTTTCAAATGCTTGGATTGCTTGGGTCGCTTGGATTTTATCGATAAGTATTGAAGGAATTGTTTTGATTTTTTTTATTGTAAGTGAAGTCAGTAGTTTCAGTGATCTCCATGCGAATTCCTTAAAAAATATTTGATTATTGCAAAAGAAAAATTATAATTTCATTTTTGCGACGGCAATGTAAATTTTTGGTTTCAAGATCTTTTATCATTAAATTGACTGAATGTAAGTTTTTTCTGCAGTTTTGTAGTTTGTGTTTAAATAAATCTGAGTATCAGGAAATATGATTCTATAGATATCATTATAATTTCAATGTTGCAAAAAATCTTTCATTAATAAATAACAATCGAGTGCCTCTGGATATGGAGCAGTAGACAGTCTTGGGTCACAGCTCATGAGCAGAGAAAAAATAGAATGAATCGGAAACGTGTCTAAAATGTGCCGTTTCGGATAAAACACCTCGAAAATCAGTAAAAACAATGAATGTATTGCGTCAAGTGTAGAAACCAATTTGGCTTCAAATAAATATATCTTCCATTTTTACTTGCATGATGTGATATCATAATTTACGATACAATCTGTTACATAAGAGCGTGGTAACGATTACTCGCGGTCGGTAAAGTGGAATGGTGTGTTTTTTTTTAACACAGAGGCAGTAGTGCCCTTCATGCAATGCGAAAATAAATCAGCTGACTATTGTTTACAATTTGATCTCAGCATTTTTCCAAAATGAGTACTGCGTACGCTTCGCGCTTCGAAGCAGTTTTGCTGTGCTCGCACCCGAAAGGCCCAAAATGACCCAAGCTACTGCGACGAAATACATGAAAAGTCGGAACAGTTTGTGAGTAAGTGGGTGAGTCGTTTAAAGAGGTGAAAAATGTCGATAACAGAAACTTGGGGCATTTTGGGACCTTTAGGGTGCGAGCACAAAAAAAAAACGTACACAGTACTCATTTTGGAAAAATGCTGTTAAATGAAAAATGGCCCAAGATTTTTGTGTATCTTGTATCTGTATCTGTATTCGCGTTTCTCAACAATGTTAACTGTTTTTCCCAGATTGTAAATTGCTCGTTAAGTTCTCATATATTGAATTTTATTTCGATACAGCCTCAAATTCCGACAGCACAGAGTGAGTGAGTAATCAAAATTTCAATTTCAAGAATGTTTTCTTATAAATGCGGGAAACCTTGCGAGTTCCTGGAATCTTGTCAGTAATAGTTTCTATTTGTTGGTCTTGTAAGTCGATGCTCAAAAAACTCACTTCGACTAACCAGTTCCCCGGATATAGTTCCAGAAACACCGTAGTTTATAATTTAAACCTTCAAAATGGAACTCGCATTCGATCAAAGGATGCTACGATCAAAATATGTCAACTTAAATTTTACCTTAGCGTGCATTGAAAAAACCAACACGTCAAATTCTCAGTTATAAATCAATAGTTGTTGTTCAGTTGTGATAATAGAATCAGAGTAAAAGAACCAGCGTGTAAAAATAGTGCTCTTGCATCGCAAAAATTCGAAGAAGACGCAAAAGATAGTTGTCAGCGGGAAGCAATTCTCGGCAAACTGACGTTCTGTGGCAAAGAAAGTAACCAAGGAGACCGGAAAAAACTCAACGGATTAACACACATTCTCTTTTGAACAATTTTGGTTCGTATGAACCTTTATCATGGATGGTATTAGGTTTATAAGAAAGAAATCTCGAGTGGAAATCAATTCTTTTGTAGTGTATCAATCCGAACGCTAACAGTTCTTGATACGGTTTGTGCTTTGCTTACCAAGAATTGAATTATCTGCATTTTTTTTTCATAAATACGTTTATTTCATAGGCAATATACATAAGTTTTTCTTCGCCGTGGCATCCACAATACATAGTACTTTAAACCTAATACATTTCGAATATCATATTAGTATGTTGGTATTCATTAGTTAATCTAAACACTGTTTTTATCAAGCGAGTTGCTATTATAAATTATATTAAATGAAATACATTTATTTTCTACATGATCTTATAACTATTTCAGGTTTGTTTGTATCAGTTCATAACTTTTATTTAATATAAGATAGTTGAACTCATGGAAGAGAAAACAGTCTAACATAAAATAAAATTAAAATTGGAACTCCAATGGACTTAATGAAATAATAAAGAAGTTTAATTATCTGTATTGTATACAATCTATTTTTCATTTATCTTTTTGTCATTGCCGAGGAAAATTCGAGAAAAAGGCGATTGCTCTGCTACTAAGCCAGTTGTCGTATGTTTAAGCCCCGATCTAGAAGGATTTTTGAAGGACGCACTTATAACCATATGAAATAAGTTTTATTAGCACTATTAGGTTGATGTCAGAGTGAGTGCGGAACGCGGACCGAAGCGAAGCGATTCAATGCGTTGTACTGTTTTAGCATCGCATTCACTCTGACAGGTTTGCTTTGATCAAATGTAACGACGCTTTCACTCTGGCACCAATCTTATACCGTTTTCGTTTATTGATCAGAGCAGCCCGAAAACTGACCCAGAGTCGCCAAAACAACGTTTGATATGTTTGTTTTAGCAACCTGAGGTCGCTCTAGATCGGACTCCAATCGCGTAGTTTCGCTTTGAAAATTTTCTCGGGTCACACCACGCATCCAGCCGAGTTTGTTTATTTTTTCTTTTTTTCATGAGTTGTTGTTTAGGGCGCGTACCACGTGTTCGTTTTACTCGGAGTCAGAGTAGCCCGCGTCTAGGTTCAAAAACGAAAACGGTATTAGTGTCCAACTAATTTACTTCATTTCTCTACATAAAAACACGTTGCACCGTGGGTGGTTAAAGTTTTTGACGTAAACCCACAATTTTCTCAGGGCTTTGCGATGTGAATATGTACATTGTCATGACATTTGTTCGTCCATTCATGAAATCACGACATTATTAGTTAATCTGTATGTGTATGTTTGTCTGAATGTACGTAACACAAATGTGCACTCGATTTTCTTGGAGAAGGAAAAACTGATTTTCGTAACTTTCCACAAAACATTCTTAACATTAACATTGACGTAACTTACAGTAATAAATAATACTAGGTGGATTAAAGCAGGTTTTATGTTATGGTGGTCACCACATGGTGGGTTTAGAAATAATAATAAAAATAATCTATATTATCTATATTAGGGTAACGGCTCTCTATTTCATCTGAGCTCCTATTTCCATCTCATCCCTTCACCTCATTACTTTGAACATGAATAATATTTTAAAACCTACCTGAACCAAACTGTGAAATGTTTTAAAATGATTATAAAAGCTATTGTCACACTTTCCTATTGAAAGAAATGGTTTTAATTTCTTCGGTTATCGTTTTTTTCATTTCAAATAAACTCACTGTACAATTTAGGACACATTTTCGTCTCAAGATTTACAGTTCGTCATGTTTCTGATTATCTACTAATCGATTCGTCTCAAAACATGATCACTTTTTCGCACAATCACACTACCATTGAATGCTGGATGACTTCATAATTAGTAATGTTCACTTGCTACTTGTTTAATTAACGATTTAATACTTCAAAAACTACCCGACAAACAATAAAAGTCTTTAAAAATATGAGATGAAAGTTTTTCACTTAGTTCACTTGATTGCGCTTTGTTTTCATCTCATTTGGTTTCGCAAAGTTGCCAAGTTATCTCATAATGTTACAAATCAAAAATTGTTTTTCTTCTTCAAAATCTCATCAAAAAGTATGTTTTTTGGTATCCGTGACATTAGTTTAATTATATTATTGATATTAATATTTCAATAAAACTGTTTTGGCTTCGAATATTACAAGGAAGAGCATGTTAAATACTAATGAAATAACCATTGTGGCAAATCTAGTAGCACTGGTTTCATTCCGCTATACGTCAACATAACGCTGTGAAGTGCGTGTGTTTCATCGGCTGTGCACAGAGATGCCAGATATTTTTTCATAGAAAATATGTATTACGTTGCATAGAAACTCTATATTTGGTCTATCTGTTTTCACTAATAAAATGATGTTAAATCTGTTTTCACTAATAAAATCTGTTAACATCATTTTATTAGTGAAAACAGATAGACCAGATATAGAGTTTCTATGCAACGTAATACATATTCTATGAAGATATCTGGCTTCAAATAGTTCAAATTGGTTCCAAATTTTAATATAAATGTTTGTCCGTGTTCATAATCAATTATCTACATAAAAGATTACCACTTTAACATGTGATTTGTCCGTTGATTAATAAACTTTTAAAGAATCACTGCATTCAAATACTAATAGATACTCAGAGAGAACCTAGGTCTAATTTTTTACTTCTTTCTTTCTATGAACCTGTACAAATCTGTATTAAATTTAGGAAATCTTTACAAAAGCGGTACTTTGGTTTAAACCAGTATGCGAACGCAAAAATCTATACAATACATATAATTCTGTATAAATGGCATCTCTGGCTCTACACTATGTTTTAAGAAGGGCTAATGAATAAATAGTAACAATCACAGTTTTGTTTTTATTTAAAGTTCACCAATTTAACTTTTCAGTAAAATTTTAAATTTAAAGCGAAAGGTAACGGAAACGACTGAAAAATTTTTAAACGTTGAAATGATTTCCAACTGGTTCTAAAAATATTGTATATTGTCTCATAGTTGGCATTAGGCCGTTTTTAAGAAGAATTCTGGCATTTTGAACCTGAGAGTGTAATAGTGGAATATTTCGTTTTGATTGCTGTCGCCATTGCTAATTTATAGGATTAATAAAGGATCAACGATAGGATGGATAAAAATCCGTTGAGATGAAATTAGGAGCAGAGTAGTGAACATTTCATAAGTGTTTTATGCTGTTTTATGAACATTATTTTAATTTCCAAGGAATGTGAATCAAATCTCAATGTGGAGCAAGGCGAATGAAGCAGTAATATGAAATAGTTATAGTGATTTTAGTAGCTAAATCGAGGTTTGAAGGCGACTTCCTTACAAATGAGATGAAATAGGGAGCCCTTACCCTATATATATATAAAAATGGATGTAAGTTTGTATGTTTGTAACGCGATAACTTCGGAACTACTGAACGGATTGCCACCAAACTTGGCACAGGTACTTCTTGTATTTCAGAGATGGTTCAGGGAGTATATTTATATGGGAGGGAGCGTAGCAAGTGCCATAAACAAGGGGGGGTCAGGGAAAAGTTCATATAACTTGACAAGAATCGATACGTTTTGAAGACCGTAGAACCATTTTGCATACCTTAGATATGCCTATATAGGGGAGTGGTTGTAGCAAGTGCCTTTAAATAGGGGGGTGTAATGTTTAAAACGCCATAATTCCGAAACTACTGAACGGATTGCCATCAAACTTGGCACAGATACTTCTTGCTTTTCTGAGATGATCATAAGCGTATTTCTATGGGGGGACGGAGCGTAGTAAGTGTTCTTAACAGGGGAGCTCATGAAAAAATTTGTCTAATTTGACGAGAATTGATACTTTTTTAAGACCATAGAAACATTTAGCATATATTAGATATGATTATATGGGGGGTGGATGTAGCAAGTGCCTTTAAAATAGGGGGTGTGATGTTTGTAATGGTATAACTCCGGAATTACTGAACGGATTGCTATCAAACTTGGCACATGTACTTCTTGCTCTTCAGAGAAGGTCATAAGCGTATTTTTATGGGGGGAGGGAGCGTAGCAAGTGTCATAACCATGAGGTCATGAAAAAAATCATATAACTGGATGAAAACCGATATATTTTTTGAAGATCTTAAAAACATTTTGCATACCGGGGGGGGTGTAATGTTTGTAATGCCATAGCTTCAAAACTACTTAAAGGTTTGCTATTAAACCTTGTAAATACGTATACTACTTGCTCTTCAGATATGGTTATAAGAATATTTCCATGGGGGGAGGGAGCGTAGCAAGTGTTCTTAACAAAGGTGGTCATTAAAATTATTTTCTAATTTGACGAGAATCGGTATTTTTTGAAGACACTCTTGGCACAATTTAGACAAGATTATAAGGGTATTCTGTTAGGAGAGGGTGTATTCAGTGCCTCTAAAAAAGGAGTGCAATGTTTGTACCGGCATAACTCCGGAACTATTGCACGAATTGCTATAAAATTTGGTACAGTTATTTCTTGCTCGTCAGAAATAGTCATAAAGGTATTTTTCTAGGGGAGGAAGCGTAGCAAGTATCATTAACAGGAGGGGTCAAGAGAAAAAATTCATAAAATTTGACAAGAAACGATAATTTTTGAAGATCATGCAAACATTTTCCATACTTTAGATATGATAGATATGGGGAGTGAATGTAGCAAGTGCATTAAAAAAGGAGGATGTAACGGCACTCCGACACTACTAAACGGATTGCTATCACACAATCATAGCAGCTTTTTGCTCTTAAGAGATAGTTGTAAGGGTATTTTTATGGGGGAGAAAGCGTAGCAACTATCCTTAACAGCGTAGCAACTATCCTTAACATGAAAAAATTTATAAACGAATCGCCCATGTACCAAAGGTGGGAATCGATATTTTATGAAAAGCACAGATATACTACTCAGGGTAATCACGGAGAAGATCTGTAGTAAGTTCACTGACAAAAAACAAGTTAAATCAAAATAGATTATAAGGTTATTTTGAGGGTGAGCGAGAGTAGCAAGTGCCCCGAACATGGAAGGTGTAAGGGAAAATTGATCGGGTTTTACGAAAAATTGGTACTTCTTTACGAGTACAGTATATTTCTAGCAACTGAGAGAGGTTCACAAAAATATTCTCAAGAGGAAGGGGAAAGTATTCTCAACATTGATTTGAATTGACGAAATCATACAATCAATGTGCATTTTATTATGTAAATTGAGAAAACTGTCGACTCAAGGTGATGGAAATAGGATTTCAACAACATTTGTATTAACTGAATCATTATTCTATAGGTTTTCCTCTCCGATGAACGACCAAAATGGTTTAAACCTTGGTAAATTAAATTATATAAAAACGTCATTCTATAGTACGAATGTAGTTATGATGTTAAACAACCTTTCGTTATAAAATAGTCATTATCAGATGGAAAATTTTGAACAATTCATGATGTCATGAAATTTTTATAAAGAGGAGTCAGTAGCAAGTGTTTCTAGCCATGGAAGCCAAAGGTATTGTAGCTCTAATGTAATGAGGAAGTACGGAAGTACGTTACAAACATATATATATATATATATATATATATATATATATATATATATATATATATATATATATATATATATATATATATATATATATATATATATATATATATATATATATATATATATATATATATATATATATATATATATATATATATATATATATATATATATATATATATATATATATATATGAAACTCGGAGGTTACTAAGAAGGTATTTATAGAGAGAACGGTATTTTAAATGTCTCTAACAAAAGGGTTTAAATATAAAACTGACCCAATTTGTCGAGAATACCAGGAAAATTATGATTATTGTGAGATCTGAGTCCCATGATCATTCGCAATCTGAACATGAACGGAGTATTGTTGAATCAGGTTGCCGTCTAAGTTATGTTTCACTACAGTCGGAGTATTTCACTAAGCAGGACAACTTCGAGAATTTTTTTCGACCTTCCCTTCACGAAACATTTCCGAGCAACGCCGGGTAATTCAGCTAGTTACAAATAAAGATATCGCTATCGATTGTTTCACCTGCAGGCCTCATTTTGCAAACGTATTTCACTAATTGTAGGTTTCTAAGCTAATTTGAGGGTGCTGAAGACAAATGTAATGGAATTATCTATGTAGATTTTACCTTGGTTCCAAAAGAATGCGTAAAGCAAATTAATATGTGTCAAATAATCTCACTAGGTTTTCTCGGAGATGGCTGAACCGATTTTGACAATTTCCGGAAGTACCGGAAATAGTGGTCATATATACCAAAATGGATCTCACTCACTTTTCTCAGTGATGGTATGACCGATTTTCACAAACTTAGATTCCAATGAAAGGTCTTTCGGTTCCATACGGAATTCCTGAATTTCATCCGGATCTGACTTCCGGTTCCGGAGTTATAGGGTAAAGTGTGTTCAATATTGTACACCGTCACTTAAACCGGCGAAACAAAAAATGTAAAAAAAATTCTAAAGTGGTCTCAAAACTACACAAATCGGTAGTCATTATCAGTAGGCAACTAAACAAATCGATTATGGCTATCCTGGTTCCCGGTATCTGGTTCCGGAAGCATCGGAAGTAGTGGTCATATATACCAAAATGGATCTCACTCACTTTTCTCAGTGATGATATGACCGATTTCCACAAACTTAGATTCAAATGAAAGGTCTTACGGTCCCATACGGAATTCCTGAATTTCATCCAGATCCGACTTTCGGTTCAGATTTTATAGGGTAATGTATGTTCAATATTGTACACCGTCACTTAAACTGGCGGAACAGAAACCGTAAAAAATGTTGTAAACTGGACTCAAAACCGTTATTCCTAATCTTATTCTCAAATGAAAGGTCTTATGGTCCTACCAAAAATTCCTGCATATTTTCGGATACAACAAACATTTAAATCGTTATTTAGAGTGCGATGGTAAAATTATATAAAATCTTCAACATTTGAATAAAAACTAGTAGAATTTGTACGTCATGTTAGTTGTTGCCATACGAGCCGCCTTCGATTATACCGGTTCTCGGGTTCCGGTGCCGGAAGTGCATATAATAGTGAACCCACTTCGTTTTCTAAAGGATGACCTACGCGAGCAAAGCACTGTTCCATTATGTATGTTATGGACATACAATCTCTTTGCTTCTTTCAAGAATCGAAGAGAAAATATTTGAATAGAATACCACAATATTACACATGAGAAAGGCATCATTACAGGTTTAAATAGGATTAAAACAGGTTTTTTAACCTATTTTTAACCATAAAAAGATCCGCAAATGTATTTAAATAGGTTCCCATAGACAATTGCAAAGAATTTGATCTAACTTTTCATATTTATTTGTGCTTAAAAATCGTTTTGGAGAGCTGAAGATATCTGACGAGATTATTTCGGAGATTGCCTACTGTACGCACTGATATAAAAATGACTAAAATAGCTGCACAAGTATAGTGCACGTACATATATGCACAACTTTAAATGTGTTCCGACATTTCGAATACGACTTGTTTAAAGCTATCTGGTTCCACAGCTGATTCGAGAAAAGAAAGGACGCGGTGCTTGACCCAAAACATAGTGTTCGCCAAATTTCGAAGAACCGAGTTCCGGTTTAAAAAATACAGCATACGTATACAGGTAGCAAGAATAAGCTCTCGGAGAAATGAGCTGATAACGAAATACCGATGCGGCATCATTGTTGATAAGACCTACATCAAAGCAGATTTCCAACAGTTGCGTTGACGGCAACATTTCACGAGTTTGAATGATGATGAATTATTATTAATTTGTTCGTTTATTTAACCCAAGCTTAAACACAGGGTAAGATGTAGATGTAGGTTTTCAAAAGAAGAACCTTTAGACATTTGGTTCGAAACACTATTTAGGTTTAATTTATTGGGTAGGTCAACTGCACTCGTAGTAAATGTATTGAATTATTCGTGGGTGTCTCGGAGAATATGAGAAGGGAATAAAAAGGTAGTCAAATTGGTTGAGAAAATTGTACCAGAAATGACTATATAGATTCTTATGGAGCGTGTCAATCGAAAATGACGATAATTTTACTCAAACTCGTCCTAAAATTTAACCAGTGTGCATATAAAAACCATGTAAGATTGTATATTTTGAAGGCTGTGAAACTCGTACTAAACCAGGGAGGACGCTGCAAGGTTATTTGTAGTATTTTATTCTGCATCCTTTGAAGCTTTTTTTTCTGGTGGAACAGTAATTGTGGGAGGGGTTGAGTACAACGTGTGGAAAAACACGAGTTTTGCGAAGTTTTTTAAAGCTATCGCTCAAAAAAATATATTCAAATGTTTTTGCATAATTCAAAGCATCATTCGAACAGCATTTTATAATATTTTCGTGGATAAATATTGATAAATAAGTCGGTGAAATATTTTCGAGGGCTCATTTTAGAAATAATGATTTTAGGTGTACACTGTTACAGTATCTCTACACAAAATTATCAGAAGTCTAAGAATCCTAGTAACATAGTTGTAGTAGCAGTTCGTGCTCGCATCGCATCCGACGCAGTCCAAAATTTCTTACGGTCGCGACGACAGAAACAAAGACAATACAGTGCAGTGAACAATAGAGTGTACGAAATGGGCAAATACGATTTAACAAAGCCTGAAACTTGGCCTACAAGGCCAAATTCAATTTGTATTGATTTCAAGCGCTGCAAAGTTAGACCTGCAGCAACCGAAATTGAAATCTTGCTTAAGGAACGAATGCATCTAAACGTTAATGATGTAAGTGAGATTCAATTCAACAAGGCGTCGAACTGTGTGTACATTATGTTTAAACGTGAAAAAGATGCAATTGCATTTGCTTCGGTTAATAACGGGGTGCACAGTATTGATCATGACAATGTTAAATATAAAATCCCTGTGTACATGGTGGACAATGCCATAGAAGTACGCGTGCATGACCTTCCCCCGCAGACTAGCGAGGGGTATGTTCGGGAATGTATGTCGCAGTACGGTGAAGTTCTTTCCATCGAAAAGGAAGTATGGCGGAATTTTTCCCGGGTATCCGGAATGGTGTGCGAGTGGTACGTATGCAACTACGTAAAGCAAATCCATCTTACATCATTTGTGGTCAAGACGGGATACATCCGTGTAAAACGTTGATTACGTATGAAAATCAATTGGTTACATGTCAGTTTTGTGAACAAACCTTGCACTGAAACTGCGAAAACAAACAAAAACAAGGACAACCGCTCAACAACGGAAACTAGTGAATGCAGTGCTCCTGTTTCAAAAACACCTTCACCATCTAACCAACTATCAACTGCAATCAATGTACAAAGCGCATCTACAGCAACTGCAAATGAACCCAAGACGGCGATCAACAACGAAAACAAGGAAACAGAAACCGCTCACAACTCCAACGATATAGCAATGGATGATACGAGCAACGGACAAAATGACCTCCAATCTTCGCTAGAAGGAAATGGAAGCTCCTCTCCCCCTAGAAGAAGGGTGACAACGAGATCCAACAATAAAAAAATAATTTTATGTAACAAAAACATGGGTAAATCGGCCACGTAAAGCTATACGCAAATTGGCCTGAATAAAAATTGTTAAAAAAAAAACATAGTTGTAGTAGATGATTTTCTAGACCTCTACGTTTTCATTTGATTTTTTCTGTCGTGAAAACGACTTACTTTACTATGGCGCCCCCTTTTTCATAATTCGCCTAGTGGAGGAATGGGTAGAACTTAAAGTCTATTCGCATTATTCCGGGACGGGACCATGCCAAATCCGGCATAAAATTCATTTGGTTGCCACCGATAGTATTTGGTACAACTCGAGATATTAACGATTGAAAGTCTATTCGCACTATTCCGGGTCGTCCAGGACGGGAGCATCCGGGACGATCCGGGACGTTTTTTTCCTCATCGGCGATTGCTGAGCTGGCTTGGAAACAATGATAAAAACTTATTGTTTACCTTTTTCGCACTCGGACGACAGTTCAGAACCTGGATTCTGATCCACTGAGCTCAGAACATGGATTCTGGTCCCACTGTATAATTAACTCAATTTAAGGTTTAGAATTTAGTTTCAGAACTTTTTCAGTTTTTAGAATTCAGTTTCTGAATTTAGTGGCAGAATACAGGTTCCAAGGTTAAAAGTAAGATTCTGGAACTGAATCCTGATTCTGGATTCTAGAAAAAAAATTTTAGAGCTGGTTTCTGGACTAGATTTTGGAACTGAATTTAATTCCTTCAAGTTCAAGTTCGGAATTCATATCCTGAAATCTGATTCAGGAATTCAACTTCTGAATTCTGGAACAAAACTCAAGATACGAATCTTAGATCTGGATTATGAAACAAAATTTTAGATTTGAACTCCGAGCCAAAATTTTAGAACTGCCTTCAGAAACAACAAATTAATTACAGAATTCAGTTTTAGAATTTAATCAGTAAATTCAGCTCTAGAATTCATTTTCAGAATTCAGAACCTGCATGATGAAATTGAATTCGGAACCTGTGATCTAAAACTGAATTCTGTTCCTTAATTTCAGGTTAGGAATTCAGTTCTAGAATTGAATTTGGAATAATTTCAATAGAAATTTTTCAAGGAAATTTCTGGTTTCCATTACGCCAATCGAGAAATCGGACATAGGTGCTTAAAAATATTTAAATTCAACAGGTTTGTTGGGGGAACCATTCTGAATCGCTTTTATGCTCTTCCTATTAGGAAAAAAAGTTTAAATTATGAATGCCATGTATTTGAATATAAATAAAAGAGCGATTTTTTATTTTGGATGAAAAGAACCCAAATTTTTATTTAAATTCAAAAATGCAAAGTTGAATTACGTCAGTTATAACTGCTTTGTTCCTTAACTAAAATTTGAGCAGATGGATGGAAATTGAAAGTTTTCCTATGTGAAGTGGAACGAGTCACTCATTTTTGACGTTCAAAGAGCGCGTAGAACTAAATACATGAACTGAATTTTTGATCTGGATTCCGAACCTGAATTTGCAACTTAATTCAGAAACACAGGCTCAGCTCCAGTTCCCAATTGTCCAAAATTAAGCAGAACTCTTGGGCCTGTACGCCGAGCTCTTGCCTTTTCGCAGTGTTAGATAACATTCTAAAGTTTTGTTGCGATGGGCTTGAAAATGTGACAAAATATGATGCTTCCTTCGGAAGTGAGAATTTAGGGCATACGCATGACAAGATTTTATTTTACAGAATTGTCCTATTCGGGTCAAATATGTACCGCTTTGTTCTATAATTTGTTCCCATTTGAATGGTTACAGTATCATACCTTTCTCATATATGTTGTTGTTCCTATTGGTGAAAAGCTTGTATTTCAGTTTCTTTACGATTTGCCTCTCACTCGTCACAGTTTATGTTAAACTGATATACCACTTAGTAATTCAACATAAACCACTGAGCAGAACAAAAAGTTTCTGCTATTTGCAGAGTACTTTTCAAAAATGAAGCTGCATCTGAACTCTTTCTGAAATGGATAGTAAAATGACCGGCTGCCCGGCCACCAATGGAAATTGATTTTCAATGTAAACTTTTCTTTCTGAGCAGCCTAGATAGTCGTGTAGTGTCTGTAGCGGTTCTCAATTGGCCTAGAATGACACTTACGGTCCACCTGTCCCGTTGGTATAAGTCCACCAAACAGGTAAGCCGTGTGACATCCGGCGGAATTGTTTCGACCAAAAATTGATCCACTGGTTTCTGGTTCCATGTCGTAAAAAGCCACTAAAATGGGAGCTCGCAAGTCAAGGTGTATTTCCTTGCCGATAACTGAATGACTGCAGCAGTTTCAAAAAAGGCAGTCGTAAATGGAACATTTGTGGGCTTTGCCCTTGCAGAGCTCGAAATTCCGTATATCCGGCGATAACTTCATATTCTTCATAATATATGAATTCTAGTCGGACTAAAGCCATCAATAGTAAATTCATTTCTTTTTATTTTCTTTCATACAATACCTAGTTGTTTAAAGATAGTTCCTCACGCTGCCAAGCGAAATTGGAAATTGTCAGTCATTAACTATCTCGGACGAGTTGGCTAGATCTGGTACCACGAATGAAAGATCCAGATTTATCACTGTCAACTGAACAAATCCAACTGTTTTTGGACTGCACCCAAACATGCCAGCTTGCAAACTTGCGCTCAAACAACAGCATTTTTTCTAGATTTGAATCTGAAAATGTCGAAATGGCTATTGAATTTTCCCAAGCATCATTGCAGGATTCTTGCCAGAGGTCTGACTGGACATTGCCAACTCAAATATCACATGGCTACTATTTAGCATGCTGAGTACTATTTTTGTGATTTGTGTAAGTGCGATTGCGTACTTCATGACATGACAATGAATCCTTTCTGTATTAACCTTAAAAGGCTTTAGCAGATTGTTGGGAATCCATTATGGGGTGCCGAATTCACTTTTTTTTTTTTTTAAAATAACTTTTCATTGGAATATGAGTTAAAATTAAATTAATAAGATTTAAATTGGGTGTTCAGCCACAAGTGGTGACTTTTCAGCCCTGTTATATATATATGATTTGGTTATTACCATGAAGACATTATTTGCTTCCGCAATTCTGAGATTTTTGTGTAGGGAAAATTCTAAACCTACTTGTATTGTGTAATGGGGAAAAGGAACTTATATACTAACTTACTAACTAATACAGAGAGCGAATCGATTCAATTGAAGATTGCATCGATTTTTGTCGGAATTTGCTTATAATATTATGTGACATTACATCTAATGGTTCTATATTTGTGAGTCTGTGTAACTCATTTGTGCTAAACCAGGGAGGACGCTTCAAAATCATTTTCAGAATTTTATTCTGAATCCTTTGAAGCGTTTTCTTCCTGGTGGAACAACAACTTGACCAAATTGGTACCGCATAAAGCATGGCTGGTCTGAAAATTTGTTTATAAATTAACAGTTTGTTTTTTAGACAGAGCTTAGAATTTCTGTTTATAAGAGGATATAAACATTTAATATATTTATTACACTTTGCCTGGATTCCTTCAATGTGATCCTTGAAAGTGAGTTTTTTGTCATACGTTAAACCTAAGTATTTAGCTTGATCAGACCATGTCAATTCCAAGCCATTCAATTTAAGAATGTGATTATTGTTTGGTTTAAGAAAAGAAGCTCTTGGCTTGTGAGGAAAGATAATTAATTGCGTTTTTGCTGCATTTGGTTTAATTTTCCATTTTGACAGATAATCACTGAAAATATTTAAACTTCTTTGTAGGCGACTGCAGATCACTCTTAGATTTCTACCTGTGGCTAACAGACTTGTGTCGTCACAGAATAGCGATTTCTGACAACCAACGGGTAGATTTGGAAGATCAGAAGTGAAAATATTATACAAGATTGGAGCTACACTCGAACCCTGCGGAACACCGGCTCGTACGGGTAGCAATTCAGATTTACAGTTCTGATAGCTAACCTGAAGAGTACGATCAGTTAGATAATTCTGAATCATTTTGATCAAATAAATAGGAAACTGGAAATCGGACATTTTTGCTATTAAACCTTTGTGCCAAACACTGTCGAATGCTTTTTCTATGTCTAGAAGAGCAACTCCAGTGGATAACCCAGAAGATTTATTTGATTTTAGCATGTTCGTTACTCTGACAAGCTGATGAGTAGTTGAATGTTCATGACGAAATCCAAACTGCTCTGGTAAAAAAATTGAATTCTCATTTATATGAGTCATCATTCTCAACAAGATAATTTTTTCAAAAAGTTTACTGATAGAAGAAAGTAAGCTAATTGGGCGATAACTTGATGTTTCTGCTGGGTTTTTATCAGGTTTTAGGATAGGAATTACTTTAGCGTTTTTCCATCTTTTTGGGAAGTAAGCTAATGAAAAACACTTGTTGAAAATTTTAACCAGGAGTCTCAAGGCAACATCGGGAAGATTTTTAATAAGAATATTAAAAATTCCATCATTACCAGGAGCCTTCATGTTTTTGAGTTTCCTAATAATTGATTTAATTTCATCAAAATTCGTCTCAATAATGTCATCGTGTGATAACACTTGGGTTGAAATATGATCATACTTCAGTGAGACTTCATTTTCAATAGGACTCACAACGTTTAAATTAAAATTGTGGACACTCTCGAACTGCTGAGCTAGCTTTTGAGCTTTTTCACCATTTGTAAGAAGTATTTGATTTCCTTCCTTGAGAGCAGGAATTGGTTTCTGAGGTTTCTTAAGAACCTTAGAAAGTTTCCAGAAAGGTTTAGAATATGGTTTAATTTGTTCAACTTCTTTAGCGAAATTTTCATTTCGCAAAAGAGTAAATCTATGTTTAATTTCTTTTTGTAAATCCTTAACTATGTTTTTCATAGCAGGATCACGAGAACGTTGATATTGTCGTCGACGAACATTCTTCAACCGAATGAGCAGTTGAAGATTGTCATCGATGATAGGAGAATTTAATTTAGTTTGAGCTTTGGGAACTGAAAGATTTCTAGCTTCGATAATATAATGATTCAAATTATCAATTGCTGTGTCGATGTCCGCAGAATTTTCTAAAATAGTTTCATGATCCACATGATTTTCAATGTGAGATCTGTAATCCAACCAATTAGCTCTATGATAGTTGAAAATAGAACTAATTGGATTAATTATAGCTTCGTTGGAAAGTCTGAATGTTACTGGAAGATGATCTGAGTCAAAGTCAGCATGAGTAATCGGTTCACTACAAATGTGACTTTGATCTGTTAGAACCAGATCAATTGTAGACGGGTTTTTCACGGAAGAGAAACAAGTCGGATTACTGGGATGAAGAACTGTGAAGTAACCAGCTGAGAGTTGATTATGAAGTATTTTACCATTACTGTTATTTTGCCTACAATTCCACTGGACATGCTTAGCATTTAAGTCCCCTATTACGAAAAATTTCGATCGATATCTTGTAAGTTTTTGCAAATCGCCTTTAAAGAAATTTAATTGTTCGCCGGTGCATTGGAATGGCAAATATGCTCCAGCGATGAAATAAATTCCATGAATGGTTTCAACTTCGATTCCCAAGCTTTCAATAACTTTAGTATTGAAAGAAGGTAAAATTCGATGTTTGATTTGCCGTTGGACAAAAATGGCAACTCCACCACCCATTCCAGTAAACCTGTCAAATCGATGAACCACATAATGTGGATTACTTTTCAATTTTACATTTGGTTTAAGAAAAGTTTCTGTCACAATGGCAATATGAATTTTGTGAACTTTGAGAAAATTATAAAATTCATCTTCACTCGATTTCAAAGATCGAGCATTCCAATTTAAAATATTCAAATAATTATTTAACATCACTGTTAAATTTTAAATTCATTATAATATTATTTGCAAATTTCCATCCGATTTGAAATGCTTCAAAAAGTGATGAAGTTGAATTCATTTGGATGATCATTTGAAAAAGTTGATCTTGTAGGTAGATCATTTTATTTTCAGTTATATCGCCTAAATCGACTTCATTTAAAGAAGCGAATGGCATTGAAGGAATATTTGTAGGTAGACTGCCATTAGAAGAAGATGATTTGGCCGGTCTACCTATTAATAAATTGTTTTCGTTAGAAGAAGAACTGCAAGGCGGTCCTGTGTTTTGATTATTTACATTAGAAGAAATAGGTGATAGATTTCTACCTAATATACCAGCATAACTGACATTAGAAGAAGATGATGACGAGGTCGATCTACCTGTCAATAAATTGTTTTCGTTAGAAGACGAATTGACAGGCGTACCTGTTTTTTGTTTCGAAGAAATCAGTGCCGAATTAGGCGTGGCATTTGTAACGGTTTTCTGATTTTCAGGTATGTTCTGTAAATTTAAGGTCGTTGATTTGACTTGTTGTCGAAGCGAACGAGCGTTTAAAATTTTTTCCCTGACAGGACATTTCAAATAATTGGATTTATGATTTCCATTGCAATTTGAACATGAAAATTTATCAGTGGTTTCATTCGTTGGACAATCGTCTTTCGAATGCGATTTACCACAATTCAAACACCGTATATCCATATGACAATTTTTGGTTCCATGACCGAAGCCTTGGCAACGACGACATTGCGTTAAGTTTGCAATATGATTATGCCGTTTATAATGTTCCCAATGAATTTTAATGTGGGAAATGAAACGTACTTTTTTTAAAGTTTTCAAATTGTTTACATCACTTCGATTGAAGTGTATTAGGTGAAGTTCATGGGAAATTCCAGAGCGTGGTTTAGAAGTACCATTCGCTCTTTTTTTCATAAGTATTACTTGGGAAGGGGCAAAACCAAGCAATTCTTTTAGTTCATTTTTAATTTCATCAATACTTTGATCATTTGATAATCCTTTCAAGACAGCCTTGAAGGGTCTGTCTGATTTTATATCATATGAATAAAATTTATGAAGTTTCTCGGACAAATATCGAATAAGACGTTCGTAATCTTCCAATCCATCCACCAAGACTCGACATTCTCCTCTTCGTCCGATTTGAAATGAGACTTTTACTTCCGGGAGAAAAGTAGAAAGCTCAGTACGGAATGCTTTGAAGTCGGAAATCATCACCGTCACTGGTGGCATAGATTGATGTTTCTTCCCAGAACGACAAGCGCCCATTTTGGGAATTTTTGAAGAATTTTCTTCTATGTCGCTACAATCGGATTCAGGAAGAATCTCGTAAATATTGTTAGACGGCATAGAATCAACGGAAGGGAAATCCGTCCGTTGTCTTTTATTTTTACATTCAGATTCTATAAGATCGTGAATGTTATTAGAAAAATGTTGAATAACGGATTGTGATTTATTCCGTATTGAATTATTTTTAGCCTTAGGCTTGTTGTTTTTCCGGTTGGACGCAGGCATTTTTGAAATAAATGAAATTTTAAACTAAATTAACTAGGCTAAATTAGTCTTCGATTAGACTCCTAGCTAGCCTTAAAAAAGGCTGATTAATTTCTTAGTCACTCTAATATCACTCTTTGTATCACTTAGTCACTCTAATATCACTCTTTGTATCACTTAGTTAGTGATTCAGGTAGTCTTGAAATAGACTGAAGCCTTGAATCAATGAAACTCTAGGTAGCCAGAAAAAA
The DNA here is from genome assembly GCF_030247185.1 of Malaya genurostris. NCBI lineage: Eukaryota > Metazoa > Arthropoda > Insecta > Diptera > Culicidae > Malaya > Malaya genurostris. The sequence continues at coordinate 109,287,645 of NC_080571.1, forward strand.
ATTCCAGGAGCCAAGAGCTATACGCGTGCGGTGCGAACGACTGTTCAACACCGACTGCCGAATTCACTTCTGCTCCTATCTATTGCGAATCGTTCTGCATTCTTCCGGGATTGCAGAATAGAGTCGCTTTCGTAAAATCGCCTCTCGTGGTTGGAGGTTTTATCCAACGTGCATTTTAGCACCTTCAGATCATTCAGCATCCTTTATTTCTTTTTGTTTTGTGCTGTTTTTTCACCTCATCCACTACTCATTTCCCTTCCATGTTCCTTTTATCCTTTCCTTCCCATCAGGAAAATGATGAGAAGCTACGATAAGGCACAAATAAGTAGGGGAACGTGACACTTGAGCCAATTAGTTCTGACTCTTGATTCTTGAACTGTTATACCGCCCAGTAGTTCAACAGAAACCACTGAGAAAACGAAAAGTACTCTTCAAAATGGAGTTACATCTGAACTCTTTCTGGAAAGTGAATCATCAAACTCTACATACTCTGATCTTCATGAAACCATGTACTTGTTTTCAGTATGACAAACCATTTATTTTTACAAAATTTGGAAAACAATTCGACTCAAGACCGAGTTTTGGAAAGAGCGGATGTGATTTGGCAAACACTTTCTTCAAATCGTGGTACCTCATAAACTGTTTAATATTTTTTTAAAGATAAAGAAGCTGCAACTGGAAATATTCAAGGACATTTGCAAAATTTCAAGATTGATAAAGAAATAATTATCTGAACACTGTAATTTTACAGATCAGAAACAATAAAATAGTTTTAAGTGACCTTTCTTCTAGAAGTAACCGTTCTCAGCACATTTTGACATAAAATCCAGAAACGAGATACCCAAATAGCACCTGTAACTTATTCATAAAAAATAAAATACATCCTATGCTGCATAATGATCGCATGATAGACACAACGAAACAAGTCGTATTATGATGGAGACAATGGAGTCAAAACAATGCTACGAATTGACATCTCATCATACTAAGTTACAATAAGCTCCAACGTAACTTTTCGGTAATCTAACTCTTACGACGTGCTCGCATTAACTGGTTTTAGACGCCAACTGGTCACCGTAACAAAATATGACAATGAAAAAGTGACACACTACAAGACAAAGTTAAGTAATGATTTCATATCGGTTACCGTATTCGTTGTTATGCAACAAAGAAATACAATTACAGTGTCGGTTGAAAGCTTCCGTACATTATCCCGGACAATAATATTAAATCAATAAGTAGAATAAGTAGAAAATTCCTTCTGTTTAAAACAATTGGCTATAGTTAAATCTCCGCTTATACGCAATTTTTTTTACCAGTACATGTGCGAAGCAAACTTGTTTCGTTTTGGGAAGTACATTCTCTCTACCAGAGACAATATTTCTACACTTTGTCACGGCAGTGTATGCAACTTATGCCAATGGCTACCATTATGACCGGGGAATGAAACATTAATTAAATTTGAAATGACTGCAATTTTTAATTTCCTTTATTTTATTATTTGAAAAAATAATATTAATATTTATTTTCTGTTGCATTGTGACTGATGTGCGCGCTGAATCAAATCAAATATTCGTTACTGAGAAGTTGTTTGGCAACCAGTGGTAAGTCGCACAAGCTCCGCCTCTTACGTTTTTCAGGTTACATAGCAGTTATAATGCACGTTGCAAAGTCTTCTACTTGTTCCATGAATTTGTGTTATTGAAGTGCAATAACGTGTGCTACTTCGGTAAGTATGAACAACAAAACCCTTTTTAGGCCACATAGTTGTGAGATAATGCCGTTCTCTTGTTATTGAATTTATCTCACCTATAAAAAAATTTGTCTTGTCGGTTAAGTCACTTATACCGCTCTGGAACCAGAAATGACAGACATATGATATTGGAACATCATCAATGAAACAATAGTGTTTTTGAATGAGCCTAAACATGTTGACATCGGTCTAGCTATCTTCGAAAAAATTGAGTGCAGAGAAAAAAGTGCGTTTTGTCGGCAACCCTTCTACTCTGGATCCGGAAATGACAGCCATGTAGTCTTAAAACTTAATCGGTGAAATGGTAGTACCCTTTAAACGAGCTTAAGCTTGTTGAAATCGGTTCTGTCATCCCCGAAAAAATTATGTCACTAATTCTATTATATCTCCGATTCCAAAAGTGACAGGCATTAAATATTGGAACGTCGTCAATGAACTAATAGTGCCTTTCAAATGAGCCTAAGCTTGTTCAAGTCGGTTCGCCCATTAAGATACACACACCCACGCACACACTGTCACACATAAATTAGCCGATCTCGGGGAGCTGAGTCGAATGGTATATAACACAGGCGGTCGCCGAAGCTCCGATTAAAATTCGATTTCTTCAGCCATTGTATATTCTTTCTGTAGAAAAAGATGAAACGGAAAGGTTACAAAAAACTCGAAATGACAACGACAACCAGAGCAATAATATCGATGACAAGTTATCGGATTTATCCTTCAGAAACTCGAGTCATGTCAACTACAAAGAAGAATAAAACAAACGTTATATACTTTATATCTGATGACACTTGATCAAGGGAAAATTTATGGTTTTTTTGTTTACTATTAAACATTACTTCGTTATATGTAATTGAAAAAGAGAGAATTGATACGAGTAGTAAGATCTTCCGAAAGTTCGTCCAGCTTTTTAGTTTATACTGATTTAGTTTATGCAGCCTAGTATTTAAGAAATTTTCTATCTCTTTGTAACTTGAATGTACTGAACAAGTTCCGCTTGGTCTGCACTTTCAAGTTGACCAAAGTTCTACGTATACTTTGATGGAGCTAGAAGTTCACGCAATTTTTTTTTATACAATCATGTTGATAAACATTACTCTGATCTTTCTTCAATTGTTGAATGTTGCTAAACATTCAACGTGTACTTTTTTACAGCAAGACAGCTCGCGTGGATCTAAAAGCTGAACTTTTTATGAGCTTGAAAGTATTTTTTTCAGATGCGGAGGAGCTTTTGGGTTTTTTGGGAATACTACGCATCCAGAATAGTCGTAGAGGCCGACAATATCAAGGAGGCTAATGATTTCGAGCATTTAAGCTGGTACTGGTAGGGGAAGGTGTTCGGTTGCCGGCAGTGTTTAGTTGTCGGCACCCCACCGTAACTTTTGACAGAAAGCAGATAATGTCATTCCGAAAAATGTCATGTGTGTGTGTGTAATAGCAGCACGTTCTTTTTGTGCCGAATACCGAAGCAAACAAACGCTTGTACTTTTTGCTGCGCTCAATACAAGTTTTAATTGCGTGAAAATCAACTCAAAAGTTTTTTCTGACTTTTTTATAGTATCATAAGTTATAGAGTATCAATCGGAAAGGTGAGTGGATTGAATATTTATGAGGTGAAATCGATCTATTTCGTGATTTAATACCGGATGCTATCAAAATCTTCGCAATTTAAGATTTGTTTTGTCATTTTCAAAATGTCTATCGATTTCGGTTACCGGCACCCCAAGGAGACAAATCGTGAAAAATTAGTAGTGATATGCAGGCTACTGTCGAGACAAAGCAAGCCAAAGCCGATGCTCTGGCTAAAAAAAACGAGGACGACCGGCCAAATCAACACCAAAGGCGCCACCATCCAAATCATCGACCAAGATAGCCAAGGTGAAGTCACCATCAGACAATGTAGACTTTTGTCCTAAATGCTTTAAAAATGAAAAAATCTGTTTTTTCTTTGAATAACTACAGTCTTTACTTAGCTTTTTACTTTTTTTGTGAAATTTCTTGGGGTGCCGGTAACCGAACACCTTTTTAGAAATAGCCAAAATTTATTGCTTTACTTAATTGCTAAAAAAAAAAATTTCAATCAAATGAATCAACTTAGTTTCTTAATCAGTCGTTAACTAGGGACTTTGGCTTTCAATTGATGTATAGATGTCCGCATAATGTGCACTAAGTCAGAACTTACGGTCTTACAAGCCGTATGTTCGAGCCCCGACCTGGAAGGATTCTTAGTGTCTGTAGGATCGTAGTACAAGCCGTGCAATAACTCTGTACGCTGTGAATCGGTTGCGAAGTCTGTTGAAACAGAGAGGCCAAATTCCACACAAGGACTACCGTATGGTCACTATTTCCATATATATATATATATATATATATATATATATATATATATATATATATATATATATATATATATATATATATATATATATATATATATATATATATATATATATATATATATATATATATATATATATATATATATATATATATATATATATATATATATATATATATATATATATATATATATATATATATATATATATATATATATATATATATATATATATATATATATATATATATATATATATATATATATATATATATTTCCGTCTTGATATAATTCCATTTTCAATTATTGTTGCATATTCGTTCCATCATTTAACATATTATTACAAATTAATTTGGGATTGTATTACTTCGCACATACATCTCATATTTAAATGTTTCTTGTTCGCCTGAAAGACTGAACGTTATGTGACCATAAAAAAGCACAAAGTCGAGGGAAAAACTGATTGTCTTCGCTCGTTTGGAGGTGAAATAAATTTATTTCAGTATTTTATGGTCTCCCGTAAGACTACCAGACGAACGGCTACCGGTGAATCGAAATGCTGACAGTATAATAGTGATTGTGGTTTGCAGCTACCCCGCACATAGGTAAGTGTGCTGTGTCAACGAATGCCATTCCAGATGGTGCATTGTGAGTCTGAACGGGTCAGTCGTCAAGCGGTAAAAGCGGACTGGAATATGCGCACGTGAACGAAGCGACTACGGTGAAAAAGGGGCTCAAGCTAGGGCAGATTGTGGAATACGCTTTGCAACCCACAGTCTCTGACATGGAAAGAATGTCACTGTAGGGATTATAATTTTCTTCGAGTGGACAGCTTTACTCACCATCTCATGATAGATTTCCCTTCTGTTGCTTGTCAATAGGGTTTTATATTGAGTCGTTTTTCTTATAATTGGGTAAGTTTCTGTATGGAACAATCAGATGAAATTTGAATTGCTCTTGATGTACATACTTCGCAAAAGATGCAAAATCCTTCGAGCTGCATGCAGAGCATCACCGATTGAGCAACAGCGATGCTCTGATTTTTTATATACACGGAAACCTCCGCGGATGCAAACCGACTGAGAATTTTCGTTATGTATCTGAAATGGGTTGAATAAAATCCGTGGGGGTCAGTGTCTTTTCTCCGAAACCTTTTGTACCGGAAGAATCATTTTTCTGAATCATACAATTTCCAGGAAAGTTAGTTGAATTCACCACATACAAAACATCAAAGCATAGTATGCGAGACGTCGGGATCGAAAACAGCGGTTCATATTCAACGACTGAATGCGAAAATTGGAGAAGTGCAATGCAAATACAGACGAATAAAAATATTGAGCGAGATCATTCATCATCACCAGCGTCCCGGGTTGGCGGTTCAAGGTATAGGGCACTGGTTCTACAAGCTAGTTGTCATATGTTCGAGTTCCGACCTGGAAGGATTCTTAGTGTCAGTGGGATCATAGAACCAACCATTCAATAGATCTGTACGCTATGAAACGGCTGTTAAGTTAAGAGGTCAAATTCAATAGAAGAAATGTAATACCAAGGCTTTTCAAAAACCAGCGCAGTTCGATAATGAGTTCGATTTTCAAAAAAACGATAATACGTACAATTTAGAACATTCGACTAAATAAGTGCTGATTATACCACCCATAAACACTTTCAGTGCAAATAAAGCTTGAGAATAAGTTCTTTTCAATTCCGATTACGAATGATCGAAAAAAGAAGTTGCGTGAGTTAGCTGACATCGTAAAGATATCAAAAGAACGTGTTGGCTTTATACTGCATGACTATGAGAAAACTCTGTTCAAAGTGGGGCCGCGTTTGCTCACTGTAGACCAAATTCGAGAACGTATTCATGATTCTGAGCAGTGTTTATCCATGTTTAAACGTTACAAACCGGAATTTTGGCATCAATATGTGACAATGGATGAAACATGGATTCATCACGTCACTCCGGATTCAGAACGATCGTCATCTGAGTGGACAGAAACTGGTGGACCTCGTCCAAAGCACCTGAAAGTACAACATTCGGCTTGAAAGGTTATGGCCTCGGTATTTTGGGATGAGCATGGTGTGATATTTATCGACTATTTTTTTCAAAACAATGGCAAAACTACATGAAATGAACTTCGAATTTTTCCCAGATCCACCATATTTGCTATATTAGGCTCCCAGCGACTACTGGTCAGACTGGTCAGACCTGAAAAAATGCTCGTCGATAAGAAATTTCTTACGAATGAAGAGGTTATCGCTGAAACTGAGGCCTATTTTGAGGTAAAAAATAAATCGTTCTGCAAAAGTGGTATTGAAATGTTAGAGCGGCGCTGGAATGATTGCGTTGCTCTTGATGGAGATTACGTTGATGGATAAAGTTTATTTTGAACCATAAAAATCGTGTTCTCTTTGTTTTTCCTGGGACTTTTCAGCCCATGTGTTAGTAAACTGAGGGACGAGCAAAGAGTTACTCCGAAGAGTTCTGCGCCTGATGTTTATGTTCAGTTGTCCGAGAAGACTAGATCAGTTGATGTTACTCAGAACTAAATCGGAAACAAATATTGCGTCGATTACTAAATAGTTTAAGTACTATTAGATTACATCTAAGTTCGTATCTGGGAAGATTGCATGGAGCTTTCCATGTCAGCTGACGTAAAGTAAATCGGATAAATTTATGTTGCACAGCTTCAATGCGTTGTACCCCATTATTATGAGGACCAGACAACTGTCGAGAATTCGAGTACAGAGCGAACCAGAGCGATGTATAATGCGTTCAAACAGTGAATATTTTCAAACGATTTCGTCAAACGAAAAATAAAACCAAGTTGTTTGAATGCCTTAGAAACACTGTACGATATGTGATCACAGAAGGTTAGTTTACTGTCAAGTAGGACGCCCAGATCTTTGATGCAGCTCACTCTATTTAACTCGATTCCAAGAATCGAAAAGTCAAATATTATAGGTTTCTTTTTGCGGCTTATTATGGTTCATTTTGATTTTGGTTTGATGTGGTCTGCGTACGAGAGTTTTAAGCACTTCAAACATCATTGATGTATAGCAAGAACAGAAGAGGTCCAAGGTGACTCCCTTGTGGCACATCAGAGGAAATGGTGAACGATTCTGAAGTAGTGTCGCCAATTTTTCCGACATTTCGCGGCCGATAAGGTAAGGTTTTATCCAGTCAAAAAACCTACCGTGGAAGCCAATACGATTGAGTTTCGCTAAAACAATGTCATGGTTGATCTTGTCGAATGCCGCTGATAAATCGGTATTAAGAGAATCTGTTTAATAACCCTTCTCAATTTCATGAATGATGTACGATGTATAACTTAGAAGATTTGCGTTGTTCGAGCGCTTTGGTAAGAATCCATGTTGATCGGCAGAGATATAGTGAGAACTGCAATGGTACATGAAATCCATGACAATATCCATGATCCATGAATCCATGTTTGTGCCATTTCGGAGAAAATAAAATCAGTTTCTTTTTCCGAAATCGGGTACCGGTACATTATCTGGTGAGTTGTTACAACTAATATAGCTGCTGATTTAAAGCTTGCATGAGTTAAATGTGACTAGTGCTGTAGTTGTTTTAACGAATATATATATATATATATATATATATATATATATATATATATATATATATATATATATATATATATATATATATATATATATATATATATATATATATATATATATATATATATATATATATATATATATATATATATATATATATATATATATATATATATATATATATATATATATATATATATATGAACAAATTGAAGCGTTTTTTGTAAGAATTATTATTTTGTCATTATTTTTTGCCTTTCTCATATAGAAAGGCTATACAATTACTGTGAAAACCGACTTTTCGGCCGATTCAGTTCGACGAACTGAACAAATGTCTGTATTGTATGTGTATGTGAATGTATGTATGTCTGTGTGTAAGTGATAAATAATGTCACTTAATTTTCTCTGAGATGGCTGAACCGATTTTCAAATGAAAAGTCTTATGCTATTGAATTTTTCCTGAACCCTACTTCTGGTTACAAAAATACCAGGTGATATGCCCCAAAAATGGAAATTAATGAAAATATGAGCACCTTCTCAGAGATGTTCAACCGATTTTCCCCAACTAACATTCAAATGAAAGGCCTTATAATTCATAGAAAAATTTCTAAAATTTGGTCCGGTGCGATAAGTAAAAATTTTTCTATTTCATGAGTATTTTTATGCAAATAATGCTGAGAAATGTTGCCAATCTCATAAAACTGACTTATATATTCAAACTAAAAATTGATCTTTTATTGTACGAGGTTGAACTTGAGCATAATGAAAATCGGATGAAATTTAAGTTATTCCTTCACGAATTTTCGAACTTTTGATCGAACGCTCTTCATCAAGTTCCGGACAAGTGTTGGCGACGCAAACCAATTGAGAGTGATTTTGGCATAGTGAGTCGACGATAAATCCACCAAAACAGTGGATGTGTACTATGCTTCTTATATAAAGGCAGCAATCTCTTCTTGAGACACTCAGATCGATAGATTTCTGCATTTATAGTTCCGGTAGTGTAAAAAACGGTTGACTTCAAACCACAGGAACATATTGCTTGCCATACCAGTACCTTTCGACCGAAATTCTCCACTTGAGTTGACCTGTCCGCATCACTCACATCCTCCGAAACGACGACAGTAAAGTATTGTGGACCTGGAAGGGTTTTTGAGCCCTCCTTTACATAAGTTTCATCGTCCATCAAAACGCATGCATCCGGACTTGTTGCTGATCGCTGCGTCTGTTCTACATTTTGTTTCGTAATTTTCTGCTTCTTGTAGGTCTTCAGATGATTTCGCCTCTGGATACGCTGGATCATTCCGATATTCGTTCCTGCTTTTTTTTGGCAAATCACGTATTGACATTGATTTGTTCTTCATGATTAGAGATACCACTTTCTGCTCCAGTTTCGGGTTGATAGAACCGGGTTTTATGTCTCATCCTGGTAGTTCATCCAAATAATAGTGTCCCTCAAACTTATTATTGATGGTTTTAATACTGGCATGATGAATTCCAAACCGGTTCGCCAATTTTCGCATAGTAATACCCTTCTCACTTAGCCATGTGTCCAGAACCTTAATTGTTACTTTCTTTTCAATACACGACATTTTGAAAACGCAAAATTTCAACCGCACAAACAGGTAAACAAACGAAAGCTGACAGCCAAACGCACAGCATGCTGTGATCTGAGCATAAAAAAACCAACAAAAATACATGCATACAACACAAATGTATGTGGATAGCTTATTTTCGATACACTCCTTACTATCTCACAGGCTGATGTTAAATTTCATCCGGATCGGACTTCCGGGAGTCATGGGAATTCCAGGGTGTCAAAACTTACAAATCGTCATATATGTTAAAGTGATGATGAAAAACCGGTACGTGATGGTACGGAAGCAGAAAATACTACGCCGTCTTTACGAACGGTGCACACAGCACGCTTTGTTTAATTTCGTACACGATGTATAAAGAGAACGCAAACCGGCACCGAAGATAATATTTGAAAACACAACAGAATCCATCGGCATCGAGCACTCGTGAGCACGTATTTTCAATCGTTGATTCAGGTAGAATATGGTGCGACAGTTCAGAAAAATCATAGCCACTTTACAGGAACTGTTGCCGAATGAATGGAGGAATTGAAATGAATTTAAGTTAATTTTAAAAGACATCGAAATTTCATGCCAATCGATGTATATGAAATTTTAACAACCGGTTGTGTAGTAATATCGTCAATGAAAAACGTAAAACATATTTTCATACATCCTGTGATTAAACATAATTGTAATGATAATAATAACAATAGTACAATACCCATCACGAAGCATGTTTTTTGAGGCCAATTCAAAAATATTACTCCCTATATGATTTTAATTTCATATACAGCAACAGGAGCACAGGATTTCGAGTGATTGGTTTATTCTAAATAACCCATTAAAGTTAAATTTACCATCTGGAATCTTGTCGTTATTACCAATATTCAAATGAAATATGTTTTTCACTGAATTTATTCTATATTAGTATTGAAAATAGAACAAATTTCTTGATACTTGTAAACAAAGTCTCCTAGCTTGCAGATTTTATGAGAATTTTTAATAAATAAAAAAAGTTATAGAAATCGCTCAAACTTCAGAAAATGATACGTGTAACGAAATTAAAATAATGTCACATCTCTTAGATTGCTGAGCCGATTTCCTGTATCTGAGGTTCAAATTAAAGGTCTTAAGATCCCATAAATACTTTTCGTTTTAAAATCAGATCTGATTTCCGGTTCTCGAGATACAGGGTGATTAGTGTAAAATGTCAATTTCACGTGAATTAATAGGTTTTATCGGGTTTGCAAATTTTGATAGTCGACGACCAAATAAACTTATTTTAGTTTTACCGGTATTCGGTTTTTGATCCCGAAAGGTACCAAAAAATGTCATTTGAAACGCACTACGACTTCTTAAAGATTTCGTTGAAACAGCCAGAAACAACAATTGCCATTTTTTCCATTTTGAGACTGGGAGATTCTCCGTGTATTAGTGTGTATCTGTACATCATTCATGATTGCATGTTTAACCTATTTCTCAAGGGATTTTTTATTCAATTGCGACGTATATTCAATCTTGGGAGGCATTGTATTGAAATGCACAGCACTTTAGCTTGTCATTTTAATTTATGTGTGTGCTTTTTATGAGTTTTAAAAGAACACATGCTAAGTTAGTCTGTCAAGTTTCCGAAAACAATTTTTCTAAAACCGAATTATTGTTATTCACTAGATCGTTGCGAGTAGAGGTTTCTTAAATTATCAGTCCAATATGTTGGTTGGATGTTTGCGTTCAAGGAACGTTTCCTTCGTCCGTACATGTGACTATGTGCTTGGCGTGTACTCAACGTAAATTGTTACAGCAGAATATATTGGGATTCAACAACACGTGACTACTTTGATACCGTGCAAGACGTTTGTATTCCTGTAGCATACAACAAGCACAACAATAATGATCCTGCTCGTATGTAGCACGAATAATAAAATTCGTATATGAATTTTACATTTTCATTTACCCGCTCGGAAAGATGCTTAGAGCAGTGTAGCTGCCGGAGAAAGTTTTACAAGCCTAATTTTCAGTTGAATTTGAGTCAAAATATGTGGATGTATTCCTACCGAGAAGAGAGGAGTAAGTTCTTGTTTTTTTTTAATTTAAATATGTAAAGCTCATTGCCATAAATCGTCTTAAATGCATTTCAGTTCATCTACAGTATAATTGCTACTGAGTTAGTGCTAGTTTTGTCGTAGAACACCGAACAGCAAACGAAACTAAAACGATATACATTAATAAAACAAGAACTGGAGTTCCATAATGTTATTTTTATAAATAATATTCAAATTTGATATGGAAGAATTCTATACTAAGGACAACAGAAAATTAGTGACAGTTCGTTGTGTCATTGAAGCATTTTCCTATAAGAAATTTGACGACAAATTTATTTCATTTGTTATCAAAAAAGAGATGCAAAATGATTATTGTTATAGGGAAATTTATGCGTTCAAATTATGCGGATACCCATTCGAGGTATTCACGTAAGGCAGCTGTTACCTAGATCGATTTATCCGAAGTTAGCAGTAACAAATCTGAAGACAAGTTTCGAAAATCATGTCAAGAGTTGAATACCTGCTTCTAAATCATCATGTGGAGTGATAATGCCACTTTTTTCGGTTACACATTTCCAAAATTACTCTAATATGTGTACCGAAACATCCGCCACCGGGTCAAACTCACAGTCCAATAATTCATCGTAGGACCGGATTCAGAGCGAAGAATAATTAGGAAAAGCCAAACTAAGACATAATTACATCAGAAAGTTTTATCCACATTTTAGCCCAATATCAAAACGCTACATAAAGTGTGAGAAAGTTACAGAGAAAGCAATTCAAAGTACTTAAACCGTCATTTTCCCAAAACGATAGCCCCTAGCAGGTGCTGGGTAGTAGCATCACTCTTTCGTCATTTGTTAATCCACTGCCCAGCTCGGCTTCTCCGTGCGGATAGCTGGTATATTGAGAGACAACTTGTGAAACAAAAGTGAAATAAATTATGATTTTCAATTTGCATAAATTAGACATAACCACCTGAGACCATCCAATCTCGCCCGGGAGTGGGCCGGAAGTGAAAGACAGACGAACCAAACGATTGGTTACTGAGCTGTTCGGTTCTGTACGCAGTTGAATATTTCCCGGGAAGCAAGTTCTAGCGACCAATGTCTGGTGCAGCCTCCGAAAGAGGAAAGTTTTTCTACAGATCAGAGATTCCGCCGAGGGACCTGCAACTTCCGTGGCCGTGGAGGAGTCACGTTCGCGTGTCGCGTCTGAGTATTGCACATTATCAGAAGCCAGTCACGGCACGATGAGAACATTGCCAAGATAGAGAAAGGTGTGCTCGGAATTGAAAAAGTTTTACTTTCCAACATTGAGCAGAAGGGGCGTAAATGAAGTGACGACGTTTGCAAGTATCTTGCTTCCACGACGAGATTTTCCGCTTCGTGGCATAATGACATATTCCGGAAGGTTTATCAAGATTTATCAAACTGGGGTTTCGTTTGGGTGTGAGACCCTAAGAGAAAGCCAATATTTGGAGTCGGAAAAAAATGATTCCATTTGATTATCTCGAGGAAGTATCTCTAGACTAAAATTTAATAGAATCCGGAGATTCTGAAGACTACGCCTCTTGGTTTTTCTCATTCACAATTTTGTTATCACTGTTCTCATCTTTCACTATTTGCTACTCACATATTAAATATATTGAACATTCACTATTCTGTAATTGACATTTGCTAGTTCTTCGAATATTATACTTTATGCTTTAAATTACACATTGAGTTTTCGGATTTTTATCTTTTTTATAAATAAAAAAATAGGTATAGCATTCGCTCAAACTGTGAAAAACTTTTTCTAGACCCGGATTGCGGAGCAATGTTTGTGTACGTATCTGACGTATACTTTAGACTTTAGACTTTAGACTTTAGACTTTAGACTTTAGACTTTAGACTTTAGACTTTAGACTTTAGACTTTAGACTTTAGACTTTAGACTTTAGACTTTAGACTTTAGACTTTAGACTTTAGACTTTAGACTTTAGACTTTAGACTTTAGACTTTAGACTTTAGACTTTAGACTTTAGACTTTAGACTTTAGACTTTAGACTTTAGACTTTAGACTTTAGACTTTAGACTTTAGACTTTAGACTTTAGACTTTAGACTTTAGACTTTAGACTTTAGACTTTAGACTTTAGACTTTAGACTTTAGACTTTAGACTTTAGACTTTAGACTTTAGACTTTAGACTTTAGACTTTAGACTTTAGACTTTAGACTTTAGACTTTAGACTTTAGACTTTAGACTTTAGACTTTAGACTTTAGACTTTAGACTTTAGACTTTAGACTTTAGACTTTAGACTTTAGACTTTAGACTTTAGACTTTAGACTTTAGACTTTAGACTTTAGACTTTAGACTTTAGACTTTAGACTTTAGACTTTAGACTTTAGACTTTAGCCTTTAGACTTTAGACTTTAGACTTTAGACTTTAGACTTTAGACTTTAGACTTTAGACTTTAGACTTTAGACTTTAGACTTTAGACTTTAGACTTTAGACTTTAGACTTTAGACTTTAGACTTTAGACTTTAGACTTTAGACTTTAGACTTTAGACTTTAGACTTTAGACTGTAGACTTTAGACTTTAGACTTTAGACTTTAGACTTTAGACTTTAGACTTTAGACTTTAGACTTTAGACTTTAGACTTTAGACTTTAGACTTTAGACTTTAGACTTTAGACTTTAGACTTTAGACTTTAGACTTTAGACTTTAGACTTTAGACTTTAGACTTTAGACTTTAGACTTTAGACTTTAGACTTTAGACTTTAGACTTTAGACTTTAGACTTTAGACTTTAGACTTTAGACTTTAGACTTTAGACTTTAGATATTAGACTTTAGACTTTAGACTTTAGACTTTAGACTTTAGACTTTAGACTTTAGACTTTAGACTTTAGACTTTAGACTTTAGACTTTAGACTTTAGACTTTAGACTCGTCTCTCGGCTCACCTTATCATCCTTCATTAAATATAATTATTCTTCACTTTCGTCTTAGGCTCATCAGTGCATAACAGTTTATGCTGAACTGTAATGCAACCAAGCAGTTCTTCATAAATATCTGAGCAGACGTCAAGCTCAAATGCTATTTAAGTTGAAACTTTATTGTATTACACGAGTTTCAAACTAGATTCTAGATTCAAACAGATTCCACGTTACAACGATGGTTACAAATGGTTTGTCATACTGAAGGTGTGCGCAAAGTTTTATCGTCATCGTAACAAGTCGATCTTGATTTTGCTGCTCATTTTTTAAATTGCTCATTTGTAAACTAAGCATCCGACGCAATGGTTGTATTATCAAAGTAAGATCAATTATATTCCAACATATAAAGAGCTAAACATCTGGATTTAAACTGGGGTATTTTGATTATAAGGTTACACAATTCTCGAAGGTTAAAAAACAAAGGAAAAAGGTTTCGTATAACACAAAGTGCACAATAAAATGAAATTCACGCAGCGAATGTTTCACTGTTATTTTACGTTCCGGTTCAATTCCCATCGTTTGTTGGCAGAAGCATAAACGAATATTTGATCGTTGATAACATATAAACCCAGGCGAGGCAGTAAAAGTACTTTTTTAGGATAACCCGCCATCCGAAAAATGTCACCAAGGTAAATATATACAAATGCTAATTTGGTACCTTCCTGTTCTCTATTCGGTTCGTTCAGAAAACCCGAATGGAATAATGTAAACAGATCTGCTCTGTAGTCCAAGAGCCCGGTGTGTTCTCGATGAAAAGGGTCGCTTTTAATAATGTCAAATGAATTATTTCGCTTTTTCTGACTTGGAATGTTATTACTGCCCGTTCGAACGTTGTGTTTGTCTGGGTTTCGCGTGTACGAGTATTGTAATTGGCTGAGCAGCGCGGAAAATATTTCATCAACTTCCATATCTTTTCTCGATAAAATTTAAAGTTTCATTTCGTTCCTATCATTCAGATTCGGGATTTTATGGAATAAAGTTAGAAAGCATGCCCATCGATTCCATGCTGTGATTGTGAAAATGAAAGAACAGGTACATGCATTCTAGATAACTCAACAAGTAATTTTCCAATGCTTTCAATGGAGATGCTTCGAAAATATTGAAATTTGATTGCAAGTCAACTGGAACCGACAGAGGTTGCTTACCTGAAAAAAAAGGATTATTTTCATTTACATACAAGTCACTGATAAATACCCCGCTGGTCATTGGCCCGTTACGAAAATCCAAAGAAAAATAAATATTTGTGACCACATCAACAACCAAACCAAAGTTGGCTCATGCTACTCCGCATGTTGCCGTGCCGGTCAAAACCAATTTGGAAACAGTTCATTGAGAGGTCCTACCCGATAGGGTTACTACCTTGGATGTATCCCTCACCCGGCTGTAATTTGTTTGAAGAAAAGGATCCGGCAATTGAAGAGAGTTGCTACTTTCCCTAATATGCCGGAGTTATTATAAAATCATTGTGATGTAAATCTGAAAAACCATAAAATTATTGTAGTGTAATAGCTGACGCTGTTAATGTACTTGAATACTAACTGTACTATATCCTTCGTAGTTTTTAGTAGTGTATGTATCTAACAAGGAATTTAACTACCGGAGGACTTACGACGCGTAGGAGATGCGCATTGTTTGGTCTAAGTGGACTACTAATATTCTTAGCAAAAATTTATCGTCCTATGTAATCTGCTAGTTACACAGAAAAAAATTATTAATTTTACAGGTGACAGAATTCTACAAACGATACAATTCACAACTACTTATTTTTTCAAATGCAACAATATTCCACTCGCACAGAATTTTACACGCTCCGAATGTAATATGCACTCGGCTATCAAGCGCTGCTGTATGGATTTATATGTATCAATTATTCAATGAACAGGTATGAGCTCTGTGGTTCAGTCGAGTAACCGATGTGCTTGTGATATAATGTTTCTCGGTTCAAGTCGCACTGCTGCTAACGATCTTTTGTTTTTATTTCGTTCGAATTCAAGCCATGTAATTTTCAAATCACACAATTTTACATGTTTCTGAAAAAAAATTTGTGTGAAATACGACGCTCCATATAAGTGTATCTTATAAAATGTAAAATCACAAAAAAATTTCGAACTGTTTAGTAAAAACTTTTTGCTTACGATGTAGGTGATCTGATTTCTCATTAGATCGGAAACGTTGTATAATTTGTGCTTACTAAAACGCTGACCCAATATATCTATTTATTCGAGAAAGGAGAACTTAAATGTGAACCAAGTATGTTGTACCTTATTTAGAAAAAATAACTCAGAAATATTAACCTTTATTTCAATATGGCTTCGAAAAATCGTGCTTAACATAGAATCGCAATATCGTACTTAACATAGAATTTATTCCTAATGCTTGGTATTTCATCGTCTCTTTTTAAAGACCGAGTTAATGTAGTAAACTGAAAAAATTTATTAGTCACTATTTAATCACATTTTCCACCTGATTAAATTTCAAAATTGGGTTCCTACCAGGCGCGTACACAGAAAAAAATTTCGGGGTGAGTTTCAGAACATGTCGATCGATTTCCAGACGTATGAAAATATGTGAAATATTACTTGGAAAATGTTTGGAAACAAAGTCGTTTGTTGAAAATTATTCATTTTATAATTAACTTAAATATTTAAAGAGAAGAGCAATTCCAGGAATGAGTAGACGAAAAAGTGACAAAATCACAATCGACCTTCTCCGATTTGGATGAAACTTTGCACATAGCTTCAGTATGGCAAACTATAAGTTTTGAACCGATGGAGAGGTCAATCCGACTGACGACTGATTTTTAAAAAGGGGGTATGTATTTTTGCATTTCACAAAAGTTGCCTTTTTCAAATCGTTGTAACTCGGAAACCGTTAATTGTACAAAAATGGCGTTCAGGGAGAAGTTGTAGGGAATCGATTGGGCACTCTAAAAAAATTTACACTGAAAAAAGTTTTAGATTTTTTTTCGCAATAATTACAAAATAATCCAAAAAAGTTAAATAAAAAAAATCTTGGTTTTATTTTTTTTTGATAATTTTTATTTTAAAGCTGTTCATGGCTGTTTTTATTAAAACCTACAGATTGATGGTTATCGCATCCGTGACTTTTGAAAAATGAAGAAGTTACAGCTAAAAAAATTTACAGATATATTGGAAGTTTCAAGTTCTCGTTGAAAGATAATCATTTAAACAGTAGAATATTATTCTACAGGTTAAAGGCTATAAATTTGTTCATGCTATCCTTTCTTTTAAAAGTAGCCGCTCTGGAGATATTTCGATATTTAATTATAACACCATTTTTTATACTTCTATGAATTGTTTATTTGCTTGCTATATCTACAATTATTACATGTACATAAATAATTCTTAATTATATTTAAGGTTTAAAGTTTTTGAAAATTGTATGAGTACTACGTGCATTGTCATTCGAATACAGTTTTGTGACGAGTGTGGTTTCTGAAATCGTAGGTTTTAATAAGAGCTTTAAATTAAAAATTATCAAAAAAAAAATCGAAGCCCTGATTTTTTTTAATTTAATTTTTTTGGGTCATTTTGAAATTATTGAGAAAAAAAATCAATTTTTTTTCAGTGCGTATTTTTTTAGAGTGCCCTTTTGATTCCCTACAACTTCTTCCTGGACGCCATTTTTGTACGATGAACGGTTTCCGAATTACAACGAGAATAACTTGATCATTTGCATGCACCCGTAAACTGTTTTAGCTGTAACTTCTTCATTTTTCAAAAGTCACGGATGGGATAGCCATCAATCTGTAGGTTTCAATAACAGCTTTAAAATAAAAATTATCAAAAAAAGTTAAAACTCTGATTTTTTTATTTACCTTTTTCGGATTATTTTGTAATTATTGAGAAAAAAAAACAAAATTTTTTGTCAGTTTATATATTTTTTAGAGTGTCCAATCGATTCCCTGCAACTTCTTCCTGAACGCCATTTTTGTACAATTAACTGTTTCCGAGTTACAACGAAACAAAAGGCAATTTTAGTGCAATGCAAAAATACATACGCCTTTTTTACAAATCAGTCGTGAGTCGAATTGACCTCTCCATTGGTTCAAAACTTATGGTTTGCCATACTAAAGCCATGTGCAAAGTTTCATCCAAATCGGAGAAGGTCGAGTCTGATGATCTGCTAAGCATTTCTGGAATTACTCATATAACATTTTTCTGAGTTTGGACCCCTAAAGCACCCCCCTGTATGCGCGCCTGGTTCCTACTGATGTTGTGACTCAACTACAACAGCAATGAACTCGGTACTATACCATTAAAAAACGCTCCCATCTTCAGCGCTTTCAATTTCGAATTTAGCTGTTGTTTACAAGTTAACGCGAATCAGCTTACCTGGGCTCAATTCCTAACCCTGCAGATCGGTTAAAAAAGTTTTTCTTTCCCACCAGGTGAATGATATTAAGTTTAAAACCTCTACTGAAGATCGTGAATACGAATAAACTGACAACTTTGCAACTTTTACCGCTTCGCTTCCAGGATTGTAACGGTGCATCTATACTGAAGTACGACTTATTGTCGAAAAACATATTCTACCTTGCAGTTAAAAACTACAGAACAAATAAATTCAATTTTTAAATTGAATGTTTCGAGAAGAAACTTGCATCTTTCAATCATGCGTGCTTTGAAAACAAATTGCTGAGCAATTTAAAACTTCGGTAAAAGTTCGTTTGACTTCGCATACCCCAGTTCGGATGAAACTTTGAACGTATCTTCTACATAATTAACAATTTGATTTGTATCAGGCGCATAACCAGGACAATTTTCGGGGGTGGGTTTTATAATATAAGGGAGACCGAGGCTAAATCGGATGCTTTTTAGAAATTTTGGAACTTGGGTTTTTCCCAGGTCATCTCTACCGCGTCATCTCTAAGCGTATTTACAAAGTCAATCCATAAATATGTTGATTGCAGGTTTAAAAAAGATATTTAAGCTATCCAGCTTAAGGGAGGGGTAGGGTCCAAACGATGAAAAAAATCATCACTTTTTCGATGTTTTTTCAGAATTGAAGTTCAACAAAATAAATTCAAATGTGTTGCATGATAAAGAGCATCATTCGATCAACATTTTGTAATTTTTTCGTGGAAAATTATTGAGAAATAAGTCGGTGAAGAGGTATTTTTTAAGAAGGATTTGCGGTGTCCACTGTATCTCAGCGCAGACTAATCAGAAGTGAACAAATTAAAGCAAACAAACAACAAAAAGGAACACGTTGGGGTCTGGTTTTTTATATGTAGAAAGTGTGTGCAAAGTTTGAAAAAAATTGGTGCAGTAGTTTTTGAATGACGATGGACACGGACTTTTAAAACCTACTTTCGAGAAAAACGCATTTAAAGTTTTTTGTCTATAAAATCAATGGGAACAATAATTTATTATAATGAAATATTTCAAGAATGTTTTGTCAAGTTTTTAAGTCAATCAAAGCAAAAGTCTTAGGCCTGTGTGCCCAGCTTTTACTTCTTCGCAGTATGAGATAAATAAAGGTAAAGGCCTATATCTTGTTAAGTTTTGTTCCCATAGGCTTGAAAATCTCGCAGAACATTCTTGAAATGTTTTGCTATAAAAAAGTGTCAGACCCTACCCGCCCCTTTAACAACGTGTCCGGTGTAGCCTTTATCTCCCCTGATAATTTCTTGAATTTCGGGGGAGGCTTGAGCCCCCAAAACCCATGTATACGCGCCTGATTTGTATGAATGGAGAGACAAACTCGACTCAAGTGTTCTTCCTATCGTTGTTGCTTTTAATTGGAAATAGCACGAAGAATGGAGCCCAAGATTAAGTTGTGGAATATCAATCGGATGTTCTAAAAGAATACTTACAAAATATTTTTCCAATAATTTGAAAGTTAATTGAAAAAATAAAATTAGAACAAAAACGTTACTAAAGCCAACATTCGGTAATCAAGTGATTAAAGCTTTTGATAATGATGTTAAAGCTTGAACAGTTCGAAGACATTCACAAAATTTTAAGTTCTTGATAAAAAGTAGTATTTTGAATTCTGGAGTATGACTCTACAGATCAATACTTGATCGTCTCACTACTATTACCAGATAGTAGATTGTTTGTAAGGCTACCTGTTACACTGTTAGTTAGTACAAGAGAAATCATTTTTTTGTTATTGGTGACCGTTTGCCCAAAATATGTTCATACAACCAATCATGCTAATATTAGAATATCGATGATATAAATGTTGAATGACATTTCTCAAAATATTGTGCCATGAGCAATAAAACATATTGCTACAAAGACTACACTCTTAGAATGAAACTTATGTTTGAAGTAAATTCAGCCATGCCGTAATTTCTTCGGCGATGACAGAATATTACATCTGACAACTTGTAAAAATTATCTGTTTCGATGTAAACTTCAGAGTTTCAAATTACCAAGTAAGGGTTATCAAGAAATATCAATCAACCGCAAGTCGCCAGCATGGAATTTGGAACGACCGTAGCATTGTTTTCCGGCATCTATGCATTAAATCCGTTTCGATAATATCCACATTGTAAGGAGATTTCATGGAATAGTAATAAACAGGGAATCACCATCTTGGAATTCAAAACTCAAACATCGTTCTCCGACATCTATTCATCAAATCCCTCCCGAAAAAACCCATATTGTAAGGGTTTTCAAGGAATATCAACATTCGTAATTTTAAATTTCCAAAATACCGTTCTAAAAATCCAAAATACCGTTCTAAAAAATCCTAACCTTCCAGGCTACGCTGTCCGGTGTACTACTTGTATTCGGTTTTTGTTTTCCGAGTGCTCAAAGTTTTCTGTGAGAGAGTCGATTTCGCGAAAATGAATGAAGAGAACAGCGATTTAGAAGAACAATTTTCAAAAAGAAATTTATGTTTCGTTTATGTCTTTTTCTCCAATAAAACATCGTGTTCATACCTGCCAATATAGAAAAGACAATCGCGACTGAAATTTTTTTTGTAGTAGTGTGCCATCTAGTGGCTAATAGTCATTACGGTGTTAACGTTTTTTCGGTGACAGTGCGCCATATAGCTGCAAATTGCAGAAGCCAATTCAACCATTTACGTTGGTTGAAAACAACGTTTTATTTCTCTAATTCAACTAAAAAATTAGTTGAATGGAAATGAAGTGTGCCTTAGCTAAGAAATGACAGCACGTTTAATTGGTGAATTCGACTAAAAAAATAGCCATGTCACCAAATATTTTATTATTATTAAGGGAATGAGAATTAAAAAATCTAAATTAGCAAAAGTAAGATTTTTTTAGTTGTCTCAAAAAATAACTAACAAAAATCAGAAAATCAACTATTTTTTTTAACGAAAATGCTGATTTCGGTCTTTCCGTGTAAGGATCAAAAACTACAAAATACAAATTTTTTTTCGGATACGGTTCAATAAATTTTACTTTCAAATGACAAATCCTAGGATCTCAGAGATTTCTATGCAATTTTATTTGGATACGACTTTCGGTATTGGAATTATAAGAGGAAAATAGTAAAAATTTCCATCCATTATTTGAGTGACTCTGTAAAGAACGTAAAAATTCTGCGAAACTGTGCTTCAAACTATCTCAAAATTCAAAATGGCTCTGGTTATACCGGCTACAAGTTTCCAGTTCCGGATGTAACAAAAATAGAAATCAAAATCTTCAAATAAATGGAACTCACTTCGATTTCTCAGGGACAATAAACCAATTTTCGCAAGCTAAGGCTTAAATAAAGGGTTAAATAATCACATAGGTTGCAACGAAATTCTATTTTGGGCCCGACTTTCGTTTTTTGGAATTGAAGGGCGAAGAGTGTTCGACTATCTATTGACGTGACAGTGCTTACATCTTCAACACTTTAAAGCTAGGCATGAAACTGTTGCAATTTGGAGGTCTTACTAGTTTATGGCCAATCGACCCAGCTTTGGCTTTACCCGTAGGCACTTTCCGAAAGTTGTGACCCAAAACTCACCATATTTTCTCTCTTCTGTTTTCCCATTTTTTAACATGGAAACCATATGTTAAACTACACTGGAAAATTTGTAATCACTTATCGACTACAACATATAACAAAATAAACAATCAAAATTATAAAATACTTGATTTTTTAGCTTTTGTTTATTGAAATAAAATAAAAATTCAACAATTTTTTTACAGTTCATACTTATTTATACAACCACAACCTGAAATATTGCCTGAGAAACCAAATCAATAGGACCAACCGTTTTCGAAATATATGTTTTTGTAAATTTTCAAAGATTTACTGTTTCTCGAAAATGAGTTGTCTGTATTAGGTTAAGCCGGACAAAAAAGTGGGGCTCAATCGGACACATAATTTTGGACTTGAATATTGATATCTATATTTAAATCTTACTATTTATCACTTATTAAAACTAGATTTATTATAAACTAAATCAAAACGTTCCCTATAAGTAGCGAAACAAACAGGCTTCAATAAAGACTCAAAATGTTGTAACATCAATAATTTGGTACTGCAGGGAGTGTACTCTAGAAATATATATTCTTAGTGAGCAGGATTATGTCTCACGCAAGGTTGAAACCAACAGACAATTCATTCGAGCACGTTTTCAGTTCTTTTGCGCTCATTAAGTTATCCTTAATTTTGGCGTCCTACTGAATTCGTTCCTCTTTTTTTTTTGGGTTGATCATGGTGATTTCGTAAAAAACTAATGCTTGTTTTTTCTAAATCGTAAATTGGGAATTGTAGCTAAAAGTTGAAGCTACACAACTGTGTAGATAAATGGGTAAAAATCTAAGTGTAATGGGTGTTTTTTCAATTTCCAAGAAGTATTCGGTTTCGCCCCATAGAGTGTCCGGTTTAACCCTGCAGATCTTAAATTTTTTAAGGTTGAAACTACACAACGGTGTAGATAACTTGGGCAAAAACCCAATTGTAATGGATGCGTTATTCAATTTCCCAAAAGAGTCCGGCTTAGCCCCGGTCTCATCTTCTTGAAAAGAGTGTTGAGCTTGACGAAATCAGTAAGATTTTTGTAAAAAATAACATTCACAAATTAAGATTCAGACCGAGTCTAGTGGCCGTTTCTCCCTTAAAACGTGCTTTATCTGCCTAGTAGTGAGATGATAACTTCTCTATCAGTCCGTATGTATTTTTTACATGACTATTTTTCGGTGTTTTCAGATTTCATGGTTTCATTTTAAATGGCAGTTTCAAATTTTTATTATTCATTACCCTGTAATTTTGGTACTGCAAGCAGGGTCGAAAGAGAAATTGTATGATACCATAAAATTATACCTTTGAATCTTAACGTGCGACAATCGAATAATCATTCCATGAGTATGGGCATGATTTACGGTACTTCCAGAACCGATATTCAGGGACCCGCATAACCTTAAAGGACTCGTATGCCCAAGAAGTAGTATGACTAACAAATTGTAATAATATTGAGCTTCGAATAATTTTTGTAGTATCGTCAGCTTAGACGATGCACAGTGATGCCAAGGTAGCAGAAATCAAAAAAATGAATTTATTTCTTTCCTGCACTGTATTAATTTTTTTGAATTCTCAGATAAGTGAATGATTACAGTTTAAAGTATAAAAATTTTTGAATAAGAAATAATCTCTCCATATCCTTTCAAAGATAGGGTATTGTAAACTTTCTTTTCATCCTTCCATACAAAATATATGGCGCAATGACGATGTTTTGCGATTAGTGTTCTATATAGGTAGGAAAGGGCTGCCACTGTTCAATAGTATTTGATTTTATAGCATTTTTTCTCTACTTTTCAGAAAATACTATGCGATCCTGCACATTTCTGCACCTTAAAGGTTATTTTCAATAGTTTGCGAGGTAGACAATGAAAATCACAGAAACAAGGGTCAGACTTTTATAACTGAAGTCGGTGTCAGTAAAATTTTAATAAACGGCTTTATGATAAATAAAATCAGAATATTTATAACATACATAACATAAAACACCTATATAAATGTCGTTATATGAATCAATTTATAATATATCAGGCGCTGGAATAAACTATTAAAGTTTAATGATTTTTAGTGAAAGTATCATTGCAGCACCGTTTTTCAAAGTATAGTCCATCGTTATATACCACCACTAAGACTCGGATCCCACGTTTGAAAGATTCCCTTTCCTCAGATTCGACAAATGAATCGATCCAATTTTTGGTGGTGTCTCAGTTTTTCAAGCTGACCTGACAAGTTTTGCGTCATGGATTGGAGCAAATGGCAACCGTATGGAATAATGTCAGGTAAAAAATGGCGGCTTGGGCAGAACTTTTCATTGCAGCGATTATAAAAATAAGCTTTTACAACCTTCGAAGCATGGAGTCTTGCATTGTCATGAAGCAAAAATACTATGCCATGAAGATCTTGATATTGCGTCCGCTTTTCATGCAATGCTCTGTCCAAATGCATTTGAGTAGCTCATAATAAATAGCGCCCCGTTGATCCCACCACATGCACTTTTTCTGTTCTCCGGAACTTTCTTGTAGTCCATATAAAAATTCCCAAATTCGAACCACGAAAACCACTTTATGCATGTTTGCTCAGCGTAATTTTTTTTTGCCATTTTTCATTTTACATAGTTTAATAAGATACTTTAACATAATAAAAATCCGCTATTATTAGTAAAGCGGTAGTATTCAAGCAAATTTTATTTTGTACTTGTGTTTGTGTTCTTTCATAAAGTCGAAAAACTTAAAAAATGCCAAATGCAGAGTATTTTTCAAAAATTAATAGTTTTGTTAAAAACACTTTTTTGATTATTTCTCTCCCATCTTCAATCATAGTGCAATAAACTACTTCAGTTGTATGTTAAAACATATCAGAAAATAAAAATATTAAGATAAGCACTTCTGTAGAAAATTGATGTTTTCAAGATATAAGGAAAAGTTTTTTTCTGTGTATACATTTTCCACACAGGTTTAATCATTATTTGAAACATTAGTTAAAGCTCCTAAT
This sequence comes from Malaya genurostris, assembly GCF_030247185.1. Taxonomy (NCBI): domain Eukaryota; kingdom Metazoa; phylum Arthropoda; class Insecta; order Diptera; family Culicidae; genus Malaya; species Malaya genurostris. The sequence continues at coordinate 109,312,865 of NC_080571.1, forward strand.
GAATCACGAAATAAATAAAAATACACAAGTTAATTTATGAAAAAAAAAGTCATTTTCCGGTCCATAGCGAACGGTGCATCATGTTACTTTTAGGTGAATCGAATATTTTATCATACATTATCAAGATGGAAATATATTCAGAGACTTAAAATTATTAATAAACAATCATCCAGTTGACGTTTATCGACGTATTTATGGTTTCTGCCAACTTTTGTATGGAGAGGCATCACTGTGCGATGGTTTGAATGTTAAAAACTACAGAATCGGAAGTCGGAATTGGATAAAATTCACCCATTTTGTATGGGACCATAGGTTTTGTAATTTAAATTTCGGTTTTGGATTCGGTTTCTTTGAGAAAACGATTGAGCTTCTCTATTCCCGCCACTAACTGAAGTCGGTTGAATTCACCTAAGGGATTGTAAACCATTTAATTTTTTTCGAAATTTTTGAAAATCAGTGTTGCCATCTTTGAGAAATCGTAGGACATAGTCTTTCATTTGAATCTAAGTTTGTGAAAATTCGCCCAACCAACTCCGAAATAAGCGACTGCATGTTTTTGTAACATACGCACGTACACACACACCTACAAACTGACATTTGACAATCTCGAAGAACTAATTCGAATGGTATATGATGATCGATTCGAAAGTTGATTCAGTGATTGCATAACCTTTATATATAAGAAAGGAAAAAAGGTTTCATCTTACTGCACAAAAACATAAAAAAGGATGCGGTACACAGTCTTTCAAGTTTTGTTCCCATTTAAATTTGGTTTATATTCGCATACGTGTTATTATAATTAATATATTTTAAACCGATCAGCACTATCACCCGATTCGTCTGGAAGGCTTTGCTTCTAACCATTACGACGACAGTTTTTTCAAGTTTTGATCTGCTTTTCGAAATTTGTCGTATTTTTGCTGTTGATCAAACGGTTCATAATAATCGAATGATTTATTGCCGAATTTATGTAAATCCACTTACACTGATTACACCAGAAATTACCAAACGTGCTATTTTTCTTTGAAATAAATTCCCAACTGTAAGACATATCGCGATATTGGTCGTATGTATGCGGATCAAAGATAGTTTCTTCGAGCTTCTTGTCCTTGACTCAAATAACTGAAAGACAATTGGTTGAATAGTTGATAATGTCTCAAGAAACTTACCTTTCCACTCCATGGTAGTTATAATAATATATTTAATAAGGCACTCTGCTTTAGTTTTAAGATGCCGAGAGCAAGGTTTTCACATATACCACTTAGATACCTGAGACAATGTTGCAGAGAAACCATAAGATTTATTGTTACATATTCATTGAAACTTTTCTATTGAACATAAGTACATAAGTCAAATATTCTGAATAAACTATGCTGGAGTCGGTTGAGTTATCGTACTAATTTTCATCAGTGTATTCAATGAATTGTACACAAACTTTTTACAATGAAGTGTGTAGGTTGTTAAGTATCGTAACAATAAAAAGCTTAATTTTTCCCCACCGAATAGTTCCGATTGAGAATCACTTATTTTCGCTGTGGAATTGGTTGGTCAAATGGAAAATACAATGGTTTATTAATATAGGAAAATGTAAGAAAACTTTAAAGTTGAAAGTATCAAATTCATATAAAATATCGTTTGCTGTGAGATACACGACTTTTCCGTATCCATTCAAATGCAAATTATATTACTGTTGAAAACCGTTATAACCTTTTCAAACGATTTCACAATAAATTCATTTAAGCAGCCAGAAAAGTTAAATTTGGATAAAGTAAAAACCTCCAGCGCTTCGATTTATTTTGGTTATATATTGTCTGTAGAAGTAATGATTTTAAATTAAATAGTTTACGTACCGCATAAAAAAACCGCATAGCTCTGAAAATTCGCAGTAAAAAAAACGCATAACTCTGAAACTTCGCATAAAAAAAAACCGCAGAAGGGAAACCACATAACTCTGAAAATTCGCATAAAAAAACACATAACTCTGAAAATTCGCTTAAAAAACCGCATAACTCTGAAATTTCACATAAAAAAAAACCGCATAACTCTGAAACTTCGCATAGAAAACCGCATAACTCTGAAACTACGGATGAAAAAATCGCATTACTCTGAAAATTCGCATAAAAAGAACCGCATAAAAAAAGACCTCAGTGTATTTAAAATAATATTTTTCTTTACAATAAAATTGATTGATAGTAAGAACATGATTGACTTGTACACTAAAAATCTGCAGCAAAGTATGCAGATGATCAAGTTCTGCATTGCGATATAGTTACAGAGATTTGTTCGTTTCCATCTCCATAGCAATCCTGGAAAAAGACGCTTGTAAAAAGAAAAAAACTCAGGTTTGAACCATTCCAAGAGTATGCAGTAGATCCATGGTAGAATGAAAACTTTCTTGTCAAATTTTGATCATGTTTCATTCTACTGATTAAATCTGAGTTTTTTTTTGTTTAAAACGCGTCGTCATTCATTTCGATTGGTCACAATAATTGTTTGTCTAAAGTAGAAATTGCCCTTACATTACGTGAATTCTAAATCTACTACAGACTCTTACTTCACTGAATACTCACCAGAGTACCTTGTAGGCGGCGTTCAGCAGAGTTATCGCGCGGTAATTGCGGTACTCTGACACCAGGTTTTCCAATATTTCCATCGAGCACTTTTTGTTTTGTTTACATTCTGTCATTGACTTTTTTGACAAGTTATCCAAAAATATTTTAACAATTGGAGGAAACGCACTGATAATTAATAATAAAATCATGCTGTTATTTTTCCTTCAACATTGCGAATCATCAAAGTTTCATTCAAATTTCGATAAAAGAAATTCTTCTGTTTTCGATTGTATGAAACACTACAACAAGAAAATAATACATGCATGGAAAGATTTTTGTTACGGAAATATCATATAACAAATTCATTTCGATTCTAGCAAACTTAAATACAATTGTAATACAATTCCATATATTTATGCCAATCATATTGAATGATGGAAGAAACGCGGAAGAAATGTGTATAAAACTCATTTTTCGCTCATCATAAAATCATTCGAACTCATCATAAAATTATTCGAACTGTTCTATAATTTATTATTAGGAATAAACTTAACGGGATTAAAATGACAATGGGTAACATACATTCAGTCTGATTCATGATGATTAACACACAGTTCACTAACATTTCAAACGTAACTGACAGTCATATAATATATGAATGGTAATCACACATATAAGAAGTAAAACTCACTGAATATTTATCATATGATCATGCAAATTGTTCTATCATTCAATAGTCGGAATTCTCAGTTATATATCGCATTGAATGAAGTTTCATTCAAAATGCGGCTGGCGTTTTCTTTCAGTATATACAGCTGATATAATACATACTTAATGCATTCTGACATATTTTAAAGTGGTGAAACATGTAAATTTACACTTCTGCTTGAAAAGCTGGGCGTGTTTGATGAATATTTGAATCATTCCTGCGAAATTCAGTTATTTTACGAATTACGTTCATATGAATTGAGTCATATGTCGATTTTTGTCAGCTGTAATTTTCATATTTTATTGCTGTGCAATTGTAGCTAATGCTCAGGCCATAGACCATATAGAGAGCTTAGCCGACATATAGTGTTTGAAGTATTGCGAGTTGCCCTTTTCGCCTCGGTATCCTCTAATGCTTGGCTCAAATGTACAATTATCGAAGTTCTATGGTTTTTTTGCTCTCCAACCATCCCCATGACATCGAGACGCTATGAAGCAATTTGATAGCGCGAACTCCACTTGAACCCCATGGATCCCTCTTCACCTTGAAAATGTTTTGACTCTCCTTCACGATCGTCATACTCTTTTTCTAAGTGTTGCATGTTTTTTTTTCAAATGAATGTTAAAAAGGAGAGCTTCCTGAAAATGACGTTTTGGTAACATCAAATTGGACATTTTCAAAGCTAGAAACAAAATTTCTCTATACACTACAAAATAGCCAAGAATAAGAATATAAGGCAAGCTGAACCGAATAAGCTAACTTTTTGACTTTTACCTATTTGAACAAAACAAATTCCGATTATATCGCTTCATTTCGGATAACACGACATAACGCATGAAAGTCTAAATAGAGTGCAAGATTAGCTATAGGATGCTCATTTGAATGCTCTGATGCTGACTTTGTTGAGCTCTGTATATGCCACATGATGATTACCCTCTATGGGGACTACGTTAATCGGTGTTGGTCCGACTTGTAGGTGCGAAAAGAACAACTCTTTTGTCTTAAATGTTTTCAAGTATCTCTGGCGGATAAGTCGAGACCTTCAGTGATGTATAATGAACTCGAGTAGTGCCGCACTGCTCGGTATCCATACATCAAGGAAACGGTAAACTCTACCGAATCCAGATGACTGCACTGCACTCAAGCACACATACCTAGCTACGGTCTGGTTCAGTACGCTGCCTTGTGGAACATGAACGGATGAACACAATGCTGCTTTATGGTCATTAAAGTCATCGTCACCTCTGGTAAACGTTCATATTTCTAGTTGCTTGCATGACAGTACTGTGCAAACACCGAAACGTGATATAATTGAGCTAATGAAATTAAAATTATATTCTGCAACGAGTGAAAAATTTATCTATTGTACGCCATAAGTTTAGGTCTGCGATTATGGTGTCCTAGGGATCAGGGCTATAATTTGCATTAATTCAAGTTAGTTAGCAGAATGCTGAAAATTGCAGCTTATCCAACACATTATCTTGCATTTGTTCAACACGCATAAGTTATTTAAAAGGTTTATTCATCGCATTCAGCTTCGTATGTCAATCATTCTATGTCTTAATTTACTAGAGTTGGCAACTATATTTTTTCATAACTATGCCGTATTCATCGGATCGTATGAGTCTATTTGAAAGCAGAAAAATTTTGGACATTTAACAATTTGCAGGCTATGAGAACATGTCTGAAATTTCAGCCCCAATTCCGTGTGATACCACACAACTGCCACGGGTTTAGCGAAGAAATCAGATTCATTTACCACATAAATCATGACACAGCAGTCAACATAATATTCGAAATTTCAACCAACGCTGGGGTTGTACGTCATCATCGAATCCTTCTATGAAGGCTTCTGTCTCGTTTCACGCGTAATTGCAGCGACGCAATCCCACCTGTTGCCAGTTTTCGTCCGTTGCTGAGTTCCACCCTCGTCAGTGCTTTATGCTGTGGCAACAAACGACACTTTCGTTTTATCCTGCTAGTTAATCTTCTCTAATTATTATAACATTTTTTTCATGAACCTTCAAAGACAGTGCAGACTGTCGGGGTATGGGATGTGAGTAGGGAAAGCGAACGAATGGTGGGCGTAAGAGATGGTGTTGATGTGCTACTGCGAGTTCACAAAATTACTGGTACACAAAAAGTGTGCAAGCTGGAATTTGGAAAACAAAAGCTTTTATGAGAGTTTTTCACAGTCCGTTTCTTTTTCGGGATGGGTTGGGTAGCCGGTAGGCGACTGGTTCTGAAATGCGGAAAGGTATGTTGAGTAATTCCAAGGGAGTGTTAAAAGCTTTTCAAAATATAAATTATTCCAATGGTACATGTTTAACTTTCAAAAGTTGGGTTAGGTTTGCCATTTGCCATCCGTTAGCCGTTTGTTTCGACAGAAACGATGAATGTACATTTAGGTATTTGCGATTTGTTTATATGCAAGCAACTGCAAGCTCGTAACAACATTGTGTTAGTGTTAGTGTTTAATTATCATGAGAGTACAATTCAACAATTTTGATTTATCTATGGCAGCTAAGTATGGTTTATTACAACAAAAACTATGCTAATGTGCTTCAGATTTGAAATACTTATTTTGATAATTATACGTATAATACGTACAGTAAGACTGCAAATCTAATTTAAATTTGGCTGTAATATAAAGTGCAGAAATTCCACGGTACGATATATGTATTGGGAGTACAAATTAATTCGGTCCGTTTTTTCGGGGTCAAAAATGCATTTATTTCAAAATATGCATAATTCGAAGATCAATCAAAGTATTATCTATTGCTAGTTACTACTTTTTCCCACTTCGCCGGCAATTTTCGGATTCCATTTCGAACAAATGTCTCGTCTTTTGAGGTGATCCAAGTTTGAAGCCCATTTTCGTGCTGTATCTGTCGGAACAACCAGTAATCAGAAGGAGCAATGTCAGAAGAATGCGGCGTGTGAAGCAAAATGTCCCATTTGAGCGTTTCGAAAGATTTTTTCAGAACTTTTGCGACATGAGGCCGAGCGTGGTCATACAGGAGTATAACTTTATCATGTATTTGTTTGTATTCCGGCCGTTTTTCCCGTAATGCACGGCTCAAAGGCATCAATTGCAGCCTATACTTATCGTTTGTTATAGTATTGGCTGGTTGTAGTAGCTCATAGTACACAACACCCTTTTGGTCCGATCAGATGCACAACATGACCTTCGAACCATGAATATTTGGTTTTGGTGTTAATGTTAAGCTCGATGGCAACAACTTTTTTACGATTTTTGTTTCGCCGTTTTAAGTGACGGTGTACAAAATTTAACATACTTTACACTATAACTCCGGAACTGGAAGTCGGATCCGAATAAAATTCAGGAGTTCCATATGGTACCACGAGACCTCTCTTTTGAATCCTAGTTTGTCAAAACCAGTTCAGTAATCTCCGAGAAAACACACACACACAGAGAGAGAGAGAGAGAGAAACATTGCTCAGCTCGACAAACAGAGTCGAATGGTATATGACAATTTTTACTAGTCGATTTTTCAAGCGACTGCATAACCTTTCTATATGACAAAGACAAAGCTTTATTTTTGCGAACTTTTTTTAAAACCAGCGTTCAAAAAACTAAATTTCAACGTTTTGCATAATACAAAGCATCATTCGAACAACATTTGGTAGATTTTTCGTATAAAAAAATTGATAAATAAGCCGTTGAAGAAGTATTTTCACAACGCATTTTAGAAATCATGATTTGCGGTGTCCACTGTGACTCAGCGCAGACTAATCAGAAGTCAACAAATCATAGCAGCATAGTTACATTAGATGTTTTTCTAGACTTCAACGTGATTTTTTTTAAATTTTTGATAGTTGTTTGATGTCAAAACTACGATTTTTCACGAAAAATTCCGCCATTTAGTAGCTGTAAAAACTCTCCAAAGTAACAAAAAACGAAAAACAAAAACATTGGGGTCTGGGATTTCCCATGTAGGAAGTGTGTGCAAAATTTAAACAAAATCGGTGAAGTAGTTTTCGAATGGACACGGACTTCTAAAGGAACGATTCATTTTTCTAGAGCTAACACTTTTGATAAATCATTTTTTTTCTTGTATTTTGTCATAATAAAACATATCAAGAATGTCAAATTTTAAAGTCGAAGCAGAACTCTTGGGCCTGCACGCCGTGCTCTTGTTTTATCGCAGTATGAGATAAGTAAAGATAAAGTCCCACAACTTCCAGAGTTCTGTTCCGATGGACTTTTTTTTATATCGTTTATTTATACCCGGCTTTAACCTAATTTTGGTCGTTCGCCGGGTTCTCCGATAGACTTGAAAATTTCACAGAATAATCTTGACATATAATTTTGGAAAAATCCTGCTATGCTCTGTTGATCGGAAAGCTATACACTAAACGTAAAAGTCAATAAATTAATTGTAGCTGATCGTCTTGAAATGTAGCTCTTCGGGCGATCCAAAACAGCCCCTCCTACAAAAATCACCAAGTGCTTCGAAGAAGCAGAGATACTGTTTATTCCCCGAAAAATTGTCATGTTTCGTCAATCGCCATTCTTGAACGATTGTCTCCATACAAGTGGACATTCCATTCCATTGCCGTTTCAACCTTCCGAGCGAACGGACGTGATTTGGATTTACTGCGAAAGCATTGAAAACCAGTTGTGTGTGTGTGATAAAGTGGTCGGACGATATTGTGTGATAGACAATAGTGCTTTTTCCTCTGAGAGGTTTTTTTTTTCGAATTATATAATAGAACAGTGCCTTATTGCGAGCGGTCGATCGAAACGGTACCGTTAGCCGATTATTGTTTCGCCGATCAAGGCCAAGTGTGAGGATTATAAACAAGCGGCCATTGTGTGAGGATTATAAATAAGTGTGCCTTTTCCTTTCGGAGGTTTTTTGCACACCATCAAAGCGGCGATACGCCGATCGACGAAGTCCAGCTTGGTGTCCCCCGTTGGATCTTAGTTAAGTACCTTTACGTCGTTTATTTTTATTTCTTTATTTGACCATTATATTTCCCCCCGAATCATTTGTTTTTGCGCGGAAGTAGTTCCGCTATGCCTATTTTAAATCCTGCCCCCCCCGCTCCCGATGTTCAAATGGAGACTTCCCTTGTCAGTAAAAAGTCCCGCATAAAGAGCTATCCTGATGGGCTCGCACTACCGGCCGGGCCTTACGCGGTCTATTTCCGGACCAAATCAAAGGAAAAAAAACTGAATATTTTAAAAATATCGCGGGACCTGAATTCGCGATATAATACCATAAAAAGTATAGATAGAATACGGCCAGACAAGCTCAGGGTCCTGTTTACCAGCTCAAAACAGGCTAATGAGCTTGTTCAAAAGGATCCTTTTACGCTGGAGTACCGCGTCTACGTGCCAGCTCGTGAAGTCGAAATCGACGGTGTGGTCACCGATTCGAGTTTGACTTGCGAGGATATTCTTAAGTACGGGGCGGGTTGTTTTAAAGACCCCTCACTTAAGAATGTCAAGATACTGGATTGCAAGCGATTGCATTCAGTATCGATCGCCGGGGATGGAACAAAGTCTTATCCCCAATCAGACTCTTATCGTGTGACCTTCGCCGGCACTGCTTTGCCCAACTACATCCTCTTGGACCGGGTTCGTTTGCCTGTTCGTTTATTTGTACCCCGGATAATGAATTGTACCAATTGCAAACAACTGGGGCATACAGCTACTCATTGCAGCAATAAGCCACGTTGTGATAACTGTGGGGAAGCTCATGCGGACGGCTCTTGCGGTAAGGATGCTGAAAAGTGTCTCTACTGTAAGGAGGGTCCGCATGACCTCTCTGACTGTCCCGCTTACAAACTGCGAGGAGATCGGATGAAGCGTTCCCTGAAGGAACACTCCAAGCGTTCCTTTGCCGAGATGGTTAAGAGTGCCACCCCTCCTAAACAGGCAACGAATCCATATGCCTGCTTGTCAACTGACGAGAGCGATTCTGACGACCCTTTGGAAGGTCCATCTTCAGCGGTCCCTCATAGCTGTAGGAAAAGAATGAATAAATCTTCTCATAAGCTACCTAGTAAGGGTTCGAAGGTGTCTTCCGAAGGGCTTCGAAAAGTTACAGCTAACGGGAATCGGGAAAAATCACCGAAGCAAAAAGCTCCTGGTCTCGGAAAACTCAATTCCGAGATGGAATTCCCACCGCTTCCAGGGACTAAAAAATCCCCAAGCGTCCCTGAAAATTCACCAGAGAACCAACTAGGTGCTGGACTTATAAAGTTCTCTGATGTTGTGGACTGGATTTTTACAACTTTCAATATTTCAGACCCTCTTAGAAGCATTTTAATTGCTTTCATGCCAACAGTAAAAACATATTTGAAGCAGTTGACTGCAAATTGGCCCCTTCTTTCAGCGATTGTATCTTTCGATGGCTAAATCATCCACCGAGGTCACGGATCTAATCACTGTTTTACAGTGGAATTGCAGAAGTATTATCCCAAAAATAGATTCATTTAAATTTCTAGTAAACAATCTGAAATGTGACGCATTTGCATTGTTCGAAACTTGGCTAACTTCTGAAATACCCTTAAACTTTCACGATTTTAACATTATTCGTCTGGATCGAGATAATCCCTATGGAGGAGTACTTTTGGGGATCAAAAAGTGCTATTCTTTCTATCGCATTAACCTCCCCTCGATACCAGGTATTGAAGTTGTCGCATGTCATGTTACAATCAAAGGTAAGGACCTTTGCATTGCTTCCATCTACATTCCCCCAAGAGCCTCGGTTGGGCATCGGTGGCTCAGTGATATCGTAGAGCTCCTTCCTGCACCGACGTTGGTTTTAGGAGACTTTAACTCACACGGTACGGGATGGGGCTGTCTTCACGATGATAACAGATCAACTATGATCCATGATATCTGCGACAACTTCAATATGACAATCTTGAATACGGGAGAAATGACACGGATTCCTGCACCACCAGCAAGACCAAGTGCGCTGGATTTATCCCTTTGCTCGACATCGCTACGGTTGGATTGCACGTGGGAGGTAATTCCTGATCCCCACGGTAGCGATCATCTACCGATCGTAATATCAATCACCAGCGGCTCAAAACCATCGAAGACAATCAATGTTTCGTATGACCTCACACGAAATATTGATTGGAATAGCTATGCGACCTCGATATCTGAGAAACTTGAAAGAACTCAACAACTTCCTCCGGAGGAAGAGTACACGTTTTTGGCTGGCTTGATTCTCGACACCGCGACTCAAGCTCAGACGAAACGTGTACCCGGCGCGAAAACTAACATCCGTCCTCCCAACCCGTGGTGGGACAAAGAGTGCACAAATTTAAACGCGGAGAGAGCCTCCGCGTACAAAATATTCAGAAAAAATGGAACACCTGATAATTACCGGAATTACGCGGCGTTAGACGTTAAAATTAAAAACTTGATTAGAGCTAAGAAACGCGGTTACTGGCGTCGGTTTATAGACGGCTTAACGAAAGAAACATCTATGAGTACTCTTTGGAACACAGCCCGACGAATGCGCAATCATAACACCACGAATGAAAGCGAGGAATATTCCAACCGCTGGATATTCGATTTCGCTAAAAAAGTATGCCCAGACTCTGTTCCGGAACAGAAGATCACCCGCGCCGCGACACCAAATACAAACGAAACACCGTTTTCGATGGTAGAGCTCTCACTTGCACTCTTGTCATGTAACAATAAAGCCCCGGGATTAGACAGAATAAAATTCAACTTGTTGAAAAATCTGCCAGACCCCGCCAAAAGGCGCTTGTTGAGTTTATTCAATAAGTTCCTTGAGGACAACATTGTTCCACATGACTGGAGACAAGTGAAAGTGATCGCCATTCAAAAACCAGGAAAATCAGCCTCCGATCACAATTCGTATCGGCCGATTGCTATGCTTTCCTGTATCCGGAAATTGTTCGAAAAAATGATTCTCTTCCGTCTAGACAATTGGGTCGAAACTAATGGCTTACTTTCAGATACACAATTTGGTTTCCGCAGGGGTAAAGGAACGAACGATTGTCTTGCGTTGCTCTCAACAGAAATTCAAATGGCATTTGCTCGTAAAGAACAAATGGCGTCAGTTTTCCTTGACATTAAGGGGGCTTTTGACTCAGTTTCTATAAATATCCTATCTGAGAAGCTGCATCAGCATGGTCTTTCGCCAGTTTTGAACAACTTTTTACATAATCTATTGTCTGAGAAACACATGTATTTCGCGCATGGTGATTTGTCGACAATACGATTCAGTTACATGGGTCTTCCTCAGGGCTCATGCTTAAGCCCCCTTCTATACAATTTTTACGTAAACGACATCGATAAATGTATCAACACATCTTGCACGCTAAGACAACTTGCCGACGACAGCGTTGTGTCTATTATAGGACCCAAAGCTGGCGATCTGCAAGGGCCGTTACAAGATACTCTTGTCAACTTATCCACATGGGCTCTTCAAATGGGTATCGAATTCTCTACGGAGAAAACTGAGCTGGTTGTATTTTCGAGAAAGCGAGAACCAGCACAATTACAGCTTCAACTAGGGGGTGAAACCATAGCTCAGGTCTTCACATTTAAATATCTCGGGGTCTGGTTCGACTCCAAAGGCACCTGGGGATGTCACATTAGGTATCTGAAAAGAAAATGCCAACAAAGAATCAACTTTCTTCGTACAATAACCGGGTCGTGGTGGGGTGCCCATCCAGGAGACCTGATCAGGCTGTACCAAACAACGATATTGTCCGTGATGGAATACGGATGCTTTGGCTTCCGATCCGCGGCGAACACTCATTTCATCATGCTGGAAAGAATTCAGTATCGTTGTTTGCGTATTGCCTTGGGTTGCATGCAATCGACTCATACGATGAGCCTCGAAGTGCTGGCGGGTGTTCTCCCATTGAAAAACCGGTTCTGGGATCTCTCATATCGTTTGCTCATTCGATGCGACATTTTGAATCCTCTGGTGATTGAAAATTTCGAAAGGTTAGTTGAGCTTAATTCTCAAACCCGTTTTATGTCCTTGTATTTTGATTACATGGCTCAGAATATTAATCCTTCTTTGTTTGTTTCCAACCGTGCTCATTTCTTGGATACTTCTGATTCTACTGTGTTTTTCGACACATCCATGAGAGAAGAAATTCGTGGAATTCCGGCTCACGTGCGCCATCAAGTGGCCCCAAATATTTTTTATAATAAATTTAGAACAGTCAACTGTGAAAAGGTGTTTTACACTGACGGATCAAACATCAACGAGTCCACAGGCTTCGGCATCTTCAATCAAAACATCACCGCTTCTTACAAACTCAGTGATCCGGCTTCAGTTTACGTCGCAGAATTAGCTGCTATTCAGTACACCCTCGAGATCATTGAAACGTTGCCCAAAGACCATTACTTCATTGTCACGGACAGTCTAAGCTCAATAGAAGCTCTCCGAGCAATGAAGCCAGGAAAGTATCCCCCTTATTTCCTGGGGAAAATACGGGAACATTTGAGTACTTTATCTGAACGGTCTTATTTAATATCGTTAGTCTGGGTCCCTTCGCATTGTTCCATTCCGGGCAATGAAAAGGCAGACTCATTGGCTAAAGTGGGCGCATTAGAAGGTGATATTTATGAAAGACCAATCTGCTTCAATGAATTTTTCAGTATCTCTCGTCAGAAAACTCTCGAAAGTTGGCAAACTTCATGGAGCAATGACGAACTGGGACGATGGCTACACTCCATTATCCCTAAGGTATCGACGAAACCTTGGTTCAAGGGGATGAACGTGAGTCGTGATTTCATTCGCGTTATGTCACGACTCATGTCAAATCACTATACATTCAACGCACATCTCCGGCGTATCGGGATCGTGGAGAACGGGCTCTGCACCTGTGGCGACGGTTATCAGGACATCGAGCATGTCGTGTGGTCGTGCGTAGAGTATCGCGACGCCAGGTCGAAGCTACTGGAATCCCTCAGGGCCCGAGGTAGACCGCCTGAGGTTCCGGTTCGGGATGTGTTGGCGAGTCGGGATAGTTCATATATGCTTCTCATATACCAGTTTCTCAAACACATTAATATACAAGTGTAATCTGTTACATCTGGCTTAGAAAGTTCCTCCTATTTATCGACGTTGTTTCAACTGTGGCTAAGAATTATTTCTCAACTGCAGGTTCGACACTAACTTCCGCCGATTATCCCGATTCCTCATCTGTCCACCATCTTCATCGGAACTAACAAGATCTTTTTGCTGTCACTAACCTTCGCTTCCCCCCTCCCCGTCTCTTCACCATCTCGATGTCAACTAATTAGATCTCTGTCGTTTTAGTCATTTCATTCCCATATCCCCTTTTTACTCCGTTTTCCGCAATATTTACTTCGCTATATTTTTTTTTTCATTTTCTTCTGTAACAACACCATCATCGCCCACGGAAACTTATCAACAGCATGCGGGCCACCCGCCGGGTATTCGTAACCTGGGGGTGTTTCCCGCGGACCCACACGGACCGAAGAATGCGGCCAACATGAATATTCACCAACGCCATATGGAAGACTCTCATGAAATATTCAATTCACCGGCCGATCACCACATGAAGGCTGGATCTGCCAAAGTCAACCACTGCGACCCAAATATGACATTACTTAATGATACAACCCTAGTTTTAAGTTAGTCGTAAATTTTAAATTAGTAAAAGCCCTTGGCATCTTAGAGCTTAAGCAGTGTGCCTTAAACATTATATTCTTGAATAAAAAAAAAAAAAAAGTGGACATTCCGTTCGTTTAAATGATCGAATTTATTCAATGTATGTAAATTAAGCCGGATACATAAAACGTTCCAGTGAACTTGTAAATTTTTATATTTCATGCTATATAGTTATTAAATTCAAGCGTATTAAAAATATATGAATAATACATAAAATATTTTGGAACACAAAGTGAAATAATGTAGTGACGTGATTTCAAAATTCTTAATTTACTCTTCCAAATCCATTTCGTCCCCCTCAAAGTAATCGCTCCCGGCCCAATATACTTGTGCCAACATTTTTTAATCCTCGAAACAGTTGTTAAAATCAATTTCCGGAATAGCCTCCAATGCGTGTAACGATTCACGTTTGATGTCTTCGATTGACTCAAAATGGTTTCCCCGGAGCAGTCGTTTGAGTTTGCTGAATAGCCAGAAGTCATACGGAGCTAAACCAGGCGAATACGGTGGATGAAGAAGCAATGCAGTATGTGACGGTTCATTAATGTGGTGCAAAAACTAAGAGTTGTCGGCTTATAATTACGACCTCTTTTTACGAATAGCTTCGCGCAAATGACGCATAACACTCAAATAGTATTCCTTGCTGACAGTTTGGCTGGTCGAAAGGAATTCGGTGCACCAATCCTCGATAATCAAAGAAAACTGTCAACATTACCTTGATTTTTAACTTGTTTTGATTGATTGTCTGTTTCCGGGTTCAAGACTCATCGACATCCGGGTAGTCGGAAAGCATTGTTTCAAAGACGTTAACGCGACGCTGTTTTCCGAAATAAATGAGTGATTTTGAAACCAATCGCGCTTTCATTTTTCTCATGCCCAAATGATCTTTGAAAATGGTTTTGACAAAAAATGATCCTTCCGATATTCCAATGATCCCAGTAAGGTCTCTGACTGTTAATTGTCGATTCCCGAGCACTAATTCCTTGATTTTATTGATGTGTTCATCATCAGTTGATGTTGATGGCCGTCCCGGACGTCGTCAGCGCGTTCTTGACCAATTATCCAATTATCACCGAAGATCTTCTGCAACATTCTGAACGTTCCGGCACCAGAAATTTGATTCCGCTCACAAAATTTAATGGAACTTCTTTATTGAATAATTTAACTCATTATAAAAATCGCCGATTGCACTTTTAATACTTCGGAAAGATAGACGTATACTAAACACTAATGAATATTTTGACGTTACACTGGACACAGATGTCACTGACAGTCATACTAACCTAGAAAAAAAAATATTTCGACGAATAAAATTTCCGTGCGAAATATTATTCAAAAGTCTTACTATTTTTTTGCTCACAGTAGTAGTAAAATTCAAATGTGATGAAAAAATTCTTTTGAATTAATCTGGATTTGCAATAATGTCGCACTGCTTACCAATCGCAGCTTTAAAGAGAATGGCGCAGTCAAATCTTTAGAGTTCTGGATTGAATTTAGTAGTTTAAGCTTGTAACCAACAACTACAAAAATTTAACATCCAGACGAAAAAGGGAATGATTATATAGCTTGTTGGATAAGATGTAAAATTTTTTTAACGTTGTATTTTGCTTGAAAATACACTCAAAAATAAATCAATTCAATTTTCTGATATTATTCGCGTAAGCATTGTATTACATATTTTTGGTATTTTACGTGATGTCTATAAATAATATCTGCTAGCCCTGTACAAGTTATGTGATAATCCTTTAATGATAAATCCCGTGCTCGAAATTCAATTGAACTTCCTGTATGAAAAAAATTAAGTTATCATTATAGCTAATATCTTATTGACAGAATCGATTGGGCGTATGAGAATATCTCAAATGAGAAAAGCCGATTCAAATGGTAGTGGAAGTCACTGCTGCCTCCTTCAAGAACAAGTAACAAATAAAGTACTCTCTGAAGATCAAGAAGATCACGTTCTGGAAGAAATTGATGGGTGTTTTATGCACGAAGATATTTGTTGATTTTGTTATAATTCAATTTGCACTAATATCAATAAATTGATGGAAAATATAAAACGTTTATTTCTCAGAAAGCAATGGTATTAGGTGAATCCCATATACTATAATCTCATGAATCATTTCATGTAATTGTTATTGTTAAAATGGTTTTCCTATGCCGAAAGGAGATCACATGTTTACGTTTCGTCTTTGACTCATCACCCGAGTAAAGTCTAACATCAAAATTAGAACAAATTGATATTTGATTATGATAGCAACATCAGATTGAAATCCTAATATGATATCGACTCATCAAATTTTCAATTAATATCACATTGTTTTATCATTTTGCTGTTTAAAGGCAAATGTTTTGTGAAACTCAAAAAATGAAAATATTAAAATCAACAACTTAGTGAATTCATTGAAATTGAGCAAATTTCAAATGGCAGCACAAAAATACAAAGTAAAGTTTCAATGGAAGAATTATTCCTTCAATCCTTTGTTGCCTTTTACAAAAATGCTTTGACATCCTGCTGAGATCCTGCAGTTGACCGCCACCATAACCGCGAAGAAACGATTTTGTTCAACATTTTTTCAACTTTTACGCAAATAATGGTCCTTCATTTTAACCACGAGAATATTGGTGTCAAACCACACATCTGTGAGACATTAGATAAGTTGGCGATCATCGGTACCACGTTTGTCTGAAGTAGGTCAATCTGAATAGTGGCTTCAGCATTCTCATCTCGCTGATCGTTTGCCATAGAGAGAGTTTATTTCAGAATTTGATATGAGAAATATATTTGACGTCATCGATTTCCTTCTAGATACGTTGAGTATCCGATCCTGTAACAATTTTTGAGTTTTGTTTTAAAAAAATGTTTCGATATTTGTAATCATACGACGTCGCGAAGTTCATTCCAAAGTTTTTAGACCATTATTTTCAGTGCATCCAGAAATCGGAGACCTGGATGGCGAAAATAATCTACTCGCCAAACCCGTTCTGAAAATATCCATAATTTTATATCCAACAGTATGGAAAAATTCTTGTTTACGAAGTTCGAACATCGAACATTGAATGTCTCAGATTTCAGAACCTAGAGCTAATTCTTAATTATGCTTTAGTGGCTTAGAGGAGCCATCAAAAAAATATATGTTTAATTTGTATATTCCTAAATAGTCCACAAACTGTGTAGAAAAACCTCTTCAAAACAATTAACATTCCTAGTTATAAATGCTTAGAACTTCATATTCTCACTAACGCTAGATACTATGAGAAGTATTTTATCAATCATCTAATAGATCTTGGAACTTTTATACACTTTTCCAAAGAAACCGTCTAACCGTTGAGTCACAGGACTAATTTTGCATCAAATGATCGTAAATTATAAGTCTACATAAGAACTAAAAATTTACTGAAGAGAGTCTGTTTCTATCTGTGGTCAGAAGCAAGATTATCGTTCATTGTCCCAATTAGTCGAAAAAACAAATGATCTGGGATACCTTATTGCCGGATTCCTAATTCACGTTCCCTGTGTTGTAGGAGACTTCACTGTAAAACGTTCGGTTCTTCGTTCGGGGCCTCTAAATTCGTATTTCAAAGTGATTACATGTGCGAGTTGTGTGAGATCAAGTAGATAACTTAATTTAATGTTTTTTTGCTTTCAATTTTGATCTTTGCTTTCAATTTTGATCTTTTAACCGTTAAAACGCCCAAAACGATAGCAAATTAAGTAATCGATATATACGAACAGCACAACATCAAATTGAGTTTTCTTTTTAATCTCACACTCTTCTCGGGCAGTGCGTCAGCAAATTATGTTGAACTGCTGACGCAAACCCCCAGATCAACATAATCCGCTTAGCAGACGTATAGTTTATGCTATTTGCAAGACACTTTTTTTTAATTACACAAGAAGTGTAACGTCTAAACCGACGTTTCGAACGAAACAAGTTAAGGGGATGTTCACGTCATGTAATCCTGATGTGAACTTCAGTCAATAAATATACGAAAATCACATATTTTCTACTAGAAAACTAATATATTATTTACCTATTGAATGATATGACGTGAAAAGTTGGGTGGATGAGATTCATGTATGTATTCAGGTAGAAGTAACGTGATTTATTTTTTAAGTGTAGGTAAACAATTCCGATATTGAAAGTAATTAAAAATACCATCGCTAGTAAAATGATGACTTCAAATACACGCTCCTTAGGTAAACTATCATCTGATGTGCTCTTTGTATCCCTTGCAGAATCGAAATGTAGTTCGAAGCTATGCGGTTACCTGTTGTCGTGGTAACAGTGTTCTGCTACCTGGAGCCATCCTGCTACACGTATCTTTTTGTTCTGTTTGCTGTCTCGTTCTCGTTTTCCATGATTACCTTGAAGGATTTATACCTATAACACAATGCGCACACGAGCTGATGGAACACAAGAAACACTATTAATAAACTGGTGGCATATCTGTTCCTTCTAGAGAACACAGCTGCCTTCATCGCTAGCCGACAGCACAGAAATCGTTTGAGATTTTTATGTTACCAAATACATTTACTGATTTAGTATACATTTAAAGTGGAAGTGGACTTTTTGTAAAATGAAAGTGTGAAGAAATGTCAAACAGTGAAAATATGAGGACTCAATAAAATCCCCGGTGAAGGTCCACAATTAGGTTAAAGCCGGGGAAAAAAAGATTCAATAATTATGTTTTACAGGAGGGGGTGAATTACTTTTTTTACAGCAATAGAGTCATCGATACCCAGATAAAAATATTCGGTGACTTTATATAGTTTTTGATACATATTTACAGTTTACAGTTTTATATTTTTCAGTATACATTGAAAGAAAAACTATGCGTTAATTTATGGATACAGTCTAATTCATTGAAAAATCCCTGCATTACAATATAGTGTTACATTGATAATGCACTTGATTCGACTGATATCTATTTTATGTTAGTATTTTTTTCCTTATTGCTGGGATTGCCAATTTTTTTCTTAACTTAACTAATTATGTATCTAGAACTAGAACGCTCTCAAACATGTCAAAGCAACTGAGAGAAAGCAATTACACTTCAGAAAAAGAGTCTTGAAATGTAAGCGTCACGCGAAGAGGAAACATAGAAAACTTTGTTATTAACTCTCTCTCTCTCTGTGGAATTGACAAGTCCTTTACTTGTTTGAAACGACACTACCAAAAATATTATTCCAATCGAACAGCTGCCGTCACTCTCATTGTACACTGAAGTAAAATGCATATTGGATGTCATTGTAATGAAGGAGTTTACAAATTGGATTCGGAAATATTATCAAGAAAAATTACCAAAATAATTAAGCTGCATTCTGAATACACACTCCTAAAGCTATGGTACTTGATTATTTAAACAATAATTGCAATAAAACTATATTAAATTATTTGCTTAACTCTTCAAGCCTAAACCACAACACTCCTCTTCATTTTTTCAGTAACAGAATAACGTTTGTTTACTTTCGTTTGAACTAGCTTTTACCGGTAGAATGGGTTTTTTCAGCTTTTTTCGCGCGACTCTTATTCTAACAAAGACTCTGGGCAGAAAGTAGTTTAATAAAAAATATATACAATCAATTTCCCCAATGGCGTACTCTAGCTGCCGCAGGAGGCAGTTTCTTTGAAAGTATGTCATTATTTGATGTTCATTTGATCTTGTTCCGTTTAGAGAAGTTTTTTACTCTTAAAATTCTCGTTGTCACTGATTTGTCATGCAGTTCATGATTAACACATGGATCAATAAGTCCCGAGACTAACAATGGAAACAACATTTTTTTTGCAAATTTTTTTTTATTCATCAACATAATCACCTTTTAGGGTTATACAATGGTTCCAACGTTTTTTTCGATAAACTGCTTTCTGAATCATCGACTCGTTGCTGTTTTTATTCCATCGAAAGCAATCGCGGCACCCACTTGGAAAAAACCTTTTTCATGCTCAATTTTTCATGAAGGATAGTAAATACACTTCCATATGATATCTGTGTCATCTCAGCAATCTCACGGAGCTTCACTTTACGATCTTTCATTATAATTTTTGTCACTTTACTCACATTTTCCGGTGTAACGGCTTGCACGGTGTTTTTACCCATTAAAAAACAATGTTTTATCAAAACACGAAATTCGGTTTTTTTCATTTTTTTCAACTACAAAACGACTTTACTCCAACCTCGATAACTCAGCTGTTTCTGGTCGGATCGACTTAAAATTTTGACCCGTTTCAAGCAAAGGTTAGTACTCTAGAAAAACGTGGTTACTGGTTTACTACGAGCGCCATCTCTGCTTTAGTCTCGGGACTTATTGATCCATGTGTTAATTTTTCTCTGTATATTTCGAATTACCGTACCTGAGTTTGAACTGAACTCATAGTTTCACTACACTCTGTTCTATTTAAATCATTCATCGCGCACTATATTCATTCATTGTTTCATGCAGAATACATTTCTTGAGGAATTTTGGTAGACTATTCGGATCTACACTTCGAATAATTGATAATATTTATTTGCTGTTCGTGTACAGTCTTAATACTGTTTGATTTACAATCAATAATATTTCAGATTGTAGGGAAGAGTTTGAGTTTGTTCACTGCCAATATGAAGGCCTGTTTGCTACCTATGATGCATCACTTATGTTTTGCTAAATTTGTTTTCGACTAGCAGGTAAATTCTACCCTTTAGGTACACGCAAATCACTTAAATGACGAAATAAAGTGCAGTTGCGTATCAGTACGCAATTTTCATCGAGTCAGCTAAGTCATCATAAAATGTAATCTGAGTGTTGCTGAGTTATTGGAAGAGTTGTAATTTGAAGGAACAAATAAATATGGTGTGGATTATTCCTTGGATCGGGGTTCGAACAATAATCCTGTTCCTAAGTGTTAATCTCTTACTCGTGCCCGTAACATCATCTAAGTTTCGGCCACTGATACGATCACGCGATGCACCGGAATCAAACCCAGCGAATGGTCCATTTTCTTCGGATTTCATATTTCCCAACGAGTTGGTACCGAGGATTGATAAGCAGGAGTGTCGGCCGGAATTTCCCTTATGTACTAATGTTGCTGACTATCCTCAGAAGTTGGTGGACGAGATCATTGCCCGGCACGAGCAGCGTTTCGCCGAGGTTTTCGGCAACGATGTAGTCATTGACACTGGCGACGAATTGTACCAACGATTTGATACTTCGGACGACGATTTTCTCTGTACAAGTGAGGAAAAACTTGTTCATCCCCAGAGCGGTTACACCAAAGAGGAAAAGCTAGTAATGATCGTCAACACTCCCAATTACACGCAGGGTGTACGAATAGAGATGTGTCGTCATCCGGAACAACCATGCAATAAATTGGAGTACCTAACATCGTTATTCAGGACAAAGTGTAAACAACTGTACCACTACCGAACGTTGCTCGCCATCAATCCGGCTACCAAGCAGCCGTATAAAGAGTCGTTTCGGTTACCATCCTGCTGTAAATGTGTGATACGACCGTTGCAGGGACGAATGTGAAAACGGCGAGAACTCGGAAAACCATGAGTTGTGTGTGAAATATGTATTGACGAATCAATGGATATATTATACCAATGAAATAAAATTTTAAAGCTTGTCGTAAAATATATGCATAAGGTGTATTGTTAGAGATGCTGGAGTTTTTATTTTAGGGCAACCGAAAGACTATAAACCGTTTGCAGGAGAACAATATGGTAATGAAAACATAAACTGATACGCTCCTTGAACCAATGAATAAATTGTTATTTACATGGATGTTTGTTTTTCTTGGAACCGATCAATATTGCGTGTTTTGTACTGCACCGAAGATATTTTATTTGATGTTTATTATAATTGAATATACGTTATTACATGAAACGCTTATTGTATTACATACGAAATTATTTGATTATTTTTTGGTGTAAGTATTTCTCAATATCCAATGGTGCAATATATTCTTTGGAATGATTTCATGTCTATTAGCAATATTTGATGGGACTGAAAAATAAACTGACTGAAAAGCTTCATTTAATCTATTATCGTAATGTACTGTTTAGAATGCTCAGTCACGTACCCAGAGGGGGGGCCCGAGGGGCCCTGGCCCCACACGAAATCAGAAACAGAAATAAAAAAATGTTTGATTCGAAGCGAACAGTGTCAAAACTAAATAAAATGAAAATTAAATACGGGGCAAAATAAACGACAATAATAAAAAGACACTTAATTGTTCTGGATGACTGGAATATGAAAGTGCGCGAGCTTACCATAGTTGAGTAAGATTCTGCAAGGGGACGGGTATAGCGTGATGGGTAAGTCGATGTCTTTCACGCAGCCCGCCTGGGTTCGATTGACCATAAGGTTAAAACCTCTATTATTAAAAAAACAGATTCTGCAAATTAGAAAGATATCCTGTCGCTGGATCTCGCACATACTTATTTAGGACTAAAAAGACGAGCCCAAGTGCACTTCGAGTACAAGTTTGGCTGGATCCATTATTATACGCCAGAGAAATAAATGATTAAACGACAATGGACTGATGTCGTAGAGGCATGAGTGCCTGAAAGGGAGGCTCAATGGGTCGGAAAGATCATGATGCCTGTTTTCTGGGATTGTCATAGTATAGTTTTGGAGTACTAAATTGATTAAAGACCGAAATCGCTGTGAAAGGGCCTTACATGCTGCACATGAGCATCGCTACCATAGTTAAAATCAACGATTTAGTGCTCCAATTACTGCCCATCCACCTTGTTCACCTGATTTGGCCTACTCGAACTCCCAAACCTAAAGTCATCTCTGAGAAATCGATGTGAGTTTCGTTTTGGAATTTTAGACCGCTACTTCTGGAACCTGATACCGAAACCTGTATAGCTAAAGTTAGTTTGTATGGCCATCAGCTAATATGACCTACAAATTTAGAAGATGCTTTCCGTTCTCCACGAATCGAAGTAAGGTATCTATCTAGGACCACTTCTCAAAATTCATCACAAGTCTTGTGGATTTTTGTGCTCTAGAAATGGACATTTTGGCTGTGATCCATTTCCTGGTTAATTTTAACTTTTGATTGAAAACTGACACTCGAGTGCTTATTTTGATGTTGTCAAAAATAAATCTGCTCGAATGAATGGTTGTTTTCGAAAGATCAATGGTTATTTCCCGACACTGAAAAAAATCTTGCAAAGAAAATTCTAATATCAATTCTTTAGTAAAAATTATTTCCAGTGCAAAATAAACCCAAATAATTTTCCATCCGTCAAACTTTGAAATGGGCCGCAGTTTTAATTAAACTGAACTACTAGACACAAAATAACCACTCTAGTGTCAGATTTCAACCAACAGTTAAAATTAACCGCGAAATGGTTCACAGTCTTAGAAGGTCTTAAACATGTGGGATTGAAATGGCATGACAGTAAACGTTAAGAAATGTAATACAATAACTTTCTCTCGGTCATAGTCACAAATTTTATTTAAATATATAATAATGATAGTTTCAGTGTAAAAGTTTAAGGTGTCTGTTAAAAACGTCGGTAAATGGCGCACCGGAAATTATATACTTAAGCAATCTTCAGTAACATTATTTTTTCATTCTTGGCCCCTCCCGAAACCAAATCCTGGGTACGGGCCTGAGAATGCTATTTTACAAGTGCATGAAGTGCGTATTTGGAGGAAAGAGATTACAAATCGGAAAACCACTTTTAAAGTTTACAATTCGTAAAATCATTTTTAGATAACCTAACTAGAAACCATTTAAAAGGCTAAGGTATGTACCATTTTCATCAATTGCAAATGCATTTCTATGTCAGAACATTGCATCAGTCTAGCAAATAGTCCATAAGTAAAGATAATATTTTATGCACACATTTTATACATTGAAAATAAAAATGAATAAGAAAGTATGTAAGTAAGAAAATAAATTAATAAATAATTTGTTGTTGCATCACAGATTTAACGAACTGCTTTCTTTATACCAAATGTCAGAAAAAACATTTCCAAAATCTCTGAAATTTTTTTTTGACAGTACTTGGTTTTATTACGTTGCGGTAATATAGTTATTAGAAGATTTCAAATTCAGTGGCAAGGAACAGATCATCAAGTGGTTACTCTGGTTAGAGGTACTTGCTAATTAATTCAATTTATTCTGACCATATTTCAATTTTTGGAAAATATGAGTGAAACTCTTGCCGATTTACAAAATAAATAAGCCAGTTGTGTAATGTCAGACACATATCAAGGCTGGTTAAATCAAAAGCTACAATTGGAAATTTTATTTAATACTGCCTGTTTTGACTCATACTTCCGAACGTCGACAAATACTCTGATTAGTTTACTGAAAAGATTTTTCAATAGCTTTGTTCATTGAACATTGTCTAGTTGTAGTATTTTAAAAATAAATGACTGATAATAGTTTTTATCGAATAGATCAAGAAATTCTCGAAACCTCCTTCGCATTCGAAAAACAAACTGGCAAACCATATAAGCAATTTAAAAATAAACAGCAGAAAAGCTGGTAGAATCAGAATAGATTTCTTCTGAGCATGTTTTCAGTCTTTGTACACCACCACCACCATTACAAAACAATTGCTTTGCACGGATAGGGAAACAAATTCGACTAGTAATATATTTTAAAATTTAATTTCAATCAAGTGGTGTAATGATTTTCATAAATATCAATATTCGAAAAAACGGCGAGTGGGTAATATCAGAAACATAAGTGGAAGACATAAATACGAATAAAACTGACATGTTTTTTCCACATATCTGAATATCGATAATCGCTCTCTAGTTGATTGATTGTGTGAATTTTGCAAACTTTCACTTACATAATTGTAACCAGGCACGTATCCATAGGGAGGGGAAATCGGTCTCCTTTATAAAAACTCAATAAAAAAAATTTTGGCCTTGTTTGGGAGGCGAAATTGGTAATTGTTAACGAAACCTTGAACTCAATCGGACAGGTTGGACGTCAGTTTTCTTGGATTGTCATGGCAAACTTTTCATGAACTATCTTGAAAATTGAAAATTAAACCATAGATTAATGTGCAATATTGGAGCGTTCATCGCGAGTCCAAACAAGGGAGCCACCTTGGACCACTCATTTTCATGCTATTCGCGAATGATATTTGCAGTGAATTCTAAAAATGTATCGCATCATCACAAATCCTTGTGGATTGTGCTGGTCTTCAAATTAAGTGAGTTTTATACATGTGTAACCGAAATGGCATCCAGACTTTTTTTTTTACTGCGGAAGCTTATGCAGTTTTGATACTCATCACATGCAACACTCAAGACTTTAATGATGAGCATTTTCTCTGTAATTTGTATATTGCACTAGTATGCAGTATTATTGAATATGGACCTACAATTTGGGCCTTGTATAACAATGTTCACATCGATCGGATCGAAAAGTTACGAAAGTCAAAAGTGTTTCGTCCTATTTGATCTTCGACTACCTTGACTGAATCACTAATGACTAATCACATCAACCAACGTGCTCTGTAAAATAGATGCATATTTATTCAGTGGTTCTTCGTTTTCGATTCACTCGGAATGTCGAATCCCTACTAATATACACTGAGGTCTTTTTTTATGCCGTCTTTTTTATGCGGTTTTTTTACGCGACTTTTTTTATGCGAATTTTCAGAGTTATGCGTTTTTTTATGCGAAGTTTCAGAGTTATGCGGTTTTTTTATGCGAATTTTCAGAGTTATGCGGTTTTTTTTATGCGAAGTTTCAGAGTTATGCGGTTTTTTTATGCGAATTTTCAGAGTTATGTGGTTTTGTTTATGCGGTTTTTTTATGCGGTACGTAAATTCGCATAAAAAAAGACTTCAGTGTATCATAATTTACTTGAAATGTTAATTATTTTCTATACGAATCGGAAATTTTTTTCAGTTCAATAATCACTATCGAATCTGCATTTACGCATCAAAGAAACAAGAGTTACTAAATGCGCACCAAGAATTAGTTACATATAAAAGTTAGATGTTTTAAAATCTATATCTTAGTTGGGAGTTAATATAACATTAATTTCCATAGTTTACTTGTCAAGCCCGTCTCGAAAAAAAAAGTTGTATAGCGATTTCCACAAACAGAATTTGAGCATTGTCAAATATAAATTATTGATATTCACTCGCCCAATGTGGACAAAAATAGTTATAAGTGATTTAAAAATTCATGCGAAATGGTAAAGAATTGTTCACTTATATATTGATATGATATGCACTTCACAAACTGGATATTTGTATTGCACATCTTTCAAGGCAGTAGTTCCATATAAAAAGATCTCGTTCGAATATTATTCAGTTCTTATATAAAATCCGAAAAAAGCTTTATCTAGTTTATAACAAAAGGCTGTTTTCGTAGTAAGTGCTGATATACGTCTGGTCTCGTTAGTAGTTAAAATATCTAAATTTTCTAACAAGTATCAAAAAGAGAAATAGTTTAGATTCGACATGTTGATCGGGATGATACATAAACGGATACAATTCATTGCTGGTAAAAAATCATGATGATTTTATGAGCAACATGATTCATATCAGGAACAATAACTCGTCTTTCATAAACTTTGCGCATTTATACTAGGTATGATCTCATGAGATAATGAGATGTCTATGTTTCATGATTTCCATTATTTTTTAATCACGGTACCGGCCATGCATTTTTATCCGCGTATTTGGAATCAGCTAGGTGAAGTATTGTCATCATGCCAAAGGTTTTGGTCTGTAAAATAATTGTCCATTCTCGCAATAGGCGGAATATCAATTATAAGAGCATTTTGTTATAAATTGAATGACGAAATTGACCGTCCAAATCAACATGTACAAATGTGTCTCCCTTATATTCGTTAATTAAAAATACTCATGGTTTATAAGCATACATAGTTATTGTCTGATTTACTAGTGAACAAAACATGTCGTAAGCCCTCAATAAAGGGTGATTTTTTAAGGGCTTGAGAACTTTTTTAAACAATAAAACGCATAAAATTTGCAAAATCTCATCGGTTCTTTATTTTAAACGTTAGATTGGTACATGACATTTACTTTTTGAAGATAATTTCATCTGCCACAACGTCGAATTTTCAGTGAATGGGCCCTAGAAAAGTTGGCAGAAAATCCGCTTTTTTATCGACAAATTTTGTTCAGCGATGAGGCTCATTTCTGGTTGAATGGCTACGTAAATAAGCAAAATTGCCGCATTTGGAGTGAAGAGCAACCAGAAGCCGTTCAAGAACTGCCCATGCATCCCGAAAAATGCACTGTTTGGTGTGGTTTGTACGCTGGTGGAATCATTGGACCGTATTTTTTCAAAGATGCTGTTGGACGCAACGTTACAGTGAATGGCGATCGCTATCGTTCGATGCTAACAAACTTTTTGTTGCCAAAAATGGAAGAACTGAACTTGGTTGACATGTGGTTTCAACAAGATGGCGCTACATGCCACACAGCTCGCGATTCTATGGCCATTTTGAGGGAAAACTTCGGAGAACAATTCATCTCAAGAAATGGACCGGTAAGTTGGCCACCAAGATCATGCGATTTGACGCCTTTAGACTATTTTTTGTGGGGCTACGTCAAGTCTAAAGTCTACAGAAATAAGCCAGTAACTATTCCAGCTTTGGAAGACAACATTTCCGAAGAAATTCGGGCTATTCCGGCCGAAATGCTCGAAAAAGTTGCCCAAAATTGGACTTTCCGAATGGACCACCTAAGACGCAGCCGCGGTCAACATTTAAATGAAATTATCTTCAAAAAGTAAATGTCATGTACCAATCTAACGTTTAAAATAAAGAACCGATGAGATTTTGCAAATTTTATGCGTTTTATTGTTTAAAAAAGTTCTCAAGCTCTTAAAAAATCACCCTTTACTTAATGGTGTTCGTTCAATTCATTCGGTTGGAACTTCGCGCATCTTATTTGGGCACTGAATTTCACCCTGGTTCTCACTCATACCAAACATTTTAGAAACTTCGATTTTTAGTTAGTTGTGGTAATCTCATAATACTGAAAATTTTATCATAAATTGCTGACCTGCTGATTAAGTTCTACCCATTCTTTTACAGCGTAAATTTAGAAAAGCCGCCCCATAGGAAAGTAAGACGTATTCACGACAAAAGTACTTGAAAAAAATCTAAAAAATTTATTTGGAGATAAACTAACATAACTTCAGTTTTCAATGACTGAGCGGAAACATATATTGGAGAAGCCAAATGAATGAATAACTAACAGAAAAGATGATTTATTAGAAAAAGATACGCTCAGAGACAGGACTCGAACCTGCATTCTTATGCATTCCGTGCATACGCGCTACCATTTCGTCACTCTGAATCTTCTTTTAATCACTCTAAAACGCCAGGCAGACACAGTAGAAAATACACCCGACTGATACCTTACATCCAAACATCTTCTCTGTCCATCAAACACTAGTCTTCTCACTTGATACCTATTTCTCCGATCAAGCATTGAGTAGGAGAGCGTATTTATAATCGCTTGTCACCTTCTTTAATGGTGCCAGTTGCTGGCTGGACATCGTCAGCGACAGACCCCTATGAAGGTAGTATTGATTGTCTGCCCTTTCCTACCAGAAGCAGATTGTAACGGTAAATCAAACCGCAATTGTTTTTAACGATCTATTAATTTTTAGTTGGTTTGACGTAAAGCCACATAACTTTTTCGATTTGTAAATAGTTATGCACCAAATTTAGAACAATTTTTCCGTTTTTTCCGATCTTCACCCTAAGTGACAGTTTGAGATTTTAAACACAATTCACTCTCCAGTTCCGGAACCAGAACTCGAATTCGGACAAAATTCAATAACAGCTTATGAGACCAGAAGAGCATTCATCTGAGTCCTAGTTTATGAAAATCGGCTTTCTCTGAGAAAATATATTGAGTTCTGATAATTTCAAGGGGAATGCTTACTTTTTCACCCCCAAAATTTATGCTAGGTGCATATACCCATTTTCAAATTTGTTTTACGTTTCGTCTTTGACTCATCAGTGCGTAGCAGTTTATTATGGTCGCGCTAGCAGTTCAACATAAACTAAACAAAGACGAAACGTAAAACAAATTTGGAATTGAGTTCTGTTTTTGATCAGTATTTTCGGTACTTCAGAAACGGGGAACATGGAACTGATGTAATCGAAATCCGTTCGTTTGACCATCAACTAACATAAACTACAAATTGAATCAATTTCAACTCTGTAGTTTCGGAACCGAATGTCGAATCTGGAAAAAATTCAATATGAGATCATAAGGCATTTCATTTGTGCTTAAATGTATGGAAAGAGGATTTGTCATCTCTGAGAAATTCAAGTGATTTCCGTTTTAGAGTTTTTGATCACAATTTACGGAATTGGGAACTGAGACCGGGTATAGCCTAAGTCGGTTCGTGTGGCCAGCAATTAACATAACCTACAAATTGAAACAGTTTTTCCACAAATTTTGAATATTTTTCGTTTTCGTTGTACCTTCGCTTGTTATATAACGGGTTGCAAGTTTTTACACACTTTACCCCGTTGTTCCGGATCCGGATACAATTCAATAGCAGCTTATGAGATTATAACGCCTTTTGTTTGAACTTAAATTGGTGATAATCGGTGCAGCCACTCTGAGAAAAGTTTGTGACATTATTCGACACATACAGAATCACATCATATTGCTTTACCCGACGAATTAAATCGAATGGTATATGACATTTGGACATCCGGACCAATTTTTACCAGCTATTTTTCAAGTGATTGCAAATCCTTAATATATGAGAAAGGCAAAAAGGTTGAATATATTTTTGCATAAAAATTTCTTCAAATAGTGTATACTTGCAAACTGTTAATTGTACGAAAATGGTGTCCATAAAAAGGTAGAAGAAAATGTATAGTGCACCATAAGAAAACTGTATACTGAAACTAAAAGTTTGAAGTCTCTTTGAATATTAGAAAATCAATTAAAAAAATTAAATAACAAGATATGTCTTTTGTAAAAATAAAAAAAAAAAAATTTAAACTTAAAGACCATACTTGGTATTCATGCAATTCATGTTCTACTACATTATCTTTAAAGCTACTGTGAAATTTCATCCGGATCTGACCTCCGGTTCCGCAGTTACAGGGCGATGAGTGTCAGTGTTTCCAAATCGCCATGTATGTAGAATAAGTACAATATGTAGAACACCGGTGCGTACTTTGTTATATTTCGTATACGCTATGAAGAAAACGAAACGGTTACGGATGTCTGCTACTAGTGTGTGATATTGGTAGAAGACGATAAAAATTTTAGCTATTTTATGATAAATGCGATCGAAACAATAAAAAAATGTAAGGCCGGGGTAAAATAAATGATATATAAAAAAATAAAAGAATGTCAATGTCGTTTCATATTAGTTCCTGGCAAACGAACAACCTTCGGCTATTCCGGTCATCTGAATCCAGTTTCGAAAGAATTTGATTAAAAACAGCAAATCATTAAACTTCCTTAAAGTTAGCCAAATCGATTTTCACAAACTTATAGGTTCAAAGGAAAAATCTTACAATTTTATATGGAATTCCAAACCTTGTTGTGGATACTATTTTCGGTTCCGGAGCTACAGGGTAAACATGATTTGTAGAGTTTGTTAGACTAAGCCCGAACAAATTTTCCTACTTCTATTCAATGAACAGTTGTTTTTGCGAATTACACGGTAATATTTATGATGTTTGAGTAATATGAGAAAGGCATCATTACACCACTAGGTGGATTAAAACAGGTTTTTTTTATAAGCGATTGTTTCTAGCAGTACGTGTTGTTGTGCTTTCTCAAATTTTAGATAATATTGGTTGATCATGATGTCGTTTCCTAAAACTTGTGTGTCTTTTTCCTTTGACACGACGCAGTTTTTGAAAAAGAAAGTAAGTATATTTACAGCGAACAAAAGGTTGTGAACCACTGCAATAGACCATCTCTCCATCCGTGCAAAACAGATGGTTTGCCGAAGGTTTTTACAGTTTTATTAAAATTGAAGCAAGTAGATCCTAATTTGCTTCCATTTTTGTTAATAATTTCTAGAATTATTTTATTGTGGAAAATATTAAATTTTTTTTTTTTAATTTAAAATTATAGTTAGTTCTATAATTCTGGAAAAGGGGTTAATTCTTTTCAATGTTTTTTTTTTGTTTTTTGAGTACCTGGTTTCTCAACTTTCCAACGTTTAGAATCATATTAACGACATTTTGTTCGAAGTTTATATCATTACCTAGGAAATCAATTAAAGGTTGGTTGAAGACGTGTTGGATGTCATATTATTTTGTCTTAATGGGCTTATTCTGTTCTTAAGTCGAATCTACGGATTAGTGAAAACTAGTGGCTTCCGTATCCTTAGCTCAAATTTTCTTTTACTCCAATGCTTTAACGATCCAATTCCAACGAATGGAATTAGTCGTGGTCTTCCGTGTAGATTCATAAATTAGTCGTGAAGAAGATAAGCGCTGTAATTTTAATGTAAAAAACATCAGCACTATTACATAGACACTTCACCCTTACATTTTATAGAAAAAAAATACTAAATAAAATGAGTTTATTGGACTAATTCTTCAATTAAGAAATGTTAATAATATTTCATAGAAGAGTATCTTTCAGAAATATTTTCTGAGCTTACTACCTTTACCACCGGTAGATTACCATCTTAAATTTTATCACAGTTACAACAGTTTGTTGTCAATAAATGACATATAACCAGAACACAATGGACAGTAAACAAATTAGGAGTAGACATCAACCGTTTTTTCCTACAATCCTCGATCGTTTATCCACAGAATCGGAAATATTGACAACAGCCGCAATAATCTATTTTTCACGAAAGAACAGACCATGGTTTTCAGTAGCAAAGTCATGTGCCGAAATTAATTTCATCACTACTTTATTCCCGATTCACGAACGTCTGGCAGGAATCTACTTTCGTTTCTTTAACATCTCGCAAACCCTGCAAAACATCAGAATATGGCTGGGGCAGTCTGTAGCTTTCTTGGAGTCAGGCTCCACTTTTGGAATCATCTCACGTACGATAATGGTTAATCTACGGCATGATACTACCATCCCGAACGGTTCATTGCATGCTCGGAATCTGTTGATGACTGAGCGTCTAGAAAGCTACCATGCTATTCAATGAAAGGTTCAACTTCAGTCTATTTTGGAAGCTAGATTAAGAACGGGACGAGTCTTTCAATATGATTTTTTCAGAATTATTGTGTTGGTATCGTATATCAAATTATTGTTATACTTATTTTTCGCCAGTGGTAGTTGTTTGGAAATCACCATGCCTATGGAAACCGGTGTAAAATAAGAAAATAATAATGATAATTTATGAATTCATAATTACCTGAAAATTAATTAAAGTTTTCATTATAAGTCAAAAGGGTAATTTCGCAAAACTTACAAAATGTAAAAATCATCGCTTAAACTATTTCGCTATTTACAATGATGATGACATAGGAGGTTACTTTAGAAAACTCCCACGTACTTGATTTCCACCTGTCTTGCAGTGCGGTAAAAAGTTTGCTTCCAAATTTATTTCCAAACTGTTTCTCCAACTCCAGTTTTTTAATGTTACATTCAGTTATAGGGTTACTTTCAATACTTAGTTTAAGGTAATTGTAAACCTGTATCTGTTGGATTATTGTAATCTGATGATGTAAATGAAGATTCATGTGAACGTGGTTTTTTTTAACTCATCTGTACCGCTATTTTTATTTTTAAATATCTTCTCCGTTTTCACTGTTTATCACTATTCATCTGTCTCACTCTAATTTTTGCTCTACTCTGTTTCACACTCGTTGCTTGCAATATTTCAGTGCTCAACCGAAGTTAATGTGCTTGGGAAACCTTCGAACCGTTGGCCGTAAACGAAAAATAAATATTTTTACGAGAGACCAGTTGACCAAGAAGCCATTTGACACAACATCATTTGGTCGCATCCGCATCAAATGATCATTTATAATGGCACCAGTGAAAAGTTATCAGATTTTTATTCAAATTTATACATTAAAAATAAAATATATTCACCAAACCATATAGAACTGAGATTATTTATCTCAATTTCATTCTATTTAAAAAAATTCCCTATACAAAAATTCAGCTGAATCGGATTTGGGTAGTTGGAGCCGCACTGTGGTAAATGTATGAAAATTTTCGATCTTGAAAATCACCATGAAATTTCCGAAATAGAATTTTTTAATGCCAACTGTGTTAGAATTGCATGAAGCGTCGAGATCTGGTGTTATTCTGAAGAAAAAAACAAATTGAAATTATTGATTGTCTGAGACTTATAATTATTCAATTGACATGAAACTTAAGTTTGAAGTAAAATATCACATACCAAATTCAATTCGAGATTATTTTAGAGACGTAAAAGCTCCAATTGAGAAACGACTATCTAGAAATTTCACTGAAGGTAGCAATTCAAACTCCAGTCTCATCACAATTAAAAAATCCCCAGAGTTGATTTTCTCTAATCTCCATTTTGCATCAAAAGTTTTCTCTAATCTCCATTTTTCAAACAAAAGTTTTATATTTAGAGTTTAAATAGAGTCTGATAATTTATGACTAGTGTATTAATGATTGAAAATAATAATAAATAGATTTTAAGTCTCTCAAAAATTATTGCGTTACATAGACCTCTTAACAGAACGAAATCCAAGTCAAAACTAGTCTATATGAATTTATGACATTTGCGATTTATTAACAATAATTCAAAAATAATAATAATAATAATAATAATAATAATAATAATATTAATAATAATATTATTAATAATAATAATGATAATAATAATATTAATAATAATAATAATAATACTAATAATAATAAAATTAAAATAGTTTTATTTGTTGCTATTCTTGATTCAGTTAGTATAAAAACTGAAAATTTCACCACGGCAAAATAAATGCAGTCCTCAATTAAAGGAACTTTAGGACATATGCTACTTTGCTTCTGCTGCGAAATAAAAGTGGCTACCTCAAATGGCCTTACATCTCCCTTTCGTGAGATCTGTTACAACTAATTAGTGAAGGTTAGAACGTTTTCGCACGCTCACAAGTAGCAACATCAGCTTCTGTAACAGTAACCAGCGTTTGCTGTCTCGCTTCACGCACCCACAGTTTTCCTTAGTCAATTTGAATAAATAAGGAACCAAACTGATCCTTTTCTTGGCTTCCTTTGTTCCGGCCTTCTATGCGTACACGGGACCGGTAATGAAAGCGAAAGAATTCTCCTCAGATTACATCATTTAAAAAGCCGTGCTGTAATTTGTACCGCTCATGAAAACATCGCAGACGTGACCCGGTTGCTTTATTTTCCTTAAAACTGGTAAGCTCATTCGGTAATTTCATTACATCCCATCTTGGTGTTTCCTTACAACGGGTTTTCCCTTGGCACCTTTAACAGTAATCATTGTATTCCCGGGAAGGCATCGTTTCCTCTGACTACCGTTGGCACGGGTGGTGATGATGACCTTTTTCTTGGACCGTTGAGCGTGTCGTTCTGTCGGTATTTTGTGCTGAGTTGGACAACAGCGCAGAAGAAAAAACCTAAAATCAAAAGAGTGTCGTAAGCGGATTCCAACGCAGAGATCCCTTTCTCTTTGCACTACACCGACACCGTTCTGCCCTTCCCAGAAGTACTGATCTGTAAACCATTCCGGAGATCCTCTTGCGTTGGAATCAATTCAATAAATTGTGTACGCGAGACACAACAATGAAATGTTATAGAAACCAGCTTAAAATTACAATTCGAAACCACGAGAGCTTGAAAACTGGCCCTGTTTATTGAGAAAGGTGGTAAACAGCAGCATTCAGGTGTTTGGTTTAAATTTACAACAACCAATACATATGGCACTCAATAGGGCGAATAATTTTCTCTGTTTATTTGTATTTACATTCTGGGTGATTTTATTATGTAAATGATTTTTTTCTGCAGTATGATATTTTTAAAGATTTTCTTTTATGATTAAATATGATTCTTTTTTAAAGTATTGATGCTCCGATTTAGATAGTGGTAAGTTTTTTTGTATAGGATAGCAAAATCGTCCAAAACATTAGTATTGTAATGTCAAATAGATTTGTACGTGACAGCAGTATTATTACAATGTATCAAAAGTAAGTTTATCACAAATAGTGTCGTCTACTTGTGTTTTTTTTATTTAGAATGACATGGTTCGAAGGGAGTGTATGCAAAAATACATACGTCCTTTCTAAAAGTTAGCCTTGAGTCAAATTGTTCTCTGTATTCGTGCAAAACAATTGATTTGCTATACTAAATACGTGCTATAGGTTTCATCCAAAACGGAACATGCGAAGTCTTTTTACCCATTATTGGAGTTGTTTATCCGTTACGAAAGAGTGCGATCACTATCCTACATGCAGAGAAAATTTAAGCGATCTGTTTCTTTCCTCGTGATATAACATAGAGTACATCTCTAACCTGCATGGCAGAATCAGTTGTCGAATTCTGTCATTCGGAACAAGTTCTGCTTTCTACTCACCCTTCGAGGCATTTTTTTATGTTCACCGAAAAATATAAATTTAAATAACTGTGGCACATGACAATTTAAAAACTTCCAAACCGTTCTGCCTGACAAACGAAATAGCGAGTGCGGGAAGGTGGGATAGTCAGAATGAGATTTTTATGAGATCAGCCTGTAGGTAATGATGCAATATAAACTTCAACCAGCGTGTACAAAGTATCATTTAGAACTATTCAATCTGCAAAACTATTGATTCCTAGTGCACCCAGTTTTCATTTAAATAGTCGCAAAAGTGAAATTTTGGTCTAGCCATTGGCAAATACTCCGGTGCTTTTTTGAACCAGTAAAGTAAAGTTAGTAGTATAATAATAATAGAAGATTGCCGCATCCTTCTGTGGGTTCGCGGAAAATACCCCCAATTTTATATTTTGTTGCGCTGGAACTTTTACACGTAGAAAAAAAAAAACAATTTCTGCCTTCAAAGGGACTCTTAAAAAAACTTTTCTTCGAATATTTATTAAGAACATTAGGCTTGTTTGGGCATACACTAGCATAACCTTCTTTATTTTAAACAGTTTTAACCCAAATGAATAGGAATTCTTCGTTTTTTTGCATTTTCGTTCTAAATGACGTTTTAAAATTTTTTAACACATCCCACCCTGTTGTTCCGGTACCGAAAGTGAGTTCCGGTACCGCATCCTTCTGTGGGTTCGCGGAAAATACCCCCAATTTTATATTTTGTTGCGCTGGAACTTTTACACGTAGAAAAAAAAAACAATTTCTGCCTTCAAAGGGACTCTTAAAAAAACTTTTCTTCGAATATTTATTAAGAACATTAGGCTTGTTTGGGCATACACTAGCATAACCTTCTTTATTTTAAACAGTTTTAACCCAAATGAATAGGAATTCTTCGTTTTTTTGCATTTTCGTTCTAAATGACGTTTTAAAATTTTTTAACACATCCCACCCTGTTGTTCCGGTACCGAAAGTGAGATCCGAACAAAAGTCAAAAGTAGTCTATTTTTATAGACATTGACCCTTTTATTCGAGCCTAAATTTGTGAAAATCGATCCAGCTGTTTCTGATAAAATGACGTTCCCGTTTTGGAGTTTTCGTCCACTATTTCCGGTACTTCTGGAACCATGAGCTGAGAACCGGAATAGCTGAAATCGGGTTCTTTGGTCAGCAGCTAACATAAACTATCAATTGCAACAGTTTTGAATCAAATTTGGAAGAATTTTTACGGTTTCGCATTATCGCTCTATATGATAGGTTGCAATTTTATATTTCCTGAACTCTGTACTTCTGGAAGCCGGATCTGGATAAAATTCTACATTAACTAATGGAAAAACAATACTTTTCATTTGAATCTGAGTTTGCGAAGATCAGTTTAGCCGTTGCTGAGAAATGGGAGTGATTTGCGGTTTGGAGCACATGAACACTTTTCTCGTACTTCCGGAACCAAGAACGATGATCCGGTATATCCAAAGTCAACGTATTTGGTCATAAACTAACTATATTCGACAAATTACAGAATTGTACGGCTATTTAAATGAATTTTGTTCGATTTTTCCGTCTCATGTATAAAAACACTCTACTCAAAATGAAATTTTTATACTTGTTAGCCTGTAATTGCGAAACCGGAAGTCGTATCCGGATGAAATTCGGATAGAGAAAAATATGCATTTGTCGATTACGTCACTTGGTCGATTATATATACTAAACTTGTCAGTCATGTGATCACTGAATTAGATCCACAATCCAATTTTAGTGTCGAACGATCCTAAAATTATTGAGATCGGTTCATCCATATCCGCAGAAATTGAGTGATAATGAGTTTGGTCGTTTAAGTCACTTATACCATTTTACTTATATCGACGAAACCGTAAGTGACAGCCCTTTTTTAACTTCAAACGTGTTAAATGAATCAACAATATTTTCCAAACGAGTCTAACCTTGTTTAAATCGGTTCAACCGTTTACGAGAAAAATCTTCGAATAGAAAAAAGCGCGTTTTGTTGGTTATGTCGCTTATACCATTATATCTTCGGAATCGAAAGTTACAGAAATTTGATCTTTGAACATGAACCACGACTCAATAGTATCTCTCAAACGATTCGAAACTAGTTAAATTCGAATGAATCATCGGAGAAAAACGAACAAAAAAGAGCGTTTTGTTGTTTACGTCACTTATTCCATTATATCTCAGGAGCCCGAAGTAACCGCAGTGTGGATTTTGAGCTTAGACAGAAATCCAATAAAAACATTCAAGTGAGTTCAAATTGATTAAAATCGGTTCATCCATCTCTGAGAAAATTAAGCGATAAAAAGCAACACGTTTTGCCAGTTACGTCACTTTTATTTATATCTTTGGAACTAGAAATCACAACTGTTTGGTCTTTGAACTTGTTAAATGGCTTTAAAAAGAGCCTAACTTTGTTGAAATCGGTTAAGTCATCTCAGAGAAAATTGAGCGGAAAAAAATGAAGCGCGTTTTGTTGGTTACGTCACTCATACCATTTTATCTACGGAACCAGAGATGGCAGCCATTTGATCCTCGAACTCGATCAATAGTCTGATAGTAGCTTTCAAACGAGTGTAAGTTTGTTAAAATCGGTTCAGTCAACTTCGAGATAACGGAGCGCTTTTTACCATTGCGTTAAAAGTAACGAACACATACACATTTTCCGATCTCGTCGAGCTGAGTCAAATAGAATATAGCACTAGAAGTCTCCGCAGCTCCGATCAAAAGTCAGGTTTTCCAGCAATTCTATTGTCTTTCTATAGAGAAACATAAAAAAAGGGCATGATTTTCATCAACAAAAGCGTGAGTTCTTATATTCTAAATTTATTCTGAATTAGGACCTTATCATTTGTTTTCACTATCAGGCTGATAAATCCAAAGTGCTACTTCATTGAAAGTTAGTTTCTTTTTAAACTAATTCCTCAAGTTAAATTTACGAAGGAATCATTTGACAAGAAATTGTGTAATATTATATTTGAGTTACAATATTTCCAGCACTACTCATTAGAGCCATTTAATTCAACTACGAAGCTTTTTTCGACTGACTAATAGTCATTATTTGAAAATCCGTAATAAATGGTTCTTTCAATTATCCCACTCTAACTTGTCATGAAACCATGAGCAATAAGTCTTTTCCCATGAAAATTTATCATGGTCCATGAAAATTTATCATGGTTACTTGAGAAATGTATTTCTTTCTGAGCTCGTAACTCCGGTTTTCTACCCGGATATCACTTTGAACCCTCTTCCACAAGTGATGAGATAGATTGCTTAATAGAGTAATGGTAAGGCAAGAAGCAGACATTGAAAAACAAGAGCTACTGAAAATATTTATTTCATACTGAGGTATTTTTCTTTCATAATTGTGTTGTTTCATCCAACAACTGATAGAGACTTGACAACATAAAGATTTTAAATAAATATTTTAAATAAGACGATTTGGCAAACGATTTTTTGAAAACAAAAATAAAAAAAAATCGTTCCGCGGTATGTGCAAAAATTCGACATAGAGGTTTGAATTCCGAAACACAAAATCAAAACTGGAGCAATGAACGCAAGTAAACACGTTATTTTAAGCGTCGTCGTTTCTCAAAAAAACACATTTTAATTTGTGATGATTCAGATTAAAAGAAATTTGTCGTACTTTTCACTGTTTTGCAATTCAAATGTATATCATTAGTTGTATTAGACATTAGTTAAAATCGCGTAAAAAATACGTTCATCACATCATTTGATTTAATTCATTTTAGAAACCTTCATATTTTAAAACATAACGCCTGAATTAATGTTGCAATGAGTACCATCGTAGCAGAAACACGACAGAAGTTATACCCAACAATGTCAAGTGCGTTACGCTTAAATTTCAGCGAAATCAGTTCTAATGGATCATGATCCCAGAGCTTTTAATCATGGTGTATTATCATAACATGAAAATATTCTATTTTCCCCAAATCATGACTCGTTTTGCTTATATCTAGAATCGTAATTTTGCCCGTGCAGACATCATCATTGCATAACAGTTTGAAGCAGTTCAACATAAACCGTTAAGTAAGCCCACGAAGGTGACACTATGTTTTGGCTGAATCTAACATCGTGCCGTTACGCGAAACCAGTAATGGTGTGGTACGCAGCCAACGTTTTTGTACCAAAAGGAGGCAAATCCTCGTCCCATAGAAAAAATCTGGATGATTATGAAGGGAAAGCTTTGGAAAAGAAGGCTGTCTTCAAAAATGACAAGAATCTTGAAGGTTGAGTAAACCAGCTTAGAAAAGAGTATGGCTCATATATGTTTAACAATTCCCTGGAAGTTCCAGTCTCCGACCTCAACTGATTTTTTGCTAATCATTATTGTCTGTTGCATTTTTCTCGAGTCCAGTCCTCAAGTTGAAAGAATAAAATGATTTTAAACTACAGTTTATAAGGCATACTCCTTTGCTCTTGCTCTACGAAATGTACGAGTACGTACAAAAGAATGTAAATTTTCCTAATGTACATCAAAAGATAATACAAATTAAAATTGTCATTGCTTATTTCACTATAGACAACTGAGAGTCTTTTCTATTCTTCGAATCCAAACACCATAGTGGTGATTTGCTTCTTCCACTCCCGTTTTTCTATTATTAAATACCAGGTATTTGTTCTCTCTGTCAATTGGCTTTCGAACAGCTTCTATTGTTTGCTTTGTGTGACCCCCGACCCCTAATTGGATTGGCAAAATGAGCGAAAGTAAATCTTCTTTCGAAACAATCTACGGTGTACAATGTAAGCATTGTTTTAAATCATTAGTTACTTCAATAACCTTCCATCATCAACCGACGCCTGTTTCCATTGTCAGAATTCGTTTCTCGTTTTCATCTAAATCCGGATTGGTGAAAGTTTTGCTTTCAATTATTTAATAATAGATGCTGCTCAGTTGGAGCCCGGGAGCGAATCGTCTTAAATTATTATCAAAGTTCTCCATCGTGCAAACAGCATTGACGTAATAATCACTCAACCGACAAAAATTTCCCTCGCATCAGGATGCTGGTGAAAAGTTCATTCCTTGAATATGGAGTAGCCTGTTACCTCAAGCAGCACAACTCGTGCATGCGGAGGCGAAGACTGTGATGATAAGGGCTTCACAAGAAATCAAAGCGAAGTGATGTCTCACCCGAGCGAAGCCGGTGGTGACATTACCAGAAAATTTTCCGGGACAATGATAACGATCATCGTTTTCTTGAGTATCGTTTCAGCTGCGGGCTGTCCCGCCACTTGTGACAGCGAACCGAAGCAGCGGAGGGTGAAACCGCAGGCAACCACAGCAATACCGGGAATTGACAGGAAGGCGTGATTTCGGCACCCGAAACCGTCCCTCGAGCAGAAGCGTATCAATTTACATGTTAATGTGTTTGGTTTTCTTCTGCCTGATGCTTACGTGGGAACACCGGTTTGCCTTTTCAACTTGATCCCAGTATGTAATTGTATATCAGATGAGTACTTTGTAGATGGTGTAGTGATAATAAGCGGATTCGATGTTGTTGGTGGCCTGTTCCCGGGCTGTAGGCTCTGGCATCGTAATTAGGATGTTTGGAACGGAACGATTGTTGAAGTGGCGTGTGTTACCGTGTTTTTGATGCCCGGTGAACCGATTTCATAGAACGGGATGGGTGGAACAGGTTGAACAAACAGGACGAGAGTTGTATATGCCTTCGATATTTCTACGAATTCTACTTTTTCCATATTGATCTTCTTATGTTCAATGTAATACTTTGTTTGAAATTGACATTATATCATAATCGATTTCGAGGATTCTGTTACAGAAATACAGACTTGTAAGCATATTTGTACTACATCGCTTTTAGAATATCATTAAAACAATAATAATTCGCCACAATTCTCGGTTCTGCGGCTGTCGCTATCCACCCAAGGTCATACCAAATGCTCACCAAATCTCGTTACCAACTATGCAGGAATTATTGTCCGGCATAATTTCAACATGATTTGCTCGCCCAACCTTTTGGATGCTGCGAATACTCCAAGTACCAGCAGCCTCCACTCGAGCATGGTCCAGGTTTCATGACCGTCGCGGACCACCGGTCTTGTAAGTGTTTTGTACATGGTACATTTGATGCGAGGGTGAATTTTTCTTGACTGCAGTTCCTTCTGGAGCCTATAGAAGACACGACTCCCCTGCTGCTGATGCGCCTACGTATTACACGATAAACATTGTTGTCAGCCGTTAGTGAGGATCTGAAATAGATTCCTTTTCTACCTGGAAAGTCCCTATCGGCCTGCCTATCGTGACACTACTTCCTAGATAAATCCTGAGCTCGGTTCCTCTTACGACCTTTGCGGCTTCATGGTTCAGCTCTGCCATCGTTACAAATATTCTGGCCATAACGTCCATGTCATCAACAAAGCAAACAAATTATCTGGATTTTTTGAAAATTGTACCCTGGCTGTTGATTTCGGCTCGTCGCTTTACCCCTTCCAGGGCGGTGTTAAGAAGTGGGCATAAGACATAACAGTTATTTTATTCCTGTTTCTGGCAGGATTCCAATGGACTGGAAAGTTCACCTAATGTGTGCATACTATAATGGACATTCTAT
The DNA here is from genome assembly GCF_030247185.1 of Malaya genurostris. NCBI lineage: Eukaryota > Metazoa > Arthropoda > Insecta > Diptera > Culicidae > Malaya > Malaya genurostris. The sequence continues at coordinate 109,354,888 of NC_080571.1, forward strand.
AGAATCGATTCAAATGTCAATGCATTTTTGCTTTCTATATAGAAAGGTAATAGAATTGCTAGAAAACCTAACTTTTGATCTAAGCACTGGAAAACCCTAGTGTTTTATTCACTGGAGACAATTCGTATCCCATTCTACTCAGTGTGGGTATGCATGTGTACCTTTCAAAATCTTTGCTGTGCACTCTATTTTATTGAATATGGCTAAACCGATTTCAACAAGCTTAGACTCGTTTGAAAGCTATTATAAGGATGCAAATCAAGTTCGAAGACCAATTGTGTGTCACTTCCGATTCCAGAGATATGATGGTATAAGTGATGTAACCGACAAATCGATTTTTTTTCTCTCCGCTCAATATTCTCTGAGATGGCTGAAGCGATTTTAATTAGGCTCATTTGAAAGCTACTTTTAGGATGTAAATCAAGTTCGTAGATCAATTGGCTGTCACTTCTAGTTTTGAGTTGTGAATGTAATGGTGTAAGTGACATAACCGACAAATTACTTTTTTTCTCTCCGTTCAATTTTCGCGGAAATAGCTGAGTATACTGTAAAAAGTTTAAGCTGTCATTTCTGGTTCCTTCGCTCGATTCCCTCAGATATGGCTGAGCCTACTTCAACAATTCTAGGTTTGTTGGGAAATTACTATTGCATCATCAAATTCGAAGATCAAATGGCAGATACTTTCGGTCCCGACCCGACGATATAATCATATAAATGATGCGTTTTTTCTACTTACTCATTTTTATCCGAAGGTGACCGATGATCTAGTTCATAGGTGTTATTACGAATGCTTGTGTTTTTTTTACGAAAAACAGTGCATTTCGCATAAAAATCAAGAAAATATGGTACATCGACTTTGAAAAAAACAGTACATTTTGCAATATGCATTTCATCTAACAATAGTGAAAAAAAATTCAAATTTACAAATAATTATCGGATGATTAATTCAAATAGTTCCAATAATAGTTTTATTTCCCTTTATACAGCATTTATTATTTTAATAAAAACTAAAAAAATGCCCGTGGTCATCATTATTTTGGTAGAAAATTTTTTTTTCTTTTTTTCAAACGCGCTCTGAAAAACAATGAATAATCAGAAATGCGAATTGATAATGCCACAGACATATTTACAGTAGACGCGGCACCTATAGAGGGGTAAGACACTTTTAGCCCATCCAAAAATTTCATTGGAGGACCACGCCCCCCAATATTTTGGCTACTGGAGTATTTGAAAATATTTTGTATAATAAAATTCTGTATATTTTGTAATTCCTGTTTATATACCATCATGTGCAGATATGGCATGCAGTGTATGCTTCAAATTCGAAAGTAGCGTTTACTACAAGTTCGAATTTGTTTTTATTCATACCAAACTGCATTTTACTTTGTGGACTTTTTTCTTGAGAAGAAACTACAAACATCAGGCTTTACTACATTCAATGTTGCCCGAATATCAAAAATACAACGAATGTCAATGATCATCGCTCGCTTTCCTTCGCCTTTGTTCGATAATCGTTCTGGTAATCGCACTTGTCCGTATATTCGGGCGCGAACGAAGCCGACGCTGCTTCGTTACTTGCACGAATATCTATTCCTTGCAGTTGTTATTCGCATTGGACATACCCCCGAATGACTTAACGCGAATATCGAACGAATATTCATACAGCGATCATCGCCAAACCTAATTCGCGATGATCGTTCGTGTTGCCTTTGAAACATGCAAATTAAGATGTTTCCCCCCGCACTCTTACCATAGTCTTATGTGTATGTGATGAAACATATTCCAGCATTCTCCCATTGCTGCTACCCAACGAGATATCATGAATTTATTAGATGAAGAATGCTTCGCGAAGAATGAGGGGCTGGGGTCCACTAGGAGATTGATAGTACCTATTAGCTCTCTCCGGACTGTACCAGCCTAGATGCCGTGTGGAATCCGGCGGAAAAAAATGAACCAAGAATAGATCCACTGGGTTCCTGCTTCCATGTCGTAAAAGGCGATAATTGCAGGAGTTTCTTTTTCCTTTCATTTATAAGATATTTTCAATGTTTTACTTCTGATTACTCTATTTTTCTAAATCATCTCTTTATTCAACCTATCAATTTCCGTCTAGCTTCGGAGAAAAGTTTTATTAGGAATGATTTCTTCTTCCATGTTATTGATTGTCTTTCAGGATTATAAAATGAATGATAAAAATCAACCATTGCGCAAATCCGTTTATATTACAAAGTTAATAACAGAGATAACATATATCGGTATATTGAATACATAGGTAAAAACACTTTATAATAATATTGCAAACAGTAAATAATATTTTTCTCGGTAGCCGGCTGCCCAGATCAACTAATATAACCAATTAATAATTTCAATAAACAATTCATATAATAAAAATAATAAAGAATCGGGAATAATAAAGAATCAAGACGCGTGTGAAATCTGTTGACCTTTGTTTGGTGATTTAAAATGATTTTATAATATCTGTTTAGAATATTTCAATGCAATGAATCAACTTTTTTGTCTAAATCCTATTCGCTCGTTTATTTTGTATCACGTAGTTTCATTTATAAAAACGTGCTTAATCCACCTAGCAGTGAGATGATACCTTTTTTTTATCAATCGGAATGTGTTTTTTTTGCATGACTAAAAAAAACGCGAAAGGTAGATGCATAAACGAGTGATTGCATACTCGACAGCCGGCTGTCCGGAGTTTTGTCAATTTCGGAGATTGACTGTTTCGTGCATTATATTGCCAGCACAAAGTAAAACATAAAACGATAATACTTTAAAACATTCTTGGTAGCCGGCTACCCAGAGCAATAAACACATGATAACATTATTAAAACATTTACTAACAAAGTATCCTCTCCTGTGATGCATGTGGGAATGCAGAGGATTCCTCGGTTCTTAGTAGCAACATGCATCGAACTAACAATCCTTTCCCTCTCAAGTAGATCTGCATTCGGACGTGGCCGGCGTCGGTATTGATCAGCATGCATGGTTCAATACAGTTTGCACAGTGTGAAACAATGTGTTATTCCCAAACATGTTACTTCAAAAAATCATTTTGCAATCTCAATTGGTCCAGATCAATAACGGAGTAGCAACACACGGGCGGTCTCTAATGCTAATGCTAATGCTAATGCTAATGAAGAATGCTTCGCGAAGAATGGAAACCAAAGGTCTTCGCCGTGACGCTATTCGATACAACTCGAAGAATAAAATAAATGAACGAATGACAAACGAATGTATAAAACGAACATGCACGATGTATACCAGCAGTGAAGAATGTATTAGTATATTCGGGTTATGTACGAATATTGCTTATTCCTTTTGCACCCTTCTCTCTTTCGAGCAGTGAATAGTTCAACGTTGTTCGAGACTTGCATATTAGCAGGCAGTATAATCACAGCGAGGATGCGTGAATGAACTAGTTACACGAAGAATAGTTGCAACATTCACTACATTTCATTCATTCGGCTTATTGTTTCATGTTTCTCCAACTTTTAATAATCACTCTACTCTCTCCGTTTGCTTTATAAAGATATTTTTTGTGCTATATTATATATGATAACTTTTACTGCTTCGGTTCCGGCATTGTAACAACTTTTCGTTGAAAAACATATTCTACCGTACAAATAAAGCTGAATAAATGTCACTACAACAACAAATAACACTACAATTGTTTTAGTGAATTTACAAACTAAATGGAGAAAAACTTTTAGTTCTTTGGGAATATTTGAATAATACTAAAAAAAACGATTCTGCAAATTATTCGATGTTTACGACTGTTAAGTATTTTTTTGTCAAAACCCTAGACCAGGATACAGGAACTAGAACTGAATTCAAGAAAAAAAAATCGATATCTGGGACAGGCTCAGAAATCAATTCATAAATTTAGTTCTAGAATTATGGAACTGAACTCAATTTCAGAATCCAGGTTCTGAATTTTGGAATTAATTTGCCGGGGCCAGAGATCTAACATTTCGTTTCAGAATCCAGAACTAAAATTTTTATTATGAATTTTGTTTCAAAAATCTGAAGTTGAAATTCGAAATCGGAATTCTTGATTCGAATTCCGAACACAAAATAAGGAACTAAGTTCAGTTCGAAAATCTAGTCAACAATCCAGATCTAGAATCCATAAATAGGGTTCAGTTGAATGAATTCTTATCCTGTAATCTGGAACTAACTTCTGAAACTGAATTCTAAAACAAAATTTTAAACTGGAAAAAAAGTTCAAAACTCAGATGGATCAAAATCCCATTTTTAAATGTATTCCCGATATTCAGGTTTTAGAATTCAGTTCCAGAATCAAATCCAAATTCAATTCCCGTTAAATCCAGTATTCAAAAGCTGAATGCGATTACTGTCATCTGTTACTTGTTTATCTGATTTTACTACTACTGGTTGTCAACACGACGCAAAGTCCAGTTCCGTTTAACGCACAAGACGAACTGATCGATTTTCGACCATGGTTTACTTTTTAAACTCGTCCAGTTAAACGTCGAGGCTGATATGTGACTTACTGCCTCAAAACCATCGTCTGAATGTGAAAAAGGCAAGCAAGTGTGAAAATTTATTCATAAATTATTGATCATAGTTTTGATGGTATGGGGAAACAATTTTGTTGTTGCCTTTAGTACAACTAAATATCTCATTCACGATTAAGTTCTACCCATTCTTCTATCGGGAGAATTTTGAAAAGGCGTCCCATAGTAAAATAAGACATACTCACGTCAAAAAACATGATAAAAAGAAGATAAGGAGACAAATCTATATGTTGTTTTAGTGTATTTTTATACACTGCGTGTTGTAACTGTTCTTTCTGACATTTTGTACTGCACACCTAGAAAAAATCGTGTAAATTTACGTCTTCTGAGACCGACATATATGAGCGTCAAAAATAACTCAATTTTACAGTAAATGTATTTTATATTCAATGCATTCTGGCATATTTAATTATTTGAAGATTTGTGCCTGGTTGTATCTTCGAATCAATTTCCTGGTGGGAAGGAAAGGATAGAAGGAATATGGAAGGGAATTGTGAAATGGGTGAGGTGGGAAAACAGCACAAAACATAAAGAGAAAAATCGTTCTGCATCCTCAAAAGGATGCTGAACGGTCTGCAGGTGCCAAAATGTTCAGTTATTAAAATCTTCAACCCCCGAGAGGATTTCGAGCTTTAACAAAAGCGACACTATTCTGCATTCCCGGAAGAATGCAGAACGATTCGCTTTATGTACGAACAGATGTAAATTCGGCAGCCCATAAAGGATGCCGAACAATCTGCTAAAGACCTATTTAAGGTGAATGCAGAAAACATGCATTCACTCCAGGAAGAACGATGAACCCTTCTGACTATAGCTCCACATTGGGGGAGGAGCGATAGAATATCCTTTAATTTTAGCTCCGCATTACCAGACTCAACCATGCATGGAGAACCAAAAATCCGGATATATAGTTGCGTCAATGCGGGACAGTTACATATCAAATGATATAAAGTACCGTAATCGCATTCACAGTTGTCGTTTTTTTAGTGCAAAAGTGAACAAACCATATTTTCTTTCGTGCTTCTCCCTCATTCACCCAGATTTGCAGCGTTCTGACAAGGTTTACAGAACATAGTGTCAAAGCAGAAGTAGCAGGACTACTGGCACTCTTATAAAATATACACAGAAAAAAAGTTGAATGCATTATTTTTTATCATTGTACAGGAAGATATCGAGATATTGAGACATGAATTTTAGAAAACACAATTTTTTTTCAAACTGTGCAGATTTAACCAGTTATAGGTAGTTGTATATTTAATTCAGAATAAACGTTCTGGTATGTATAAATACACATTAACATTGATTGTTGGTTCGAAGTTTCTGTTTGATATCGAATTATGGAAATAAAATTAAAAAGAAATTTGAATTTTCTATTCTTTTTAATTTTATTTTGTACATTTTTTCAAAACATTTTCTTGGAAAATCTACATCCTTACAAACAAAATGGTTTGTCATACGGAAGATGTTTGCAAAGTTCCATGCAAATCAAAGTATGTGAAGTCTGGCGAATTTTTACCCTGTTCTGGAATTAGTCTAATTCTTTCATCACCATACCGATTTCGCAATTTAAATCTATCAAAGCGTTAAAAACATTCTCAACACGTTCTGTTTCCAAGAGCAGCCTCATCGTAGGTATTCAAGAGCAAGTTGCAGTGAAATTTTTGTTTTAATTGAAAAACAAAATCAAAACTGTTCGCGAATGACGAGGGTTTGGATCGAAAACTGACATTTCCAATCGGAAGCATCTGGTGCAAACAGATTAATGCGATAAAGTTGACAGATATTTATTGTGAATTCCTCTGATATAAAAAAAACAATTGTTTATCTTGAATGTAGAAGAAGCTATACGATAAAAACCAAGCCATCTTTTGAAGTATTTATCGGTGTATTTAGAAAAGACTAAAAGTTACCATTTATGACTGGCCGAGAAATTTCCCAGACATGATTCCTATAGAGAATGTTTGGAATTTTATAAAATGTAAATATTTTAAGCATGTTCCTACAACAAAGTAGGATCCTATTCGGGTAAAAAAACCTGGAAAAATAACGAAGAGAAAAGGTAAAAGATTGCGAATTGCAGTAACAATATGCCTCGTCGTATAGCAGCCATAACTTAGTGAAATGTCTTTCATTTTTTTTCATTATAAAATATATAATTTATTCTACTTTAAATAATTACTTTCAAAAAGGTGGGTAGTTCATGTCAGAGAAATAATCGGATTGACGTAAATACTTCAAAAAATAGCTAGTTGAAATTTAAACTGTGTCCTTATAGAGCACGATATCAACAGGTCAAAAATAAGGTATATAAAACATATAGAATAATAATAAGTTCAATGTCGAATATGACTCCGACCACCAGTTGGAAAAAAATCCTCGATTAAAATTAATTTTCAGATAAATCTGTCCCGTCATCTTCTTCATCTGGTGACATTTACGCTAACATGACAGGCAGACAACTACCTGCTAGTAATCATTCAATGCATTCGCCATTAGGCGATGTAACGGAAAATAAAATGATCTACCTACAAGATCATCCGAATGAATTCGACTTCATCACTTTTCAAATCATTTTAAACTTGATGGCAATTTGTCAACAATGTTATAACAAATTTTAAATTTTTTTTTGAATATTTTTACTTGGAATGCTCGATCATATAAAATCAAATAAAGATGAATTTTATAATTTTCTCAAAATTCATAAAACTCATATTGCTATTGTGACAGAAACATTTCTTGAACCAAATATCAAATTGAAATGCAACCCACATTAAGTGGTTCATCGATTTGACAGGTTTACTGGAATGAGTGGTGGAGTTGCAATTTTTTCCAACGGCAAAACAAACATCGAATTTCAGCTTCTTCCAATACAAAAGCTATCGGAAGCTTGGGAATCGATATCGAAAACATTCATGGATTCTATTTTATCGTTGAATTAGTTCTATATTCAACTATCATAGAGCTAATTTGTTTGAAAACATATCGCACATTGAAAATCGTGTGGATCATGAAATTATTTTAGAAAATTCTGCGGACATCAGCACAGCAGCTTAATTCATTACATTATCGAAGCTAGGAATCATTCGGTTCTCAAAGGTTAAACTAAACAAAAATCACCTCTCGTCGATGACAATCTCCAACTGCTCATTCGATTGAAGAATGTTCGTCGACGAAAATATCAACCTTAGTGAAGGATTTATTAAAAGAAATGAAAATTTCGTTAAATAGTTCAACGTTCATGATTCAGAATGAAATTCTGAAAATGATTTCGAAGCGTCCGCCCTGGTTTAGTACAAATGAGTCACACAAACTCACAAATATAGAACCATTAGATATAATGCCAAATAATATTATAAGCAAATTGCGAAAAAAATTTTCAATTGAATCGATTCTCTCTCTGTATTAGTTATTAAGTTAGTATATATGTTCCATTTCCTCATCACATATTACAAATAGCTTCACAATTTTTCCTACAAAAAATCACAGAATGGCGGAAGCAAATAATGTTTTTATGGTAATAACCAAATCAAGTATATAATAGGGCTGAAAAGTCACTACTTGTGACTGAATATCCAACATAAATCTTAACAGTTTAAATATAACTCCTATTGCAATAAATAATACATTTAAAAAAGGGCTTCAAACGGAGTTTTTGGTCTACAGAAAATTAAACAATTTGCTCGGTTTTCATACAAAGACTTCTACTCCTCTCTTCGACATGAACATTTGATCGTCGATTTTTTAAATCACGACACCATTGTGCAATCTTCTTTTCACTCATTCCAGTATCTTTTTTTACTCATTCCAAAAAATAAAGATTGCTCGGAATGAATTTTAGTAGCTTAAACTAATTTTGTCCACAAAAATCTTATTACCGCGCATACTTCACAGCAGATGGGATTAATGATCGTTGTGGACAATGTTCACTGTACGCACAGATAGGCAAATGACTATTGAATCAAAGCTACAATTGAAACAGCGTCACGAATAGTAGTACAGCTACAGATATGCACGAGTTTTAAGGTGTTACGATTTGTTGATTTGAGTCACGAGCAAACGGCTCTTAAGTTTCGAATGTGCCTAGTGGTATAGTGCGCCCAATCTCAGTGAAACGCCCTCCAGTCAAACATAAGATTCGCCAGTAACACTATCTTTCCATTGTTAGGAATTTTATACTGTTGCTGGGACATTATGTCCCCTGCAAATGTAGTTGTTTGGAAAAATAAGTTTTATAAGGCCTCCCAAAAAAATGAAGCGATTCCATTCAATTCAAGGTTTAGCGTATTTTTGGGCAAAGGGCACATAACCGTTTAAAGTTTTGTCTTAGACTCTTAAGTGCATAGCAGTTTATGTTGAGATCTTATGCCAACTAGCAGTCCAACATAAGACTCTTAGCAGTTGTATAGTTATTACTATTTGCACAACACTTGTTTGACACCAGAGTGTCACGTTTTTACTGCAGTCTCGAATGAAACAGTTCAACATAAACTTTTACGCGCTATACATGATTGGATTATTTGTAATTATTGATTATAAAATAAAAACTTTGCCTGTAATCGAGAAAATAAATTTAAAAGGTCGAGCTCTAGAGCACTTCTTCGGAAATGCAGCAATTCTCCCAGAGCTCCCAACTTTATCCATTAGAATCGTGATTGTTCACTAAACAAAGAAAGTTAGAATATTTAAAATTTGTGTCATTCTGATAGACACATATCGCTACTTCTAAAGTACTATATACAGTTAGAAAATAATTTTCGAAGATTTTCAGTAATGTTTCTTTGTTATTGATGTTGATGCATTAGGCCTTGTAAACAAACACAATTTCATAAAAATAACCCATAATCCTTCTCTTTCTCAATTGGAAAGGAAATATAGTTTCTTGTTTCATTCCATTCGATATGCCTACTTCACTCAATTATAGCATCCGAGTGTCTATTTTGCTAAATTATAGCAAAGGCCTTCAAAAAGTTTGAAAAGTGTTTATATAAACTGAAACACCCAATGTAACGACGGAAAGCAGGTACAGGAAGCAACCCATTAAAACCTACACTTGTGTCAATCACCAATCTCTACTGCGGTTTTACTCCATGTCCGTGTTCAATGGAAGGTAGGCCCATATTTCGCTTCTTTTACAGATATGTGTAGCTCGTATCGGAGCTCGGTTCAATTTTCATAGCAATGAACGGAGGATGGGATCGACCTACGCAGCTCAGCCTCTATTGTCGTCACTTGACGAGATCTGCCTTCGGATGGGATGGAGTGGAATGGTTTTTTTGTATTGCGATTGTAGCTAAAAGGCCAACAGACGACAGCAAACGAGTACATTTTCCTTGTTCTTGTATCCCCCGCAACAATATGAGCGAGGTTTCTTCATATGTTAAACATCTGTTATTATTTGCGAGCATGAGGGACTAGGAAAAAAATGAGAATACCGTGCGTCGTCTGAAAAAGGTTGCCGAATTAATTTCAGCCCCGTAGTCAACAAGACTAAGTTTCCTTCATCTAAACAAAACCATGTTCGGTATCGATGTCGGCAGGAAGTGCGTACGTATGTCTAGGTGAACTGAGCGATGGCGCGTTTCCGCTTCAGATAGAAATAACGTGGGCACTAATTGGGTAGAAAGCTTTTGATTGGAAAATTGAACAATATTGTTTAAACTCATCGAAGCCGCCTTCCAATTTTTTAAATATGTTGGAACTTTATTGTTCAACATCTGGGCTGGAAAATGTTTCTTGTTGATGTGACTTTTATTTGCAACTTTATTTGCCGAAAAAGATCACAAAACCCGTCCTTTAAAGGGGGTACTTAGGAAAGCCACACTATAATGATTGTTATATCGTTGTACCAAACCATTTATCATTGACCATTTTTTTGTTTTAACAAAAGCTTTTTGTAATTGATTGTAATTGTAAACCGATGGTACAATATGTACTAAAATGACTTAACAGAAATCAATTTTTTCTTCCGGAAGCATTGGTCTTATATAATAGCTAAATGGCAGTATATGTTCATGCAACGATGACTTCCGTGTAACGAACATGGAACAATTTTCAAAATATTGTGGATCCGCTTCAGTTTAATTACAATTACTTCAAACTATGTATGCTTGACCAGAGTTAGTAGTTGGGACATAACTAGGTCAAACTGCCAGCACTACTCGCCAAACACTAGTTCAGCATTGTTCCATCAGGGGCGCGTTGAAAAGAGCATGGACTAATTAATTCGCACTAAATTTATTTAATAGGTTAATCACGAAGTACCTGATTATTACTAGCATTGGCATTAGCATTGAAGACCGTCCATGTGTTTTTATTCTATTATTGAACGAGAGCTTGATTACACCATGCTTTACCATGCTTTTACATTGTGCAAACTGCATTGATCCTTGATTGCTGATCAAAACCGACGCCAGTCACGTTCGAATTCAAATCTACTTGGGAAGAGAAAGATTGCTATTTAGTAAGTTCTTACTCAGTACTTTTCTGCATTCTAACATAAATATGAATATTACGGTGATTATTGCTTTGGGTAGCCCGCTACCGAGAGTACTTAAAAATGTTATCGGGTTATGAGTTAATATTCAGTTTTATGTGATTAACTTGATGTAAGAAACAATCAACTTCCGAAATCTCCGGAGAGCCGGATAGTTTCCATAGGGGAAAGCTGTCACCATTATTCACAAATAGTGAAACCCCCTCTTAAAAATCACTTCTTGCATCTAGTTATAAATTTTTGTTCCCATAAAAAAGTTGTCTACTGAGTTTCTATTGTTTATGAAAGTACACGGAGAAGAAACTTGGTATGTTGAAACAATGATAATTATAATCAGACGTGAATTGGTTCAACACGAAATATACTAGACAAACCAAGATATTGATGTTTAAAACAATCGTTTTCGACTTACTGACATGGAAAACTTTGAAATCCGAGTTTTGAACCGAAACCCAGAGGGCAAATATGTACTCGATTTTCTTAGAGATGGTTAAATCTAGATTTCTCATAGAATGCTATTGAATTTCATCCGGATCCGTTGAAAATTGCAAACCACTATTTAGAGCGAAGATTCATAAAAGGTACTTTTTCTGAATATGACTGATAATTGCTTTCAAATCAAATTGAAATGGGTAATATACGCGAAAAAAAGATTTACTATTAAAGTTAAGTGTACTTCTGCTACGTGTTATGTTAGTTTTTGATTTATTACAGCGTATAAACGACCATTGGGATATAATGAACGCGTACAAAAAAACTTGTTTTAATCCACCTAGTGGTGTAATGCTGCTTTTTTCACATTCAAGTTTTTTGTCACCATGCTTAAAAGTATATCACGTCACTATACACATTTACATTTACAGCACTTTAAATCATGTATAATGAACGAATATTACATATCAGTGTATCAGTTTTTTTAAATGGTGATAAAAGATGTTATTCTAGTGAAATTATTCTGTTCAAATACTCAAACACTGATAAGTTAATTTCTCGTATTATTCATTTTCTCCTATATATTGCAGCAGAAATACTACAATTTCAAATAGTTTAGAAAAGAGCTTTGCTTAATTCTACTACATTGATATACTAGATTTGAATTTGAGTTAGTGCAAATCTATACAATCTTATGTGAGAAAGTGAAGTGAGCTTAATTTTTTCACATTTGATTATGGATATCGGTATGGTGACATTCGGTTCATTCAACTAATGCACTAATACGACCTACACATTTTTTTTACGATTTTGTATGAGGATTTGAGTTTTGGAAAAAAATGTACCGGTAGTCGGACTTGAATAAAATTCAGCAAATCATTTACGGGACTATCAAGGGTTTATTTGGTTACAGATTCTCATGGTCTGCAAACTAGAGTTTTCAAATGAAATTCAGGAACTTTGTATGGGACCATAAGACCTTTCATTTGAATTTAAGCTTGCGAAAATTGGTTTAGCTTTCTCTGTTACATAGCATTTTTAAATGAGACACACTCTATTTCTTACCACGAAATTTGCTCTGAGATTGCTGAACCGATTTTAACAAACTTCGACTCGTTTGCAAGCTACTATCAACACTCTAAGCAAAAATGAAATTTACGCTAGGCGTGAATGTATTTAAAGATATGGCTTATCTTCACATGTTCACGGTAAGACCGAAACCTGCATTTTGGCGTAAAAATTAGTTGATTTTCTGATTTTAGTTAGTTATTTTTTGAGATAACTAAAAAAGAAGTTACTATGGCTAATATAGATTTTTATTTCTCATTCCCTTAATAATGATAAAATATTAGTCGAAATGGCTATTTTTTTTAGTTGGATTCACGTGCTGTCATTTACTAGCTAAGGCACACTTCACTTCCTTTCAAGTTTTTAGTTGAATTAGAAAAATAAAATGTTGTTTTCAACTGACATGTATGGTTGAATTGGCTTCTGCAATCTGCAGCTATATGGTGCACTGTCACCGAAAAAACGTTAACACTGTAATGACTACTAGCCATGGCATGGCACACTACTACCAAAAAGAACTTTGCAGTCGCGGTAGTCTTTTTCTATATTGGCAGACAAGGATGGCTTTTATCGTATCAAAGAACGCTCACTGGCAACTCTTCAACGGTTGAATCAGTGCCATCAAAGAGAGATCGCAACAACATAAACCCGGCACGGCTCATTTAACATAGAATCGACACCAGTGCGAGAGCGAATTTCTCTCGATGAAATTTCTGAGAATCAAAGGTTAGCATGCTGCTGTGGGGATCCTCTCTGAAGCAACAAACGGTCGCTTATTCTCGTTTCACGATCCGATTCTATACAGGCAGTTGTTAATTGCGATAGAATCGTTTTACTATTGCCGTTTATTCTAACTATTTGCATATAACCTTTGTATAAGTTATGTCTATGAAAATGTCTGTGAATACTCCACACAAGGGTTTTGAAATATTGCACTCTCTCTTGGGAAATTCCACACAGCATCGATCATTTTCAGACTGTACATTTTTTAAGGGCGTGAAATACTCAGAGTATGAAGTGGAGCGAAGAAATGTAGCCACATTCTCTCACGGTTCATGCATTGAGAGACTCTAGTTCTTGTAGCATCTTCTTCCGGATTGAAAATGTTGTATGCAATATAGATAGCAATATAGCAGCTTCTGTCAAATTTTCGGCAATCACCAACACTGTTGGCAGATATAAATACGATAGCGACTTCCCGTGTTGTATTTACGTAAAACGACATAATCGAAACACAAACCTCTTTTTCATAAATTTTTTCTTCTAAATCACTGTTTTCTTAATAACAAGAAGACACAGAAAAGAGCAACCGCCTACTACGAGTATTCCACACAAACAGTGAAGGATCTTATTGTCTTTTTTATAAAAAAAATTTATTCTGGTCAATTCGCGTACAAGCTTTACGTGGCCGATTGAGACATGTTTTTATAAGATAAAATAATTTTCTTTACCGTTGGATCTCGTTGTCACCCTTATTCTAGGGGCAGAGGAGCTTCTATTTTCATCTTGCGTTGATTGAGGGGCATTTTGTTCGTGGCTCGTCTCATCCTCCATTGCCGCATCGGTGGTATCGTTGTTGGTTTCCGTTTGTTCTTCGTTTTCCTTGTAATTCGCAGTCTTGGGTTCGTTGTTAGTTGCTGTACTGCGCTCACTAATTTCCGTTGTTGGGCGGTTGTAATTGTTTTTGTTTGAAGATGCTCTTCTCGCTGTTTCAGTGCAAGGTTTGCCGTAGGTTGTTCACAAAACTGACATGTAACCAGTTGATTTTCATGCGTAATCAGCATTTTACACGGATGTATCCCTTCTTGATCACAAATGTTGTAAGATGGAATTGCTTTACGTAGTTGCATACGTACTACTCGCACGCCATTCCGAATACCCGGAAAAAAATTCCGCCATACTTCCCTTTCGATGGAAAGAATTTCACCGTACTGCGACATACTTTCCCGAACAAACTGATCGCTAGTCTGCGGGGGAAGGTCATGCACGCGTACTTCTATGACATTGTCCACCATGTACGCAGGGATTTTATATTTAACATTGTCTTGATCAACACTGTGCACCTCGTTGTTAACCGAAGCGAATGCAATTGCATCTCTTTCACGTTTGAAAATAATGTATACATAGTTAGACGCCTTGTTGAATTGAATCGCATTTACATTATGTTATTAGTGTCTAGATGCATTCGTTTCTTAAGCAAGATTTCAATTTCGGTTGCTGATGGTCTAACTTTGCAGCGCTTGAAATCAATACAAATTGAATTTGGGCTTGTAGGCCAAGTTTCAGGCTTTGTTAAATCGTATTTGCCCATTTCGTACACTCTATTGTTCACTACACTGTATTGTCTTTGTTTCTATCGTCTCGACCGTAAGCAATTTTCGACTGTGTCGGATGAGATGCGAGCACGAACTGATCTTATTGTCTTGATCAAAAACTATGTTTTGAAAAAATATAACCTTACATTTCTTTTTGTTTCGATGTAGCCTTCAGCTGAAAAAAACTACAACCAGTTGCAATATAGGTTGGAAGATACAATGAACTTCGTTTGATATATACAATTAGAGTGCAACATTCGAAACTCACTTTACTGCTGCACGTAAAAACATTATTATGTACAATCGCATCAAATGTGCACAGACTCTGAATAAATACACTTTCCACTAAGAGTTTACGGCATTTTTACATATAGGTTTAGAATTTTTGATATGGATATATCGTAACACATGCTAAAAACGTCAAACCAATTTGCAAGCAGTTTCAACAAGACTGGAAGGATTCGTAGTGTCAGTAGAATCGTAGCACCAGCCATGCAATGGTTCTGTACTCTCTGAATCGGCTGCGAAGTCTGTTGAAACAGAAGGTCAAATTCCTCTTCAGGAATGTAATACCAAGGCTTCTTCAACAAGACTTTTTAATTGTGCTTTTGTCTTTTTTCTTTGTGCTGTCTTTCGGCAGTGATGGTTACAAATAGATAGAGACAAATTTTCTGATTTGATTCACAAAATTAGTTGCCAGTGAGAATTTCGTGTTGGATTGAAATTTTGCTGGTTTGTGTCGAGGACACCCGCCAACTAAACACATTCTCTATAAACAAGAGTTTTTTGCAGCAAAGTGAATTCTTAATTTAAACTAATTTAATAGTTATTTTGTAAATTTTGTGGTTGAAATCAACTAATTCAAAAACACTAATACGAATAAGACGCAGAGCTAATTTCGGTCGTTCTATGCTTAGAATTGTAAATTGAAGTGAATTTTGATTCCCCTTTTATGTTCATCTATAAAGACGAAAATTTTCTCGTTTTTTGCAATTGTGAACTATTGATCCAGTTCGAAGTTCAAATTGTTTTTTTTTTCTTCTGCTTCCGGAGATATAATGGTACAGACGTAACGGACATTTTTCACCAGCTAAATTTTCTAGAAGATGACTTCATGACTTTCGATAAACTTGACATTATTTGAAAACTACAATCTGATCATCAATCAAGTATAGAAGGGTTATGGCAAACAATTCCGGTCCGGGGGATGTAATCTTATTTGTGTTTTTTGGTGCGACAAAATTTCTCGGAGATGCCTGAATCGATTTCGAAAGACTTAAACTCGTTTAAAAGCTATTTTGAGGTTATTTCATAAGCTCACAATACTAATAGCCGTGGATGAAATCTTATAAATGTTTAAATGAGACTGTTTAAAAGGCAAGCGAAAGGCATTATCACACCACTAGGTGGATTAGGCTTAGGAAGTGATTTTTTTATATCAAATATCTATATCTCAACAAATAAATGCTCGGAACATAGGGTGTGGAATGAAAGATAAACTAATTTCGATGTCTATAAAAATAACAAACAACTACAGCAATAGTTCAGATTGTTTGCATGAACCGGAAACGCAAATTTTGCAGTGATTTTGTTTCAGCCACAAGTAACAGCGTTGGATTGCAATCGGTGGCTACCCTCGTGGATGATGCAGCAACTTTTCTTATTTCAAGTTTATAATTGAATTTCAAGTACCATGGGAATGTGTTTTCCTTGCTGTCACGTCCTAAACTTTTCCCAAAATAAAACAACACCTTTATCTCGACTTCAGTAACAAACCGCAGAGGTGACAAATATTTCGGAAACTTTGACCCGAAACACATGCGACTGGATGTATTGTGTACCACCTGCTGTATGCAAATTCGGCTCTCCTTCAATGCAGTGCACCTGAGAGATTTCTTCGTTTTGTAATAAGATCAGAGAAAATAAATCATTCTCTGTGTAGGATAAAAGTGGATTGGGACGTAAAAAGAAGTGTAGAAAAGGCTCATCTTATTTAGCCAATTTCCCTCCGGCATTCATATGATTAATAAATTGCAAGGCATCCTAACAAAAGCCCCGGCTTCCTGTATGAAGAATGAGACAAAATTTAATATTCGAGTAGCCTTTTCCTAGAAGAGGGGACTGATTTTGAATTACAGATCCAACTTGTTTATGCCGGTACGCTGAGATGAGATTTGCCAAGTTGCCACTTCAGTAGAGTCTGTTGAGATTTCTTGGCACCCGTTTCAGGACAATTCGAATGGGTGGGGAAGAAGAAAGTTTCCTTTCGCTTTCCATCGAAGACTCGACGGTGCTGGACCATCGCCAAAGAAGAGCCTGTGGGTAGACTGATGTCGCCGTTTATCTCGCACAAGTATTTGTTCCGTGCTCCTCCGTGCCGTTTTGTGCCCTACAACTTTCTTGTGTCTATGCATGTCCCGCATGTCAACCGTTCGGCAAAGACAGCGAAGATTTTTCCCATTATTATGTAAATGATCTATTTTTCGGATTTATTCTGACGAAACTAGGGATTTGCTGGTACAAAACACAGTAATTCTTTTTGTTCCAAGTGATAAGGCGGATGAAAGGTGCGCTTTCTTTTGCTGGAAGTGGACATTCTTTCGTTTATCTTGCTTCACCTTTGGCTCTCGGTGCACGACAATAGAGCAATGGAGCGGTATGATTTTTCAAATATGTATGTTGGCTTAGTGAGCAGCGGGAGAACGGTTTGCATGGCGAAAAGAGAACATAAATTAACGATTCATGTTTGGCGGTGAACATTATTTCCACAAAATTTCTCTTCCCTCGGTACATTCTTTTCTACACGGATAGACCGAATTCAGCATTTTGGCGAAAAAATTAGTTGATTTTCTGATTTTAGTTGGTTATTTTTTGAGACAACTAAAAAAATCTTACTTTTGCTAATTTAGATTTTCTATTTCTGATTCTCTTAATAATAATAAAATGATTGTTGAAATGGCTATTTTTTTAGTTGAATTCACCAATTCAAAGTGCTGTCATTTCTTAGCTAAGGCACACTTCATTTCCATTCAACTAACTTTTTAATTGAATTAGAGAATTAAAACGTTGTTTTCAACCAACATAAATGGTTGAATTGGCTTCTGCAATTTGCAGCTATGTGGCGCACTGTCACCGAAAAAAACGTTAACACCGTAATGACTACTAGCCACTAGATGGCACACTACTACCGAAAAATATTTCAGTCGCGGTAGTCTTTTATATATTGGCAGGTATAAATACGATGTTGTATTGGAGAAAAAGACATAAGCGAAACATAAACTACTTTTTGAAAATTTTTCTTCTAAATCGCTGCTTTCTTCATTCGACTTCGCGAAATCGACTATCTCACTGAAAACTTTGAGCACACCGGACGGCGTAGCCCGGAAGGTTGGAAGATTCAAAAAACATAATTTGACATATACAATTAGAGTGCAACATTCGAAACTCACTTCACTGTTCCGCGTAAAAACATTATTTCGCACAATCGCTTCAAATGCGCACAAATCCTGAATAAATACACTTTCCACTAAGAGTTTACGTCATTTTTACAAATCGAATCAGAAATTTATATATGGATATATCGTAACACATGCGAAAAACATCGAAACAATTTGCAAGCAGTTTCAGCAAGACTGTCCTTTTTAGCTTTTTAATGGATTGTTTTGCTTTGACACTTCTCATGGGTTTTTGGCTTTTGTGCTGTCCTTCAGTAATGATGGTGATAGATAAATAGAAACAAATTTTCTGATTTTAATAACAAATTAGTTGTCAATGAGAATTTCATGTTGGATTGAAATATTGCTGGTTTTTGTCCAGGATATTTGCCAACTAAACAAATTCTCTTGAAGTAAGAGTTTTTTCCAGCAAAGTAAATTCTCAATTTTAACTAATTTCATAGTTATTTTGGAAATTTTGTTGTTAAAATCAACTAATTCAAAAACAGTAATACGAATTAGGCACAGAGCTAATTTCGGTCGTTCCGTGTAGCAATTTATGTGCCGTTCAACTGAACCGATCATAAGTCATAACACTTTTTGAAAAAGAATAAAATTAAATAACGAAATCATTTTCAGAAAAAATATAGAACCTGAGACTAAATAAACATCGTTTTTGCATCTGCTCCCAAATCTAATTCGAAATCTAAATAGAGTTGTGCTTTACGTCTGTTTATTGGTTTGTGTTGAACTAGTATGGAGCCTTGACTCTTAATATGAACTGCGATATTTGAAGTATTTTAAATATATAAGATGGCGACTTCGTTTGGTATATGATGCTCGGTTCTTCGGTCTTTGATTCTGAAGTTAGGTTTAACAGTAATTGCATAGCTCTTCTTCATGGGAAAAGCAAAAAGAAACTGTAAGTAGGAGAAAAGAAAGATTTTGCCAGACGGTCTCTAGACTGGTTTTATCTAGCTAAAGATAGTAGGTATTATCGATCTCTCAGTGGACTCCAGCCCTGAAATCTGCGATTTTGCTTTCAATCTTTATATACTGATATAACACATGGGTTGAAAAGTCCCGGGCCTAACACACATATGCTGCTAGTTTGATTGCAGTCATCTTTTTACCTTTTTTTTCATATGTATAAAATATAAGTATATAATTCGCTCAAACTTTAGAAAAACTTTCCGAGGCCGAGTGTTATATACCAATCGATTCAGCTCGACGAACTGAGCAAATGCCCGTGTGTGTTGTATACAAAGAGGTCGTGATCTCAGAGATGACTGGACCGATTTTGATGAAACTAGTCGCAAATGAAAGGTATCCCCGTCACCATGAATGCTATTGAATGGTTTTGAGATCGAATGTTTACTTTTTGAGTTATGCGAAGTTTTATGTCAAAATTTTTTGACAATATCTGTCACAATTGACCTTCAAAACAAAATATAATTTTATTCTTAGATCCCGCACGGTAATAGCTATCCAACAAGCCATAGATTGTCAAAATTCGTCCATTTCTAACGGAGATATCGATATTATTGTGTAAGCGAGTTTTCGCCTTACAAGGTGAGATGAAAAAACTGCAACCAACTTCAGACTGCTGTCATTTCTAAACCGCTCGTCCCACAGCTGTCAGATTTATTCTAGTGACAGCTCATTATATTATTTACAAGCGCACAAAAGCATTTTGGTGGGAATTTTTCAGAAAAAAAGTTATTTGTGATGGAATTCAAGTGTGATAGTGTGATTGCTTTGCATTTGGCTGGAAAACCACAAGTGGCTATCGTTAGAGCCCTCCAGCATTTAAAAGTGAATAAATCTTTTGTGTCTCGTACCATCGCTCGTTACCGTGATACTGGTAGCGTAGCCCGACGTCAAGGAAGTGGACGAAAAAAAACAGCAACATCGGCAGAAATGGTTCGAAAAGTGAAGAAGCGAATTGAACGAAATCCGCGTCGCAGTGGCCGAAAAATGGCTCGTGAGCTGAACATATCGCAATATGCCATTCGGCAAATATTGAAAAATGAGCTTGGACTAAAGCCATTGAAGTTCCAAAAAGTGCAAGATCTTACTGATGCGCAAAAAAAAGTTAGACTCGAAAAAGCTAAAGAGTTGCTTCGCTTGGCCGAAAGTGGTGAACTGCCGAATTTGGTTTTCTCCGATGAGAAACCATTCGTTATCCAGCAGTTTGTAAACAAACAAAATGATCGTGTTTACTTGCCAGAGAGGTCAGCTGAAAATTTGCAACTTCGGTTGGCCACCAGAACTCAAAAGCCGGCCATGGTGATGGTGTGGGCCGCCATAACAGCCGATGGTCGCTCGCCGCTCGTATTCATCGACCGTGGGGTCAAAATAAATGCGCAAATCTATCGCGAAAATATTTTGGAGGGAGTTCTGAAGCCCTGGGCACGCAAACATTTCGGCCGCAGACCTTGGACATTCCAACAGGACTCAGCACCATCGCACTCAGCACGCGCCACCCAAGAATGGTTAAGAAATGAGGTTCCTCGCTTCATTTCCACCGCACAATGGCCACCAAAATCTCCGGATGCCAATCCGTTGGACTATTGTGCCTGGGGTATTTTGGAAAGCAAGGTTGGCACTAAAAAATACCAAAGTGTCGATCATCTCAAGCAAGCGCTTCGCCGAGAATGGGACAAAATACCGCAGAGCCACTTTCGGGCAGCGTGTGATGGTTTCATTGGCCGTTTGAAGGCCATAGTTCGTGCCAAAGGTGGCCAATTCGAACAAATCTAAACCGATTCTCAAATTTGATGTTATTTCCGACATTTTTTGCTTTCATTCAATAAAATTTAAAAAAAAAATGAAAAAATTATGGCGTTTTACTTTGTTGCAGTTTTTTCATCTCACCTTGTATTCCAGTAGTAAGAGTTTTGAGCGCTGAATGACAAAGTAATGTTTGGGAGCAACGTGGAACACGATTTTTTATAGAATTGTTTCCATGTACCAAAAAGACTGTGTACAGCATACTTTTTCATGAAATTTTGCCTCGGACTGGTTTAGGCACGGTTCGTTTTTGGCAACATAATCGTTCGAATATTTATTTATTTATTTATTATCATTGTTATGTCCATCGGATATAAAAATCTAAATGGACGAGGATGTGAAAAAGCCCATTTGTGTAGCAAATCAAATGGGCTCAAAACCATCATTTTTTTAAACAAAAATATGAAAAACAACAATTACAATACGAGAATAAAAATAATCACAAATTAAAATACATATGACAAATAACATCAAAACAAAGATTGTAAAATTTATAGTCAAAGTTCAACAGATCTTCCGATTTTCCTAACAAAGTTACTAGATGATTCTCCAAACTCGAAATGATTTTCCACAGAAGTAAACATTCGAATACATGCAGCTATCGGCTCATTATATCCAAATAGAGTTCTGTGAAAACTGTCCTGAAGCAGAGTTGAATTTCGCAGCGTTCTGCTTGAAATCCGAAAATTGACTTTGGAACGTAGCTCGGGAGCATCAATCTCTCCGTTTATCAATTTTGCGATGATCAATGCCTGTTGAATTTTTCGTCGGCGTAGCAACGTATCAATACCTAAAAGCTGACATCTTTCCGTATATGGTGGTAGATTTGCAGGGTCTCGCCATGGTATGTAAGTGTCGTAGCGCCAAACGAACAAAGCGTTTTTGAACTCTTTCTATTCGTAAATTCCACGAAATTTGATAAGGCAACCAAACCACTGATGCATTTTCAAGAATTGGCCGGAAAAGTGAACAGTGCAACATATGACATATGTAAACCAGATGATGGCAGCATTTTCGAGTTGAAAGTAATTCCATAGTTATATTGATTTAACCTACTTACAGCAATAAATGCTGGAAGAACATAACACCCATATACCATTTGAATCAGTTCGTCGAGATCAGCAAATGCGTGTGTGATAAATAATTTCACTCAATTTTCTCGGAGATGATTCAACCGTGTTCTACAAACTCAGATTCATATGAACAGTCGTATTTGGGAGCATACGAGAAGCACAAGGTTTCTGAATTACGTTTGGATCCGACTTCTGGTTCCGGAACTATAGGATGATATGTGAAACGAAATTTAAATAGTAACTCATTTTTCTCGTCGATGGCTGTAGATGGCTTAGATTCAAATGAAAGAATCCTATAAAACATCTTGATTTTTAGTCAGATCCGACTTTAGAAGATACAGGGTGATTAGTATAAAAATGTCCATTTCACATAAATTAATCAGGTTCAACGGATTTGCGGATTTGGAGAGTCGATAACCAAATAAACTTATTTCTGTTTTAGCGGTATTCAGTTTGCGATTCGGAACTTTTCGGTTATGCTGGTTTCTGAACACCGGCTCTGGAAGTACCGTAAATAATGACGAAAAACTCTAAAGTGGAACATACTTCGACATCGCATGGAATGTTCAATCGATTGTCTCGCGTTTAGATTCGAATTCGATTCGATTTACAGTTTCGATATTACACGGTAATGAGAAAATAAAATGTCAAACTGCCGCTTAAAACGATGGTCATTGAAATAATGTCACGAGAATTAGAACACCGAAGAATATTCATGCAAAAAACACACGCAGATTGATAAAAAAGGTATCATCTCACTGCTAGGTAGTTTAAGCACGTTTTTGCCTTTATCATATAGAAAGGTTATGCAATCACTTGAAAAACCGACTAGTAAAAATTGGCCCAGAGGGCCAAGTGTCATATACCATTCGACTCAGTTCATTAAACTTAGCAATGTCTGTGTGTGTAAGTATGTGTGTGTATGTGTCATATAATCGCACTAGGTTTTCTCAGAGGTGGCTTAACCGATTTTGACAAACTTAGATTCAAATGAAAAGTATCATGGTCCCATACGGAATTCCTGAATTTCATCCGGATCCGACTTCCGGTTCCAGAGTTATAGGGTAAAGTGTGTTCAATATTGTATACCGTCACTTAAACCGGTGAAACAAAAAACGTAAAAAAAATTCTAAACTGGTCTCAAAACTATACAAATCGGTAGTCATCATCAGTAGGCAACTAAACAAACCGATTCCGGCTATCCTGGTTCCCGGTATCCGGTTCCGAAAGCACCGGAAACAGTTGTCATATATACCGAAATGGATCTCACTTACTTTTCTCAGCGATGGTTTGACCG
Source organism: Malaya genurostris (assembly GCF_030247185.1). Classification (NCBI taxonomy): domain Eukaryota; kingdom Metazoa; phylum Arthropoda; class Insecta; order Diptera; family Culicidae; genus Malaya; species Malaya genurostris. Next base: position 109,378,343 of record NC_080571.1, read on the forward strand.
ATTTCCACAAACTTAGATTCAAATGAAAGGTCTTCCGGCTCCATATGGAATTCCTGAATTTCATTGGTATCCGACTTCCTGTTCAGAGGTTATAGGGTAAAGTGTGTTCAATATTGTACACCGTCACTTAAACCGGCGAAACAAAAACCGTAAAAAATGTTGTAAACAGGACTCAAAACCGTTATTCCCAATCTTAGGCTCAAATGAAAAGTATTATGGTCCTAAGAATAATTACCGCATATTAATCGGATACAACAAACATTTAAATCGTCGTATAGAGTGCGATGGAAAATTGTATAAAATCTCAAAATGTTAATTGGTCATGGTCATGTTAATTGGTGGCCGTACGAACCGACTTCGATTATACCGGTTCTCAGGTTCCGGTGCCGGAAGTGCATATAATAGTGAACCCACTTCATTTTCTTAAGAATGACCTATGCGAGCAAAGTACTATTTCATTCTGTATGTTATACTAGTAAATGCACAAGCAACTCCTTGGTTTCTTTCAAAAATCGAAGAGAAAAATGGCATCATTACACCACTAGGTGGATTAAAACAGGGTTTTATTTAAAGAATGCTGATGGATTAGCTAATCATACAAAATATGTGGGATATTTATTTAGCCCAATATCATAGATAGTTTGATTCAAGGATGGTTTTTATCGTATCAAAGAACGCTCTCTACCAACTCTTCACACGATTCAATCAGTGCCATCGAAGAGAGACGGATATCATCTCAGCAACAAGGAACCGACATGGTTCATTTAACATAGAATAGACACCAGTACAAGAGCGAATTTTTCTCGGTAACCCGTCTAAATATCACGGGTTAGCATGCTGCTGTAGGAATTCTCTCTGAAGCAACAAACGGTCGCTTATGCTCGTTATGGGATCCGATTATGTATGATAATTGCGATAGAATCATTTTACTATTGCCGACTATTCTCACTATGTGTATTTAACCTTCGTATAAGTTGTGTCTATAAAAATGTATGTGAATGCTCCACAAAAGGGTTTTGAAATATTGCAACCTAGTATGATAATTATCAAGTCGAATCATTGATTCTATTTTCTGCGATAATTGTCAACTTGCGATTCTCTCTTGGTGTATTCCACACAGCACCGATCATTACCAGACTGTACATTTTGATAAGGGCTGTGAAATACTCAGAGTATGAAGAGGAGCGAAGAAATGTAGAAAAATTCTCTCACGGTTCATGCATTGAGCAGCACGAGTTCTTATAGCATCTTCTACCGAATTTAAAATGTTGTATACAATACAGAGAAATATCGAGCAGCTTCAGTCAAATTATCGGCAATCACCAACACTTGTTTGATTAGTGTGATAAAGAACGATTCTTCGTGATTATAGAGCAATGAGTGTGAGCCATACACCCTTATTCTGGATAACGAAGTATTAATATTTCGATCGTATTTCATTTGTATTCCCAATAATGCTAGCAAAATCAAAGGTAGCTAGGATTCGATCGAAAAATCAATACGTCGTTATTCAGAATAAGGGTGATACCGACGACACGACTCGTGTATCGAAACTGTATCGCCAAACTAACTACCCCTCAGTAACTGGTAATGTCAAAACAAAATCGCCTGAGAAAATATATACACTGGCAACAATTATTGATGAATTATTGATTTTGAATAACAGTAACCATAACCTTGGTTACTCGATATTGAAGACTTGAGCAACGTAAACAAAACTAGCTTCCTCGAAATGAAGATCCTTATTTCGTGGTAAGTTACAAGTTCTCCAGCTTTATCACGTATCAAAGCAGTGGATCGGTTAGTTCAATGAGATTAAGGCTGACGTGAATCTGGTTAGATTCAAATGAAAAATTAAGTATTGAAAAACATATATAAATGGTTTAATTTACTGTATAGGTAATATTGACGGTATCCTACCGCGCCGAATAAATGGAAGCATGACTGAAACAAAGAATGGAAAGGTTGTACGCTGAACTGGAGCAGGTCCCCTGCCAGGTATTATCTTTATTCTTTAAGAGAATGTTGAATTTGAATTTTATTTGTGACTTTTCCTTCAAAGAACTGAAGAAGCTACATTGCAGTCACAGAATAAATTATGACATGCACATTTTGAGCACATCGGTGTTATCGAGAATATAACTATAAACGACCAAGGACCCTGCAAAATACTTCAGGAATGTGCATGTTAACCCAAGTGCCAAAATTGTAGCATACTGTAGAATATGTGAAGTTAATTTGCAATAAAAAGACAAAGTTTTATTGTAATTGAAATATAATTAAATGACGATGATGACCACAAAGAAAAAATGGTTAGCAGGGTATATTGTACCGGAAGAAAATATATTGCAAATATTTTTTCATATGCAGAAACAATACACTTCTACACAATATTCATATTTGTTTCTTTGTAATGATTTTCTAAAGTAAAACTGTTTCAATTGTGCTCCAAATCGTTGTATATTCGCCACTTCTGAATTTGTTCCAAATAGTTCAACCCTCAACCCAAACTTGAAGGAATTTACATTCATTCTCCAAATTCATGATTTGGCCCAGTACTGTTGAACCTGGCCTTAGTGCAGGACAATACTGTAATTCGGAATAATTAAAAATGTTTAATACGATTGAGAAGGTCACTTTCAAACTACTTACAGTGTCTCAGACCTCAAAACTCTTCTGAAAACGATAGATTTAATAATAATATAATGCTATCCTTTCAAATACACGAGACAGCATGTTATGGAGATGCCCGTTGATTAAAATTTTTCGCACAAAATAAACCAACCTGTATAATTTATTATAATTCCTCGGATTTAGCGTATCGCCTAGCGTTGCAAACATGGGCATCTGTTTGTAGGGTTGTTGAACGAAGGCCGGACTGTTATACTAGTAGGTTGTAGGAGTTTCGAAATCATTATCTTTAGACGACTAACATTACCAAGCGTCTTTGAAAATAATGCAGTCCGCATCATTTCAAATTAGTTATTGCTCGAACCGAATAGGCAACAAATTCTTTATATCATTCTCGATCAATTGCAGTCCTCAGAGAGCCATTTCTTATCCACACATGTTTTACCTGGTACAAGGTTTGAGGGTATGGTTCTTGCAAAAAGGCTCACGAGATCTCGGAGATCCATTGATTTTACTGCATCTATAATTTGCATTATGTCATGTAAAACTGACTCAATACATATTGCCTTCTTGAAGCGTCCCTCGCAGAGTAATTCAGCAAGATCTAGATGGCACTCAAGATAATTTCGAAGATAACATTTATTCAATACAATGAAGTCTAAGAAAATCATTTACCAATATATATTTGGTCCTACAGATGTTTTGAAATCACTAGGGAAAATAGTAACGGTTTTATTACGGTTTATTTATTTATTATGGGGCTCCTTGGTTACTACTTCGTAGCAACTTGAACAGTGTTGCGCAAGAAGATTATTTTTATCATTTTCAAGGGGTCACTAGATTTGTGGTAACTGGTGGTAAATCACTGACGAACACTTTTCATCCCGATTTTTCTTCAGAGTGCCTGGTCGTGTCGTCGGTGATACCTTCGATACGACATCAAGCGGACAGAATGATATTTTCGCCTCTCCACTAGGAATCCAAATGCTATGGAAGGTTCAACAATCCGGCGGTGTTAAATGGGTTTTATCCAAAAAAAATCAGATTCAATCCACCACTTCTTTTTTGCTGAACCACACACCAATAGGTTTCTCGTAATACTCATATTCTACTAAATATTAAAGTCTAACCGCACTATGCCGGGACGATCCGGTGCGAAAAACTCGGCCAGGAATATCAGTAGCAACCAAATGAATTTTATGTCGGATCCGGCATTGCAATATATGCACACATCGGCAGCTCAGTCATCGCCGATGGGCAATAAAAAAAAACGTCCTGGATCGGTCGTCCCGGCATAGTGCGAATAGACTTTTGTTGTTGTATTCTCAAAATTATTTTTTATGGTTTTGCGTCATCGCCTTGAGGAAAGTTAGAACATTTCAAACACACTCCGAAACAGGAAATCGTATCTGGAAGGAATTCTGTAGCATGGTATGGGTTTGTAAGACATAAATCATATGAATCATATGAATCTAAATTTGAAAAAATCGGTTCAGTTATCTCCGTCATAATTAAGTGAATATAATAGTCAAATGCAATACACGCATGGATTCGTAAGAATTAACACAACACCGGTAAGAATAACTATTTTCAAAAACAGTGGTAAAAATTTCGCGGCCTCCGCAACATTATCGAGAGTAAAGGACTATTCACACATATCCGGTCCGGTTCAGTGCCGGCACGACACCGTGCACGGATACTGATATTATTTCATTCGTTTTCTATGCGCGCATTCACACCTTTCCGGCACAGTGCCGTTTCAGTGCAGCTCGCCGTCAGTGTCGCGTCCGTCCGGCAAACTCAAATTCGTCGTCACCGATATTTTTCATTTTCACTGAAGTCGGTATGTCATTGCATTGGCTGTGCCGGAACGGAAACAGCACGGAAACGGAACGGAAGGGTACCGATAAAAAAGAACACTGACGGCGCACTGAAGGCACTTTCACTGAACCGTCACGGAACTGAAATGTGTGAATAGTCCTTAAAGGACTATTCCGGTCCGGTTCAGTGCCGGTACGACACCTTGTGCGGATACTGATATTATTTCATTCGTTTTCTATGCGCGCATTCACACCTATCAGGTACCGTGCCGTTTCAGTGCAGCTCTCCGTCAACGTAGCGTCCGTCCGGCATACTCAAATTCGTTTTCACCGATATTTTTTTATTTTCACTGAAGTCGGTATGTCACTGCATTTGCTGTACCGGAACGGAAACAGCAAGGAAACGGAACGGAAGGGTTCCGATAAAAAAAGAACACTGACGACGCAATGAAGGAACTTTCACTGAACCTTCACGGAAATGTGTGAATAGTCCTTAAATAGGTAATAATAATACCTTTTTGACTGATGGAAAAAGCCGGTATTACTTACGTTTTCTTTTGGATGACGAAATACATGCTCACACATGTACTCGTGCCATTACATCGAATTGATATACAAGATCTCGAAAGTGCGGCATCTTACCCGGATTTATTCTACACATACGTATTCATCCGTATTTGAGACTAGGCCTTCCAAGCTTAGGATCAAAACTTGATTTTTGCAGTGATTGCGTATCTTTTCTATATGAGAAAGGTAAAAGCTAATTACTACGTAGTTTGCAATCGCATTTATGAGTATTATTGTTCACCAAGAAGAAAACACACTCGCTTTGAAGGGATACTTTAACATTATTTAGTGCGAAGTTTTCGTTACAATTCCTAATATGGGGTATAAAATATTACAAATTCCTGATAGGCAACATGAATTGGAACAGTTCTGTTCTGATCTGCTGGTTCTGATCAGCACCAATTTTGGCATCTTCCCACTTCTTGTGAATGAAGTATAGTACGAGTGATGAAAAAATCCAAAAGACTTTACTCGTTTATCGCTACATTAGCACCATCCACAGCAGTGCTGGTGACTGGCATTAATTACTGTATTAGCGAAAATGTGCTTATCTGTAGAAAAAAAAGGAACCACCCAGTTGATGACCGTCGATGAAAAGCATTATTACGCAATCTCAACCCATACACCTACAAACTAAACACCATTAAAATTTTTAATGGATTAGCTTCACCCAAATAAGTGAGTTGGGTCAGGCAACAAGAAACGCTCTTATCTAATAACCGACCTTTCAATCATGGACTCATTAATCTAACACGGTTCGCAGGGGTTTGTTTTTGTTTTATACCTCCGGATTTTGATAAAATGAAACTCACGCTGCCGATTGCAACCACTTTAACTACTATTACGCATGACAGAAAACCATAGGTTTAGGAAGCTAGATAATTGAACGACACATTAAGGGTCAAGTGGCGTCTGCAGGTATAAAGTTTTGATGCGTCATTAATCAAATTTACACCCCGCGGGTTTCTTGCTCATTACTGTGACACCTCACCTCGAGCCGTAGGCTACTTGCTTAGAACGCTCAGTTTTTTTCCATAGAGATTTATGTACTCGTCTTCCGGTGAAGTAAACCAGTTCCGGATTATACCTAAAGTGATCAAAATGATGCTCGGTAGCGCGAATGATCAGGTTGTAGCCATTTAAAGCGTTGAAGAATTAAAGCATCCATTTATATTTAAACTTTGTGAAAATTATTCATTACTAATTTTTCTATAGTTTTTTTTCTTGAACAAAATATTTTGTCTATTGTAATCGATCATGAAGGATAAGCCACATTTCGTACATTTTCCATTTGAACCATTTTAGTTGGATGTCGGTCATGGTTTGAAAGGGTATAGCCGAATAAGAATGGGCCTTTTGGTACCGATTCGTGATAACAAGCGTTGGTTGTGGATAGTGTAGGAATATCTGTGTTCTAACGGCCAATTTAAATGGCCGATTCCGGAAAATTAGGCTACGCAGGACTCGTGAAAGTTAATTTTTTATTTTACGCTTAGAATCTTCACAAAACTGATATTTGCTCCTGGAACTCGGTCAGTAAAAAAATCCCATGAGAGCTCGCTCTAGGGCTCAGGAGTCGAGGTTTTGGAAGATTCCCGTAAGGCATTTTTAAACACCTATAAAAATCGTGTTAATTTAAGTCTGCTGAGACCGCCGTATTTGAGAAGCAAAAATGATTCATTTTTATAGTTACTTGAATGTTTAACGCATTCTGATGTATTTTTAAGTGCTGAAGCATGTGATAAACATACCATATACAAGTTATGCGAAAAGTCGATAAAACTTAAGCCAATATAATTTTAATATTCATTATATTTTTCTATTAATCGCATGCTGATTATGTTTAATAAAAGTCATGTGAAAACTTATAATTTTCATTGGAAGCGTACATCAAATCTGCAACAAGCAATAAAACGAGACAGCTGAAGAAAATAACAAGAAATAATATTTTAACTTAGACATATAATGGAGTTTGTTTTTACAAAAGAATAGTTGTGAATCGTACTACTTGAAGCTGAAGAAAGAGTTGTGTCCTCGATATTCATCGAATGCTCCAGATAGTTTTTTAGAAAGTTCTGTTATTTGAAATAGCTGATAAGACAGCTCATTCAACTTCGTTCAAGGATAAGCCCCTGAAATATATATCCGGTACGTTTCATTACTCTGTCTGTCTAGTATGAGGATTTAAATTTTTCATTTATAGTTTCTGGATCACACGTCTCCTCCGCAAATATCAGGAGGTGCTCCCTTACGGAACTGATGACTAGTATTGCTTGAATCCTCGAAAAAGGGAGTAGTTTCCGATTATCAGATTTTCGGAGTGCATCTGATTCGTCTGGTGACAGTAAATATCCGATGAAATCAGCCAGTCCCGAAGAAGTACATGTATCACTTATTCAATCAAATAGCAATCATTTCATCTATATATAACTGCTATATAGAACGCGGATGACCTCCATTAAATGTTATATATAAATGTTATAAAATTAGTCATATGGTATAGATAAACCTATCTATATTAATTCGAAATAAATATAATATGTGCTTCATAAATCGTTTCAATGTTTGTAGTGTGGATATCTAGTAACGGTTATAGGGCGTGCAAATAAATTTGACTCAGACTGGAAATTTCATTCGTTATATGAAAATTTTGTAAAAATAACGTTTCGAAGAGTTTTATGTTTCATAAGATTATCTTATATTTTTGACATGCTGTTCAATACACTATGTAGCTATCATTGGAAATGCTAATAGTGAAAAATCATTAGAATATCATATAATGTGAAAATGAAAATTTAGCTCAGTGTAGGAAAACTGTCATTGTTGCCAAACGCATATGTTGTTTTGTTCGCTGTAATTAAGTCAAAATTCAAAAAAGAAATAACAAGATTTATATAGCGATAGCAGAGAAAGCTGCATTTGTGTGGTTCAATAATGGCAATTTTTCTAAGATGGTAAGTAGAACGTTAAGATGGAGCAACCAAAAGGAGGAAATGGGAACCACCTTTTGCATAATATTCGGGGAGGACTTTTATCGGGGTTCGATTTACGATTCTGTGCAAATGTGCAAGCTTTGGGAGTAAAATTCCTGAATTAGAGCTCACAGGTGTTTAACAAATTGTAGATTTCATAGAAAACATCGAAAGTTCTCATTCAAGTTGCATCTCGTTCTCGTTCAGAGCTTTCGATGTTTTACCATCCGCTTGGAATGATGAACAATTCACAGATAAAAATTATGAATTTTACAGGTGACATAATTCTACTAACGATACGTTTCACAACTACTTAATTTTTCAAATAACGCAAAATTCCACTTGCACACAATTTTACAGGCTCCGAATGTAATTTGCACTCGGCTACCAAGTGGTGACGTATGGATTTATATGTATCAATTATTCAACAAACAGATATATGCTTCTGTGGTTCAGTCGATTAACCGATGTGCTTTGTGATCTAATGATTCTCGGTTCAAGTCGTACTGTTGCTATTGATCTTTTGTTTTTTATTTCATTCGAATTCAAGCCATGTAATTTTCAAATTACACAATTTTACATCTTCTTGAATATAAATTTGTGTGAAATACGACGCTCCACTTATGTGCATCTTTTAAGATGTAAAATGACCAGATTTTTTCAAACTGTTTTGTTATACACGAACCAAAGAAACTTGAAACAGTATGGCGTTTTAACGAAAAGATGACATTAATTGATTAAGCTGTAACTAGATTATTCATCTTTTTATACACATTTTTGCCATCTTTCTGGAAACTAGTGGAGACCTTACACAGTGATGGCATTTCACTTGAGATATACACCGCCGCTAAGTTTCATACATGCACTGAGGACACAGTCTTCGAACCAGTGCGGTTAAACTTCATTTCAAATGAACATTATTAGATGAAAATGAAATATTATGGCCGTTGACTGTCAGCATATCCGCTTTCATTCATTTTGCTTTTATTGCCTAAGCTCCCAGAATTAATCGTCAATTGAATAACCCTACCTAGTCACTTGAAGTTTTGTTTGCTCGGTTTCTAGTGCCAAGTAGTCTACCTCTTTCATTGCATACCTGCCTTCACTGTGAGTAGTGAGCAAGTGCGAATGAATAGGCATAAACATCAACTCGATAACCAAAACTCTCTCCGACCATAATGATAAATGGTGGTGGTTCTAATTTGAGTTTTCAATCATCACCAGCAAGTTAAAATCGATAATTTCGACTGTTTGAAATGTATTGAGATGTGTTTCGTAATATTAAAAATGAAAACTTAGTTTATGTTTAGTTTGTAATTAATATTGCAGTTGACCTTTCATTAATTATCTTGAACCAATTCCTCATGAACTTCACTTGAAGGCCATCCTCTCATTAAATTATAAGAGATACTAGCTGAATGACCCGGCGTTGCTCGGAAATGTTTCGGGAAGAAAAGGCCGAACATAATTCCCGAAGTTGTCCTACTTAGTGTAATACTCTGAGCAGTTTTATGTTCCTATTCAATCAATTTTACCTTACACTTCCCATGTTCGGGGCACTTGCTGCACTCCCTCTCCCTTAAAATAACCTTTTAATCTACATTGATATAAAAGTAGTATCTGTATTTGTCAAGATGCGTCGTTTCTCGTAGAATAAATTTTATATTGAACTCCCCTTTTATTAGTGAACTTACTACAGCTCTCCTCCATGATAACCCTTATGACCACCTCTTAGTAGTGTACTAAGTATCTGTGATCTTCAAAAAGCATCGATTAATTCATTAAAATTAACAATAACAGTACTACTTAATTCAAATTAACGATAGCAATACTATCTAGCACAATCTTGACATTCTTGCCCCTCTCTTATTTTATAAAAAAAATCATGATGCAAATTGATCCTCTTCTCCTAGTCTGAACCCGCCCCCTATCTTGTTTGACGACGAATAAGAAAATGTTATAATAAACCTTTGTCATGAATATCTAAACTTTTCGTGACCACCTCTGAATAGTGAAAAGTACCTGTGCCAAGTTTGGCGATAATTTACTGAGTTGTTATGGAACTCCACCCTTACTCTCCCACCTTAAAATATCCAACCTAGTTGGTGTGGTGTGGTGAGTTTGAGTAGTTTTGGAGTTACGTTCGATTATATTAACAATTTGAACTTTGCTCCTACCTTGGATGAGACCCTTACTTTATACATCCCCCTCTTCTTAAAAATGCTCATAGGATCATCTGAAGCGCAAATAATATCTGTACTCAGCAAGAAGTATCGTTTTATGGAAAATAATATAAACTTCACATTAAACTTCCTTGTTTAGAGGCACTCATTGTATCCACCCCCCACAAATGTTCTTAAAACCATATTTGAGTTTTTCAAAATGTATGTATGGTTTTAAAAAGTATCAATTCTCTTTAAATAAGATAAATTTCGACATGGCCTCCTCAAATTAAGAACGCTTGCTACACACTCTCTCCCCTGAGAATGTCCTAATGATCATCTCTGAAGAGCAAAAAGTACCTATGCCAAGTTTGATTGCAATACGTTCAGTAGTTTAGGAGTTATGCCGTTAAAAACATTACAATCCCCTTTTTAAAGGTACATCCAACCCCCATATAATCATACCTACGGAATGCAAAATGTTTCTATGGTTTTCAAAAAGTATCGATTCTCGTCAATTTAGACACATTTTTTCATAACCCTCCCCCTGTTAAGGACACTTGCTACGCTCCCTCCCCCATAAAAATACCCTTATGGCCATCTCTTAAGAGCAATAAGTATCTGTACCAAGTTTGATAGCAATTCGTTAATTAGTTCCGGAGTTATTACATTACAAACATTACATCCCCCTTTTTAAAGGCACTTGCTACATCCACCACCCATATAATCATATCTAATATATGCAAACTAAATTTCTGTTTGAGCTGTTAGTAGAATGTTCTCACTAATAGTACTGTTGTTGTACCGTTGAATTCCACTATGTTGTATCACGTCATTACACTCTCACAAAGTCACTATTTTCACAGTCACTATTTTTCCGAAAGTGTTTCAAACGTTATAATACAGATACGTATTTCGGAATGCTATTTGCATCCTTCTTCAGTGTATCGGTTTTATAAGTTATAATATATATATATATATATATATATATATATATATATATATATATATATATATATATATATATATATATATATATATATATATATATATATATATATATATATATATATATATATATATATATATATATATATATATATATATATATATATATATATATATATATATTTCAATGGAGCTACGAATACGAATAGCAGATAATCGCCAACTACTACTTTTCTTTGAGGATTCAAGCTTTACTAGTATTCCGTTCGGTAAGGGAGCACCTCATGATATTTGCGAAAGAGAAGTGAGATCCCGAGACTGAAAATAAAAATGAATCTTACTAGACAGATAGAGTAATGAAATGTACCGGATATATATTTCATGGTCCGTTAACGCATATCCTTGAACGAAGTTGGATGAGCTGTCTTGTCAGCGATTTAAAATTAAATTGAGATGCGGAACTTCCTGAAAAAATGGTCTGGAGCAGTTGATGAATATCGGAGACACAACTATTTCTTCAGTTTCAAGCAGTACGATTCACGACTTCCATCGGATTTCCATATAAATTATATGGGATATTTTTATAACTTTCAGTATGATAACGTCCATTTAAATTTGACGTACACATTAAATAAAGATTATAAGTTTCCATATAATTTCTATGAATTATATTCTGCATATGATTCATATGACAAATCTAATGAATATAAATAAGATTTTCATTTCAGTGCACAAGAATGAAGCCGCCGAGCACCGCATGAAAAGGAAAGTGCTATTGCCTAAACACATTAATAGATGCATTGGCGCGTGCACTAGTGTGCAAACTTTTCAGTGATTTCGAATAATTTATTAAAAGTAGAGTTGGCAGCAGTTCTGAATATTTTTATCATAGTACTGAAAATCGAAATTTTAATAAAAAAATGTATTTTTACTGAATATGCGAGTGCCATACTTCTCTTAAACGAGCCGTATACCAGAGTGCACAGCGACGTGTACGCTTCAGTGCGAAAATCTGCGTCCATTTTAGAGATTTTGAGAGTTCCTCTATCCTCTAATAATATTTCTTTACCTTTAATATAGTACGCTAATAACCGCTAAGTAGGCTGTCCCAATGACAGAATGATGTGAAATTTAAAGAAAAATTTGCATGAAATGCTTCTTCCGAAGAGCTGTATAATTTTAGTTATGTTGTGCTAACGTTAGCATTTAAGAAAAGGAAAGGTTTTCGAATACTTACTTGCGAAAAAATTCTAGGCCCTTTCGAGCGAACTTCCGGTTAACAGAAACATTCGCCATGGCAGATGTAGATCTTACGTTTCAGTTTGATCGAGAAATTCTCGATGGGATGTTGAGTTGGTTCGCCGACTTGGTTACTACATCGATATTCAGCCGCTCCATCTCCAACGATCGCTTTGAGTAGTGGGCCGATACCAGATTTGGCCACAACACCGCATCTTTGCCCTTATGATATTTCTTGATAAACGACGCAACTTTCGGCAGGCATTTCGTACTATAAATTCCCACATTCACGGCCAGTCCGGAGCGAAAAACGGGCGGCTTCCTCATCCCATTTCTTGCTGATTTTCAGCCACAGCAGCACTTTCTTGGGGAATTTGGTGTGTGAAATGCAGTGATGTATCCACTTTTTCTTCGGTCTTCCTCTTTAGCTTACTCTGAAGCTTTATGTCGCTCAGGGTCGTCAGTCGTCCGAAACCGGGATTTCTTTCGATTCTTTGATTGTTGTCTAATAGTTCCAAATTTTGTAGATGCCGGAACGAATGTATCCGGCGTCTAAAAAGTGCCGTACGGTGTCCGTTTTTGATGCGGCGGAGTGCCGTTCTTTGAACGCACTAACTTCTGGACGGTTGCTTCACTGTTTTTGCCATCACGGTTGAAGTTTGACTGATATAGAGCTGTCAAACTTGGTCTGCTCACTCATGGGTCACTATGATTAATGCTGCATGGGCAGTTTCGTCAGTACCTTCATCCGCAAAGACATGAAAAATTACCAATTTTTTCAATTTCAATTTCAATGATTCAATTTCAATATCAATGATTTTTTTGTACCGATCATGAGTTCGCTATCTTGGAAGGTAGTTTAACAAAGTTGGAACTCTATCGCGGACGACTACTAACGCGTCCCAAAACAGTGATAGCACCCCGTCGACTTCTATCGGAAAAAAATCAATGATCGAAATCGATGTCAATGAGTTGAATTGACTCCAGTTCGTGTGATTGTTGTTTTATCAAGGTCGATCTGATAAAAACTTGGCATCAATACTGCTGAAAAGTGTCTGGAGTGTTCATTGTAGCCAACCGGAGAGCTGTCAAATGGTGATGTGACTGTTGATTTTATGCATATTGGAATGATATTTCGATCAGTAAAGTCGGATTGGATGGTCCAGAGCGAGAGTATGGTACTGGACATCTTCGTCGTCTTCGGCAAGTACCATGGCTTCCAGAAGTTGCAGTTTAAATGCACACAAAATCTTGTTATGATTGCATCAGTACAGTTCCTCTGGAAGTTGCTCTGGAACGGCGTTGAATTATACCGATGAGAATGACAATTTTGTAGAAAGTATATCTCAATCAAAATGGGAATATTTGTCTATCGAGGAATATCATTCGATGTAATAGCCTGCCTGCAGACAAAGCAAATAAACTCGTCGTACACTATATTCGATGATCGTTAGACCTAGACAAATGTTTGGCGTATAATCAGTCGATCACGTGGAACAGGATACTGTCTCAACTAGGAGGGATCAGGTTCTGACGACGCGTATTTACATATAACAGTAGTACAGATGGCTTCAATTCACCATATTATGTTACTTAAGTAACAAGAACCTGAATAACATACATTTCGTGGGAATCCAACTTTTTCAATAATGAACAGAATACTAATTTTATAACATTTAGAAGAAATCAAAAATCACCCAACATAGTTTTATGCTCTAAAAACTTATTCTGAATTCGAATACGGATCATTAAGAAAAATGTAGGGTACTTAAAATTCGAATTACCGGTCTGTTTCTAGAGAAAGAAGACAAAAATTCAACATTTCGAATAAAAAAGAAATAATTTGAAATTTTCGCCTTTAGCAGCTTTGCGAAATGCCATAAAGCAAACGCCACAGAGATACTAGACTAGATTTTTCCCAAAGGAAGAAAAACTGCTGATTCCACCTGATCTGCTCCTCACCACTGTTATTATTGCCACTTCAGTGCACCTGTCCGTTGACTTTTCTTGCCGGTTTTACAACATCCAAACAAACTGCTGCAGATTGGAAACGGGCCCGGTGCACAAAGTAGAGTGATAGTTTTTGCCACTGCACATCAGCAAACTATCGTCGTGCGGAAATCTCAGGGCAGCGTTAAATTGCCATTTAAACGAAATAAATTTTCTATAAAGTGTGCAAAACGAGCTGACTTTGGATCTTTGCAGGATTTTTAAACGAACTTTGTTGAAAACCGACAGAAAGAACTCCATGAAAAGTAACAGACTTACCTATTTACCCGACTTGTGTTATGAAGTTAAAGAAAGTTTCGTTGATTTTAATTGAATTTCTCAGTTCTGAAAAATCGGTATGTCGTATTGCTCTAGCGCTTCTGGTACAGGCATATTGAGACGGTGGTCGGTCATATCAATCATGTTACTACTTTTGCTTCGTCGAATATTTTTCATTTCGCTGAAATAAAAATTCAACTTCAATCATTTGAATGATTGACTTTAAATTATGGTAAAACTGAGATGATAAGGTGTAGTTTCTCTATAATAATGATAGGTTTGAGTTTAGATTTGAGTAACTTATAATTTTTAAAACAATAATTTACTTGTACAAAAAATCTGGTGTTCACTAATCCTTAACAGTAACAGATCATATATGATTGTGAAACACAAGACGAAAATGTGTATCTCATGATAGGTCTTATGGTCTCATATCTAATTCCTGATCTTTGTTCTGATTCGATTCAAGTTTCGGAATTACATTAAAGTCCGCTTGCTGATGTGCAACCTTTTAGTTTTGTTTACATTTTTGGAAAAAATTCTGTTTCTTATGATTTCGTTCCTCGAATACTGTGATATGACAATATATGCGGAATATTGTGATATGACAATGAATGCGGCAGATTTACTTTGCGCGCCGTTCGCACACGGGAGGCAACCGATTTGCTAAGAATTTCGCTCGAGGAAATAATTACCAAATTTGTTAAAGGTTGGAGAAATAGTACTTTTCAGAATTCAGAGCATTTTATAAAGAACTAATGGAGATTTTACTGGAAATGGATGGGTTATTAGTAGAACAATATATAAAAGAAATGTGCATTTTTAAAGTGATCTGCCTCTTGTCGACAGCAGTCCTACGACAATCTCGCGGCTAAGTGTCTGCCATTATCTACTATAAATTTTCTCAGAAATGATTAAACCTATTTTTACAAACATAGATTCAAATGAAAGGTGTTAAGGTTACAAAGGTTGCTAGTGAATATTGTTCGGATCCAACATTCGGTTCCGGAGTTTTAGAATAAAATGTGTTTAAAATATCTATCCGTCATTTAGAACGACGATGTAAGATCGGGTTCTTTGATGTGGAACACATCTTTATTTTCTATATAGGGGTGCAAATCAAAAACTCAAGGAAAACTACACGTAGAAATGTGGTCAGGTTTTAAACACTTACAGCTTAGTCTATTTTGTATCAATTATTAATATTATTTCATTATTTGATTGGAAATATTTCTAAGATTCGATTTGAACGTATCAAGCCACGTATTTTCAATTATAAATGATTGAACTTCTGATTAGTAGCGAGCAGTTGACCTATTTTGTCTGTTAAAAATCTCCGGCATATCGGATTTCCCTGCCATAGACGACGGTTTTGAAGGAGTAAGCGATATATCAAAGGTAAAGCATCGCTCTGATTGGTAAATCGATGCAAAAGCGAAGCTGTTGGAAGCACGCGAATCTATAAATATAAGCGAAATTATAGCTAACGTTTCAGTCTTACATGTAGCATGCTAGAGGTAGGTTGTTGCTAGACAGCAAGACAAAAAGTGCCATGAAACAATTTGAAGCTTTAAGGTGAAATGTAGCGGAATACGCGAATCGCGTTTTTGATCAATTATTCAAAAACTAGACCGATTTTCGAAAAACCAAAAACTTTGAATTTTGAAATTTTGCCGAGCCGTAATTGGTTTTTGAAATGTATAAACGGTTACTGTTTCGTTCCACGGGGATGGTTTTAGAACTGAAAAGTAGTGTTTGTAGCAGAATTTTCCAAAGAATCTGATAATGCAACTCAAAATTTTAAAATTCTAGACAAAACAACCGAAATTTGAAAAGTTTAAATAAACTTTCCCGCATTTTTTTATTGCTTGCGCGCTGCTGTTTCGTATTGAGGTGGTGTGAGAAATGCACGGTGAACTCGGTGGCATTATATCGTGAGCAAAAATTACATATCAAATAATGACGCGAATTTATGCAGCATTGAGTTTTGTGTTGAAATGAAAACGAGTTGAATACAATAAAATGGGTACTGTAAGAAGTCGTCTATTTTCTAAGTAACTGTCATTTATAATGCTGTTGCTGAAGCAATGATGCTTGGCTGTGTAATATCATATAATAGGTATTATTTTAGATTGTAGTATTTTTTATAGTAAAACTAAAACTTCAACCTTGACAGACTACTGTATGAAATGAATACAAGCCAAGTATTATCGTTCATGTAGAATATTTGAAAATATAAATATATTTTATATAACCTGTGATACAAATAATGTAACCTGGTGAACTACTGGCAAAGATATCGAAAATACTTGAATGTTCTCTTGTCTTCAATCGTTCTTTTGGAGATGAATCCATGCTTGCTACTAAACTCAGGCATATGCATGGTTAGCAAGTTATTCAATACATATACATATAACCTCATGTTAGTCATTCATAATTACTCATGATTCATAGCTCTAGTGTAAGAGTAATCACTAACAATAATGATTGAATTAGCATATATTCAAAGTGTGAAAGATTCAAAAATCCGTTACGTCCAGTCTTCTTTACAAGCCAACATAACAAGAGGTAAGCCCACTGCGCTCAATCACTGAAAAGCGTTCTGGTTTCTATGTGTCGGTTTTTCTTGTTATGCTTTGTGCGACGGTTTGTTCAACTGAAGTGGATAAAATTTGGCGCGCATTTTATAACGCTACGTTTCACCTAAATTGGTATGCTCTGATCTTGTGTCATGCAAGCTCGGATGAAACGCTATAAAAATAACTGCTTGCATACAAAACTTGAACACAAGCTTGGCGAAGAGAAGCTTAGATATCGAAATCGCAAATATGTACGAAGATATAATTGCTTACATTTGCGATATTGGTGTAATTTCGTCGGCTATAAAACAAATACAAATCCAGACCAACGATTTTCGGTGTTGCTTCCTCATCAAGATCAATCTAAGCAGACTCTCGTGCAATAGCGGATTCAAAAGTGTGACGATTGATTGAACTGTTTGATTGTAGATCATTAGAAATATTGGTTGCCTTGTTCCACATCAATGGCTCGAACAACCCCATGGGGCTGATCCTTGTAGTTTTTTTATTTTGAATCCAGATTTCTTTAAATTTTTTGGTCATCATAATTGGTGCTCGAACTAACTTTTTTGTCTGCTTTCTAGAGTCAAAGCAAAGTATTCTGAGGAATACCACAATATTATGTATTATGGCATGAGAAAGGCATCATAACACCACTAGCATAAATGAACCAGTTTTTTTCAATACATTTGATTGCTTTGAAATCCATCCTAATGGATTCTAAGATCATTTAGCAGATCTGATCAACGGTTGTAGAGTAAAAAACAACTGCTTGCCCGACATTTGTTTTTTTGTGTGTGAAAGTTTTAAACACGGCACTCAACTATAATTGGAAACGTTTTTGTTGTTGTCCAATCCGTCACTCTTGTTAGTCATCGTACCACCATATGCAAAACACGGCAAAAGTTGATTGCGATTGTGTTGATACTGTAGGCATTGCTAGTGCGCTCTGTATAACGGCGATAACTGAGTGAATCCAGCAAAACTTTCCCATTTGGATGGGCTTTGTCCGCACGATTGTTTACTACCCAAAGTTTATTGGAACAATACGACTGAGAGAGCGGTGAAGTAGCAAAAGGAAATGAGCCAAGATTTTACTCGCTAGTAGTTGCTGTTCTTTTCCTTTCGTTACGGAGACATATTTTAGGGCCACATTCGTAAAGTTATAAGTTGTTAATCTAACACGCTACGTGAAGCATGAAATCATTCTTGAGAACAAAACTGTTACATTAGGTTGAAATTTGTGCAAAATTTATTATCTCGTCGGTTTTCCGAGTGAAGTTGTAGCAAATGTTTCCCAAGTTTTGGGCCCCGTTGTGGTGTATTTGTACATACGTACGCCGGATTGTGTTCTTGTTTTGGGTTTCGAAACCGGTAGTAGCTCTTTGGAACGAGCTGGAGAATTTATACAAACCGGAAGGACGACTGAGCGCCCCCGTACATTCTAGAAACTTTCCGAAGAGTTTTCCTTTACTCTTTTGCCAGCATGAATGGGATGTTCACCGAATGGAAGGAAATGCTTTTCGTTTTCGTCTGGTTGCTGGCACACACTTTGTTTCGTGAAATAAGAGCATTTGTTGTGCTTTTAGCGTTAGTTTGTCGACGACTTATTGAATCTGCAGTGGGTGGGATGCGAATTCTATCGATTCAACGATTGCATCGGTATATGGAAGAGTGGCGGAATTCCGCTTCGTTTTGCTTGCACTTTAAATTTACTTAATGCAAGTGTATGCTAAGAGTTGAAGAATATATTCTAATACTGCCGATATCACGCTCATCATTCTAGTATAGATTAGCTAAATGATCGGCGGAAACTCAGCAAGCCAGACTGGAAAAAACGATTGTCAAAAGAAAATACCGAAGGGAAAACCTTACCAAACAAAATTATCAACTTTACCCGTAATCTTCCCCTATTCAGGAATGGAAATTGTACTGCCTGTTGCTCTATTCTGAATGAAGCCAATATTCCGTTAGTAATTTATGTTTAGAAATTATTTCATTTTTATCTGTTTTTTTGCCTTTCTCGTAAAGAAAGGCTATGAAATCACTGTGAAAACCGACTTTTCAACTGAACGAATGTATGCGTGTGTCTGTCTGTGTGTATGTAAGAAGTTTTTTGTTGAAAATGATTGAACCGATTTTCAAAAACTTAGATTCAAATGGAGATGTTGGAGGTCCCATAGCCTGCTATTTAATTTCATCACGATCTGACATCCCGTTCTTGAGTTATAGGGACATATGTGAAAATTAGGGTAAAATATGAACTCAATTTTCTCGGAAAAGGCACAAACGATTTTCACAAACTGTGATTTAAATTAAAAGTCTTATATTGATTTAGTTTTTCTAGAAAATTGAATTCGAATCCGACTTCCGGTTTCTGAACTAAACTGATTGATAAATTCTTAAAATTTGCAGAACTTGTTAGTTTCTAGGTATAAAAACTTAATGCGGCACTACTGGTCTCCCGTTTCATGTTCCGGAAGCACCGAAAGAAGTGAAGAAAAACTCCAAAAGTAGAACTCACTTTGATTTCTCAGTACTGACTTAACTGATTTTCACAAATCTTCATTTAAGTTAGAGCTCACATTGTCTCCAAAGCTACTGCAAACATTTCATCCGGATCCGATCTCCGGTTCCGCAATTACAGGGCGATGAGTGTCAAAACTTTCACACCGTCGTTTAGAATGACTATAAAAAACCAGTACGCACCGGTACGTGCTGATACGGAAAAAGAAAACACAACACACCGTTACGAACGATGCACACAGCGTGCTTTATTTAATTTTATACACGCTGTGAAGAAAATGAAAACCAACACCGGAGCTTGGGTTTGAAAACACATCCGAATCCATCAGCACCGTAAACATATGACCAAGATTTTTCAGTCGCGTTGAATAAACCGGAATAAACCATTCGAATCAGTTCGTTGAGTACGCAAAATGTCTGTATGTATGTGTGTATGTTGCATATTTGTGCACTTGCTTTTCTCGAAGACGGCTAAACCGACTTTCTCAACTTTAGAATCAAATGAAAGATCTTAAGATGCCATAGAAAATTTCTGAATTTCAAATTCTGGTGACGGTTCCGGAATTACAAAGTGACTAGTGTAAAAATTTGAATTTATGATTTGGTGCTCACTATTCTCAGATAAAGCGTGACTGATTTTCATAATCTTAGGTTTTAGAATGTTATCCGGAATTTTAGTACCGAAACTACAGGGGTTAAACATTTTATATCGCCATTAAAAACGGCGAAACAAAACACGTTAAAAAATTCTAAACTGTGCTTAGAACTACTTCAAGTGGTTAGTCAAGTGGCCTATCAATTTAACTCCGGTTATCCTGGTTCTTGGTTTCCGATTTCAGAAGTTTCGAAAATAGTGTTTAAATTGGCGAAAATGGAACTCAGTCTATTTTCTCAGATTGGTTTGACCAAATTTCACGAGCTCAGGTTCAAGTAGAAGGTCTTATGATCCCAAATAAAAATCCTGAATTTCATCTGGATCCGACTTCCGGTTCCGGAACTACTGAGTTAAGTGTTGAAAATTTGATGCCGTTACCTAAAGTGACGAAACAAAAGAGGGGAAAATTCTTTTTAATTACGGCCCAACTTCGGCTATTTCGATCCTCGGAATTCGGTTTCGGAAGTATTGGAAATAGTGGTCAAAACCATTCGCTTCTTTAAATGATGTTGATTTAGGCGATATAACTGAAAATAAAATAATCTACCTACAAGATCAAACTCAAAACTTTTTCAAATGATCATCCGAACGAATTCGACTTCATCACTTATTGAAGCATTTCAAATCGGATGGCAATTTGCAAATAATATTATAATGAATTTAAAATTTAACAGTGATGTTAAATAATTATTTGAGTATTTTAAATTGGAATGCTCGATCTTTAAAATCGAATGAAGATGAATTTCATAATTTTCTTAAAGTTCACAGAATTCATATTGCCATTGTGACAGAAACTTTCCTTAAACCAAATGTCAAATTGAAAAGTAATCCACATTATGTGGTTCATCGATTTGACAGGTTTACTGGAATGGGTGGTGGAGTTGCCATATTTGTCCAACGGCAAATTAAACATCGAATTCTACCTTCTTTCAATACTAAAGTTATTGAAAGCTTGGGAATCGAAGTTGAAACCATTCATGGAATTTATTTCATCGCTGGAGCATATTTGCCATTTCAATGCACCGGCGAAGAATTAAATTTCTTTAAAGGCGATTTGCAAAAACTCACAAGATATCGACCGAAATTTTTCGTAATAGGGGACTTAAATGCTAAGCATGTCCAGTGGAATTGTAGGCAAAATAACAGTAATGGCAAAATACTTCATAATCAACTCTCAGCTGGTTACTTCACAGTTCTTCATCCCAGTAATCCGACTTGTTTATCTTCCGTGAAAAACCCCATCTACAATTGATCTGGTTCTAAAAGATCAAAGTCACATTTGTAGTGAACTGATTACATATGCTGACTTTAACTCAGATCATCTTCCTGTAACATGCAGACTTTCCAAAGAAGCTATAATTAATCCTATTAGTTCTATATTCAAACTATCTTAGAGCTAATTGGTTGGATTACAGATCTCACATTGAAAATCATGTGGATCATGAAACTATTTTAGAAAGTTCTACGGACATCGCCCCAGCAATTGATAATTTGAATTATTACATTGTCGAAGCTAGAAATCTTTCAGTTCCCAAAGCTCAAACTAAATTAAATTCTTCTATCATCGATGACAATCTTCAACTGCTCATTCGGTTGAAGAATGTTCTTCGACGACAATATCAACGTTCTCGTGATCCTGCTATGAAAAACATAGTTAAGGATTTACAAAAAGAAATTAAACATCGATTTACTCTTTTGCGTAATGAAAATTTCGCTAAAGAAGTTGAACAAATTAAACCATATTCTAAACCTTTCTGGAAACTTTCTAAGGTTCTTAAGAAACCTCAGAAATCAATTCCTGCTCTCAAGGAAGGAAATCAAGTACTTCTTACAAATGGCCAAAAACTCAAAAACTTGCTCAGCAGTCGAGAGTGTACACAATTTAAATTTGAACATTGTGAGTCCTCTTGAAAATGAAGTCTCACTGAAATATGATCATATTTCAACTCAAGTGTTATTACAAGATAACATTATTGAGACGAATTTTGATGAAATTAAATCAATTTTTAGGAAATTTAAAAACATGAAGGCTCCTGGTAATGATGGAATTTTTAATATTCTTATTAAAAATCTTCCCGATGTTGCCTGGTTAAAATTTTCAACAAGATGGAAAAACGCTAAAGTAATTCCTATCCTCAAACCTGATAAAAACCCAGCAGAAACATCAAGTTATCGACTTATTATTTATTTTCTACTATCAGTAAACTTTTTGGAAAAATTATCCTGTTGAGAATGATGTCTCATAGAAATGAGAACTCAATTTTTTTATCAGAGCAGTTTGGATTTAGTCATGAACATTCAACTACTCATCAACTTGTCAGAATAACGAACATGATAAAAGCAAATAAATCTTCTGGGTTATCCACTGGAGTTGCTTTTTTAGACATAGAAAAAGCATTCGAAAGTGTTTGGAATAAAGGTTTAATAGCAAAAATGTCAGATTTCCAGTTTCCTATTTATTTGATCAAAATGATTCAAATTGGTCATTTGGTGAGATCAAAAATGTGTCTTGTACTACGAGCTCAAACTCAAACCAGGTAAAACTGTAAATACTAATCGCTACCGACAGCAAATGAGATAAATGACTTATGTTGCAGCATGGCAACGCTCCCGCACTCACAGCAAAAGAGATCAAATCCATCATTTATGAACTAAGATGGGAACTTTTACTTGATCCGTGGTACTTCCCAGACTTGGGCCCTTCCGACTATAATTTGTTTTTATCGATGTCTTACGCACTAGCTGAACGGCGCTTCACTAATTATAACGACGTGGAAAAAATGGCGATCAAGTCGTAGATCGCTTCTAAGAACGAACAGTTCGTTCGACGTGGTATTTGTGATATGGTGGTAAGATGAAACAACAGCGTAGCTTCTGCAAATGATTATTTTGAGCAAAGTATCTTGAACCTATCATTCACAATTAACATGCATTTTCATTTAAAAACTCCCGCATTATCAACTGGCACACATGGAAGAAGTCACAATAACAATAAGTACTTCGAAAGGTTATCCGTATGCTTTATCAAAACAACACTTTTGTTAGTATGTTGTTGCACTGGTCAGTGCCCTAGGTGGAAAGTGAAACAGTTGAGATTTGAACACTCGACCGTGTAACTTGCAATAAAATCGTTGACGGAGTCCCAACGACACTACTTAGAAACGACAAGGATTTGAAGAAAGAGTGGATGAAAGTGTGAAAGGAAGATGACTCAAGTGTTATACAGAATTTGATGGGTAGTGTTAGGCCCAAGGTGTGAGCATTTACCCTAGGAGAGAGGTTGAATAAACCAACTTCACAGAAACATAGCTATTATGTGTTTATCTATTCCTTGAGAGTTTCAAAAATATCCGACTGAAAATGAATTTTTCGTGATTATTTTTGTCTGTTGCATATAGGTCGTCAAATGGTGAGATAACTAAGTCCTCACAAGTTCCTATCTCATGCCTACCCGTGTGTCTATGATGTCATTTGGTCAATAGAACGGCGTCGACTGGGTGCTATGGCCTTCTTCGTTAGTAGCAGAATGAGAGGGTGCGAAATGGCTTGTTGTTTGAAGTCCATCCTAAAGTGCAATATTTATCATAGTTTATTGCAACATGTGGTTCTGTTGTTTGTTGCGTTATTTTTTATATATTGAATTGAATTATATTACATTGTATTATATATTGTTATTATTATTATTATTATTATTATTATTATTATTATTATTATTATTATTATTATTATTATTATTATTATTATTATTATTATTATTATTATTATTATTATTATTATTATTATTATTTTTATTATTATTATTATTATTATTAAAAAAGAAATATTATATTTCCTGCAGTAATGCGACGAAAGAATAGCATAACTTACACTGCGACATCAACTGTTATATATTGTATCATAGCATATTATTTCATATATTATCTTCTTATATTATGTTTTGATATGTTATATTATGTTGTATGGTATTATACCGTCGATTATACTGCATTGCATTATATCATATTATATTATATTGTATTACATTATAAGTATATGTATTGTGTTATATTGTATTTTATTATCAATCAAGTTATATTATATTGTATTATTTTATATTATGTTATATCACAGAGAACAGATATTCAACAGACATTCATACGTGCAAACTCGTGTGCAACGGTGATTTTAAAGTTTGTACTAGCTTGGATGTCTGTTCTCTGTAGTTATATTATATTACATCATGTTATATTGTATTGTATTATATTATATTTTTTATATTATATTATATTATACTTTATTATATTATGTTATATTATAATATATTGTATTATGCTCAATTATATCGACAACGGGGAGGGGCAGGGAGTGCATCAGGGTATCTTACAAGTGAATGACTGGATGATGGAGTGGATTGCCAACCGGAGTCACGTGGGGAAAGCTTTAGGTTTCTCCCTGAAGGTCTGAAATGAGTAAGACGCACCCTTCTAACAAACAAACCATCAGGCGGGTTTAAGCTGGTACAGCAAAGCAAAGCAAAGTCCTGGCATTACATTCCTTTTGTGGAATTTGGCCTTTCTGTTTCAACAGACTTCGCAGCCGATTCTTAGTGTACAGAATTATTGCATGGCTAGTACTATGGATCCTACTGACACTAAGAATCCTTCCAGGTCGGGGCTCGAACATACGACAACTGGCTTGTAAGACCAGCGCCCTATGCATTGAACCACCAACCCGGGCCAGCTGGTACAGCGAAATTCTTTATTATATGGCCGGATGTTCTTGTTGGAAGGCGCCGGGTCCTCAAAACCCAATTTGGCCTTCTTAACAGCAGTTATATGAAAGCTATCTGATAATCAAATTCGGATCTACTGTAAGTCTACCCGCATACACTGGTAATGCCTTGAACTGATGGTGGCTTCACACATACATACTTATATACATTATTTTTGTCTGTTGCATATTTTTCTACGGTTTTATACTAAAACATCGAATGACAAAAGGTGGAATGACGAAACGTCGAGCGACCAAAAGTCGAATGACAAAATAGAGAAACTCACAAAACGTCGAATGTATCAAAAGGTCGACTGCGACAGAAGGTCGATTATAACAAAAAGTCGAGATACCGGATAGTCGAGATAACAAAACGTCGAATACAACAAAACGTCGAATATAACAAAACGTCGAATATAACAGAAGGTCGAATGCCATTGAAGGTTGAATACGACGAAATTCGAATACTAAAGAAGAACCAAAGAAAATATACCAATTTACCAAAAGAAATGTTTATAAATGATTATACGAGGGCAAGGAACCGAGGCGGCATTAAGCCGCCGAGGTTTCCGCTAGCCCGAGTCGGCCACCGACCCACCGTCGGAAGCGGCGGCCTCTTGCATACAACTCGTTTGCCCGGTTTACTTAAACATAGTTTGTTTGTTTTTTCAGGGTTCGAACGAGCGGTAGCGAGGTCGGACGGCACTCAGAACTGTGATCCACCCGTTTGTCCAGATTATTGGCTCGTACGTTATTTGTAACATAAAAGAAGTCTTAATGAAGTTGATAAAGACCGTTCTTGAGAGTGCAAAGTAGAGAATCTAGGAAAGAAGGACGTTCATGAAACAAAACGAATATAATTGTATTTATTTTACTTCTACAATAAATTAGACCCGTATACTTTGTCTCGGTTTAGCTCTCAAGACGTGTTTAAGCTTTTAGATTAATTTGGTTTAACAGTTGATACTCAGTCAATATATGCAATGCAACATACCCAGAATTCAACCTTCCGTCTTATTCGACTGTTTGTCTCTTTCGACTTTATGGTGTATTCGACCTCATGGTTATTTCACTATATGTTGCATTCGACCTTTTGTTATATTCGACGTTTTGTCATTTCGACTTTTTGTTGTATTCGTTCATTTGACGCGTTCGGCATTTTATTCCTTCGACCTTTTAGTTTTTCGACCTTTGGTTCTTCGACGTTTTATCATTCGACCTTTTGTCATTCGACATTTTAGTATATATTCTTTTCGACTGCAGCCCTTACTAAAGAGTGTATTCGATTACAATGGCAAACGCATATTCTTTTACTAATATTAAACCGATTACACTATTTTCTTGAATTTTTCAGAGAATGTTAATCTAGTGTTATATTTTTTACCTTTTTTTTATAAATATAATAAATAGGTATAGAATTCGCTCAAACTATAGAAAATTTTTCTGATGCCCGGAGGGCCGAATGTCGTATACCAATCGATTCAGCTTGACGAACTGAGCAAATGTCCGTGTGTGTGTATGTGTGTGTGTCTGCATGTGTGTTGTCAACTAAGAGATCGAGATCTCAGAGATGGCTGGACCGATTTTGATCAAACTAGTCGCAAATGAAAGGTCTCCCCGTCACCCTGAACGCTATTGAATGGTTTTGAAATCGGATGTTTACTTTTTGAGTTATACGAAGTTTTAAGTCAAAATTTTTTTGACAGTATCTGTCACAATTGACCTTGAAAACAATATATTTTCAGACATAGATTCTGCACGGTAATACCTATCCAACAAGCTATAGATTGTTAAAATCCGTCCATTTTAACGGAGATATCGAAATTTTTGTGTAAGCGGCTTTTTCCCCTATTCCAGTAGTAGAAATTTTGAGCGCTGTCTAGAAAAGAAATGCTTGGGAGCAACATAAAACACGATTTTTTATACTGTTACATTCATTTGTTTCTAAGTACCCAAAAGACTGTATACCGCATGATATTTTGCCTCGGACCGATTGTAGCATGGATCGTTTTTGGCAACATAATCGTTCGAACATGACATATGTAAACTAGATGATGGCAGCATTTTTTGAGTTGATAGCAATTCCATAATTATATTGATTTAAACTACTTACAGCAATAAATGCTGTTAGAACATAACACCCATATACCATTCGAATCAGTTCGTCGAGATCAGCAAATGCGTGTGTGACAAATAATTTCACTCAATTTTTTTCGGAGATGATTCAACCGTTTTCTGCAAACTCAAATTCATATGAAAAGTCGTGTACTTCCAAACAAGGTTCCTGAAATATGTTTGGTTCCGACCTCTGGTTCCGGAACTACAGGATGATATGTGAAACGAAATTAAAACTGTGTAACTCATTTTTCTCGTAGATGGCTGAACCGATCTAAGATTTCAATGAAAAGTTTTAAGATTCTATAAAACATCTTGTTTTTCAGTCAGATCCAACTTCCGGTTTCGGAGGTACAGGGTGATTACTATATAAAAATGTCTACTTCATATAAATTAATCAGGTTTATCGGGTTAGCAGATTTGGATAGTCGACAACCAAATAAACTTATTTCTTTTTTGGTTGTATTGTATACGATTCCTCAAAGATGTCTACATTGATTTTCAAACATTTTGAAACAAATGTAAACAATACAGCTACTCAGGTGAATTTGTCTGACTTCGGCTACTCGTAATTTAGAATTCCGGTTCCAGTATCGAATCGTTTCTCAAAGCTCAATCGTTTTCTCAAAAAAAAGCCTAATCGAATTTCAGAAACAAAAGTTCAAATTAAAATAAATCCCATTTTAACCAATTCTGACTTCTGATTCTAGAATTGTAGGATGATGAATTTTTAAAATTCAAAGCGATATAGAAGATGACAATCCCGAAAAGCTTTAAAGTTGGATTAAAAAATATTGCAATTTATTCGTCATATGGCCATACGAATCGGTTCGGGTTATGCTGATTCCTGAATACCGGCTCTGGAAGTACCTTAAATTACCCTAAACTCTAAAGTGGAAATTACTTCGACATATCATGGAATGTATAATCGATTGTTACATTTTTAGATTCAAATTCGATCCGATTTGCAGTTTCGACTCTGTAATGTCGTGAGGGAGTGATTGAAATCTCAAAAAAAAAAACACTTAAAACGACGGACATTACAATAATGTCATGAAAACTGAAACACAGAAGAATATTCATGCAAAAAACACTTGCGGATTGATAAAAAAGGTATCATCTCACTGCTAGGTGGATTAAGCACGTTATATATATATATATATATATATATATATATATATATATATATATATATATATATATATATATATATATATATATATATAAATCTCCAAATACCTAGTATGTTATAATTTACAAAATTTGTTTTTTTTTTTGGTTTCCGTCGCCCATCTGGAATGCCCATCGCTTTCTTTTCACTCCACTCATCAAATTTGTGCAACCAATTTCCCCAAAATGTTTATTGTTTTTATAAAGTTTCACTTCTGATTCCGGATATATAATGGTATAAGCGTCATACACGACAAAACGACAAAACACTTGTTTTTGCCGTTCAATTTTCTCGGAGATAACTAAACCGAATTCAACAAGCTTACGTTCGTTTGAAAGCTACTATTGGTCACTGATCTAGTTCGAAAAGCAAATGAATATCACTTCGGGTTTAGGGTAGTGCATATGAAGTGCACGAGGATGAAGTCTTATAAATGCCATATTCTTGCCTCTAGAATAAAACCAACTAGAAAGTCATTTTCTTATAATGGAGAAAGTACTATTATTGAGTCTAGGACTAACTAGCTTTAGTGTTTTCCAGTCAATATTGTTAAGTCAAATCCATCGTAATATTTACCGAATTGATTGTGTACATATCTGCTACTGATATTAGTGATAATGATGAACGATATATTGTAGCGAACAAAAGGACTACATCGCTATATGTTGACTCATCGAACAAAAGGCGCAGCCATCAACGAACCGAAGTCAATAGTTATTGGCTTTTAAGGTTCTTCTTATAATCTAATGAAAACAGTCATTGTTGAAAAATTTTCATGCAGTTCCGTCGATTGAACAAGAAAAACATTATATTTTGAAAATTATTATTCCTATTAATATTAATATTATTTTTATTATTATTACTATTATTATTATTACATTTTGAAGCCGCCTCCAAATTTTAATCGAACATTCTTCATACATCTTTTCGTATTTATGAACTTTACTGTTGTGGTGCATGGCAGAATTATGTTTTTAATTACCCACGAATTCACGTACTTTATAGTGTCGAAGATGTTTAGGTATGTACTATTGATCTTTATAATTAATAGTGATGAAACTTTATTTTGTAGGAGAGAAACTCTTTAAAGAGTAATTATTCAGTTCTTCTGCGAAAATCCTCTCTTGAATTCGAAACTGCCATGGTATGGATAGTATTGATGTGTTAAACTCAAAAGTAAGGTCTTGTGGTCCATACGGAATTCCTGAATTACATCCGGATCCGCCCTTAGGTTCCGAAGTCACATCACCCTGTGATTTTAGTGACTGTTAATTATTTCAAAACAGTCATATTATCGACGACATAAAAAAGTAACGAAATGTGATCTTAAGACTCTTTGAAAACTCAGGTCTTATAAGTTGTATGACTCAACCTCCCTATGTTTAATGACGCAAAAATAGGGACGATATCATTAAGATTGGTATGAACATTATTCCGATTTATTAGTCTAATTGGTTGATGACTAAACTCATTTATAGATTGATAGTATGAGTATGATCAGTTTAAAAATGCACATATGAGTCACGGTGATATTTTCCACAAAAAAGCTCGAACCATTCCTAAAAGTTGTTCAGTTGTTATCGAAATGTGTCACCTATAAAAAGTCATCGATTTTTTTCTGTTGCTGTAAAATAGCAATGAAATGCAATGGTGGTTTCGGATATTTGTTCCATTCAGAAGGAATATGATAACAATCATAAAACCTACAACCGGTGTTTTTGACTGCCGTCGAGTTTTTATGTTGTTGCCAAACTTTTTGGCATTCAGATTGTCGTAATCATGAATACAATATAGTTTTATTCGAAAAGTTTTGTGACTCGGCATCTTTCCTACTGTGTCTTTCGCCGTGGGTGGTACAAATTGTTGGCATTGTTTGGTTATTTTTTGTGAACCATTTTACAGTACATAACACTGCCTGCAGGGTTTGAGGGACATTGTTGGGAATGCTAGAATGCGGTGGAAGCCAATTATGGAATTAAGCTTATTGTTGCATGTAATAATAGTTTGAAACTGAACTCGTGTGACCATAAAACTAACTCTGGTTCAACAAATGGAAGTGTAAATTGCACACGTATTTAGAAATAACAAATTGGGAGGATCTCCGCAGAAATCAAACAATAACTGACAATGACTTGACGGGAACTGAACTTAAAAATTTGTTCAGAAGGAGTACTTTTCTTAAACCAAAGTCTTTAATTGTTTGTCTTTTAGCTTCTGATGAATTGCGTTCCATCACTACCTGAATCATACTGTCCTTCACAACAATACTCACAAGTTCTAACTATTCATTATTCGCTCAAAACATTATATTTGATGTTGCGTGCGTGGTTTCTCCGGAATTCAGGATATTTCCCATTTCCAGCCGAATTAACACTTGCTGACGGAGCTGGCTGTGGCATATTGTGTTAGTTTGCAAGTGAAATATAATTCATATGCCCACACGTTTAATGTATTCCGGCGGCACTTTGTCAACGACTGTTGATGCCCCCATAGGCCATGTATCCTGTTTCAGCACTCCGGGTTGTCTGCTGCCCCGACGGTCCAAGCAGTGACGAGAGTAATCGTCCCACAGCAAACAGTCGGCCTGGAGTATCGTTTAGTATTTTTACCATATGCGCATACGAGCGTGCTGCTCTTAGTCAACCAGTGCCTCCGTAGCCGTTGCTGTGGGTTCTAATCGAGGTAGGGGTTTTCGAGGGTAAATGGGATGAAAAATGAGCCTCACGAGGGTTGCCAGAAGGAACCGACATGATATGGGTGTTTTCATAGATCCTGACAAGTACATGGATTGTAGGGACGAGGCTGTTTCGAGATGTATTTAATTTGTTTATGTATTTATTTGTTTATTTGTTTATTTGTTTATTTGTTTATTTGTTTATTTGTTTATTTGTATATTTGTTTATTTGTTTATTTGTTTATTTGTTTATTTGTTTATTTGTTTATTTGTTTATTTGTTTATTTGTTTATTTGTTTATTTGTTTATTTGTTTATTTGTTTATTTGTTTATTTGTTTATTTGTTTATTTGTTTATTTGTTTATTTGTTTATTTGTTTATTTGTTTATTTGTTTATTTGTTTATTTGTTTATTTGTTTATTTGTTTATTTGTTTATTTGTTTATTTGTTTATTTGTTTATTTGTTTATTTGTTTATTTGTTTATTTGTTTATTTGTTTATTTGTTTATTTGTTTATTTGTTTATTTGTTTATTTGTTTATTTGTTTATTTGTTTATTTGTTTATTTGTTTATTTGTTTATTTGTTTATTTGTTTATTTGTTTATTTGTTTATTTGTTTATTTGTTTATTTGTTTATTTGTTTATTTGTTTATTTGTTTATTTGTTTATTTGTTTATTTGTTTATTTGTTTATTTGTTCATTTGTTTATTTGTTTATTTGTTTATTTGTTTATTTGTTTATTTGTTTATTTGTTTATTTGTTTATTTGTTTAATTGTTTATTTGTTTATTTGTTTATTTGTTTATTTGTTTATTTGTTTATTTGTTTATTTGTTTATTTGTTTATTTGTTTATTTGTTTATTTGTTTATTTGTTTATTTGTTTATTTGTTTATTTGTTTATTTGTTTATTTGTTTATTTGTTTATTTGTTTATTTGTTTATTTGTTTATTTGTTTATTTGTTTATTTGTTTATTTGTTTATTTGTTTATTTGTTTATTTGTTTATTTGTTTATTTGTTTATTTGTTTATTTGTTTATTTGTTTATTTGTTTATTTGTTTATTTGTTTATTTGTTTATTTGTTTATTTGTTTATTTGTTTATTTGTTTATTTGTTTATTTGTTTATTTGTTTATTTGTTTATTTGTTTATTTGTTTATTTGTTTATTTGTTTATTTGTTTATTTGTTTATTTGTTTATTTGTTTATTTGTTTATTTGTTTATTTGTTTATTTGTTTATTTGTTTATTTGTTTATTTGTTTATTTGTTTATTTGTTTATTTGTTTATTTGTTTATTTGTTTATTTGTTTATTTGTTTATTTGTTTATTTGTTTATTTGTTTATTTGTTTATTTGTTTATTTGTTTATTTGTTTATTTGTTTATTTGTTTATTTGTTTATTTGTTTATTTGTTTATTTGTTTATTTGTTTATTTGTTTATTTGTTTATTTGTTTATTTGTTTATTTGTTTATTTGTTTATTTGTTTATTTGTTTATTTGTTTATTTGTTTATTTGTTTATTTGTTTATTTGTTTATTTGTTTATTTGTTTATTTGTTTATTTGTTTATTTGTTTATTTGTTTATTTGTTTATTTGTTTATTTGTTTATTTGTTTATTTGTTTATTTGTTTATTTGTTTATTTGTTTATTTGTTTATTTGTTTATTTGTTTATTTGTTTATTTGTTTATTTGTTTATTTGTTTATTTGTTTATTTGTTTATTTGTTTATTTGTTTATTTGTTTATTTGTTTATTTGTTTATTTGTTTATTTGTTTATTTGTTTATTTGTTTATTTGTTTATTTGTTTATTTGTTTATTTGTTTATTTGTTTATTTGTTTATTTGTTTATTTGTTTATTTGTTTATTTGTTTATTTGTTTATTTGTTTATTTGTTTATTTGTTTATTTGTTTATTTGTTTATTTGTTTATTTGTTTATTTGTTTATTTGTTTATTTGTTTATTCGTTTATTTGTTTATTTGTTTATTTGTTTATTTGTTTATTTGTTTATTTGTTTATTTGTTTATTTGTTTATTTGTTTATTTGTTCATTTGTTTATTTGTTTATTTGTTTATTTGTTTATTTGTTTATTTGTTTATTTGTTTATTTGTTTATTTGTTTATTTGTTTATTTGTTTATTTGTTTATTTGTTTATTTGTTTATTTGTTTATTTGTATTTTTGTTGCAATTGGAAAATAATTCTATTATAATTAGTAAACAGTTTTTGTTCATATTAATACAGAAATCATATGCAAATTATATGAAAAAACCCATATAGGGTAACGGCTCCCTATTTCATCTGAGCTCCTATTTCCATCTCATCCCTTCACCTCATTACTTTGAACGTGAATAATATTTTAAAACCTACCTGAACCAAACTGTGAAATGTTTTAAAATGATTATAAAAGCTATTGTCACACTTTCCTATGGAAAGAAATGGTTTTAAGTTCTTCGGTTATCGTTTTTTTTTATTTCAAATAAACTCACTTTTCAATTTAGGACACATTTTCGTCTCAAGATTTACAGTTCGTCATGTTTCTGATTATCTACTAATCGATTCGTCTCAAAACATGATCACTTTTTCGCCCAATTACACTACCATTGAATGCTGGATGACTTCATAATTAGTAATGCTCACTTGCTACTTGTTTAATTAACGATTTAATACTTCAAAAACTACCCGACAAACAATAAAAGTCTTTAAAAATATGAGATGAAAGTTTTTCACTTAGTTCACTTGATTGCGCTTTGTTTTCATCTCATATGGTTTCGCAAAGTTGCCAAGTTATCTCATAATGTTACAAAACAAAAATTGTTTTTCTTCTTCAAAATCTCATCAAAAAGTATGTTTTTTGGTATCCGTGACATTAGTTTAATTATATTATTGATATTAATATTTCAATAAAACTGTTTTGGCTTCGAATATTACCAGGAAGAGCATGTTAAATACTAATGAAATAACCATTGTGGCAAATCTAGTAGCACTGGTTTCATTCCGCTATACGTCAACATAACGCTGTGAAGTGTGTGTGTTTCATCGGCTGTGCACAGAGATGCCAGATATTTTCATAGAAAATATGTATTACGTTGCATAGAAACTCTATATCTGGTCTATCTGTTTTCACTAATAAAATGATGTTAAATCTGTTTTCACTAATAAAACTCGTTAACATCATTTTATTAGTGAAAACAGATAGACCAGATATAGACCTTCTATGCAACGTAATACATATTCTATGAAAATATCTGGCTTCAAATAGTTCAAATAGTTTTTTTTCGCCTCGAACAGTCATCGGGCGCGGTTCGCTTTTTCGAGCGCTCCGCAAGTAATTTATATTTATTTATTTTTTGACGCGTAGTCTACGTCGCGCGCGGGCTTTTTTTATAGCCTTTCGGACAAATTTTATCTAGAATAATGAAGTGCGGTGTAAAATCGTGTGTTAATATTGACGATCGCTTCCTTTGCAAATGCGAATTCTGTGAAAAATCGTACCATTCAGCCTGCATCGGCGTGCAGCGTCATCAAGAAAATTTTATTCTGGCATTTATGGTACCAGTGTGTGCCGACTGTCAACATTTAATAAGGACAGGAGCTGAAACTCTAAACCTACTTCATCAACAGGAGCAACTTCTAAAGTACACAAAAAATCAAACGGAAACGTATCACCGGACCACTGCAGACATGAAAACCCATTACCTGGAAATATTCGACAGGGTCGAGCGCTTGCTCATCGACGTGAAGCAGTCATTGTCCAGTGTCAGCAGAAACGACCACAACATTTGCGGTAAAGTACATCACATCCGCCGACTCCAACTAATCCGGGAAGCCGAACACAATTTTACAAGGCCGAATTTTCGGAAATAACGACGCCCTTTGACGAAGGAATAGAAACAGGAATTTGGAATGTAAGTATTTCAGAATTCTCAAAAATTTTTTCGCTCCATAGACAAAATGTGACTGAAATTTTGGTCTATTGCCAAAATTTCAAGCGCATGAAAAGCCCGGCCAAAATGAAAGAAATTCATCAAAATTTAATAACCTCCTCTTTCGACGTAATCCTTGGAACTGAAAGCAGCTGGGATGAAAGTGTTAGAAGCGAAGAAGTATTTGGAAATAATTTTAACGTATTCCGGCACGACCGAAATTTATCTCTCTGTCAGAAAAAATCTGGAGGTGGAGTCCTCATAGCCATAAACTCTTGCTTTACTTCTGAAGAAATTATTACTCCTAAATATAAAGAATTTGAGCATGTATGGGCCAAAGTCTCAATATTGGGAGAAGAACATATTTACTGCTCTGTCTACTTCCCACCCGAAAATGCGAACAAATTCTCTTTTGAATTATTCTTTCAATCTTTAGACACAATTATTTCGAATATGGAACCTGAAGTAAAGCTTCATATTTTTGGCGACTTCAATCAACGTAATGCGGACTTCATTTCTGACATTGAAAATGAATCAATCTTACTTTCAGTCGTAGGAGAAAACGCAACATTGCATTACTTTTTCGACAAAATTTCTAATTTTGGCCTGCATCAAGTAAACTCCGTAAAAAAATCAACAAAATGCATATTTAGACCTTCTTTTCACAAATTGCACAGAAGACTTTTGTGTGAACGCATCAAACCTGCCATTATGGAAAAATGAAGCATTTCACACCGCAATTGAATATTCATTATTTACACACAATGCATCTTTTCCCTACGACTTGGAATATGAGGAAGTGCCGGAATATAATAAAATTGACTTTGAAGAAGTCAAGTGTAGACTAAGTATAATAAATTGGCGGAACATACTGAGTACAGAAGGAAATGTCGACGTCGAAGTAAACAAATTCTATCACATTATAAACAAAATATTAGCCGAAACTTTGCCCATGAAAAGAAGAAGAAAAAATCATAACAGCAAATTACCTATATGGTTCAATTCACAACTAAAATATTTGAAAAATAGGAAACAAAAAGCACACAAAACTTACAAACAAGAAAAAAGTGAGGCTCATGTTCAAAATTACTTAAATCTATGCAATCAACTCAAAATAGCCATTAACACAGCACACGAAGAATACAACCGCAAAATTGAAAACGAAATAAAGACTTGCCCTAAGAACTTTTTTAACTACACAAAAACTAAACTAAAAAGCAACAATTTTCCATCTCAAATGCACCTCGACTTGTAGGGAAAAATAGTACAGAAATCTGCAATCACTTTGCAAATTTTTTCCAAGAAGTATATACATCTTACTCAGAAACTGACCGTGACCGTGAATACTTCTCTTTCATACCTGCATTTTCCAACTCCATCTCTGTAAACTATCTATCAGAACATGACATTTCGACAGCACTGAAAAACTTAGACGCCTCAAAAGGGCCTGGACCTGACAGTATACCACCAATATTTTTAAAAAATCTTGCTGAAGAACTTACAATACCACTACAACTACTTTTTAACTTATCACTTAATAAATGTACTTTTCCTAAAGCATGGAAATCTTCCTTTCTTGTACCAATATTTAAATCTGGTGCAAAATCTAACATTCGGAACTACCGTGGAATAGCCATTATCTCATGCATTCCAAAATTATTTGAAAAAATTGTAAACGAAAAACTTTTTCATCAACTTAAAAATGTAATAACAAACAAACAACATGACTTTTTTAAAGGCCGCTCAACTACAACAAATCTCTTAGAATTTATGACATTCACACTGAATGCAATGGACGCCGGCAACTACGTAGAAACTCTTTACACTGACTTTAGCAAAGCCTTCGACCGTATTGACATACCTTTACTTCTACACAAACTACAAAAATATGGCATAAAACATACTCTTCTTGAATGGCTCAAATCATACTTAACGAATCGTGTACAGGTAGTCCGCTTCCAAAACATTCTGTCTGAACCAATTAATGTTACTTATGGCGTACCTCAGGGTTCTCACTTAGGGCCTCTCCTTTTCATTTTACATATAAACGACATTTCCTTCATACTCAAAAATCTGAAAGTGCTTAAATATGCAGGCGACATGAAACTCTTCATGGAAATTAAAAATATCAACGACGCTGTAATATTCCAGAACGAAATCAATCTATTCCACATTTGGTGCTGCAAAAGTCTACTCCAACTCAATGTAAAAAAATGTAACTCAATAACTTTCAGTAGGCAAAATGAAACTATATCTACAAACATACATCTAGGAAATCAACTTGAAGAAAAATGTAAAATTGTAAGAGATTTAGGCGTAATCTTAGACTCCAAGCTCACTTTTGTGGAACACTACAATACCATAATCAATAAAGCAAATAGCATGCTGGGCTTTATTAAACGCTTCAGTCATAACTTCCAGGACCCATACACAATAAAATTATTATACATTACATATGTCAGACCTATTTTGGAATATTGCAGCCTAGTATGGAATCCATACAATATTATTCACGAAGAACGCATCGAATCTATTCAAAAACAATTTCTTTTATATGCACTTCGTAAATTAAACTGGACAGCATTTTTTCTACCATCATATGAAGCACGCTGCATGCTCATCAATATACAAACACTTAAAGAACGCCGCGACTTTGCAATGCTCTATTTTATCAGCGACATTTTTTCTCAACGCATTCAATCAGCTCCATTATTATCGCAAATAAATTTTTATATACCTAGCCGTCAACTACGTCCCAGGAAATTATTTTTAGAAAAACAAGCTAGAACAAATTATGCAAAATACAGTCCAGTCAATCGAATAATGCGCCATTACAATCAATACTGCGAACATCTTGACCTTACTATGTCAAAAAATCAAATCAAATCTAAGCTTTGTCGTAGAAATAATGCGTAGTATGTAAGTGAACATTGTAAACAATTTATATGTAGTCTACATTTGCTTGACGAAATAAATAAATTGGTTTCAAATTTTAATATAGATGTTTGTCAGTGTTCATAATCAATTATCTACATAAAAGTTTTCCACTTTAACATGTGATTTGTCCTTTGATTAATAAACTTTTAAAGAATCACTGCAATCAAATACTAATAGATACTCAGAGAGAAAAGTCAATTTTTTTACTTCTTTCTTTCTACGAACCTGTACAAATCTGTATTAAATTTAGGAAATCTTTACAAAATCGGTACTTTGATTTAAACCAGTATGCGAACGCAAAAATCTATACAATACATATAAATCTGTATAAATGGCATCTCTGGCTCTACACTTTGTTTTAAGAAGGGCTAATGAATAAATAGTTACAATCACAGTTTTGTTTTTATTTAAAGTACACCAAATTAACTTTTCAGTAAAATTTTAAATTTAAAGCGAAAGGTAACGGAAACGACTGAAAAATTTTTAAACGTTGAAATGATTTCAAACTGGTTTTAAAAATATCGTATATTGTCTCATAGTTGGCATTAGGCCGTTTTTAAGAAGAATTCTGACATTTTGAACCTGAGAGTGTAATAGTGGAATATTTCGTTTTGATTGCTGTCGCCATTGCTAATTTATAGGATGAATAAAGGATCAACGATAGGATGGATAAAAATCCATTGAGATGAAATTAGGAGCAGAGTAGTGAACATTTCATAAGTGTTTTTTGCTGTTTTATGAACATTATTTTAATTTCCAAGGAATGTGAATCAATTCTCAATGTGGAGCAAGGCGAATGAAGCAGTAATATGAAATAGTTATAGTGATTTTAGTGGCTAAATCGGGGTTTGAAGGCGACGTCCTTACAAATGAGATGAAATAGGGAGCCCTTACCCTACTATTATGAGCGGTCATCATTACACCATTAGCGTTTCAGTGCTAGTGCGTCCTGGTCCATTGCAAGACGACTGCGAAGAATTTGCTTAATAATAGTTTAGCTTTTCAAGTTCGCAATTTACGTACATTGGAATTTATGTAAGTTTTCCAATCGCAGCTTTTTCGATGTAGCAGTTTCATTTGGTAAGCCGTCTAAATGGCAGCTCTGGTCCCACAGGACACCCAAGGGAGCGTTATTTCCACTTTCGCAACATCCGTACGCACAATACTAGATACAATTTTATTTATAGGATGTGATTTATCACTGTTTCTTAAATTCATTATAATTTCCAAACATGTTGTATGCTAATGCTAATCATGCTGTATAAATAATACCGCCTACGGAATCCCAGCTTGGAACGAGAGAAAATACAAATGGATCACTGTTGGGAGTACAGTTTTTGTTCCATCCTTCTGGGGTGCTGCGCTACCTTCAAATTTGGTGAACTGTGACA
Source organism: Malaya genurostris (assembly GCF_030247185.1). Lineage (NCBI taxonomy): Eukaryota > Metazoa > Arthropoda > Insecta > Diptera > Culicidae > Malaya > Malaya genurostris. Next base: position 109,417,665 of record NC_080571.1, read on the forward strand.
TACAGCTTTCGTACCAGCGTTGTAAACTACATATAGGGGATCCTGGTAGCATGTAGGAAGTTTGAGTATCCTTTTCAATTTTGCTATTATGGCGTGTGAAAAAAATTACATTTTGTTAAAACCTAAGAATAATATCACCGTTATTTCAAAATTTCAAATAAAGCTCAAGCTCAGTTCCAAGCTTTGAGTAAAATAGTATAAGCTAACTAATATCATATTATTAATTGTATTACGATTCAATTTGACACACAAATGGTTACTTTTCATTATAATAATCTACAAAATAAGACTATTACTTTCTGTAATTCTGTGATTTTTGTAGAGAAAATTGTAAACCTACTTGTAATGTGTAATGGGCAACCTACAACCTGTGATGACCTACTAATACAAAGTGCGAATCGTTTCAATTGAAGGTTGCATCGATCATTTTAATAATACATTTTACATTGCTCCTAATGATTCTACACAGATAAAAATATTTTGTGAATTTACATCTATTTTCATGCACATATTTGGAGCAGGTAATTAAACATAAAATTACTTTACAATTCTGTACGTTTCAATATAATTTAATCGCAAAATAAGCGTTAATTGAAAGATACAGTTATATTCATTGAAAATTCAATGCAATTCAATTTAGTTTTGCATCGAAGAAGGTTTTCAATCAAAACTTCGATTCAACCCATGTTTATTCCATGTTACTATTGATTTACATCTCGTGTAAATTTTATTATTTCTTTCTGTGTATATTGCTAAGTCAGTGCAACTCATTAGTACTAAACCAGAGAGATTCACGGTTCAAGATAATTTTTCTTTCTCGAACTTTTCGTTTTCTCCCTGGTGGAACCAGAACTCGTATGTTAAACTTGAATACTTTGTTTGATCAGACCACGCCAATTCCTAACCATTCAATTAAATGACATTATTGTTGTTTGGTTTAAGCTCTGCTCGAGACATACGTAGAAAGACAATTATTTGTGTTTTTCCACATTTGCTAAAATGTTCTATTTTGTCAGGTAATCACTGAAAATGTTTAAACTTTTTGTAGGTGATTACAGATCACTCGAAGATTTCTATCCGGAGCCAAATGATTTGCAACAAAATAGTGATTTCTGACAACCAGTGGGTAGATTTGGAGGATCAGAGGTGAACATATTGTATGGGATTGGGACCACACTCGAACCTTGAGGAACACTTGCTCTTGAGAGTAGCGATTCAAAATTAAATAATTTTGATCGAATAGATTGTGAACTGGATGTCAGACATTGAACCTTTTGTTTAAATTCTTCATCTATGTAACGGTCGTTTTCAAAAGCAATCACCAAGTATCAGTTCTCCTGTAGAGGCGCTTCGAGCAGCCCATGGGCTCTTACGTTCGAGCTATCATACAATGATAATTCGTGCGTGCAAATTCGTGCACAAAGGTGATTTTACTTGTATGCTTTACACCGCTTTTTTGAAACTACTAGTTTTTTTTTGTACTAGCTTGGATGTCTGTTCTCTGTGATTGAATGCTTGCCACCACCATTGCCAGTATCCTTTGCATTTCTGAGTTTACCTATATTTTCCTATAATTGTTGTGTAAAAATATGATTATATGCTCGTGAGATATCGTTTTCATCAGGACTCAAAACGTTAAAACTGAAATTTTGGCCTTACCTTACCTTACCTAACAGCTATAGGCCTGGGGTGTCCTTTGCTGTATCAAGCATACGTCTCCACATAACTCGATCCATGGCTGCTTGTCGCCAGCCACTCAAGGCACGGATGCTTCTGAGATCACCCTCCACTTGATCGATCCACCTTGCCAGTCGTACCAGTCGGATTAGATTCAAGAACCATTTTCACTGGGCTGTCGTCCGACATCCTTATGACATGCCTAGCCCATAGTAGACGTCCGATTTTAGCTGTCCGTACGATAGGTGGTTCTTCTAGCAGCTGTTGCAATTCGTGATTCATACGCCATCTCCACGCTCCGGTTTCCATCTGCACTCCGCCATAGATGGTCCTCAGTATCTTTCTTTCGAAAACACTGAGGGCGCGTTGGTCCTCTGGCAACATAGTCCAGGTCTCGTGGCCATAGAGAACAACCGGTCTAATGAGCGTCAAGATGTTCCTCTCATGTATTTCGTTTTTGATGTATTTATGGCCAGTCCGATACACCTAGCTTCAGCTTTCAGTCCGATGTAGGTTTCCATCATCTTCTCAAGGTTACGTGTCACAATATCAATATCGTCAGCGAAGCCAAAAAGTAGTACGGACTTTCGGAAGATCGTGCCACTCGTGTCGATCCTCGCTCTTCGAATCACACCTTCCGGGGCAATATTAAACAAGATACAAGAAAGTCCATCACCTTGATGTAGCCCTTTACGAGATTCGAAGGGACTCGAGAGTGTCCCAGATACTCGGACGTAGCACATCACTCTATCCTTCGTTGCTTTGACCAATCGCGTCAGTTTATCCGGGAAACCGTAATCGTGCATTATCTTCCATAGCTGTTCTCGATCGATTGTGTCGTATACCGCCTTGAAGACGCTTCTGGAGTACTTGTCTTATCGCGAATATGTGATCCGTAGTGGCGCGGGCTCCAGTAAATCCCGCTTGGTACGGCCCTACGAATTCCTTAGCTATTGGTAATAGACGACGGCAAAGGATTTGGGAGAGTACCTTGTAGGCAATGTGATTGCGCGGTAATTGCAACAGTCGAGCTTATCTCCCTTTTTGTAGACGGGACATACCATCCATTCCTGCGGTAGAATCTCCTCCTTCCAAATCCTAGAAATCATAGAAAGGAGAGCTCTAGCCAGTGCCTCTCCTCCATGTTTGAGCAGCTCGCCTGGTCATTGCCCGTGGCTTTGTTGTTCCTCAGCTTGCCGATCTCCTCACTTATCTCCGACAGATCAGGGGCTGGGAATCTGTCGTCGGCTGAGCGTGCACCCAGATTGATTCCTGTACCGTTCTCTGTATCTTGTGCTTCGCCATTCAGATGCTCGTCATAGTACTGCTTCCACCTGTCGATCACCTTACGTTCGTTCGTGAGAAGGTTACCACTGGTATCTCTGCACATTTCGGCCTGTGGCGTGTAGCCTCTACGTGAGCGGTTCACCTTCTCATAGAACTTCCGTGTATCATTTGCGCGATACAGCTGTTCCGGAAAACCGTGTTCTGTCTGTTCCGCGCCTGTCTGTATAGTTCCTCGTTCGCTCTAGTGCGGTGTTGCAGCATCCTCGCCCTTGCTGCATTCTTTTTTTCGACCAACTGCTGACATTCGCCGTCAAACCAGTCATTTCCTCGATTCGATAACCTCGTACCTAGAACGGTTGCAGAAATGCCACTCACGGCGGACCTTATGTCCCTCCAGCCGTGCGGACATTGATGACGTCGGAAAAGAATCGCTCGTCGATGAGAACGTGGTCGATTTGATTTTCCGTATGTTGATCGGGTGATCTCCAGGTGGCTTTGTGGATATCGGGGGAAGAAGGTGCTTCGAACTACCATTCCTCGGGAGGCGGCAAAGTTCACGCATCGTTGACCGTTGTCGTTTGTTACCGCGTGCAGGCTCTCTAACCCGATCACGGGCCTGTACATTGCCTTCCGGCCTACCTGAGCATTCATGTCGCCGCTGACGAGTTTTTCATCCCGCCGTGGACAGCTGTCGTAGGTTTGTTCCAGCTGCTCGTAGAATGCTTCCTTCTCATCATCGGGTCTCGTCTCACGTGGGCAGTGCACGTTGATGATGCTGTTATTGAAGAAACGGCCCTTGATCTTCAATACGCACATTCTATCACTGATTGGCTGCCACCCAATCACGCGCTGGCGCATCTTACCCAACACTACAAATCCCGTTCCTAGAACGTTGGTTGTGCCACAGCTCTGGTAGAAGGTAGCCGCTCGATGCCCACTTTTCCACACTTTCTGTTCCGTCCAACAAAGTTCCTGCAGTGCTACGACATCGAAGCCGCGGATTTGAAGCTCATCATGCAGCATCGGTCGTATCCTGGGAAGCCAAGCGATTTGCAGTTCCATGTGCCAAGCTTCCAATCGTAGTCCTTATTTCGTCGCGTAGGTCTTTGCCGATTATTCCGAGTCGTATTTCTTACTTGATTGTTCGTAACTTCCTTTTTCCGGGCGGCTTGTTAGGCCTGCACCAACCTCCTGTCTCGCCGGAGGGCCATCGTGTCAGTACTGCTTAGAGTCCCACACTGACACCAGGACGGTAATCAACCGCTCCTAACATGGAGAACAGACGCTGTTTCGAGCCGCCCCAACATGGGGAACAGACGCTCAGGTAGGCTCGCTCTCTGTAAAGAGAAGGCAAGCCCCCCCTTCCCTGTCAGCATACGGGGTTGGTTACCCGATCTTTCGTACCCCAGCGGAGCGGGAGGGATAGGAGTTACTTGACAAGAGGCTAAGAACCACATTGGGGTCTGATTTCATTCACAGAATTTTTTTTCGTTAAAGAATAATTCTATGTTTAATTTCATTCTGCAGGATCACGCGAACATTTACATTACTATTTACGAACATTCTTCTGACGAATGAGTAAATGAAGATTGTCGTCGATGATAGAAGAATTGAATTTAGTTTGAGTTTTTAAGGTTTATGCAATGATTTATATGTTCCATTCCTGTATCAATGGTATGGCATCTATAGTAGTAGAATATATTACTGATTGGATCAATTATTTCTTTATTTCAGAGTCTGAATGTGTTTGGGAGCTGTCCTGAATCAGAGTCACTAGAAGATTAGAAGAAAAACATGTCCGACAGTTCAGCAATAAAACTGAAAAGTAACCATATTGTTAAGTGTTCGTCTATTCGAGTTACTTTACCAGTTATTCCAGTATAATATTAGGGTTATAAGTTTGGCGTTTGGATACCATATTTGAAAAAATAGAATAACATTATGTGTCTTCGAAGAAATTTATTTGTTCTCCAGCGCATGAAAATGTTCTAATGTATAAACAAACGACGTTTAACTCCACGTTGATCAAAAATAGCGACAAACTGAAAAGCAATCGAACTTATGTGATTCATCGATTACCACTACCCATTCCAGCTTATCAAATCGATGAACGATTTAAGTTGGGTTCAATTCCAATTCGTTATTTGGTTTCATATATATATATATATATATATATATATATATATATATATATATATATATATATATATATATATATATATATATATATATATATATATATATATATATATATATATATATATATATATATATATATATATATATATATATATATATATATATATATATATATATATATATATATATATATATATATATATATATATATATATATATATATATATATATATATATATATATATATATATATATATAGCTAACCAACACAAAAATCATCTCGGACGATTGCTTGATTTGGTTTTTTGTTCTTTGGAGCATCAATTAGTTGTTGATTGTAGTGTTGCTCCAATACTACCCGTCGACCCGCACCGTCCGCCTTTAGTTATCACGTGGCCTACTAACGGCGAAGGCAACTCCTGTCACATGGAGTCCGTGAATGAATCCAGAACATTACATTATAGGAAAATAGATTTTGCTGCTTTACTTGAATTCTTACAAAATGTTAACTGGAGAACACTGCAAGAAATCGATAACGTAAATGAAATGGCATCCTTTTTCTGTAACACATTGATTCAATGGCTGAGTTCAAATTTACCTTTCGTTAAACGGCCAATGAGCCCTCCTTGGACCGCTGTACGGCTTCGTAGATTAAAACGTACCCGCAATATTTGGCAGCGCAGACATCGTCGCTGGCATAGCTCTGAAACAAAGCGAATGTTTAAAAGTTCCAGTGAAAATTATCGTAAATTAAACGCGGGGTTGTACAAAGCCTACGTTATGCGGATTCAAACTAATCTTCGTCGGAATCCTAAATATTTCTGGACTTTTATGAACTCGAAACGCAAGTGCTCATCGATTCCTTCAAAAGTTTGTCTCGATGGTGTTGAATCCATGTCAACCTTGGACTCATGCGATCTGTTCGCAAAGTTCTTTGCTTCTGTGTTTGCTGAAAATACTGCCTCCGGTATCGAAGCGGAGACCGCCGCGGTGGATGTTCCTGAGAATATAGCGCACATTGACACATTTTTGATTACTCCCGTTATGATTGTTGCCGCAGCGAAAAAGTTAAAACGATCGTTTTCGCCCGGACCAGATGGTATTCCTTCTGTGGTGTATAGTCATTGTGCTTCTGTTTTAGCTGATCCTTTGTGCACTATATTTAACAAATCATTTGAGCAAGGAATTTTTCCAGTGACTTGGAAGCAGTCTTTTATGTTTCCTGTATACAAGAGCGGTGATCGTATTGACGTAAGGAATTACAGAGGCATAACGAATTTATCTGCTGCATCTAAGCTATTTGAAATAATTGTGAGCACTGAGGTACTTTTTCGTACAAAAAATTACATCTCTTCTGATCAGCATGGATTTATGCCAGGTCGTTCGGTCAGCACGAATCCCTTAGATTTCACTTCCACTTGTATCTCGAGTTTGGAAAAGAGAGTACAAGTTGATGCAGTATACACTGACCTTAAAGCAGCTTTCGATCGAATTGACCACCGAATACTTTTGTGCAAGATTTCGCGGCTGGGTGCAACACAAAAATTTACTGAATGGCTTTGCTCTTACTTATGTGGTAGAGTTTTGCGAATAAAGCTAGGCTCCTGTGTATCATCTCCGTTTTCAAATCTATCTGGAGTTCCTCAAGGCAGTAATATGGGTCCACTTTTGTTTTTGCTGTTCTTCAATGATGCTGTTTCGCTGCTCGGTGTTGGTTGCAGATTAGTATATGCCGATGATTTGAAATTGTATCTTGAAGTTCGTTCTATCGACGACTGCATCCGGCTTCAAAATCTTCTTGATACATTCGTCGCCTGGTGTCATAGAAACTGGCTTATTATCAGCATTGCAAAATGCCAGGTCATAACGTTCCACCGAATACTGAATCCAATTCGATTCGACTATGAAATTGATGGACAAAAACTCCAGAGAGTTGATCATGTTAATGATCTTGGTGCTTTGTTAGATGCTAAGCTTACCTTCAATCTACATCGTTCATCTATAATTTCAAAGGCAACACGGCAATTAGGTTTCATTGCGAAGATCGGGCGGGACTTCAAAGATCCGCATTGCTTGAAAGCGTTATATTGCTCCTTGGTTCGTCCTATACTGGAAAATGCTAGCCTAATTTGGAATCCGTATCAGCTGGTTTGGAACTTACGGATTGAACGCGTACAGAAAAGATTTGTTCGTCTTGCTCTAAGAAACCTTCCTTGGAGGAATCCGCTTGAGCTCCCACCGTATCCCGATCGTTGTCGACTGATCGGACTCGACTCATTAGAAAGACGCAGAAAAATTCAGCAAGTTGTTTTCGTGGCAAAACTGATTAACGGTGATATCGACTCTTCGAAGATTCTGTCTCTACTTGATTTCCGTGCTTCACAACGATCGCTGCGCTCCACCAGTTTACTGCAGCCGAGATTTCATCGAACGACGTTCGGGTATTACGAACCGATAACATCTTGTTTGAGGACGTTTGGCACTGTTGAACATCTCTTCGATTTTGGTGAACCAACTCACAAATTTTCGCAGAAAATACTACGTTCTACAATTTTATGACTTGACTGATACATATTCATTAAGACCATTTTATTGTCAGATGAATTTCATAATTATAAATAAATAAATAAATAAATATAAATAAATAAATAAATAAAACTGAATACCACTAAAACTGAACGTAAATTAAAAGATGAAAAGTAACACTACTACATCACTCGACATGTAACATCATACAGAAATGTAACCAAAGAGAAACAATAAATATATATATATATATATATATATATATATATATATATATATATATATATATATATATATATATATATATATATATATATATATATATATATATATATATATATATATATATATATATATATATATATATATATATTTCAATCACAATGGATATACATATTTTGTGAACCTAAAAAACAATCTACTTCCGAAATACGCGTAAAAAACAACGCGTAGCTTTGGAAACTTGCGTAACTTTGGAAATCCGCCTAAAAACGCGAAAAAAACAAAATCCTTTTTGAAAACATTGCGTTACTTTCGAAATCTACGTAAAAACAGTGTAACTTCGGAAATCCGCCTTAGAACTCTGGAAATCCGCGTAAAAAATGTATAAACAAATCGGGAAACAAAACCTCAGTGTATATCCACTAGGGTTCATAAACAAAAATCAAATAATAGGCTAATGGTCTTATACCAAATTGGTGAATTTTATCCTATTCTGGAATTACACGGTGATGAGTTTTCATAACTCAAACCGCCATAAGAGAGGACGATACCAACAATTTCAAAGTTGAGCTTAAAACTATTCAAATATATTCGACAGGTTAATTCATGGCCATACGAACCGTTTTGGTTTTCTACAGGGTCCGCCATGTAACTTTCATTTAAACATGCAATAAAACACAAACGGATCATCCGATTTCAAAATTTATTTTTCCATATTAAAGTACAACCCTTCTGGTTAATTGTGGAATATAGTTTCATTCAAATGGCTGCCTCGGTTGGCCTTGAAGTACGCCATACGGTCGGTCCAGTTTTCTAGTACATTTTCAAATGTATGCAGCTTTATTTCAGCTATGGCTACACGAATGTTGTCCTTCAAGGCTTGAATTGTCTCTGGCTTGTCCACATGACACTTATCTTTGACAGCCCCCCCGAAGATGATAGTCTAACGGCGTCAAATCACAGCTCCGAGGCGGCCAAACGACATCCGAATTTCGACTGATAATTCGATCTTCGAAGACTGTGCGCAGAAGATCGATCGTAGCGTTGGCTGTGTGACAAGGAGCGCCGTCTTGTTTGAACCAAATGGTGTCCAATCTCTAATCATGGTGCGGTAGCACTCACCATTGACCGTGACAGCGGCTCCTGCCTCATTTTCGAAGGATAAAGTGGCCCACTGATGTCGCCAGACCAAAATCCGCACCAAACCGTCACTCTCTGAGGATGCATCGGCTTCTCCATGATAACGTGCGGGTTTTCCGTCCCCCAGATGTGACAATTTTGCTTATTAACATACCTGCCGAGATGAAAATATGCTTCATCCGAGAAGATGATATTTTTCGCAAACATCCCGCAACATTACCATGATTTTCAAAGTAAAACTTCACTATTTTCACGTTCAGTGGAAGGATAAAACTAACTTTCTGTCAAATCAGAAGTGACATTAAGGTTACCAATAACCGCTAGTTAAAAAAAATGTTAGACTCTGTACTGGTCACTGAATACCGGTTCTGGAAGTACCGTGAATAATAATCAAAAAATCTGGAATGGAACTCTCTTCAACATCTCAAGCTAAATCAATTGTCAAACTTTTGGATTCAATTATTAATTTTATGCTCCGAAATTACAAGGTGATCGAGCTGAAATTTGACATAGTTCCTAGGCACACAAAAAGTATGGTGGAGCTTTAATTTTTTTTCCATGACCGAAACCGCGACATTGCGTTAGGTTCAAATTGCCATTCAGTCGTTTATAATGTTCACTATTTTTATGCAGACTTACAAGCTTATGCTGCGTTTTTAATGAACATTTCCTATGCTATGCGGTGAACGTGATGAAGCGTGCATAAAAATAATTCAACATGATTATTGTACTCGATTTGGTTTTTAATTTTATTTGGTACTAGCTGACCCGTCGAACTTCGTCTGGCCCGATTTTTTTTTGAATTTATGTTCTCGGACAGTAGAATTGTAAAACTATCTTTCCATTACTTTACTGATTACTTGGCAGCGATGAATTCATCAAAAAATTCTAAATATGTTAAAAGCTTTTGTAACGTAAAAATTAAGCAAATGCACCATATCATCTTTTAAATCAGTGCATCGAATAGCGATTGTAGATCTCTCTCAAACTATGGTTTCGACATATGGAATAAAAAGAGAAGCAAAAATAACTAAGATGACTACTTTAAATTGATTCCACAAATTTAAAAAAGCTGCCCTCGCGACTTGTAGTTCGTCACTTCTCGCTAGTCTGGTGACATTATTTAATCGTGTTTGATGAATGTTCGTAGCGTGACAATTTCGATTAACAATTTAGTGATAAAACTTTATTTTTATTTTTAATGTAGGACTTCTGGTCAGTCAGTACTTATTTAGTAAATTTTTGACATCGCATGTTTCGCATCGCTAAGTTCGACTCCTCTGGTAGAAGGTAAAAGTTTAAATGCGAGAAACCTTTTCCTTACTTAAGGGGGGGTAGGGTCTAAATGATGAAAAAAATAATCATTTTTGCGATTTTTTTTCAGAATTATTGTTCAACAAAATAAATTCAAATGTTTTGCATGATGAAAAGCATCATTCAAACAACATTTTGTATTTTTTTCGTGGAAAAATATTGAGAAATAAGTCGGTGAAGAGATATTTTTAGGACGCTTCTTAAAAATCATGATTTGCGGTGTCCACTGTATTTCAGCGCAGACTAATCAGAAGTGAACAAATCGAAGCAGCGTAGTTAGAGTAGAAGTTTTTCTAGACCCCAACGTCTCTGTTTGTTTTTTTTTTTAATTTTTTAAATTTTTGGTGATTGTTCAAAGTTAAAACTACGATTTTTCACGAAAAAATCCGCCGTTTTGTAGTTATAAAACCTCCCCAAAGTACCAAACAACGAAAAACAAAACGTTGTGGTCTGTTTTTTTATATGTAGAAAGTGTGTGAAAAATTTGAAAAAAAATGGTGCAGTAGTTTTTGAATGACGATGGACACAGACTTTCAAAACCTGTTTTAGAGGAAAACGCTTGCAAAGTTTTTAGTCTATAAAATCAATGGAAAGAATTTATTACTCAAGGGTCTGACATTTTCAAAAAATCAAATTTTTTTCTTTTTAATTTGTTATAATGAAACATTTCAAGAATATTTTGTCAAGTTTTTAAGTCAATCGAAGCAGAAATCTTAAGCCTGTGTGCCGAGCTTTTACTTCTTCGCAGTATAAGATGAACAAAGATGAAGGCCCATAACTTGCTGAGATTTGTTCCGATAAAGATGATGAAGATAAAATGAGTAATTCTTGGACATACGAAAGTTCAAGTTAACATTCCTTTAAATATTGTTTCCATTAACTTTTACATGAACACTGAATTCGTTTAATAGTTTTGTCAATAGTCGTCTCATTAGTCGACACCACATCATTTTTTTCAGTACCCTACCTACAATACACGAATGGTGGAGTTCGGTACAGAGAATCTATATCAGAAAGTTTTATATGAAAATAATGTGCAATTCTTCTGTTATAGAGGAGTGAAGATGAGTAGTGATTGTATCAGAATTCAGCTTATCGTTCGAGTCAATGCATAAAATCTCACAACTAATGGTTTTCAACCCACCAGAATTTATCCGACGCGAACGAACTTCAGCAAGCTAAATGCAAGACAAACCTCTTTGTTTGATCTCATTATTTAAACAGGAAAATCATATCATTGATTCGTTCAAAAATCGTTCTATAATGTGATTTGTTCAACTCACGCCTACAATGGCCAACATTAATCATCTAACTGATTACATTGCACACAACGCTTCTTCTGGTAAACAATATCAAAAGTTTTGAACCTGTTTACGGTATAGCTAGAACACTTATATGTGTTCCATCATTGAATCATTTGGCAAGCAATAATGTTGATACCCAATTGAGCACGTGGCTCGGAATGACGAACCACATGAATCAAATATGCATGTGCCAATTTCACACAAAACAACTCGTTGCGCGCCAAATGCTTCTTTCAACGATCTAGTATTCCTTCCTTCGACGGCCAAACACTTATGCAACTCGTTATGCGCCAAACACCTATCGATGATCTAGCAATCATTGGCGACTTTTTCAGTGGAAAATTCCATACAAAATAACTTTATTGGTTTTTCACACTTTTCCGGTAAGTTTTCCTAATTTTTTTGATGTACGAACCCGGTGGAGGTAAAAACTGATCAAACAAAAAAAATCCGTCCATCCGTTGTTATGTGATGCGATTACAAAGAATGATCTCTGCATTTTTATATATATATATATATATATATATATATATATATATATATATATATATATATATATATATATATATATATATATATATATATATATATATATATATATATATATATATATATATATATATATATATATATATATATATATATAGATTTCAATATTGCTTTTTTTTCGAGTGATTTTGTAAAGTAAAGCTCTGTAAGAGACTGTACTGTCTGACTGGGACAATTTGTGACAACGGAAGAAAAATGAATTCGGGTCACCTGAATGCATTTACTGGGAAAATTTAAAAAATATTACAGCAAGCGATGTCTGTGGCCACCTAGATTGGTATTATGTTTGACTAGATTGGTATAATGCATTACTTTTCGAAGACGGCTGAACCGATTTTCACAAACTTAGATCCAAATAAAAGGTCTTGTCCTGAATTTTGTTTGGATCTGACGTTCGGTTCCGGAGTTACAGGGAAAAATGAACGGAAAAATGAAAATATGCGTACTAAGCTTTCTTAGAGATGGCGTGACCGATTTTTACAACCTTAGAATGAAAATTTCTGAGGTTGTTAAAATTATAAATAAGGTTGAAATGACTGATTTTTACAACCTTTAGAAAACTTCTGAATTTCACTTGAATCTGACCTCTGCACAGTGGTCCGAAACGGGAAATTAGCGCGACAAAAATATTTTCACTATTAAATATTAGTTTTTGTAGTTAGTGTCTTCACAAAAGTTGTTTGTAATCAAATGGAACTCCTTTTGATGAAAAATGTTACTAAGGTGGTCCTCATTTAGATTGAAATCTGGAATCTAACTTTCTTAATTGAACTCTAAAATGATTTTATTGCACAATAAAGTTGTAGGAAATTTTATTTTGAGCAACTTTGCTGAAAAAAGCACCTATCTAGCTTTTCATTTGATCGAGTTACATAATTTTTTCCGAATAAAAGTAGGGTGGCTCCTGAAAATTCACTTTTTTGTTCTAACTTTTTTGTGAAACGTTCTACGGAAAAGTTGTCTTCAGAAGAGTTGTTGTACTAATCATTGCGCACAATTTTTTCCAACCAACCTTTTTCATATGAGCTATTAGTAAAAAGTTATGATTATTTTTTCATCAAAAACTAGTCAAGCTTCAAATATCAATATTCATTACATGCCAGATCGATAAAAATGTATCCTATGCGGTTCCTGAAAGGTCGTAATATAAGTAAAAAATTAAGATAAAATTGGGATGGTATTATTTTTTTAACTTTTTTAAATTAGTTTTAAAATACCTTCAAAAAACTCATAAACATTGCATAACTCTTAAACGCCTTAACGTATCAAGGTACTTCCTTCGGAAAAATGATAGTATCAAATTAGTGTTCCATACATTGTCTATTCGAGAAATGAGACATACAAAAACTACAGTCGAAAGTAGATTTGTTGTAAGTCCAAGCATTTCCTGAAACCCAAAAAAATAATTAGTTTGTTAAAATGAGTAGAATGTATTTATTCGAACCAAAACTAATTGTGCGTCGTTTTCCGGTTTTTATAGGCTATTCGGTACACAAGTGGATGAAAAAGAAGGGCTAGTGTCATAGATTTATCATGGCCAACTAGTTCGAAATAACCATATTACACAGTATCTCTAATCCTCAGTTGCTCAAACTCAATTGAAGTATTTATTTTGGTAATAAATAATTAAAATTGTTCTGCAATCTATTCTCGGCTGTAGTTTTTGTGCGCAATGATTAGTACAACAACTCTTCTAAAGACAACTTTTCCGTAGAACGTTTCACAAAAAAGTTAGAACAAAAAAAAGTGAATTTTCAGGAGCCCTACTTTTATTCGGGGAAAATGATGTAACTCGATCGAATGAAAAGCTAGAGAGGTGCTTTTTTCAGCAAAGTTGCTCAAAATAAAATTTCATACAACTTTATTGTACAATAAAATCATTTTTGAGTTCATTTAAAAAAGTTAGATTTAAGATTTCAGTCTAAATGAGGACTACCTTAGTAACATTTTTCATCAAAAGGAGCGCCATTTGATTACAAACAACTTCTGTGAAGACACCAACTACAAAAAACTAATATTTAATAGTGAAAATATTTTTGTCACGCTAATTTCCCGTTTCGGACCATAGTGCTCTAGTTTTGGAACTATAGGGTGATTATTGTAAAAACATAAATTTCAAATTACATACTCACTTTTCTCAGCGATGGCGTGACCGATTTTTACAAACTTGGATGTAAATGAATGGTCTTATAGTAGTTCTATACAAAACATCTGATTCCAACTTCCGATTCCAGAGTTATATTCATTTGGATCCGATGGATTGTTATTCATCTGGATCCGACTTCCGGTTCTGGAGTTATAGGGTAAAGTTAAAAATGTCGCTTAAAGGGGCAGAAAAAAAAAATTTTAACTATTATTTAAGCTGGCCTCAAAACTCCTCCGTTTGATAGTCACTATCAGCAGACGACTAACAAAACTAATTTCGGCTGTTCTGGTTCCAGGTTTCCGATTCCGGAGGAACCAAAAATAGTAGTTATATTTTCCCAAATGGATCTCAAACACTTTTCTCAGCGATGGTTTGACCGATTTTCATAAACTTAGATTCAAATTAAAGGTCGTGTGGTCCCGTACGGAATCCCATAATTTCATCCAGATCTGACTTCCGGTTCGAGAATTATAGGGTAAAGTGTGTTAACCATTTGATACCATCACCTAAAGGGGCGGAACAAAACACATAAAAAAAGTTTTAAATCGACTCCTCCCATCGGTAGTCATTATCAGTAGACGGCCAATTTTGAAAAGCCAGGAATATTTCCAAGAGAAAATCCAGTCATGTGTGATGTGGACGACTGTTTAACATCGACTGACAATTCTATTCGAATTTTTACAATAAACCTTAAAAGGAATAGCCGTCGTATAAAACTTATTTATTACCTTATATTGAACAATTCTGTGGATTATAGAATTAAATCTCAATCGTCTTGTATCGCTCCACCAGACGGTTTAACTCCTACTTCCCCTAGTAGGGATGGTTTGTTTGATTTAGTTCAACTTGGATAAATCCGAAACTGCTCAGTCGGCATATTAATATGGAAGTGTGTGTAGCGTTCCTTCTGGGGAATATGTAGCAGTCTGAATACCATAGTATTCAGTATATCCTTTAGAATAAATCGAAAACAACAGACGAGAGAGGATATACGGCCTGTGCCGTACAAACTCTGCACGGGTGAAAGGATACACATTAATTCAAATTGCTCTCAGCAAGTGTTAAGATTTATGTACATTGTTGAGTTCATTCTTGGTCTTGTGTCCTTCATGAAGACATGTCAAATAACGACAATTACTCTTAATGCATCTTTATCAAACAATTGCACTGTACCACGATGGATTGAGTTGCTCAGGCTGTCATGAATAATTCTGGATTAATGAGAAACTGAAACAATGAAAATCTTCAATTTTACTAATGAACATAGTAGAGTGAACTGAAGTTTGTAGTAGCTATCATACCTGCGCTGTGCATTTCAAAACGGATTAGGTATGGTATGACCATTAACAGAAATTTGAATTTTCATTTTATGTAGTACACCGCTGTAATTCAAATCTAGTACGAATTTATAATGAATGAAGTTGTTGGTAGGTGCTCGTTTGCAATCAATGCATAATGCCACTTGAATTTGAGTAGTGCGGGTCTCTCGGCTTTGTTACACCGCATAAACCGACCGACTCGGTTGACTTTCTGTGACACCACAACGCAAACAAGGTGCTTCCGGCGCGTCGCAGACAAGTGTGTCGCATAAATATGCAAAACTCTTCTGTTGCCTCCTTAAAACGGAAGTGAGTGTTTTTACATACACACGGTGCGGGTACTAGCCGTTGACTTATAGCGTCTAGTTCCGTACCCGAACCCGGTCGGAAAACCGTTTCATGAATGGCTCTTTCCAGCAGATATGCGAACTCTATTAACATAAAAGCGACAATCGTTATCACTGTTCTGGAAAATTTTGTGTTAATGTCAACAGCAGTTTTATTTGATGACGCTCCAGGCGATTCCGCGTTGAAAAACGGTTGGAAAGTAAATCTACCGAGATGGGTTTATTGTTTTGTGCTGACGCAGCTTGGTCACGTTCACTAATTCGAAACAAATTGCAGTGAGCTGGAAAGAACTTTTTGATGAACTCTTCGGCTTTCAGCAAGTCCTGGTGTGGTGTGAATAAAGTCATTATATTTATATTGTTAGTTATATCAGTTAGGAAAAACCTGTTTTATTGACCTAGTCGTGAAAATCATTCCTCTTTCGTATTACTCATTTTCTCATATATATCACATAGAAATTCTTCAAACCACTTATCTTTGACATCTGAATAAAAAACAAGAACTTATTTCGGAAACAGAAATCAGTTTCCGGTAAAATTCTACACGATGCTATACAACAAATAAACCTTTCATTAGAAACTAGGTTTGAGAAAATGGGCTCGACCAAATCCGAGAGCACGATATTAGTTCCGGTTGGGAGTTTTTGACACGGTACCTCTAGAACTGGGATGCGGTGAGCTGGTGAAGTCAAAGTGAGTTTGTTCGGACATCAACTAATAATACCAAATGGAAACAGTTTTGAGTCAAATTTCAATGAGTTTTCACCGTCATTCTAAATGAAAATTTTCAATTTTAAACACTCGTAACGCAGTAATTCTGAAACCGAAATCCAGATATGGATGACATTTAATAGCACCGCATACAAATTTATATTTTTGAAACTCGGTTATTCCGTCTTTGAGAAAAATGAGTGCATGGTTTTGGCACTTAGACACATAGAAGCTAATGAAATATGAAATGAGATTTCAAGATGTTCTACAATTGTTTCAGAATTGTCAAAAAGATTTATAAACATATTGAAACCGTTTTACTATAACTGCCAACGCAACATCCACAACAATTTTAGAGCAAGCCCCAAACGTTTTTGGAACTATCAAAGGAATGAACCAGGATTACCAACTCATATGTTCTTTGGCGAACTTTATGGTTCGACCCCATATGGTAAAAAGGCGATAAATCACATATTTTAAACGATCGAAGAATTGCCCCATTATGTTTAGGCTTGAAACAATTTGAAATAATAGTACTGGACTTCATAACTCACAACTGCTCCAGTTACATATCTGATACTTATCACGGTTTCATGCCTAAATGGTCTACGTCCACAAATCTTGTCTCATTTACATCTTATATAATCCCATAATTGCAAGGCGCATCATCAAGTTGCTGCCATCTATACGGATTTTTCTGCTGCATTAGACAAGATTAACCATCAAATTTCAATTGCAAAGCTCGACAGGATTGAATCTAGCGGCTCTTTTCTGAATTGGATTGAATCATATCTCCAATCTGCTTCAATGAATTTTTCAGTATTTCTCGTCAGAAAACTCTCGAAAGTTGGCAAACTTCATGGAGCAATGGCGAACTGGGACGATGGCTGCATTCCATTATCCCTAGGGTATCGACGAAACCTTGGTTCAGGGGGATGAACGTGAGTCGCGATTTCATTCGCGTGATGTCTCGGCTCATGTCAAATCACTACACATTCAACGCGCATCTCCGGCGTATTGGGCTCGCAGAGAGCGGTCTCTGCGCTTGTGGTAACGGTTATCAGGACATCGAGCATATCGTGTGGACGTGCGTGGAGTATACTGACGCCAGGTTTTTATTGAAGGACTCCCTCAGGGCCCGAGGTAGACCACCTGATGTACCTGTTCGAGATGTGTTGGCAAATCGGGATATTTCATATATGATGCTCATATACAAGTACCTTAAACACATAAATATACAAGTGTGATCCGTTGCATCTGGCATAGAAAGTTCTCCTTTCCTTGGCGAGGTTAAGAATAATCTTCACCTACAGGTTCGGCACTAACATCCGCTCGATTCTCCCGATCCCCTGCCTGTCTACCATCTCTATCGAAACTAACAAGATCTTCTTGCTGTCACTAACTTTTTCGCATATCCCTTCCCCCGTCTCTTCACCATCTCGATGTAAACTAATTAGATCTTTGTCGTTTTTAGTCATTCGTTCCCATACCCTTTTTTCCACTCCGTTTTCCACAACATTTACTTCCCCATGTTTTTGTTTTTTTTTTCATTCTCTTCGGCAACATCATTATAAACGCACACGGAAAGCCGCCCCAGTCAACATGCGGGCCACCCGCCGGATTCTCGTAACCCGGGGGTGTTTACCGCGGACCCACAAAAGAATACGGCAACCTTTGAAATGTTTCCATGTCACGAGAATTATTCCCATGTTTCCATCATCACCGCCACGAAGAATCATATCTGACTGGTCAAACTACGAGGGTTATTACTTATGTATTTAGTCAAAAAAGTACATCGGGTTGTTCGAGCCATTGATGTGGAACAAAGAAACCAAAATTTCTAATGATCTACAATCAAACAGTTCAATCAATCGTCACTCTTTTGAATCCACAATTGCATGAGAGCTTTCGTTTTTAAACTGCATTACACCGGTGCAGTGCTCCAGTATGGCGTAAATAAACTAACAAAAATTACGAAAACATAAACACACGGAACGACCGAAATTAGCTCTGCGCCTAATTCGTATTACTGTTTTTGAATTAGTTGATTTTAACAACAAAATTTCCAAAATAACTATAAAATTAGTTAAAATTGAGAATTTACTTTGCTGAAAAAACTCTTATTTTTAGAGAATGTGTTTAGTTGGTGAATATCCTGGACACAAACCAGCAATATTTCAATCCAACACGAAATTCTCATTGACAACTAATTTTGTTATTAAAATCAGAAAATTTGTTTCTATTTATCTATCACCATCATTACTGAAGGACAGCACAAAGAAACCAAAACTGAAATGGGTATTATTAACAAGTTTATTAGCCAAAAACTCATGAGAAGTGTCAAAGCAAAACAATCCATTAAAAAGCTAAAAAGGACAATCTTATTGAAACTGCTTGAAAATTGTTTGTTGTTTTTCGCATGTGTTCGATATATCTTTATTTAAATTTCTAAACCGATATGTAAAAATGTCGTAAACTGTTAGTGGAAATCGTATTTATTCAGAATTTGTGCGCACTTGAAGCGATTGTGCGTAATAATGTTTTTACGCGGAACAGTGAAGTGAATTTCGAATGTTTCACTCTAATTGTGATGAAGTTTTTTTGTATCTTCAAACCTTCCGAGCTGCGCCGTCCGGTGTACTATTTGTATTCGGTTTTTGTTTTCCGAGTGCTCAAAGTTTTCAGTGAGAATGAAGAAAACAGTGATTAAGAAGAAAAAAATTCAAAACTATGTTTACGTTTCGTTTATGTCTTTTTCTCCAATACAACATCGTATTTATACCTGCCAATATAGAAAAGACAACCGCGTCTAAAATTTTTTCGGCAGTAGTGTGCCATCTAGTGGCTAGTAGTCATTACGGTGTTACCGTTTCGGTGACAGGGCGCCATATAGCTGCAGATTGCAGAAGCCAATTCAACCATTCATATTGGTTGAAAACAACATTATATTTCTTTAATTCAACTAAAAAATTAGTTGAATGGAAATGAAATGTGCCTTAGCTAAGAAATGACAGCACGTTTAATTTGTGAATTCAACTAAAAAAAATAGTCATTTCAACAAATATTTTATTATTATTAAGGGAATGAGAATAAAAAATCTAAATCAGCAAAAGTAAGATTTTTTTAGTTGTCTCAAAAAATAACTAACTAAAATCAGCAAATCAACTAAATTTTTCGCGAAAATGCTGATTTCGGTCGTTCCGTGCAGTAACCCTTGACTACAATAAACCATTCCATTGCTTAGAGCTACACCAAACTTTTGATGAGTGCTGCACCAGTGGTATAAGTGCAGAAAATGTGTAGCACTGGTGTAGTGCTATAGGTAAAAACGAACGGTTTCAGTGCAGCTTACGCTACACCGGTCTAGTGCAATTTAAAAACGAAAACGACATTATAGCCGACGAAATTACACCAATATCCCAAATGTATGCAATTATATCTTTGTATATACCTGCGATACGGATTTCGTTATTTAAGCCTTCCTTCGCCAAGCTTGTGTTCAAGTTTTGTATGCAAGCACTTAATTTTATAGCGTTAAGTTTATCTACCATTATTACCATTCTGCGATTTCGTTTGAAGCAATAAACTTTTTCTCATTATCAATGGAGTTCATCTTATATAAATTAAAAATTAATCTTAACTATTCAAAATTTACCCTGGGGTAGTTGTCAATTTCTCAGGCGAAACGACATAACATGGAATTTCATCCGAGCTTGCATGACACAAGATCATAGCATACCAATTAAAGCCTCAAATAGTTTATGGCACTTTTTGCCTTGAAACAACCTACCTCTAGCATGCTACGCGTAAGACTGAAACGTTAGCTATAATTTTGCTTCTTTTTATACATTCGCGTGCTTCCAACAGAATCGCTTTTGCATTGATTGAC
The DNA here is from genome assembly GCF_030247185.1 of Malaya genurostris. NCBI lineage: Eukaryota > Metazoa > Arthropoda > Insecta > Diptera > Culicidae > Malaya > Malaya genurostris. Next base: position 109,438,235 of record NC_080571.1, read on the forward strand.
CAATCAGAGCGATGCTTTCCCTTTGATATATCGCTTACTCCTTCAAAACCGTCGTCTATGGCAGGGAAAACCGGTATGTCGGAGATTTTTAGCACATTTCCTTGAGTTCTGATTTGCACCCCTATATAGAAAATAAAGATGTGTTCCACATCAAAATGAAAGCAGTATTATATTTGATTAGAAATGGTTATATTGATTCTAAAATATTCCCCTAGATAATCAACACACTTTTGAATACGCTTGAACCAATGTTCATAACATTTTTCACTCTTCTTAAAGTAGGTTTTTGAACGCCTTAACAGCTTCTTCAGGAGTATTGAATCGCTCTCTAAGAGATATCCAGTTCTCACATTTCCCGAACAAATCATTGGCAACATGAATTATAATGAAAGATCGTAAAGTGAAGCTCCGTGAGATTGCTGAGATGACACAGATATCATATGGAAGTGTATTTACTATCCTTCATGAAAAATTGAGCATGAAAAAGGTTTTTTCCAAGTGGGTGCCGCGATTGCTTTCGATGGAACAAAATGCACCCTGCCACAAGTCGATGAAAACAATGGCGAAATTGAACGAATTGGGCTTTGATCTGCTTCCCCACCCCCCATACTCGTCAGATTTAGCCCCCGGTGACTACTGGCTCTTTGCTGATCTTAAAAAAAATGCTCCAGGGAAAAAGATTTGGCTCAAATGAGGAGGTCATCGCTGGAACTGAAGCTTATTTTGAAGCGAAAGATAAATTTTTTTATAAACATGGTATTGAAAAATTGGAAAAACGTTGGAACCATTGTATCACCCTAAAAGGGGATTATGTTGATGAATAAAAAAAAATTTGCAAAAAAAATGTTGTTTCCATTGTTAGTCTCGGGACTTATTGATCCATGTGTTAGAACATGGACTGATCAAAAACGTAGATGGCCACGCAGGTCAACATGAAAAGGGAAGGAACGCCCGTCTCGAACAACGTTGAACTATTCTCTGCACGAAAGATAGAAGGGTGGAAATTAATGAGCAATTATCGTAGAGAATTCGAATCTACTAATATATTATTCGCTGTTGTTATACTTCGTGCCTGTGCGTTTTATACATCAGTTTTTCATTCGTTTATTTACTTTACTCCTCGAATTGGTTCGAATAGCGACACTGTGATGATCGTTGAATTCCATTCTTCACGGAGCATTCTTCATCTAATGAATTCATCATATCTCCTTGAGTAGCAGCAATAGGGGAGTGCTGGGATATGGTTTATCATATGCACATAACACTATGGTGCTGACACAAGGTTAGCGGGGTGAGGAAATGATCAGGATTTATCTTGGATAATTTGATCATGTGTTTATTGCTCTGGGTAGCCGGCTACCGAGAATGCTTTGCAATTTTATCGCGTTTTGTATTAACATGTGCTTTCTACTAAAATGCGAAATTTCTTCCGAAACTCGTAAAACTCCGGACAGCCGGCTGTCGGGAGTTTCGTTATAAATTCATGTATTTAATTCATTGTGTTCTGTTTTTTTTTTGTAATAGACAGCCGTAATGCATCCGTCCTAGTCGCAGACACGCGCACGTCTTAAGCTTAGCTTTTAACCCAAAGAGAAACAGATCAAGCGTTCCCCGAAAAATCGAAGGAGTTTAGTCTAGCCCGATTTTTAGTAAGGAGAAGTATAACAAGATTGTAAACGAGAAAAAATATCTCTATGGAACGATCTCACCAGAATCCAGCTTCTGCTATACACATTGCTGTAAACAACGCGAGATGACACACCACACAGATCGACAAAGTCTTGTGATTTTACATCTCATAAGATGATATTTCACATAAATTTATATTCAAGAACATGTGAGATTGTGTGTTTTGAAAATTATATGGTTCGAAATCGAATGAAATAAAAAACAAAAGACCGTTAGCAACAGCGCGACTATAATCGAGAAACATTAGATCATAAAGTACGTCAGTTAACACTCCTAATACCAAGCCTAAAAAAGTTACGCGAAGCACAAAGCCTTAAAAAAAGTTGGAACGGTTACTTTGAGCTATCATAGCTCAGTTGTTACTTGACCAATTTCGATAAATTTTACACCCTCGAATTTTGTGAAGTTTGTAGACTATTTTAAGTATATCATTATTGGCAATCTTTTAGGAAAAACTAATGAAAATCAGATTTTTCCCGTTCCAAGTTTTTTTTCGAGCTCAAAACGTGCCCAATCTGCATTCATGCGGCACCTGCATCGCGAATCGGATGTTGAGAACTTCAACTTTACCGAGTCATAACTTTGTTGTTAGTCAACCGATCTTCAAAATTTGTTCACCATTGGAAAGGTAATACTACCAGGTAATACTACCAGAAATCAGGTACTTATGAAACTGGAATCGCCCCGAATATTGGCTTTGCAGCAGCATTTGCGATTAGCACAACCAACCAATCTATTTGCAGCTTACAGTTGTCTTCGTCTCGAAAAACAACCTCTTCGTTTGAATGCTTTTTACTGAATGAAACCCTGCACCTATGTTATCAGAACTAATTGGCTCAAGTGGCACGGTTACGGCAAACCTACAACAAAATCAGAATTTTAGTAGTTATCAAATGCGTTTGGGTTGTGCATAAAAATTGTTTAGATCGTTTGTCCAATACAAAAATATTTTAAGAGTTTTAGGTTATTCACTAAAAATTTTAAAATTTTCAGTGAAATCCAAGTTTCAGTTTTTATTTGTAAATTTTGTTAATAATAAATTTTGAACTAAAATATTAAAAAAATATATGTCATAAAATTTAAAAGTTTTGATTTCATGTTGTTTGGCAAAATTTTCCCAATAACACAAATTCTCTGTATTAGTACCAAATTTCTTGAGATTCTTAATTTTGATCATCAATACATTGTTTCTGGTAATGATTCCAATATTCTGAATCAAAAAAATGTACATGTCATCGCTTTAATTTTTGAGTTATATACAAACATGTGAAAAAAAAAATGAAAATTTCATATATATTTATAAATTCATCGATTGTTTAATGTTTTATTTTGATTGTGCAGGAATGGTAGTTGGGCGAAAATTGTAGCTGGTATCACTAGCAATCGAATGATGTATAAAACTATATAGATCATCGCTTTGAATTTCGAGATATTTACGATCATTGTAAAAAGTCTCATCTTTTCTTAGGTCATCTATCTACAGTTTTCATTATAACTTTGGGTAGACAACCCTATTTTTAGTTTTTTTCAGTGCATTTTATTTGTGGAAGTAGTACCTTTCCAATGGTGAACAAATTTTGAAGATCGGTTGACTAACAACAAAGTTATGACTCGGTAAAGTTGAAGTATTCAATATTTTCTATGCGACGTTTATGCCAAAGGAAAGAAAATTTGTAAGCAGATAGGGCATATTAAGCGCGTGAAAAAAACTTGGAACGGGAAAAATCAAATTTTCATTGGTTTTCCTTTGCCAATCGTCTGCTACAAAGTTTTGAAATCAATCTACGAACTTCAAAAAATTCGAGGGTGTAAAATTTATTGAGATTCGTTGGAAAACAGCTGAGCTATGACAGCTCAAAGTTACCGTTCCAACTTTTTTTTAGGCTTGGTATTTGGAGTGTTAATTGACCGAGCCACAGAAACATACATTCTGTACGAATGAAATATTGCGTCATTTGACACGTTAAGTAGTTTTCAATTGCATCGTTTGTAGAATTATGTCACCTATAATATTCATAATTTTTTTCTGTACACTACTGAAAAGTAAATCAAAATAAACACTCGCGGATGGGTTTGCTGCATACCAATTTTTGATTTTCAGTTTGAATCACACGATTTACTTGTAAATTTTCACACAGGTTAGCTTGAATTTTACTGGTTTTGACTGTAACTTGTATTCTGGTAGCAGGTGCGACTGTATGAATGTAAATACAAATTTTACCACACACTTTAAAAAAACCCTGTGATTTTACATCTTATTAGATGCACATAAATGAAGCGTCGCAGTTCACGCAAATTTAAGTGGAAGAACATTTAATATTGTGTCTAAAACTCCATGACATGAAATTCATTAAAATAAAAAAAGGAACACTGATAGTAACCGCCGCGACTTGAACCGAAAATCATTGGATCGCAAGTACGTCTGTTAATCGACTGAGCCACAAAAGCATGCATCTGCTTGGCTGGTGAAAGGTGTATTTAAATTCATACAGTCGCACCTGCTAGCGCAAGTTACAGTCGAAACCAGTAAAATTCAAGCTAATCTAACATTAAGTCATTATAAATAAAATTTTCCGTCATTTGACATATTAGGTCTTTATGAATTACATCGTATGAGGGATTAAGTCACCTGTAAAATTCAAATTTTTTTGGAGTGCAGTCTACAAGATGAGTGCCTCTGTGACTCAGTCGATCAACAGACTTACTTTGCGATCCAATGATTCTCGGTTCAAGTCACGGTGGTCGCTATCAGTATTCATTTTTTTTTGTTTCAAAGAATTTCGTATCATGCAATTTTAAACACAACATTAAATGTTCTTCCACATAAATTTGCATGAACTGCGACACTCCATTTATGTGCATTTAATGAGACATCACAAAACCACAGGATTTTTTGAAGTGTGTAAAAGAATTTCATATGCTATTTCAAAATTACATGGCTAGAAAATCAATGAAATATAAAACAAAAAAATTAGAAACGACTAAGAATTGTACATAGAATCAGTGAGCCACAGAAGCACATATCAGATTGGCAGATAAACGGTGCAAAGAAGCTCATACAGTTGCAGTAGCTACACTCTTCAAAAAAATTAAATTTACGCTTGACGTAAATTCAAGCATGCCGTAATTTCTTCGATGATGACACAATATTACAGTGTGAAGTTAATGATATGCCCTATTTTCACATACTTTGAATTGTGAATATAAGAGAATCACGACGCTCCTTTTGTGTGCATCTATAAAGATGTAAACTTTTCCAAGTGTGTAGCTGGTGCGAAAGCGGCAAATGAAAATTACGTGAAAATGATGTAAAACTCAATCAGGCATGACGAGAAGTACAGTTAATAGATAGAAAAAATGTTATAGAAAGCTAGAGCTTTTTATGTCATTGGTAGGCTAGGAAGAAGTAAAATGTAACCAATATTTAAATATCGAAATCAACACCGATACAATATTTTATATCAGCGAGATTTAACAAATCTGACAGTCCGACCAGAACAAGCTGTAGGGTGCTGCAGAATGTCTAAGCACCTTTGTTGTTTCCATATGACTTTTCAATAGTTGATGATTAGTGTGTATTATTGTTTACATTTCAATCTGCGAGTTTCAAGTAACGGAGCATTTAGTTTTCACCAAAATGAATAAATGGTTCACTATTTCCAACGTTTTACTGACGTTTCGTAACGCTATCTGGAAGTATGATGGGCAGTTTACCATTCTGGACAATAATGTAAATTTGGCCCTGTGAACTAAAACCTGGACCAGAAAATCGTGCAAGCTTTCATCCGTAAAAAGGGTGTTTCTGAACGAGATGTGGGCGGCGAAAAGCTGGGGTCCGTCTGTTCCTTTTATTCGAGTTCAGGAAATTTTTTTTCGAGCTCAGGAAAAAACTGTGGCGTTATTAAATATCTTCAATCATTCTGATTTTCTTACAATCATTGTCCGCTTGAGCCAATATCAGTTCGCGAACATATTTCTAAATGAGAACGGTAATGAAGACAACTGTTCTTCCCGAGAGATATTTAGTGGTGCACCATTTGTGCACTGTCATTGTGAGTTAAACTATATGAAGCAATTATTTCGAAATACCAGATTGATAGACCCAAACTAATAGCACTAATTACGACAACATAAATAACATAGCAGAACAACGTCAGGTACAATAAACTTCACAGTCTTTTGTTTGTGCCGGTCCGGGCTGTTTCACCCGCATGTATGCATGGGGCGAGAAACCGAAACCCCCAAGGGTGAAAGGCGCCCGCGAGAAGTCGTAAATTTTACTACCGGTTATCAAAGATGTTGAATCTGTAAGCCATTCTGTTGGCTACCGGCAGAATGTACCACTCCTGGTCACATCACGAGTGTCCGTGAAAGGCTAATGGTGTGTTCCATTAATTATGGTGTTTAAAAAGTTTTCCAATAAAATGAAGCTACGTGGTTTTCCAGACCGCCGGTTTGTTGTTGTGTCTTTTTCCAAATGGCAGCTGTTCAGGCACTTGCCGAGTCTATTCAAAATAACCTGCGCTCTCGAATGCTAAGTACTCGAAAATAATTTTCTACGAGCGTCAATAAATATTTTATGGGCTAAAAGTTTAGCCACAGCTGCTTTCAGCGAAGCTAATGGTGGCGAGGGTGAAATATGTGCAGCAGCAACTACTTGCAGTAGCAGCTACGTGCAGTAGCGGCGAGTTTGTATTTCGTTGGGATTAGCGTTGATTTCAACAGCTCAACTTTAATCCACTTTACATGTATTTACTCTACAGCGTATGGATTTGTAATGGGCAGTCGAGAACCCGTCGAGCGAAGAAATATGTGTTCGAATGGCTGAATTTATTACCCACATCGAATAAAAGTAAGTACAACAGTCACGGAAGTTTTCACCAATCGTCCAAGCAAAGCAACTGAACACCACTTTCGCTTAAACCGATGTTCTTCCTGGTTGATCGGCCCAGGTTCCGAGTCCCCTTTAGATAACGTTCAAATGTGCGCGAATAAATATAGCTGAAACAATAATGTCGATGGCACATGTGTTCGAAAACGAATTGCCATAATTTATGGTGCCATGCTAACCATAGTCTTACGGATTGTTCTAGTTTCTGATCCTCATGCTACGAAAGCACAAAACGACTGACAATGGTGCCGGTTCACGGTTCACCCGGTATGCCAGTCAAGGTTGTTGGCTCGAATGCCAACGAAAGTCAGACGGTACTGAAAAATGCTTATAGACTGCACGGAAAAACGTTCGCTATTGAAGGTTAATGTTACGCTATCAATAAGCTAAGATTTTGTTGAAGAAATGAAAACTTTTGATTGGAACGAATGCATTAGGATTCTCCAATGCATTCGGACTAATAGAATGCTCTAAGAATTTCCAGTGGATCAAATCTATCAAGAAATCTGCCACTAAACTGTCGAATAGTTTAAAGATGTCCAAGCTTGGTTTGGAATAGGAATTTACCCAAACTCAATCAATTTCATGAAACTATTCGAATCCGATCGAGCAGTGTTTGCATGAATGTAACATATAGTACATAAGCTGAAAACTTGCTGGCATTTTGACCCATATATTACCGACATGTTGAGAGATAAGTAACATTCTAAGAACATTTCCCCTTCCCATCGTCCCGGTACATCAGGTACCTATCGATCTACACGAAAGCCGAGCCAGATTTGTTTGGTTGTTATCTGCATTGGGTGACAAGATGGAGTTATCCATTCATCGACATGAAGCCAGAGCAACAGCGCTTTATGTGCAACCGTGTACGTAGCTCGGAGTCTGAACGTGTTCCGGCTAGTGTCGCAGATGCACTTTACTTCATCATGATAAATGCAATCGATTGATTGGATTCGGACCATTGCATGCTCAATCGAATGAACAGATTACGGATCTACTTATGCTGTCAGTCACAAAGAAACATACCCTCCAATTTAGGAGAGACTGGAGTGCGTGGGATTTGATCCTGTCAGTATTTGCTTTATTTTTTATGAAATTTTTACGATCTGGACAATACGAATGGTACATCACAGATAACGAATATACATGCTCGAGCAAGTTTTCCTTTAAAAATCTGTGCAAAGCTTGAATTTGATCTCTACAGCCCTACTCAATAATTCGCCTCGATCCACAGTGGTCCAAAACTGGAAAAAGACGGTCAAAAGTCTGTACTGACTTTCACTGATTTTTAAGAGCTAACGTGTCTTCGTAGAAGTTGTACAAGATTATATTACGCTTCTTTTAAAAGTGGCACCAATTTCGAATAAAAATAATTTTTTTTTCACAAAAAAAAATATTGCCTTTCTCATTTAGAAAGGCTATGCAATCACTGTGAAAATCGACTTTCGAACGGAGCCTCGGAGACCCATAGTGTTATATACCATTCGACTCAGCTCGACGAACTGAGCAAATGTCTCTGTGTGTGTGTGTGTATGTGTCCGTGTGTGTGTGTGTGTGTGTGTGTGTGTGTGTGTGTGTGTGTGTGTGTGTGTGTGTGTGTGTGTGTGTGTGTGTGTGTATGTGTGTGTGTATGTAACAAAAATATGCACTCACTTTTCTCAGAGATGGCTGAACCGATTTTCACAAACAAAGATTCAAATGAAAGGTCTCATAGTCCCATAGCCTGCTATTGAATTTCATTCCGATTCGACTTCCGGTTCCGGAGATATAGGATGATATGTACCAAAAAAGTGAAAAAAATATGCACTCACTTTTTTCAGAGATGGCTGAACCGATTGTCACAAACTAAGATTCAAATAAAAGGTATTATGGTCCCATAGCTTGCTATTGAATTTCATTTGAATGTGACTTCCGGTTCCGGATTTATATGGTAATATGTAAAAATTTGAGAAAAAGTTTACACTCAAATATCTCTGGAACAACTCATCCGATTTTTGCAAACTAAGATTCAAATGAAAGGTCTAATAATATCCTAAAAATATGTGAAACATTTTATTACGATCCTACTTCCGGTTTCGGAACTAAAGCGTGATAAGTGGGAAATTGCCTGATAAATTCTTCTAGTTTGCAGAGTTTGTTAGTTTGTGGGCATGAAAACTTAATTCGGCACTACTGGTCCCCTCTTTTTCTGTTCCGAGAGCACCGAAAGTGGAGAAGAGAAACTCCTAAAACTAAATTCACTTCGATTTCTCTGCGATGCTTGGACCGATTTTCACAAATCTTGATTTGAATTAAAGTTCATACTGTCTTTAAACCTACTGTGAAATTTCATCCGGATCCGACTTCCGGTTCCGGAGTTACAGGGCGATGAGTGTCAAAGTTTTCAAATCGCCATATAGAGTGACAATATGTACAACACCGAAAGAAGAAGAAAACACAAAACGAACAAGGCGTGCTTTGTTCTATTTCGTACACGTTGTCATAAATTAAATAAACATAGATTTCCCAGTGCAATACTAATGTAGTTGAGAAACCCGTGACAGCAAAAGCACCGTCTGGTGGAGAATGGGTGCGTAAATGCTCCTAAAATGCATGCATAAAGTTGCCTGCGCATTTAACAAAACCACAGTAGCTAATGGAAAAAAGTACACCCGTTTCTCACTAGAGGTGCTGTTAGTGTCACCGTACAGTCGGAAATCTATGTTTATTTGATTTATGACGTTGTGTAGTGATGTCAATAATAATAATAACAATCCTACTACATGTTTCATGCTGCTAATTCATGCTGTTTAGCACGCAGTAGTAACAGAAACGCAGGTTCGTTTCGTTAGATTTAGTTTAATTGGTTTAAACGAAATAGAGCATGAGATAGTAAGTATAAGTTTAACTACGTTCAAAACTGTTCCAATTTGTAGGTCATATTTGTTGGTAGTAAACGAACCAACTTTGGCTATTCCGTTTATCTGAATCCGGTCTCGGAAGAATTGGAAATAGTGATCAAAAACTGTAAAAGGATCTCACTCACTTTTCTTGGAGATGGCCAAACCGATTTTCACAAACTTATAGGTTCAAAAGAAAAGTCTTACAGTTTCATACAGAATTCCTTAATTTGTTGTGGATACTACTTTCGGTTCCGGAACTACAGGGTAAACAGATTTTATAGAGTTTGTCAGATTAGGTTCGAACAAACTTTCCTATTTCTATTCAATAAACAGTTGTTTTTGCGAATTTCACGGTTATATTTATGATGTAATGAGTAATATGAGAAAGGCATCATTACACCACTAGGTGGATTAAAATAGGTTTTTCTTTCTCATTTTGAAGAAAAAAAACATTTGAAGTATTTTTGCTGAAGATATAAATAGTGTGAAAAAATTATTTTATGGGATATATTAATTTTTTTTAAAGCAATTTTTTTTCGATTTGTCTACGTAGAATCTACTTTTATTACCTAAGTATCCACTACAAAGTGCGCGTAAACACGCATAAACATGCTTATGCTTGCACGCGCAACTTAAGCAAATTGTTGGGATTTTTATTTTGTTTACTTTTTGACAATTAACAATATTATAAAAAATCTAAGTGGAACTCGATGCATTTTTTTAGGCCTTTTCAAAGTGGGTTTTAAATATTGAAAATTCGAAAAATTAGCTTAAAATTAGCAGCTCATACCAGTGAGCAGCTCCGAACCGATCAGTTTACTAAAGATAATCTATTCAATGTATCAGCTGATCAGTTCATTTAAATTGAACTGAAGGTTTGTTTTGAGCACCGTTTTTTTGCGCCGTTTTTCTTTCATGATGAATTATTGATGCACAAAGAACAATGCTATGCGAACTAACTTGTTTGCGAATTATTATTATGTCATATTTGAGAATATCTGCAAAAGTGGCATCTCTGAATGTACCTTAGCCTACTGAGTGAGAGGTAAGATTTCTTATTGACAACGGCTCATTCAATCTGTTAAAGAAGGATAAATACACATTTGGAAAAACGAACAAAAGCTTATGCACACATTTCTTCTCATTTATAACTCGCTCTTCAAGAGCCGAAAATCCGTTCAGCTTGTAGCTTGTTTCCACTTTACCAGCAGGGATGCGAGGTCATTTTTTAAAAAATCTGTGATCAAGCCAAAAACCTGTATGTGCAAAATCTGTGTACGTTTCCCCGTTTCCATAATAGCTGATCGGAATCATTTTGGTAAGCAAAAACAAGGTCTCACAATTTCCTACAGCTCTGTAATTTTTGGTGCTAAACTGTGATCAATTTCAAAAATCTGTGATCGATTTCAGAATCTGTGTAAATCTGTGACCATTTTCAGAAATCTGTGAAAATCTGTGTAACTTTTAAATCTGTGCAAAAGGTTGATAATATGTGGAACACAGATTAATCTGTGAACCTGGCATCCCTGCTTACCAGTGCGGTGAACTGGTGAGCTGCGGTTCTTTTAAAAAGAGCTGTGAACTGTCAGCTCTTTCTAAAGATTCGATTCACTGGAATAGCTCAGGAACGAATTGCCCATATCTACGCTCACTGCAAAAGTGAGTTACAGAAATAGCAGACGCGTGACACCCTCCGTTTCTTAATCATGCATGGTTTCAGCACGGCCATAGTGAAAATAAGTCACACGAATAGTACTCAGAATATTCTTATTATAAAATAAATTGGATTAGGAATATAATTTCCTAAAAGTATTGTAAAAGTTTGCTGCATTAAGTTGCATATTTCGCTTCAGTACAAGGATTCCTAGGTAAAAATAGGTAAAATGATGTATAACTTTTTCAGAAAAGAATAAACCTATGCATTACCTTGTACAAAATTATGGGATTTTATATTTTCTACAATTATTCCAAGCAAAATATGTAAAAAAATAACTTGAAACAAGTTATGATTAGAAAACTAGTTTTAATGGGGTTGTCATAATTCAATAACTAAAACTAACTTTGGAATGGCCTAAAAAAAAAAGTTCCATCGAGTTCCACTTAGAATTTTTTTTGTAGTATTGGGCATATCTTTTCCTATAAATTTTGTAAAGGTTTAGTCATAGGCAAAAAAAAGGTAAAATGTTGTATAACTTTACCAGGAAACAACAAACCTATGCACTACCTTCAACAAAAATATGGGATTTCTTATTTTCTTCAATTATTCCAAACAAAGTATGCATAAAAAAAAACTTGAAACTAGTTATGAATAAAAAATTGATTTTAAGGGGGTTGCCACAAAAACGCTTTGTATATCCGAAACGGTGCGACCTAAACTCTTGGTATATTTGACAAAGTAAATTATATTCAATAGTTCTAAAAGTTTGTCGAAGAAAAAAATTTTCTATCTCTTCATAAAAAAGTTATGGTTATATTTTTTGCCAAAGTAGGCCATGAACAATTAGGGATAGAATCAAATTACGCGGTATATATTTGTAAAAAATTTCTTCAAAGCAACTATATGCATTAAAAGAACGGTTTGGCAGCTACTGATTTATGTCCACGTTTTTATTGATTCGAACCACTGTGCGATCTTTCAAAACGTTTTACTACGTTCCAAAACGATATCCAAGTTCTACCGCCTATTATAAACATATTTCAACTACAACATTTCTCACACGATTTTCGTAAGTGCAAAAGACAACATTAGTTCCATGTCTTCACGTAGTTTTAAATCATAATCATAAATCGTGAATTCAGTCGAAGTAAGACAAAAATAAACTTGTGATTTCAACCAACAGCAAAACAGAAATCTAGCATGGAGTGAATGTAGCACCCAATGTAGCACATCTGCGATTGTGCGTGTCCTTGATTTTGTACAGGATCCGGCACTCGAAGTGTAACCAACTTCAGACCGATCGCGCAGCTGACGCACGGGCATCAGCTCTCTAGAAATTTGCTAAATGACAATTCGGAGTTGTATTGTTTACAAGCGCAAGAAAGCATTTTGCCAAAAGTGAACGCGATAAAAAAATCTTGACTTGAGCAAGCGAAGGAGTTGCTTCGTTTGGCCGAAAGTGGTCAATTTCCGAACATTGTATTTTCTGACGAGAAAATTTTTCCAATTGAGCAATTCGTAAACTCTCAAAACGATAGGGTTTACTTGACCGACCGTTCATACGAGAATTTGAGTCATCGATTGGCCACCAGTTATAGTTATTGTCCGCGAGTGGGCCTAAATACCTGCAAGTCACATTCGGCAACTTGCGATTCGTTTTTTGACCGTCTCAAGGTCATAGTCAAGGCAAAAGGTGGTCATATCGAGCAAAAGTGAATTGATTCTGAATTTTGTATTATTTTTACCGATTTTGTACTTTGAATTAAGTAAAAGTAATTTTCCAAACTGAATTTATGGCCTTTTTAATTGGTTACACTTCGAGTGCCGGACCCTGTACTATTTTCAAAATAGGATTGAATTTGCAACAACGAGTTTTATTTAATTTTTGCGTTAAAAACGGTTTCAATGTTGCGACGACATTGCAAATGTTAGAAGAGTCTTTCGGCAACGATACTCTGAAGAAAATTTATTAAAAAGATGGCTTTTTGGTCAAGTGTTGCTTTACAAAATATTTATTTTGCGTTAAAGGTCGACGTTTCGAAGGAATATCCCTTCATCTTCAGGGTAAAACGACAACAAATATTTTCCGTCAAGTGGATTGGAACATTGAGAATGGTCAAAAACGGGAACGGCTTCTCTACAACAGTCAATTCCCCATAACGCAAAATAAATATTTTGTAAAGCATTTCTTGACCAAAAAGCCATCTTTTTAATAAACTACAACAAAGTGGTCGTACCGTTTTGATAATCTGAAGAAAATAGTCGTTTATCAGTGGTACGAACGTGTCAGAAGTGGCCTTGAATCTGTGAGTCGTTTTCAGTCGAAACAGAAGACTGACAGTTTTAATTGATTACAAGGATGTTGTGTATCATGAATTCCTTCCACAAAGCCAAACCGTCAACAAAGAATATTATTTGGGCATCATGAGACGTGTGCATGAAGCAATTCGCCGAAGAAGACCAAATTTTGGGGGCAAACAATTCGTGAATCTTACACCTTGATAACGCACCGTCCCACAATGCGATCGTTATCCGTCAACATTTGGTTAAAACCGAAACGAATACCATTCAGTAACCACCGAATACACTCTATTTGGCTTCCAGCAACTTTTCCTTATTCGGTCAACTCAAGAAACCGCTCAGTGGAACGCGTTTCAGCACCCGAGATGAGATTATGGAAAACTAGAAGATGGCTCTGACACTGAAAACTTAATAATTTTTTTTTCGACAATTGTATCAAGCGCTGGCATTAGTGTGTTGCAGTCGACGGGGAGTTTACGTCCGGACCAAATTAAACGGAAAAAAATTGAATATCCTTAGATTATCTAAAGACCTGACCTCGCGATATTCTACAATACAAAAGATTGAAAAATTTATCCCCAGACAAGCTTAGGGTCTTGTTAGTCAGTGCAAAACAGGCTAACGAGATCATTCAATGTGAGCTCTTCACGCGAAAGCATCGCGTATACATTCCAGCTCGCGAAGTCGAGATAGACGGCGTGATCACCGATCCGAGTCTGACTTGCGAGGACGTTCTTAAGCATGGGGCAGGCGGTTTGAAAAACCCCTACTCAAGAATGTTAAGATACTGGACTGCAAGCAATTGCGCTCAGGATGGGACTAAGTCCTATATCCCATCAGACTCGTATCGAGTGACTTTCGCTGGCTCGGCTTTGCCTAATTACGTGCTCCTGGACCGAGTTCGTTTACCTGTTCACCTTTTTGTACCGCGGGTCATGAGCTGCACCAATTGCAAACAATTGGGACATACAGCATCCCATTGTTGCAATAAATCCCGTTGTATCTAGTGTGGAGGAAGACATGCGGATAACTCCTGCGGCGGAGACATTGAAAAATATCTCTGCTGTAAGAAGGGACCGCATGACCTCTCGAAATGTCCCGCGTACCAACTGCTGCGCAAAGACAAGATCAGGCGTTCATTCAAGCAACATTCCAAGCGTTCTTTTGCTGAAATATTGAAGAGTGTTACGCCTCCAGTAAAGCTTTACGCTTGTTTGTCAGCTGACGAGAGCGATGCTGATGATCCCCTTGAAGGTACATCTTCGGCGGTCCCTCATAGCTTCAGAAAGAGAAGAAATAAATCTTCTAGTAAGCTCTCTAGTAAGGGTTCGAAGGTATCTTCTTGTGGGTCTCAAAAAATTAAAACAACTGGATGTGATGGCAAAAAAACGGAGAAAAAAAAATTTGCTTACTTTTGAAATTATTTCAGGAAATAGCAAATCATACTTTAAAACTAGATAAATTGCAAGGCGTTTGCTCCAACAAATATCAATTGACAAGTTCTCAAAGGTGTACTTGAATTTACCTAAATCAGAAGCCTAGAAGTAACATATTGAAATCTATTAATTGGTTTGTGAGAAAAAGAAATAAACATATTCGATATCAAACTTTTCTTCTTACACATATGACGAATTTCGCGCTAAACCGTATTTGTAGTTGGCAGCAGTCTCTCAAATTTGAATGCAACTTTCTGGACATGTAAGCATCGTCCCAAAATTTCTCTTTGCTTATTAAAAATTGTTCTAGACTGTCTTTTGAAAAGGGCCAACTCTTTTAACCAATGATTTTTTTAAGTTTTATACTAGTGATTTCATTCGGGTTTTTGAATAAAATACTAAAAAAAATCTTTATTCAGTCCTACACTAAAAAAACTAATTCACTTTGAAAATTTCAAAATCGATTTACAAAAAAAAAACATTTCGTGATTTTGATAAAATTTTGTCCCAAGGTGAAATGGGCACTTTCAAGAAAAAAACAATTGTTCCAACAAAAACTTTTTCTTATCCGAATTGATTTTTTCTTAATGCCTTTTTACGTAAACCTAAACTAATCTAAAAGTCACTATAATCCAAGAACTCAATAATTTATAGCTAGTAATATGAGTAATGGACAAGAAAAAGTCTTAGTTAGTAACACTTTTTTCTCCGAAAAATGTTTGGTTGACAAAATTTCAATGAATTCGAAAATCGTGTTTTTTTAAGTATATCGACTTCAAATTTTGAAAATCGATTGTTCTCAGTGTAGGATTCGAGTAGACTAATTTTGCGCCAAATCGTATTCAGGGTTGGCAGCGTATAGACTTTACTACGAAAAGGTGCTTTGCTTACTTTATTTTACGGAACTTTTCAATTAATTAAAAAAAACTACAAGGATCAGCCCCATGGGATTGTTCGAGCCATTGGTGTGGAACAAGGCAACCAAATTTTCTAATGATCTACAATCAAAAAGTTCAATCAATCCGAACCAACACCGAACATCATTTGTCTTGATTTGCATTTGTTTTATGACCGACGAATTATCCCAAATATATGCAATTATATCTTTGTACATACTTGCGATTTCGATAATTAAGCTTCTCTTCGCCAAGCTTGTGTTCAAGTGTTTTTATGCAAGCAGTTTTTTAGCGTTAAGTTTCTCTACCATTCTGCGATTTCGGTTGAAGCGATATACTATTTCTCATTATCAATCGAGTTCATCTAATATAAATTAGAAATTAATCTTAAGCACTCAAAATTTATCCAGAGGTAGTTGTCAATTCCTTATGGGGAAACGACATAACATGAAATTCCGAGCTTGCATGACACAAGATCAGAGTATACCAATTAAGAGCTGAGGCCAGTGTGTTTTAGGGCATGTTAAAGGGCTATTTTCACGCTTCAAATCTGATTTTCTCAGAAACGGTGACGAATATCAAAAAAACCCAACAGACAATCTCCTCAAAATTTAGTTTAGATTATTCTGTGAAAATTTCAGAATGATCGTTTGACTTTAGCGGTCGGGAAAGTCTTTTTTCTGAAGGAAGAGTTGCATAGCTGAAAACGGCAACTTTCAACTTGTTCATTGAATATCTCGCCTTCAAAAGCATGGATCAAAAATCTATCCTGACAATGTCTAGATAATTTAGTTTAGATGCGAATAGTGCATAAGAACATATATATTGTCGCGATAAAATTAAGTGAATGTTATTTTTGTAATGGTAAGTACGTTTCTATGGTGGCACCATTGTTTTCTGCTCTTGTGTCCTGGTAACGTAACGAAACATGAGAGAGAAATAAAATCGGCTCATCAAGGCTGCCAAACAAACGGTAGCTTTATTGGATTTTATGTGATGTAGTCAAACTTGTAACCGAAAATATCAAAACTTTCTTGGCCACCCGGCCACATCGAGAGTCATTTTACACATTTACGAGAGAGCATAAAGAGAAATGTAATACGCACAGCGAGCGACACGGATTTACGCTAACAACTGGCATCAGCCCTTAAAGCTTCAAATCGTTTTATGGCACGTTTTTGTCTTGCTGCCTAACAACAACCTACCTCTAGCATGCTAGGAATAGGACTGAAACGTTAGCTTTAATTTCGCCTCTATTTATAGATTCGCGTGCTTCCAACAGCTTCGCTTTTGCATCGATTGACCAATAAGAGCAATGCTCTCTTTGATACATCGCTTACTTCTTCCAAACCGTCGTCTATGGCAGGGAAATCCGGTATACCTTTAGATTTTTAGCAGCCAAATAGGACACTGCTCGCTACTAATCAAAATTTCAATCATATATAATTGAAAATACGTGGCTTGATACATTCAAATCGAAACATAGAAATATTTGCTATCAAATGATGAAATAATATTAATAATTGATTCAAAACAGACTGAGCTGTAAGTGTTTAAAACCTGACCACATTTCTACGTGTAGTTTTTCTTGAGTTGTTTGACCGTCTACTGATAAATACTATCCATTGAAAAAGATTTGAGGTCGATTTAGAAATTTTTTAAAGGTTTTTCCCCATTTTCAGTGATGGTATACAATTTTTAACCCACTCTATCCTATATTTCCGTGTCCGGAAGTCGGATCCGCATGAAATTTAGAAATTTCTTATGGGACCACAGGACCTTTCATTTGAACCTAAGTTTGTGA
This sequence comes from Malaya genurostris, assembly GCF_030247185.1. Classification (NCBI taxonomy): domain Eukaryota; kingdom Metazoa; phylum Arthropoda; class Insecta; order Diptera; family Culicidae; genus Malaya; species Malaya genurostris. Next base: position 109,455,794 of record NC_080571.1, read on the forward strand.
AAATCGCTCGCGCCATCTATGAGAAAAGTTAGAACACATATTTTCTTTTTTTTGCACATTTTACCCCATAACTCCCGAACCGGGAGTCGGATTCAAACAATATTCAGGAATTTTTTATGGGACCTCAAGACCTTTCATTTGAATTTAAGTTTGTGAAAATCGGTTCAGCCATCTCTGAGAAAAATTAGTGCAAAAAAACGTTACATACACACATACGCACACACAGACATTTTGCGTACTCGACGAACTGAGTCGAATGGTATATGAGCCTCCGGGACTCGGTTCAAAAGTCGGTTTTCACAGTGATTACATAACCTTTCTATATGAGAAAGGCAAAAATAGTTCTTGTCGAAAAATTACGACGCCAGAAATTGTAGTATTTGTCATTTATCAATAATAACTATTAAAAGAAGTTTGGACCTTTTAAAAAGACAGTCACAATCAATTTTTGTAAAACAAAGTGTGGCTTTTTGTCACAAAATCTATATGTCTAGAAAGTTTCATTCAAATCTGAGAGGACACTGCCAACATTTGTTCCAGTTGGCCCGAAATTCGTCTTATAGAAAATTACAAAATACAAATCAATGTGCTTAAAGGAATTTGACAATTCAATTTATATGGTCTCTTGCTATTTAAGCCCCATGTATGAATATATTTTCCATATTTTATCAGGTCAATCAATTTGCCTAGTAAAAGAATACTTGGCACTTCGAAACTTCCAAACGGATCAGGTTCAATAGGATGGTACCATTAGTCAATATCTGTCAAAAGCTGTTAAAACAGAATACTCAAATTTTTCACAAAGGTGCAATCCAGAAATGGATTGAAAGTCGTTAGACATGACCTACCCCAATTCAGATGAAATCTTGCTCGTTTCAGTATGGAAAACCACGGATGGAGAGATGCTTTCGACTCAAAATTGATTTTTATAAAATGTGGATTTTTTCACATGCCCTACGGAACCCATTGAGCAAAAAAAAGTCTGTCAGATAATTAGGGGCACACTAAGATGTGCCCCCGGGCCCATTAATACGTAAAAGCAGCGTATAAGCCCTTTCTTTAAATCGTTATACAGGGTTGCTCAAAGGAACCTGACACATTTTATTCACCAGTTATACTGAAAGAAGAGAGGAAGAAACCGAACACGGCAGTAGAAGAATGAAGGTTTTGTTTTCTTCTAGTAGGTTTCTATCATGACGCACCATAATGTCGCTCACCACGCTTTTATTAATAACACATTTTTGAAAAATCAGTCGTAGGTTACAATTATTTGTTAAAAGAAATGACTGAAAAAATCACATGCGAGATTTTCATTCATGAAACAAGCATCCACAAAACTCTGAAGCTTAAAGTTCACAATTTTTGTGTCAGCGAAACTTAATGGCGAATTTGCACCCACAGCAATACCACTAAAGAGATAATCGAAAGGGATAAGAATCACCGATGATTTTTTGATGCTACGCTTTAGTTCGACACCGAAGTAATTTGAGCAAGATTTATTTCTTATATTTTCATCAATAAAAAATCTCTAATGAATAAATTCGTATTTGCTTTGCAACTGAGAAATAACGACTGCGATGTTTTCGATGCACGTATGTTGGTTAATGTGAACAACAATGTTTTTTCCACATTCCAAATAGTGATTATAGCGACAAAAGGCTGTTTTAATTCCAGCTGGTTGAAAACATTGCACTATTTAGATTAAACCGCTATTAGGTATGAATTTGATTTATATAAGTAATAGGAGCGCAGCACTTTTCATATCTTGAGCACACAGTAGGTGCAGCGTTTGAATGGCGCGTTTTGATTGGTGTAGCGATAGCGTCTGTTACTTTTGCGTATGATAATTGTGTAATATTTTTTAATCAGCTGCTTATCAAGCCTAGTGATTGGTTTGTTATTACTCCACCATCACGGTATTGCTGAATAAATTTCGAATACATCACCACCTGTAAACAATTTTAGTAGTTCAGTTTTTTCTCATTTCAACCAACCTACGCGCACTGGACATTTTCAAAAAGGTTCAGTTTTTATTCATCGGCGAATTTCTTCATATTGTATTTAGCAAAGGGTTGAGCTTTAACGGTTATGAAAATTTAATTGCAAAAATCTTCTGTTAAAGTTTCAGATATATGCAATGTACGAACTGTTTTCTTAAATAACATCGAGGAGAATGTTCGCTAGTAAACTAGTAGTATCGCGTTTGAAAATAATCAGGAGTAAACTTTTCTTCGGTTTTGTTTCTGAAAATTTTTGTAAAAAATTTCAGTGGTGATTTTCAAAATTTTGGGAGTTTGTTTTTGATGAAAAATGATTACAAATGAATTTCATTTGAATTTACAATAAAACAGAGTAGATTAGGGTAGTTTAAATAAATTCATTTTATTTTATAGCGATTCAGATGGCTCTTCACATTGAAAGAAATAAATTTACCCATAGTAACCTTGCTTCTGGCAGGTTGGGGCTCTCGAGATATTTGGATATGAAATTCAAAGATGTCAGGTTTTCGTATCGTAACTGTGAAGGCCTCTCAACAAACAAGAATGAAAATAGAATTTCATCTTTCGTGCACAGTCTAGAATTTAAGTCAGTCTATTTGCTGTATTCTTTAATCCGTCATTTGGTGAAAATGTACAAATGAAACAAGAATCAGTACGAAGTCGCGCGTCGCAAAAAAAAGACGCTTATTAATTTTCTAATCTTGAAAGCGTTTTATTCTTTAGTATAAATTTATTAATTTCTGTCGTCATGACCGTAGGCGAATTTATATTGTATCTAGCAAAGCACAATTGCAGTCTGCTGATAAGTACACTCTTAGAAAAAATGAAATTTACGCTTGACGTGAATCCAAATATGCCGTAATTTCTTTGGTGATGCCATAATATTACATCTACTAACATGTAACAATTAATTTAGCGTTTGTATTGATGTAAGCTTCAGCTAAATTAACTGTGAAGTTAAAGATATGACCCATCTTTACATGCTTTGAATTGTGAATTTTAGTTAATTGCGACGCTCCTTTTATGTGCATCTATAGAGATGTAAATTTTTCTAAGTGTGTAAGTGAAGTTTTTGGTTGACATTTTGAAGATTTATTTCGTGAAATAAAATGCTGCTAATCTTTATTTTTTAGAAATCGAACCGATGATCGTGTCTTGTTACAATGATTGAGTTCATTTATCTCAAAGCCACGTTTAATCGTTTGATGGAAATTTTTCTAAAGTTCAACAAAAACGAAGGTACAGCGTCCCATACTTTAGCAGAAAGTAATTTATGAGTGTAATCGATATATTTTCCGATATATCGACGCACATGGAGACATTTTGAGATCTCGACAAACTGATTCGAATAGTATACGATACTCGGTGCTGCGGGTCTCGACTCAAAAGTCGGTTTTCACAGTAATTTCATACACACCAAAAAAATCTGAATTTTACAGGTGCCTTAATCCCTCATACGATGTATTTCATAAAGACCTGATTTGTCTAATGACGGAAAGTTTCATTTTTAATGACTTAATTAGCTTGAATTTTACTGGTTTCGACTGTAACTTGCATTCTGTTAGCAGGTGCGACTGTATGAATTTAAATGCACCTTTTATCAGCCCAGCAGTTGAATGCTTCTGTGGCTCAGTCGATTAACAGACGTGCTTTGCAATCCAATGGTTCTCGGTTCAAGTCGCGGCGCTCGCTATCAGTATTCATTTTGTTTATTTAAATGAATTTCATGTTATTAAATTTTAGACACAATATTAAATGTTCTTCCACGTAAATTTGCGTGAACTGTGTCGCTCCATTTATGTGCATCTAATAAGATGTAAAATCACAGGATTTTTTTTCGAAGTGTGTAGCTTTTCTTCATGAACTTGGCAACAACAAGTTTTTTTCTCAGGTTGGAAAATTATTTCGTTGTAGTGCTTTTCACGCCACGAGTAAAATATAAAAACAGAAAAGTGAAGCTATTTCCACCTCCAAGGCAAAAACAATCGCAGTAATTTACACCCTCTGCCACTGTTGACTGTACAGATCACCGCGTTTAGCGACAGCACTCTTATTTTCCCCTTTGTTGTATATTCCGTTGGTACACCAAATCATTTTTACATGACTCCACGTCAGCCAGGACCCGTTCCGTGTTGAGTGAGAGCCTGGTTCAAGCAGCCGGAAAATCGAGGTTAACAGTGCAAGATACGAAAAATCTCACCCGTAGCATCGTCACTGTCGCTACTTTCACGGTTCGACTAACATCAAATCAAACGGCGCGACAGAGACATATTCCCTATCCGTATATCGATGTAAGCGAAGGAACCAACCGTGTCGTGATGGGATGAGGGTTTCACATCTTCTGCCACAACTTTTGCTCCCTGGGATTCTGTTCTGGTTAGTCCATGCCAGGTGCACTCTCTGGATTCTCGAATCAACGTTAGCGAGTTGGACGAGGGCACAGATCAAGAGTACCGAGCGCCTCTACACGAACCTTTCGAAATTTTGTGCCTGTGTAGTTCAGCATGTGTAGGTGTGTGAGTGTTTTACTATAAAGGAGGGTATCCGGGATGTTGGGTTCCTTGATTCAGGAAGCTATTCCCGGGCGGTCGGCACTGATGCTGCCAACATTCGGAAAAAGATGAGATGAAAGATTGAAGCAGAATTACAGACATCCTATTACACTGAATAATTTCCTTTGGTACTTTAGAAGAACCGACTGCTTTGAACTTGGCTAGACGGGCACGTTTTATTTTTCTTTCGAGTTCATAATCTTTCTACCATAAGCTGTGGATAAAAAAGTGCTTTTTAAACGGTGAATCAAAGTTGATGTAAAACTATGCAACCGGATATGTTCCGGAAAAGCAGATCTAGCTGCAGTTAAAATCGGTGCAGTCCACAAAACGGATATGTCAAGTCAGATAAATCGAAAAGATAGAGACATCATCGCTGGAATTATGTTTTTATGTTAACGAATGAACGTAGTTAAGCCATTTGTAATTTCATCGTTCATTCCGACCGGACGTTTTTTCTCGGTTTAGTGCAGGTGTCAGCAACCTATTGAGTTGAAAGAGTCGAACATTTTAATTTACATGATATCAAAGTTTTTAAAAGAGCCACAAAAATTACTTACCAACGACAAATAGTATATGCAAAACCAACTTCTACTGCTGGAATAGGGGAAAAAGTCGCTTACACAAAAATATCGATATCTCCGTTAAAAATGGACGAATTTAAACAATCTATGGCTTGTTGGATAGGTATTACCGTGCGGAATCTAAGTCTGAAAATATATTATGATTTCAAAATCAATTGTGACAGATACTGTCAAAAAACAACACACATACAGAAACACACACATACACACAAGGACATTTGTTCAGTTCGTCGAGCTGAATCGATTGGTATATCACATTCGGCCCTCCTGGCTTCGGAAAATTTTTCTAAAGTTTGAGCGAATTCTTTACCTATTTTTTATATTTATAAGAAAAGGTAAAAAAAACTACTATACTTCAAATGGTTCTAAGTGGAGTTGCCATTTGTGTTGAGAGAATTCACTATCAATTTTACAGTGGCTCTGTTGTTTTGCTGATATCTGCGGGAAATACAATTTTAGTTTTACCTTTTTTTATATATATAAAAAAAGGTGTAGAATTCGCTCAAACTTTAGTAAAATTTTCCGAGGCCCGGAGGGCCGAATGTCATATACCAATCGATTCAGCTCGACGAACTGAGCAAATGTCCGTATGTGTGTATGTGTGTGTGTCTGTATGTGTGTTGTCAACAAAAAGGTCGATATCTCAGGGATGGCTGGACCGATTTTGATAGAACTAGTCGCAAATGAAAGGTCTCCCCGTCACCCAGAACACTATTGAATGATTTTGAGATCGGATGTTTACTTTTTGAGTTATACGGAGCTTCATGTCAAAATTTTTAGTTTTTTGACAGTATCTGTCATATTTGACCTTGAAAACAGAATATGTTTCCATACTTAGATTCCGCACGGTAAAAGCTATCCAACAAGCCATAGATTGTTAAAATTCGTTTATTTTTAACGGAGATATCGACATTTTTGTGTAAGCGACTTTTCCCCCTATTCCAGCAGTAGGAGTTTTGAGCGCTATATGATAAAGAAATGGTTGGGAGCAACGAAAAACACGATTTTTTATACTGTTATATACAATTGTTTCTAAGTACCAAGAAGACTGTAAAGCATCCTTTTTCTTGACATTTTGCGTGGGACCGATTTTAGCACGGTTCGTTTTTGGCAACATAATCGTTCGAATATGACATATGTAAATCAGATGATGGCAGCATTTTCGAGTTGAAAACAATTATATTTATTCATACTACTTACAGCAATAAATGCTGGATGAACATAACACCCAAATACCATTCAAATCAGTTCGTCGAGATCAGCAAATGCGTGTGTGACAAATAATTTCACTCAACATTCTCGGAGATGGTTGAACCGTTTTCTACAAACTCAGATTCATATGAAAAGTCGTATACTCCCAAACAAGGTTCCTGAATTACGTTTGGATCCGACTTCTGAGCCACAGGATGATATGTGAAACAAAATTGAAATAATGCAACTCATTTTTCTCGTAGATGTCTGAACCGATTTAAGATTAAAATGAAATTTAAGAACCGTCTGAGATTTAGATGAAAAGTTTTAAGATCTTATAAAACATCTTGCTTTTTGTCATATACAACTTCCGGTTTAGAGGATACAGGGTGATTAATATAAAAATGTCTATTTCACATAAATTACTCAGGTTTATCGGGTTGGAAGATTTTAATAGTCGATAATCAAATAAACTTATTTCAGCTTTAGCGGTATTCAATTTTCGATTCGGAAGGTATTTAAAAATGTAATTCGCTGAACGATTTTCAAAAGATGTCTACACTGAATTTTAAACATTTTGAATCAAATGTGAACGGTACAACTTCTCAGGTGAATTTAACTGACTTCAGCTACAATGATATTAGAATTCCGGTTCCAGTATCGAATCGTTTCTCAAAGTTCAATCGTTTTCTCAAAAAAGGCCAAATCGAATTTCAAAAACAAAAATTCAATTTGAAAAATTTATGGTCCCATACAAAATCCAATTCTGACTTCCGATTCTGGAATTACATGGTGATGAGTTTCTAAAATTCAAATCGATATAGAAGATTACCATCCCAGAAAAGCTTAAGAGTTGGACTCAAAACTATTGCAATTAATTCGTCATATTAATTTATGGCTATACGAATCCTTTTAGGTTATGCTGGTTCCACCGGCTCTAGAATTACCGTAAATAACCGTAAACTCCAAAGTGGAACTTACTTCGACAGCTCATGGAATGTTCAATCGATTGTCTCTGAAATCTCAAACTGTGTCTTAAAACGACGGTTATTAAAATAATGTCATGAGAACTAAAACACCGAAGAATATTCATGCAAAAAACACATTCGGATTGATAAAAAAAGGTATCATCTCACTGCTAGGTGGATTAATCACGTTTTTTTTTTACTGTACTGAACAAATTCTTTTTCATACACGGAAAGAAATCCGTTACTGCTGTCATGATTAGAAAATCATGAAACCAATCATTTTAACTTATCATGAAATTATGAGCAATAACTCTTCTCCCATGAAAATTAATCATGGTTCGAAAATGCGGTACTTGGAGGATGCATTTCTTTCAAAGCGTAACTCTAATTTTCTACCCGTATATCCTTTTGAACCCTCTGCCTCAAGTGATGTGGAAGATTAATAGAATAACGGTGAATCAAAAAGCAAACATTGAAAAGCAAGACCTACTGAAAATGTTTACTTGATCCTGAAGCATGTTCATTTAATAATCGTGTTGTTTTACCCACTGGCTGATAGAGAATTAAACATAACATACAAATAAAGATAATGAACCGAAAATTGACATCATAAGAGACCAAGCACGGCCACGCTTTTTATTTGACAAACATCAATGTTACATTTTGTTTGAATGTATTCTTACATATTTGATGTGACCGTTGTTGCTAGAATAATATTCCGAGAGCTCTAATCCGTTTAATTCGATTGTGAATTTGGAACACCATCTTACGAAAATCAGAAAAATATTTTGTTCAACCACTTTTAATAATTTGTTATATAGATATAACAACACAAGCTGTATTGATTCACCTAAATATTAAAAATATGGCGATTTTTTTTGCAAGAATTCGACATAGAGTTTCGTTTTTAAGAGGTTTGATTCACACGTGTTTTTTCATGCAGTTCGTTTAAGTGTTTAAATTCTAAAACACAAAATCAAACGTTATCTCTTGCGTCGTCGTTTTTCAAAAACAGAATATTTAAATTCAAAAGAAGTTGGTCGTGCTTTTCACTGAATTTATGTTGCAAAAATGACCATCGTTGCAAAAATCACACACAACTCCTGAATTTATGTTGCAAAAATTACCATCGTAGCAGAAACACGCCTGAAGTTATACCCAACAATGTCAAGTTCAAGAGAAATTTTAATCATGGTGTATTATCATAACATGAAAATATATAATTTCCCCAAATCATGACTCGTTTTGCTCATTTCTAGAATCGGAATTTTGCCCGTGTAGTGGTTATTTGTAACGAGTTTTTTTTAGAAATTGAAATTGATGTAATGTATCGCATTAAATATCAGCTGCTAAAATGATTATTTCCACTTCGTAAAAATTCAATGCCTCTACTAGAAAATCACCCTTCCATGCAGTGTCAGATTCAACTCATTGGATTTCACCGTACACACTTGGATTATGCGAGTTTGTACCGAACGATCTCAAATTGCCGAATATACTTAAATTTTAAGAGTTTCTGTAAGCTCTATATTGACTGATAATGAACCAGTTGAAAAGTATATTTTCGTTCTTAAAAATTTCGATCAAATACATAACCAGATCAGCAGCCAAATTCCGGTGGTAGAAGAAATTCAAAACAATTTGTTTTTACGAGAAGAAAATCTTAAAATATCTTTCTCTTCACAAAACGGTCTTCTATTATCAACGCATTCAGCTGCTGAGCTATGGTAACAATATTTCTTTAATTTTCTTAGTTTGGAATTGCCGTTAAATTCAAAATGAAATTTTTTGACAATTTTTTAAGAAGATAAAATTTAGCAAATTTGCTAAAAAAAATATTACGTAGGAGCAATGCATTCATCATTTGTGCAATATTATCTGAAAAAAAAACTATTCTTAATACAATTCTAACTCCACCTAAATTCATTCGGGTAGATAGCAAAAGTAAACTTCTGCACTTACGTCACATATTCGGCAACATTCATCAAACCAAATTGATTGGAAATAATACATTTGAACTTAATTATTGGTCAAATCTGATGAAACTGTGCGGATAGAAGATAGTGCTATTTGTCAGTTGCGTCACTTCTACGATTAGAACTGCAATACCGAAAGAGTTAGTCATATGATCATGAAATTTAATCAATAATCTAATAGCAGTTTTCCAATTAATATAAGCTTGTTGAAATCGGTTTTACCATTCCGGAAGCGGGAATGCCAGCCATTCGATCTTTGAACTTGATCCACAATCTAAAAGTATAGATTTAAAGCAGAGGCGCGAAATAAGCCCATTTTGCGCAGGAAAATGTGAATCAAGATTTTCGATTGTGAATCAGAAATCCGAACACCGTGAATTAAAAAATTGGGTAACAAAACTAAAATGGCGATTAGTTTTTAAATGGTGGGAGCTGTATATTACACAGAGTAGCCGCAGACCTTATCCATACGCGCTCTTTTTATTGCGAGACAAATTTGTTCTCATTCTCAGAAGACAACCATGCACAGGCGAAGAGCATTGGCTGCTCTCAAAAACACGTTCGCGCCTGTACCGCGGTAGAAATGGATGTTCAACGTTTCGTTCGTTCTCAGCGCATTTAGCCAAGAACGGAGTTCGAGTGCTCCATTCGCATGAGAACAGGTGTAGCAACTTGTGCTAATTAACTCTCCGACAAGTCCCCGATGACAATGTAATATTCATACAATTTTGTTATAGTATTAAATCCTACATTTTTTGGCAATTTTGTTTTCTTAGACTTGTTCAATTACTTTCCTTGGCGTACGGCACAATTGTTAATAATTAGGTTTTCAGAAGCGGGGGAAGAGATCTGGTAATGTTCAATCGTTCTAAAGTTTTTTTATCTACTTCTTGATAATTCTGATGCGATCTTGCTCAACATCACCTTAAGATTTATTTAAAATTGTTTACGTGGTCATACATAAATACTATTCAAATACGATCTAGAATTAAATATAGTGATCACGTAAGTCATTTTAATTATATTAATCTATCTTTTCAACCTGAAAATATCGATAATTGAAGTAATTTTTGACACTTTTATCAATTTTGATTCCGAAAAATATTTTAATAGGCATATATTATAGAATTGTGATATTTCCCAATAAAGATCACTACTGATCTAATTTTTTTAAGATCAGTTGATCAGTGATCTTTGAATCACATCGATCAAAATCAATACTAATCTGTGGTGATTTTGAACTACTGTATGATTCGGTCAGCTTTGAGGATTTTGTAAGAAAATCACATACGAGCAAAATCAGACATGAGTGCCGATAGATTTACATCTAAAATCGTTAATCCTAATGAGGGACGTGAAAATTAGTGACACCAGTAATCCTACAGTAATGTCAATCAGGCTGGAAAATTACAAATTGTGCATCTTTGGGAAGTTTAGTGATTGGTGATAAGGAATATTAAAGGAGTTTGTACATCAACTCGTTTAAGTCTTCAACACCAGAGTTGAATGAAAGAAAATGAATGCTAGATGAAGGTTTTATGAAAATAATCAGATTGGATCGTAATCCAATTCATAATGTAAATTTTACAGCTTTCGCTGCGCAATATCAACACGCAATGCAAAACTAGTAAAAAATATACCTTACCAAATAGTGATTATAGAGACAAAAGACTTTGTTTTATCTCCAGATGGTTGATGCTGATGATGATGATGATGCGAATGCACTATCTTGATTAAATCCAATGAAACGCTATTTGACATGAATTTGATTTTAAGATGTAACTGAAGCGCAGCATATGACGTAGCGTTTCAATGGTGCGCCTAAAATTATTGATATCGGATAATCCATATCCGATAAAATTAAGCGGTAATCAGTTTTGACATTAACGACACTTATACCACTACATCACAGGAACTGTAAGTGACAGCCATTTGAACTTCAAACCTGCTTAATGAACACAGAGTAGCATTAAAACGAACCGAACTTTGTTGAAATGTTGATTCCAAATCAGACAGTAATACTGATAACGATGAAGACATTTATAAATTCTAGTTGAAATCAAAATTTATCTTATCAAAAATCATTCGCTGCAGAATTCATTACAATATCTACAATAAATATGTGATATGAAACAATAATACTAACTATTTTTATTTACTGTGAATCAAAAACTTTAATTATTTCCACCCCTGCTTTAAAGGGAGCCCAAGTTTGTGAGTTTGTGTTTGTTTCCGGTACTTCTGGAATCGGGAACAGGAAACCGGTATAACTGAAATCGATTTGTTTGGCCAGCAACAAGCATAACCTATAAATTGAAATAATTTTTAGCCAAATTTAGAATATTTTTTTCGTTTTTTTACATCGCTCTAAATGACGGGTTGCAATATAATACTCTGCATCTTGTATTTCCGGAACCGGAAGCCGGTTCTGGATAAAATTCTCCATCAACTTATGGGAACATAATACCTTTCATTTGAACCTAAGTTTGTGAATATCGGTTCAGCTGTATTTAAGAAATTGAAATGATTTCCGGTTTAAAGTACTCGATCAAGTTTTTGCGGAACCCAGGATAAAGATCCGTTATAGCAAAAATCAATGTATTTGGTCATCAACTAACCAAACCTATCCAATTGAAGAATTAAACGACTAGTTAAAAATATTTGGCTCAATTTTATCGAGTGATGTATAAAAATACTCGCTTGAAAGTAAAATTTTTATACTTATCATCCTGTGATTTCAGAATCGGAATTCGTATCCGGATGAAATTCGGTTGGATTCAATGGAATTGTAAGATCTTTCATTGGAATCTAAGCTTGCAAAAATTGGTCGCGCGTTTTCTAAGAAAATTTACCTCGTAATTCCAAAGCAGGAAATCGGATACGGATGAAGGTATGGGACCAAAAGACTTTTTGTTTTATTCTAAGTTTATAATCAATAATAGTAAATAAATAAATAAATAAATAAAAATCGGTCCAGCAATCCCCGAGAAAATCGAGTGCACATTTTTGTTACATACGTACATATATACATATACATACATTCACAGATACATACACACATATACACATATACATACACACAGACTTTTTCCAATGAGCCGAATGTCATATAATACTGTGGGTCTCCGGAGCTCTGATCAAAAGTCGATTTTTCCAGCAATTCTCTTACCGTTCTATATGCATAAGCTGTTTCGCATACTTCGATTTTTTAGGGATATTAGCAATCCGTTCCATGTACCGGGTGGTGTCTTTGAGAAACTATTTCGAATGCCTAAGTTCTTGGCTGAAAAGTTTATTACCATGTTGGAAAACCCCTCCAATGCTATTCCTCTGAAAGATAAAAGAACTACAATAAAACTGGTCAATTTATAACAAATTAAAATTTTACAATTTATAAAGTTCTTACAACGTTAAGCTATATTGGCTCAGGTAATATTCCAGTAGCGCTTTTGTACCAAAAATCAGCTCATCATTACCTCTGTTATAACGCCGCGAAAAGTCGTAGCGAATGCACTTACGACGGTTGTTGCTTGTGTATTTAGCCTTAACATGAGAACAGTATTATATTCGATCGGAAATGTTTTCATTGATTTATATCGTATAAAATGTTTTTATTGTTTTTCAAAACATTCCCGAAGCTAATCAATACACTTTTACATACGCTGAATTCATAACATATTTTACGAAAAACTTCTGGCAAACAAATGGTGGTATACCAATCCGAATTGACGGTCTTACGATCATCTAAAGCTGCGGTACCGATATGTCCGTTTCTATCGAAAAAACAAGTTACCATTTTCTTTTAAGTGTTTCGAATGCGAACAACTTTTGTTGGATTTGGTTCTTCTTGAAACACCCACACAGTCGACTGCTGTTTGGTTTCGAGCTTATATGAGTAAGTCCATGTTTCGTCACCTGTGAAGATGTTATACATCAAATTTAGAGCACCACGATTGATTTTTTTCAGCATTTCTTTGCACCAATCGACACAGTTTTTTTTTAATGTGAGATCCAACCTGCACAAATTTTTTTCACGACTGAATGTTCAAGGAAAATAACATATACGCTTTTCACACTAATGCCCAAGGCTGCCTCCATTTCAGGGTACGTCACATGGCGATCTTCCATTATCAGAATTTTCACAGCATTGATGTTTTCTGGCAAAACTACTGATTTTGGAACGACCTTCTTCGCATTCATCGGCAAACAAAGTACGATCACGATTGAATTCGATATACTAGTTTTTTACAGTCGCATAGGTTGGTGCTATACTGCCAAAAGTCGAACTAAGTTGTAAAAGATAAGTATTTGTTAGGAGAATTTGTATGCATGTTTTATGAGTCCCATTTTTTCGGTCGATTTGGGCTAACTAACGTATTCGAAAAAAGCCGAAAATTTGATAAAATCACGACTTTTTTAAAAGTAACGTACAAAATTGTCTTTACAAAACTGGCTTTTCTTCTCGACGAATTCCGAACAAACGACGAGGATAAAATTAAATTGATTTCAAGCAAATAGAAAATATAATTTCAAGATTTGGCACTAGATAACTTGAATAGTTTCATCTAGTTAAACGAAACAAAACATCCTTTGATCCACAAAAAAATATAACTAAAGTGTGGATACTCATACGTTGCCGAGCGAAAGGAAAATATTCCAAATGCGGCTTCAGTTACGTACCAAACTGAGGTAAATGCGCTTAGTTTTGGATAGGCCAGCAAATCAAGAGAAATCGTATTAATAGGTTTATCTGACATGGTAAAAAACTTCTCAGCATAACATTTAGGTATTCGCAAAAACTTCTTAAAGTTGGCATTTGGTATTCTGTACGGTTTACTAGTATCCCCAACAAAAAAACGAAGGTGGAGAAGCAGTTTAATTTTCTCTTGTCGGCATTAACACCTTCTCTTTTGCTGATAGAATTGAACAAATAATAATCCTATGTAAAAAATATTTAATAGTTTAGCTGAACTCTATCGCTATGAGAACTGTTCTTCGGAATTTATTTCTCAACACGTGAATATTTTCTTTTTTAACTACCACAAAATTTCTTCAATTTTTTTCTTTCTCAAGTTTGAGGGTGACCGGAACGCTACTTTCTTCTTCAAGGTTATTCGTTTTCCCGGGCGAAAGTAACCAGCAGCCGGGGTTAACGTATTCCTACGACTTACTTTACTAAGGGCTTCAAGATTTGCCTTCTGAGAGAGTGATAACTTTTAGTTGTATCTAACGTATTTACATAATTTTTGCTAGATGCCATCGGAAATATGATCATCAATTTGTGATAACATTTTCACTTTATTTTTTTATTTAAAAGATATTTTTATTCAGGCCTATTTGCGTACAAGCTTTACGTGACCGAATTAGCCGAATTTCCAAATAAAGCATTTTTTGAAGTGGATCTCGTTGTCACTCTTTTTCTAGGAGGAGAAGAGCTTCCATTTCTCTCCTGCGAGGGTTGAGGGGCACTTTGTTCGTGTCTCGTCTTTGTTCGATGCGGCGGTTTTGTTGTTGATTTCCGTCTTCTTTTCGTTTTCCTTGTTATTCGCAGTCTTGAGCTCGTTGCTAGTTGCTGTAGAAGCGCCTTGTTGTACATTGGTTGCAGTTGTTGGCTGGTTTGATGGTAAAACAGGAGTACTACGCTCACTAGTTTTCGTTGTTGAACGGTTGACCTTGTCTTTGGTTGAAGATGTTCTTTTCGCAGTTTCAGTGCAAGGTTTACCGTAGTGTGCAGGTTGTTCACAAAACTGAAATGTAACCAGCTGATTTTCATAGGTAATCAGCGTTTTACACGGATGTGTCCCATCTTGACCACAAATGATGTAAAATGGAATTGCCTTACGTAGTTGCATACGTACCATTCGCACGCCATTCCGTATAACCGGGAAAAAATTCCGCCATACTTCTCTTTCGATGGAAAGAACTTCACCGTACTGCGGCATGATCTCCCGAACGGACTGATCGGTGGCCTGCGGGGGAAGGTCATGCACGCGTACTTGTATGGCATTGTGCACCATGTGCACAGGAATTTTGTATTTAATGTTGTCACACTCAACGCTGTGCACCTCGTTGTTAACCGAAGCGAATGCAATTGCATCGCTTTCACGTTTAAACATAATGTACACACAGTTAGACGCCTTGTTGAATTGAATCTCACTTACATTATTAGCGTCTATATGCATTCGTTCTTTAAGTAAGATTTAAATTTCATTTGCTGCTGGTCTAACTTTGCAACGCTTGAAATCTATACAAATTGAATTCGGTCTTGCAGGCCACGTTTCAGGCTTTGTTAAATAGTATTTGACCATTCCGTACACTCTATTGTTCACTGCACTGTATTGTCTTTGTTTCTTTTGCTTTGACCGCAAACGATTTTCGACTGTGTTGGGTGAGATGCGAGCACGAACTGACATTTTCACTTGTATAACATAATCAAAAATAATCCAAAATTATAGTTTTCTGAAATGTTTGGTATCAACTAGTATCAAAGAAGACAACTAATGACAGCTTTTTCGTACCTAGGTGAGGATGAAAGGTTAACACTGGATATATTTCGTTCATTCTAGACTGAGCAGGTGTAAAGCAAGTGCAACATCTCGATTAGTTCAAGTCCAGAGCTCAGTTCCAGTTTCAGTATCAAGAATTCAGTTCAGTATTGAATCAATTACGGGACATTCGCGGAGCCAGTTTCCCTTCAAAGACGATCAATTACGTCATCCTGCTGCATTGGAGCAAAAGACATCGGAAAGTGTATAACGATGGGAAACATTATGCAAAATCAGCCCTTTTGATGGCTACAAATGTTATCTAAAGAACTATAAAGATTGCTTCTTTGCAAATCAAAAATAAAAATCATCAGTTTAGTGCAAATTTCGAAGAATTGGTTAAAACTAGAATTTTACTGCATTACGTTAGAGAAAAATGCTCTGAACAGTGTTTAATATCGTAGATAATTTCAAAACTTGGCCCTTCTGAATGTCTGAAATAAATCCCGTACAGCATTTCGATAGTTTCTTTCACTGAAATATGCAAATTGGAAATTAAAAAATTTTTCAACTCTCATTTGTTTCGCGTTATTTAATTGTGTGGTTGGTTATTCGTTTCAAATAAGTTAATTTAGATGTCCCGGGTTGGCGGTTCAATGCATAGGGCACTGATCTTACAAACCAGTTGTCGTATGTTCGAGCCCCGACCAGGAAGGATTCGTAGTGTCAGTAGAATCGTAGCACCAGTCATGCAATGGTACACACTGAATCGGCTGCGATGTCTGTTGAAACAGAAGGTCAAATTCCACTACAGGAATATAATACCAAGGCTTTGCTTTGCAAGCCAATCTAGAAGCGAAGCAGTAAAAGTTGCAAAATTCACACAAACACGAACGATTATCATTTTTTTGTGTTCTTCTCCAGTTATGTATGTGACATTACTCATCCGCCTTTTCTTCAATTTATTTATTTGACACGGCTCAAGATCCTCGAATCCTTAAAAAAGAGAGCCGGTTTATCTTATACAGTTCTGAAGTACACGGAAAGACCGAAATCAGCATTTTGGCGAAAAAATTAGTTGATTTTCTGATTTTAGTTAGTTATTTTTTGAGACAACTAAAAAAATCTTACTTTTGCTAATTTAGTTTTTTTAATTCTATTTCCCTTAATAATAATAAAATATTTGTTGATATGGCTATTTTTTTAGTTGAATTCACCAATTAAACGTGCTATCATTTCTTAGCTAAGGCACACTTCATTTCCATTCAACTAATTTTTTAGTTGAATTAGAGAAATAAAACGTTGTTTTCAACCAACATAAATGGTGGAATTGGTTTCTGCACTTTGCAGCTATATGGCGCTCTGTCACCGAAAAAACGTTAATACCGTAATGACTACTAGCCACTAGATGGCACACTACTACCGAAAAAAATTTCAGTCGCGGTAGTCTTTTCTATATTGGCAGGTATAAATACGATGTTGTATTGGAGAAAAAGACATAAGCGAAACATAAACTTCTTTTTGAAAATTTTTCTTCTAAATCGCTGCTTTCTTCATTCGACTTCGCGAAATCGACTGAAAACTTTGAGCACTCGGAAAATAAAAACCGAATGTTGAAAGATACAAAAAACATCATTTGACATATACAATTAGAGTGCAACATTCGAAACTCACTTCACTGTTCCGCGTAAAAACATTATAAATGGCATAATCGCTTCAAATGCGCACAAATTCTGAATAAATATGCTTTCCACTAAGAGTTTACGTCATTTTTACATATCGGTTTAGAAAATTTATGTATGGATATATCGTAACACATGCGAAAAACATCTAAACAATTTGCAAGCAGTTTCAACAAGACTGTCCTTTTTAGCTTTTTAATGGATTGTTTTTCTTTGACACTTCTTATGAGTTTTTGACTAATAAACTTGTCAATAAAACCAATTTCATTTTTGTTTTCTTTGTGCTGTCCTTTAGTCATGATGGTGATAGATAAATAGAAACAAATTTTCTGATTTTGATAACAAAATTTGTTGTCAATGAGGATTTCGTGTTGGATTGAAAGGATTAAAGAAAAATAAAAATAAAAATTGTAAAGTAAACTTCATTGAAATCAGCAAACCGCTTAGCGATAGAATTGTTGCTAAAATATCATTTTTATTGAAAGCCGGTTTGTGTTAGAAGATACGCTCTACCATACAGTATCGAAAACCTATAGAAAACTATGCTGGTCTTAAGTCAGTTATAAAGAAATGAAATGAGGCCTACATAGAAAGCTGTTCCATAACTTCAAAGAAATGTATTTTTAAACAAAACTTTAACTTTATGATTACTGGATTATTTCGTGATTTTCCTTTATTAAATTGAAGCAAAGCAAAGCCTCGGTATTACATTCCTGTAGTGGAATTCGACCCTTTTTTTTTTTTTTTTTTTTTGTCGTGAATACGACTTACTTTACTATGGGGTGCCTTTTCAAAATTAGCCATATGGAAAAATGGGCAGAACTTAATCGTGAATATCTCGACTTGTATTAATGGCAGCAACATAATTCTTTCACTATTTCATCAAAAATATGATCAGGAATTTAGGATAATATTTTGAACAGTGTGAGATAACCACAAACAACTCAAAAAATAAGTTTTCTGAAAATTTGAAAACAACGCGGAAAACTCTTTATTTTCGCTTGGGGTTTTCGCGCAAGGACGACGATTTTTAGGGTAGTCAGGCACATATCTTCAACTGAACGTTATTAAAGGGGAACCGTGGTCGAAAATCGATCATTTCTTCTTGTGCGTTGGATGGAAGCAGACGTCGGGCGAGAATACGTATTCAAACAGCGGCATCGGAGAGCGCCCTTCTGCGTGATTAAAAACCTCAAACGCTCAGGTCGTAGTTCTCATTTGCCTTCAGGTCGTCACGGCAAGAAGCCGCATTAAACCAATTTCGCATCATTTGGCACTGCGAGCGGATGTGTCGGTTTGTTCGCAAAGCTAGTTTCAATACAAGCAAGAACGACTGCATCAACTGCTGATGGTTTGCATTGGAGAGAAAGAAAACAAGAAACGAAGAGTGGACAACATTATATAAAATCAGCCGTTCTAATGGCTCTTAATGTTATCTAAAGAACTATTACGATTACTTCTTTGCAAATCGAAGGTAGAAATCATCAGTTTAGTGAAAATCCAAAATAATTTGATTTGCTTCGTTCACTTTTCGCTGTGCGAAAATCGTTCGAGAAAAATGTTCCGAACTGTGCTAAATATCGTAGAGAATTCCACAATTTAGTCCTTCTAAAAAGCAGAAATGAATCCTGTACAGCATCTTGATAGTTGCTTTCAATGAAATATGCAAATCCGAAATGAGATAATCGATGTCAAAAATCGTTGAAAATTTTAGTAGTGAAAAGGGGGAAAGTTTCGCAATTCATACAATCGATCTACTATCAATTCGAATTCGGAAGTGTAAAGAAATTGTGTCAGTTTTATTCGTATTCACGACATCCAGTTATGTCTCGGACATTACACACCCGTACTTTTTTTTTTTGCCCACCACACTCCCCCACACCAAAAAGCTTCAATTTGAAGCCCCCTGGTTGTGGACGCAACTAGTCTCAGCGGAAAAACAAGAAACAAATAGACACTGGCAATAATAATACTAGAAATACAAATTTAATTTTGATTCAAAGTCCGCTGAGATTCTATTTATTCATGGTTTGATGTGCAATTTATTAAAGTGGAATCCCAGTGGAAAAGATTTCCTTTTAAGGGATCCACAATTTAATTACTACGCTATGTTGGAAAGAAAGTACAAATTAAATTAGGTAATTAGTTATTAATATGAAATACTGTTGACGATAAATACATTACATTATAAAACAAAAAACTAAATTAGCTAAATATCTCGTTCAGTCTGTGCTTAAAATGGTACTTTAGTCTAGCCGCAAATGTGGCACGATTGCTTATTCCTCGCATGTCAGGCGGAAGTGCATTATATTTAGTTGGACCAACAAAAAGGATCCGTCTTTGACCAAGGCTTGTAGCTGCTCGAACACGAAACAAATTGTTACTACGGCGTGTTGTTCTAGAATGGGATATAGTTGGGAACTGTAGGTTATGGTGTACTGTGGATTTATACAAATTATCATGGATGAATAGCAACGTTTGGACATCACATAAGTATGTTATTGGTAAAACATTATGGTTTCTGTCAGAGTATAACAATAGACTCGAGAATAGTAAGGGTTTATTGAAAATGATTTTTAGGCATCTGTTCTGTAGAGTTTGGAGTTTCTTCAGATGAGAACTAGCGGCTCGCCCCCACACCGATACCAAGTAGTTGAGCTGTGAATGGATATAAGCAAAATAAAAATTTAACAGCACACGCTGGGGAACAAAGGACTTGACTCTCCATAAAACACCGCAGTACGACGCCACGTGCTTGGCAACAAACTTTATGTGGTGAGCCCAGGTTAATGTGGGGTCGAAATATATGCCCAGATACTTGAAATAGTCAACTTTTTCAATAATATTGTGTCCAAGCTGGGGATGATTATGCGTTGGTATAATTTTCCTTGTGGAACGGAAAATCATATACTTAGTCTTTGTGGCATTTAATGATAATAAGTTCGCATTGAAATATTGATCAAGAGTTCTTAAATCACTTTCCATTGAGTTAATAATAGCATTGATGTCACTGTCAGGATAGAACAGAGCTGTGTCGTCGGCGAATAGTCGTGGAGTTCCTTTAAGATGTAAATTATCTATATCATTAATATATAAAAGAAACAATAGTGGACCAATATTACTTCCTTGTGGAACACCAATGTTTATTGGAGCAAGGTTGCTACTGTCACTTTCGATGGATACAAATTGTTTTCTATTAGTCAAGTAACTACGGATAATTGATAATTGACCTTCTGTTTCAACAGACTTCGCAGCCGATTCAGAGAGTACAGAACCATTGCATGGCTGGTGCTACGATCCTATTGACACTACGAATCCTTCCAGGTTGATTGAAAGAAGCTGTGATTACTTACACTTTCTTATACTTACGATTAACAAATCTATAGCGCCAAATTAAAAATCTTAAAGTCCTTGCTCTATACTGATTTTTGTTTTGTGAGAGAGCTTTCCCTAAATGCGAACGCACACATTGAAGAGCGGAATTCTCATAAAACCATGGACAACTGTCATCTGGAGAAATTATGATAATGATTTCAAAAACTAGAAAAATTGGAAATTGTTCGTTATTAATTTAAGTTCTGGTCACCAATTATCTAACATATTTAATTTTATATAAAACATATTTCCATGAAGGCGGTATAATGATACCTGTTTGAAAAAGAAATATTTTTTTTTGTATTTTGAATTTGCATCCTTTAAAGACGTGTTCCTAAATCATATATCTTTTTTCAATTGGAACATTTGGCTTGTTTTCTAAAATTAGCGTTCTCATCTAAGCTTGAGAATAATTTCTTCTCAAACGAAGGCATATAGTTAGTTATCACATGCTTTAACTTTATACCCAAATGCTTTCACTCACGTATCTACTAGCAAACCGAAATTAGCAGTTGGCACAAAATTGTACACGCATTTTTTCACGATTGAAGCATAGAATTGGGAAACAGTCGTGTGAACGAATGAAATTATTCTCAACGGAACATCGAATCTACAGCTTCTCGACAGTGTTGTACTCGATTGCAGAGCTGGGAGGGCAGTGACCGTATCCAAATCTCGACAAAAATGCGGTTCAATCGGAATTGGTTCTACTGATTGCATTCCTATAACGAACGGAGCTGGCTTTCGTTCCGTTTCAGCGCTACCAGACTCGGGGACAGGTCAGCGCAAGCTGAATGGAAAAGTGAAGGGCCGTGGTACCCGTAGTTTACGGTACCTCATGACCACACGTTTCGATTATCCAACCTTCGGCACTGAATTTGCTCATTCATGTATCCAAAGGTTATTACAGGCGTGCTTTGTTATTTATTTTACCACAAACATTTTTCTCCCCACCAAACCAATACAAGCGCTAGCGAATAGGAATGCCGCATGAAAACAAGCTTTTCACTAAATCCTGGTGAGGATGATCGAATGGTGCACAGTGGGATCTGTTGCACAAGTGGCTGAATTTTTATATGTTTTATTGTTCCCATGCGACACGGTCAATGTCGAGGGACTAGTTTTATTAAACATGATTCGAAATTTTCAGGAAAGTTGTCATTCCACGGTTCCAATGAATCCATCAGAATAAATATTTCATTTGTTTTTCAAGTGAAAGCTATATTTGCTACAATCGGCACCACTGTTTAATACCGAAAATGTGCGTGGCACACAGAAAAGCAATCCAATTGATACGATTGTGTAATGCAATATGTCAATGATCAAGATTGAATCTAGGCGACGCTTCGAAATGTGGTACATGTTTTGTCTGTTGCGATTTGGACCGAACAATGATTTTGGGATGCTTATTTATTGTTGCCGAAATTGAACCACATTAGCAAGGTTCCGACAGTATGGTTGTTTAATGCTTAAAACGTAAATACAGCATCTATATTGAATGAAATTGCCTAGTTTTAATTTTATCATTTTGCTTAGTAATTTGTAGGAATGAATGTCATTTTTTCTACGGTTTCTGAACTTCTTTAATAAATATAATATGTTGCATTCGCGTCATCGATTTTGATAAAATCTGTTCTACGTTTCGCCTTCAATTCATTAGTGCATTAGCGGTTTGTCTTGAACCGCGAGGAGGCATTAGCAGTGATTCAATAGTGCATTGATGAGTCTGAAAAGAAACTTAATATAAGTAAAATAGGTTTGTACACTTTCACAAATCGGTAACCCTTTAGGTACATGCCTTACAACAGACTCTAAAACTTTTCAGGTTTGTTTTAACAAATCGTAATCCTTCAAATTTCTACAATATCTTAATGTTTCTGCTGTCAACGAAACTAAGGCGTCATGTATAAATTACGTCATTTGGGTATCGAAAGTCAAAGCGACCAATTACACTTTGGTTAGTCATCAACGAAACGAGAGCAGTACAGAACTTCAGTTCATGAGATATTTTTGAGAAATCGATCGATTCCACTATTAACTCTTTGGGCTACTACTTCCGGAACTTCTGGAACAGGTAATTGGAAGCCCATGGGGTTAACAGAGCCTCAGCCAATCACCTTTTGCCAAGACCTACAAATTGAAGAAATCGACTTTCCTTTTTGTATTGATTATCAAATTGATATTTCTAGCCGACCTAAATCTCCGGAATCCGTAGTCGGATTTTAACAAGATATAATAGCAGTTATTGTACTACCCCATATATAACCTTTAATTTGAGAAGAATGGGGCCCAATAGGTGATTGATAATACCGGTTATCTTTCTCCGAATTACTCCAAATCTACTCCCTCGAGCTATTAGGAATAGTCTAATCTAAAATGTGTTTCATCTTTTATGTTTTATTTAGTTTGAAAACTCAATTCATAGCTTAATTTAGTAGTCTAATGCATATTGTGAGCTTTTAGTGTACACTTTTTCGAATATGACTATTCGTCAGCAAGAAAATTGTTCCATTAACATAATTGGTCTTCAATTAAAATGATTCCATATTTATCTCTCAGTATCCGGCTGTCTAGAGATTGGGGAAAAAATATATAGGTTTAAAAACTTGTAACATTCTCATGAAACTTCTTATAAACTTCTTATAAAACAATTGTCATTGATATCGTGTTTCGAAGTAATATTGGGGATTCGGTTGGTTTCAAATGGATTGGCAACCGTCCTAAGAATTCAAACTGTACGTAATTCATTACAGACTGGGTGAAATACCAAAGTAACATGTCAAGTGTTTTAAATTTAATGGAAGAGTTCCCCCCACTTGAAGAATATGACTTCCTCGTTTGATCGATTCTGGAGGCCGCAGAACGAGCCCAAACCAAACGATTTCTTGGTCCATCGTCTAACAGAAGGCCTCCAAACCCTTGGTGGGACAAAGATTGCTCAGGTTCCAAACACGCGAAACAAAATGCTTTCGAAGCGTTTTTAAAACGAGAAGGAGGAACTCCTCAGAATTTTGAAAAATTCTTGATTATAGAAATGAAGTACAAGAACATACTTCGGGCCAAGAAATGCAGCTATTGGAGACATTTTGTCGAAGGTTTGTCAAGAGAAACCTCAATGAGCGCTCTTTGGAATACGGCCAGACGAATGAGGAATCGTAACGTAGGAAATGAGAGTGTGGATATTTAATTTTGCGAGAAAAGTTTGTCCAGATTCTGTTCCTACGCAGAGCATTATTTGGTAGTCTTCTCCAAATAATGGTTCCCTTGATAGCCCCTTTTCAATGATGGAATTTTCCATAGCACTCATGTCTTGTAATAATAATGCTCCTGGGTTGGACAGAATTAAAGTCAACTTGGTGAAGAATCTGCCCGACCTTGCAAAACGACGTTTGTTGGAATTGTTCAACAAGTTTCTTGAGCAAAATATTGTCCCACCTGACTGGAGGCAAGTGAATGTTATCGCCATTCAAAAGCCGAGGAAACCAGCTTCCAATCACAGCTCATAAAGACACATTGCACTGTTGTCCTGCATCAGAAAATTGTTCGAAAAAAATATTCTTCGACGTCTCGACACTTGGGCCGAGACGAACGGTTTGTTGTTAGATACTCAGTTTGGCTTCCGTAGAAATAAAGGGACGAATGATTGCTTGCATTACTTTTGTCTGCCTTCGCTCAAAAACAACAAATGGCATCTGTATTTTTAGACATCAAAGGAGCATTTGATTCAGTTTCCATTGAAGTTCTTTCAGACAAGCTCCATCAACATGGACTTCTAGCGATTTTAAATAACTAGCGGACCCCTGCACACTTCGTTGCGCAATAATATTAGATTAGATGTAGAAAATCAAAACGACTTATCAATTTTGATGATTATTGAAGAAAAATATCATTATAATGCTCTATGATAGTGTCCCCAACCTTTTTATATCGCGGACAACAGGACAAAATATATAAAACCGATGGTTTGCCGAAACGCAAACAGGCAGCGTACAATTTACCATCCGAAAAAAAATCTCTGAATTCACGCTACAGACTCATAATGATTATTGACGGTAATAGAAAAGTTAAACGGATGAGAAAATGACGTTCAAATTGAAATGGCATCATTGAATTGCGTGAAATGAAAACTTTTTCTTCTTCTAATTTGCCATTCAAAATTGTTGTCTCGACAACATCTGCGATTAAATTTTGAACTCCTCTATTTTCTGCACTTTATTTTGTACTTTGTGTGCTTGTTTCTGTAATTTGTGTGTTTGTTCCTGTACTTTCTGTACCTGGTCCAGTATTTTCTGTATTTGGTCCTGTAACTTCTGTACTACCATCTGCACATTTTGTAAGTTTTTCTGCACTCAATTGTGCCAGTACTTCTTATACTTGTTTCCCTCATTTCTGTACTTGGTGTTGTACATTCTGCACTTGTTCCTGTGCCTTCTTTATTTTCCCTGAACTCTTTTTCTGTGCTTGTTCCTTTTATTTCTGTACGTGTAGCTGTCTCTGTGAATTTCTCACAGCTCAAAAATTATCTATGGGTGGAAATTATTTCGAATACTCTTAAATTAGAATAATCGAACGATCCTCATGATTGCTCGAGATTAGTGAAGTAGAATGGTAGAGTGTTCTGTAAAAATGAATCATCTGACAATTGTTTTTTATTCGATCTCAACATTTGTCCCCAATTCAGGTACACACGTACACTTTGCTTTTTAAAGCAGTTTTTTCCTGCTCCTAAAAGTCCCAAATGATTCAAGCAAAATACAACAAAATCAGTTTGACGGTGTATGAGCAAGAGAGTGAATCATTCGAATAGGTAAAACGTGTCGATGAGTTCCCAAATCTCCGTTCAATCGATGTAATTTAAAAACCAGAAGGCAAACGGGATTTTCGAAGTACTCTGGGTTGATATAATTCGAATCGCGTTTGGGCCAATTGAAGACGTTTGGACTCAAATAAATAACCGAACTTGCAATTTGAAGCAATTTGGAGGTCGTTTCGAGAAAAATCTACACAAAATCCCGTCCAAAAAATGCTTCAAAGGTATAGCATGGGAAATGCTTATGAAAAATTTAAGCCGAGAAAATTTCCTTCTAATTCGAATGGAATTGTTCCTAAAAGTAGAGAGCCGAACAGTTTTGGTGTTTGAGTTGACGGTCTTAAT
The DNA here is from genome assembly GCF_030247185.1 of Malaya genurostris. Lineage (NCBI taxonomy): Eukaryota > Metazoa > Arthropoda > Insecta > Diptera > Culicidae > Malaya > Malaya genurostris. The sequence goes on from NC_080571.1 coordinate 109,481,762, forward strand.
TTGAAGTAGCACCTCATTCTCATTCGTCTGGCCGTATTCCAAAGAGCGCTCATTGAGGTTTCTCTTGACAAACCTTCGACAAAATGTCTCCAATAGCTGCATTTCTTGGCCCGAAGTATGTTCTTGTACTTCGTTTCTATAATCAAGAATTTTTCAAAACTCTGAGGAGTTCCTCCTCCTCGTTTTAAAAACGTCTTGAAAGCATTTTGTTTCGCGTGTTTGGCATCTGAGCACTCTTTATCCCACCACGGGAATCGAACAAACGAGGAAGTCATATTCTTCAAGTGGGGGGAACTCTTCCATTAAATTTAAGACACTTGACATATTACTTTGGTTTTTTATCCAGTCTGTAATGAATCATGTACAGTTTGAATTCTTAGGACGGTTGCCAATCCATTTGAAACCAACCGAATCCCCAATATTACTTCGAAACACGATATCAATGACAATTGTTTTATAAGAAGTTTATAAGAAGTTTCATGAGAATGTTACAAGTTTTTAAACCTATATATTTTTTCCCCAATCTCTAGACAGCCGGATACTGAGAGATAAATATGGAATCATTTTAATTGAAGACCAATTATGTTAGTGGAACAATTTTCTTGCTGACGAATAGTCATATTCGAAAAAGTGTACACTAAAAGCTCACAATATGCATTAGACTACTAAATTAAGCTATGAATTGAGTTTTCAAACTAAAAAAAACATAAAAGATGAAACACATTTTAGATTAGACTATTCCTAATAGCTCGAGGGAGTAGATTTGGAGTAATTCGGAGAAAGATAACCGGTATTATCAATCACCTATTGGGCCCCATTCTTCTCAAATTAAAGGTTATATATGGGGTAGTACAATAACTGCTATTATATCTTGTTAAAATCCGACTACGGATTCCGGAGATTTAGGTCGGCTAGAAATATCAATTTGATAATCAATACAAAAAGGAAAGTCGATTTCTTCAATTTGTAGGTCTTGGCAAAAGCTGATTGGCTGAGGCTCTGTTAACCCCATGGGCTTCCAATTACCTGTTCCAGAAGTTCCGGAAGTAGTAGCCCAAAGAGTTAATAGTGGAATCGATCGATTTCTCAAAAATATCTCATGAACTGAAGTTCTGTACTGCTCTCGTTTCGTTGATGACTAACCAAAGTGTAATTGGTCGCTTTGACTTTCGATACCCAAATGACGTAATTTATACATGACGCCTTAGTTTCGTTGACAGCAGAAACATTAAGATATTGTAGAAATTTGAAGGATTACGATTTGATAAAACAAACCTGAAAAGTTTTAGAGTCTGTTGTAAGGCATGTACCTAAAGGGTTACCGGTTTGTGAAAGTGTACAAACCTATTTTACTTATATTAAGTTTCTTTTCAGACTCATCAATGCACTATTGAATCACTGCTAATGCCTCCTCGCGGTTCAAGACAAACCGCTAATGCACTAATGAATTGAAGGCGATACGTAGAACAGATTTTATCAAAATCGATGACGCGAATGCAACATATTATATTTATTAAAGAAGTTCAGAAGCCGTGGAAAAAAATAACATTCATTCCTACAAATTACTAAGCAAAATGATAATATTAAAATTAGGCAATTTCATTCAATATAGATGCTGTATTTACGTTTTAAGCATTAAACAACCATACTGTCGGAACCTTGCCAATGTAGATCAATTTCGGCAACAATAAATAAGCATCCCAAATTCATTGTTCGGTCCAAATCGCAACAGACAAAACATGTACCACATTTCGAAGCGTCGCCTAGATTCAATCTTGATCATTGACATATTGCATTACACAATCGTATCAATTGGATTGCTTTTCTGTGTGCCACGCACATTTTCGGTATTAAACAGTGGTGCCGATTGAAGCAAATCTAGCTTCCACTTGAAAAACAAATGAAATATTTATTCTGATGGATTCATTGGAACCGTGGAATGACAACTTTCCTGAAAATTTCGAATCATGTTTAATAAAACTAGTCCCTCGACATTGACCGTGTCGCATGGGAACAATAAAACATATAAAAATTCAGCCACTTGTGCAACAGATCCCACTGTGCACCATTCGATCATCCTCACCAGGACACACACTTTTTTCGCTATTATTTTATATATATATATATATATATATATATATATATATATATATATATATATATATATATATATATATATATATATATATATATATATATATATATATATATATATATATATATATATATATATATATATATATATATATATATATATATATATATATATATATATATATATATATGTATATATAGGGTAAGGGCTCCCTATTTCATCTCATTTGCAAGGACGTCGCCTTCAAACCTCGATTTAGCCACTAAAATCACTATAACTATTTCATATTACTGCTTCATTCGCCTTGCTCCATATTGAGATTTGATTCACATTCCTTGGAAATTAAAAAATAATGTTCATAAAACAACAAAAAACACTTATGAAATGTTCACTACTCTGCTCCTAATTTCATCTCAATGGATTTTTATCCATCCTATCGTTGATCCTTTATTCATCCTATAAATTAGCAATGGCGACAGCAATCAAAACAAAATATTCCACTATTACACTCTCAGGTTCAAAATATCAGAATTCTTCTTAAAAACGGCCTAATGCCAACTATGAGACAATATACGATATTTTTAGAACCAGTTTGAAATCATTTCAACGTTTAAAAATTTTTCAGTCGTTTCCGTTACCCCTCGCCTTAAATTTAAAATTTTACTGAAAAGTTAATTTGGTGAACTTTAAATAAAAACAAAGCTGTGATTGTTACTATTTATTCATTAGCCCTTTTTAAAACAAAGTGTAGAGCCATCCATATTCCATCATATGCCATTTATACAGATTTATATGTGTTGTATAGATTTTTGCGTTCGCATACTGGTTTAAACCAAAGTACCGATTTTGTAAAGATTTTCTAAATTTAATACAGATTTGTACAGGTTCGTAGAAAGAAAGAAGTAAAAAATTTGACTTTTCTCTCTGAGTATCTATTAGTATTTGATTGCAGTGATTCTTTAAAAGTTTATTAATCAAAGGACAAATCACATGTTAAAGTGGAAATCTTTTATGTAGATAATTGATTATGAACACTGACAAACATTTATATTAAAATTTGGAACCAATTTTAACTATTTGAAGCCAGATACTTTCATAGAATATGTATTGCGTTGCATAGAAAGTCTATATCTGATCTATCTGTTTTCACTAATAAAATGATGTTAACAGATTTTATTAGTGAAAACAAATTTAACATCATTTTATTAGTGAAAACAGATAGACCAGATATAGAGTTTCTATGCAACGTAATACATATTTTCTATGAAAATATCTGGCATCTCTGTGCACAGCCGATGAAACACACACACTTCACAGCGTTATGTTGCCGTATAGCGGAATGAAACCAGTGCTACTAAATTTGCCACAATGGTTATTTCATTAGTATTTAACATGCTCTTCCTGGTAATATTCGAAGCCAAAAGTTTTATTGAAATATTAATATCAATAATATAATTAAACTAATGTCACGGATACCAAAAAACATACTTTTTGATGAGATTTTGAAGAAGAAAAACAATTTTTGTTTTGTAACATTATGAGATAACTTGGCAACTTTGCGAAACCAAATGAGATGAAAACAAAGCGCAATCAAGTGAACTAAGTGAAAAACTTTCATCTCATATTTTTAAAGACTTTTATTGTTTGTCGGGTAGTTTTTGAAGTATTAAATCGTTAATTAAACAAGTAGCAAGTGAACATTACTAATTATGAAGTCATCCGGCATTCAATGGTAGTGTAATTGTGCGAAAAAGTGATCATGTTTTGAGACGAATAGATTAGTAGATATTAGTAGAAACATGACGAACTGTAAATCTGGAGACGAAAATGTGTCCTAAATTGAAAAGTGAGTTTATTTGAAATGAAAAAAACGATAACCGAAGAACTTAAAACCATTTCTTTCAATAGGAAAGTGTGACAATAGCTTTTATAATAATTTTAAAACATTTCACAGTTTGGTTCAGGTAGGTTTTATAATATTATTCATGTTCAAAGTAATGAGGTGAAGGGATGAGATGGGAATAGGAGTTCAGATGAAATAGGGAGCCGTTACCCTATATATAGATAGAGGTATATAGATTATTTGCACAACCTTTTGTCAGAGAAATGCATGTATTTTTCACATGGCGATTTGGCAACAATCAGAATTAGCTACATGGGTCTCCCGCAAGGCTCATGCCTCAGTCCGTTCCTGTATAATTTCTATGTAAACGACATTGACAGTTGTCTAGTAATTCCATGTAAACTAAGGCAATTGGTAGATGATGGCATGGTTTCAGTTACTGGACCCAAAGCTATTGATCTGCAAAAACAATTGCAAGATACCTTAGATAACTTGTCCGTTTGGGCTGTTCATCTGGGTATCGAATTCTCTGCGGAGAAAACAGAGCTGGTCGTCTTTTAAAGAAAGCATAATCCCGTGCAGCATCAGCTTCACATGATGGGAAGAATGATCCAACAGGTTATGACTTTCAAATACCTCGAGGTGTTTGATTCCAAATGCACGTGAGGAGGACACATTAGGTATCTGATAACAAAATGCCAACAAAGAGTAAATTTTCTTCGAACAATAACAGGACCTAGGTGGGGAGCTCATCTGAAAGATCTAATCAAATTATATCAGACAACGATACTTTCAGTGATGGAATATGGATGCGTTTGTTTTCGTTCCGTTGCAAACTTTCATATTATCAAACTTGAGCGAATTCAGTATCGTTGTTTGCGAATTGCCTTAGGCTGCATGCATTCGACACATACAATGAGTCTCGAAGTTCTGGCGGGAGTTCTTCCCTTTAAAGGTCGTTTTTGGGAGCTTTCATCGCGACTGCTAATAAGATGTGAGGTACTGAGTTCTCTGGTTATTAACAACTTCGAAAGGCTAGTTGAGCTTCAATCTCAAACAAGATTCATGACAGTATATTTTAACCGTATGTCACAGCAAATCGTTTAATAAAAACAGTGTTTAAATTTACAAATGAATGCCAACATGCTAATATGATATTCGAAATGTAATAGGTTTAAAGTACTATGTATTGTGGATGCCACGGTGAAGAAAAAGTTATGTATGTTGTCTACGAAATAAATGTATTTATGGAAAAAAAGTTCTAGAAATTAACAGCAGAATGGTGTCAATATGAGGATCGACTTCTTCCGATTTTGATAAAAAATAACACGTCTTCTGTGCAAAAAACATGCTTAACCACCTAGCAGTGAGATGATGTCTTTTTTTTTATCAATTTGCTTATCAAATCATTCTTTTTCGAGTGCTAGAATATCCAATAGCAGAATAATTCGTCGTCTATAAATATTTTGCTCTCGCTTTTGATATTACATTGACAGAATTTGATATTTTCTCATGTAGACTTTGTTATGGTTTTTGATATTTTAACTCTTAACTAAATAATGGTCATTTCTACTATTGAGATGTTTGGTTTTAATAAAAAAACTGCTATTGGTTTGCCAATCACTTCTTCCCGGGATGTGCTCATAGGGAAAAGAGTCACAGAATAATTTCAACTGAGCATGCCAAACCTATAGTTATTCTTGCTGAAAAGCCAATAAATCAAACGATGGCCTCCCTCATGAAATGAACACAGAACTACAAAACTAAAGCTCAAGTAGGGTACGATTATCACATTTGTGCCATTTCCTTGTAGAATAAGATTATCAGCCCACTCCAGTTCAGAAAATCATTTAGCTTAACCACACAAAACAACAGCAACTAGTTCCTACTGCCATCCTATTTAGAGTGGCTCGTCGAATCCTCGTTCTACCTTCACTTTGCTAAATCAATTCTTTATCCAATTACGGAAAACCTACGAACAACTTTCTCTCCCATCCGTTCATGTTAGTCGGTATCACATCTTTATTAGGTTAAGGCTATGGAAAGTGAGATGATGGCTCACTGGTGCGTATGAAAACAGGCTAGAACATAATAGCGGAGGTAAGGGGAAAACTCCTAATGATGATGGCTCTGTTCATAAGAAACCTGCATTCAGAGCACTCTCATAGGTAGAAAATATTCACGATTCGCCAGGCACTCTAGCGATCATTCAGTGCGAACGCTGATTGTGCACGTTTTGGGACGTTGTTTGGGCTCTACTCCATCGAGGTCCCTTACTTCTCAATTAGATTAATTCATCAAACCATTGCCGGCCACGGCATGCGGTCCATGAACGTCAATTTACATTCATCATGGCATAATTTATTTGATCCGGGTGGCAGTTGATTTGGAAAATTGATTACGGTTAGCAGGAGGAAAACCCGAAAAACAGGGAAATAAGACGGTACATAACACTTCCTGATGACGAAAATGTCCCCACGTTCGTCAGGCAGAAGATGATTTGGAGCCGTCGTGCACATGAAATTTATCCCGCCCTGTTTCACTGGCTCAAGCTCAAGGTGCTGTGTTGCTTCGGATCGATCTGCATGATAAATTGACGGTGCTGCCTCTGCGTGACGTTGCAATTAGTGTCTAGCGTCAGCACGTAACATGGCGACTCTGTTTAGGACGGTTTCTTGACACCTGTGCGGATTTGTCATGACACCGCCGATGCCAAACGTTGAGATTGATTCAATGGTGGAATCGATAAAGGAGCTCAAATGTGGAACTGTCAACTACAAATTGTATGGTGCTTTTCATTTTGTGGAACTGGTTTTCATATAATTCTGGTTACAAAATTAGCATGACTCGTTGAGTGTGATTAGCTATACTAATGCAAGCTGGACGCCGAGTTTCACTATATATGTTACTAGGGAATACTTTTTTTCTACAGATTTTCCAGCTTTAAGAGTCATCCACTGGATACAACTAAAAAAAGGTGGATGGATAATGTCATAGACATAATTGGATGCCTTGAATACGAAAAAATTGGCACACTTGGCTCTTGGCTCAGTTAGGTGATCGATTGTGTGCATTGTGCAAGCTTTCCCCTTTTTCACTACTAGAATTTGAGACGATGCACCTGCACTAAAGTACAAATTTGTTAAATTAAACAGCTTCTATTCTTAAACTGTATATTCTAAACTTGAAATAATTCCTTCTAAATTTGCTAATATAAGCTAGGTACAACAAATTTGTGTTTTTTTTTTGAAAAATATTCAGTACAAAGGTATCTGATTCTTCACGAAATTTTAGTAAGAGACAGTTGCAATGATAATAATAATAATAATAATAATAATAATAATAATAATAATAATAATAATAATAATAATAATAAAAATAATAATAATAATAATAATAATAATAATAATAATAATAATAATAATAATAATAATAATAATAATAATAATAATAATAATAATAATAATAATAATAATAATCGGATCCGGATGAAATTCAGAGATTCCGTATGGGACCGCAGGATTTTTCGTTCAAACCTAAGTTTGTGAAAATCTATGAGAAAAGTTAGAAAACATTTTGATATGTTTAAGTTTCGTTTTTGACTCATCAGTGCATAGCAGTTCAAATTGATCTGCTTTATGCAAAACTCGGTGGTTCAATTTGAACCGCTAAGCAGTTACCAAATTCAATCAACATTGATGATAATAGATGTTTGTTTTACATTTTCCAATATATTAACTTACACGAAAATGTAGATTTTTTTAGTTTTTGATGTAAATATAAGCTTTTACTCCTAAAATTTTACAAGTTGCTAAGTTCATTGAGTTGGTAAGCAAAAAGCACTTACGTCAAATCCATGTAAGTGCCTAAAACTTCTTCAATTTTAAAAATTTCTGTAAAAGTATCGATTTTTTTAGATTTGTGGTAAATATAAAACAAAAATTCTTGAAATTTTAGCTGGAAGTAAATTTAGTCGGTTGGTACACGAACATTCTTGAATGCGTGCTTAGCTGAGTCACAAAAAAACTCTAAAATTAAAACATTTTGGAAAAAATACAAAATTTCTTAAGGTTTTTAGTAAACATGATAGAATTTTCTGTTAAAAATTTCAATAGAAGCAATATTCAATCGAATGGTGATCAATAATGCCTAAATTTTCGATATGAATTTCATGCTAAGTGTAAAACAGGTTTAGTTTTATTTTAATTTGAAAAACTTCTGTGAAATATCTTATTTTTGGAATTTCTTCAATAAATTTGAAACTATTTTTCCCGTACATTATAGCTGGTAATAAATTCAATCGATTGGCTTACAAAATGCTTAGTAGTATTTAGCATTCTTCAAATGCTTCTAATATTCTAAAAATTTCTGTGAAAATTTTGCATTTTTTGAGACATTTTCAGTAAAGTTGAAAATGATTTCTTTCAAAACATATAGCTAATGCCAAATACAATCTTTTGGTATATAAAAATGCATGTGTCGTCGCTTTGAATTTATAATTTATGGTTGGAACCTGAATCCGAAGCCAGTATAGCTAAAGTAAATTTGTACGACTATCTACTAATATGAACAATGGCGTACCGAGGAAATTTGACGCCCGGGCCAAAACAAAATTTGTCATCCCCATCGTTGGTTTAGCTGAACTCCATTTCCGGAAAGATTAATTGGGCGAGAGAAAAAATTGGATTGGTTTGCCGCCCCCAGTCTCACTAGTCTTGTGGATAGTTGTGCTATATAAATATTTAGAAGGTCTTAGACATGTGTGACTGAAATAACATGACAGGAAACGTAAAGAAATGTAATGAAATAACCTTCTCTCGGGCACAGTCACAAGTTTTATTTGAATACTCCATAATGATAGTTCCAGTGGAAAAGTTTTAAGTATGTGTCATAAGCGCCGGTAAAAGGCACACCGAGAATTAGGAACATACGTAATCTTTAGTAACAGGCCCCTCCCGAAACGAAATCCTGGGTACGGGCCTGAAACAAGGGGTAATGATATGTGAGCTATTATTGCATTTGTATTCAAAGACTATTTAAGACAAAGTTTTCGTTCCGTTGTTAATTATTTCCTGCATGGTGGTGCAGCTTAATTCGTCCGTCTTCTGTTTCGCTTTTTTGTAACGTGGTGATCATTGCACTTTGTAATGAATTCCCCCTGGTTCAGATGTGGATGGGGATTGTTTCTTACTAAAAGCAGACCCATGCGTGGAGCTGCACTATCAGCTACTAGTAATACACGACGTTTGTCAGTGGACAAACCTTGAATGTTATATTTTTAGTGGCCCACTGGCGTAAATAACATCTAAGTGTAATAATGAGTGTGGGAAGTGGGGTTCGATATAGTGTTGCAACACGTAGTTGATTGATTGTTGGTTTATCCGGGTAGTATCAAATATCATGAATTAATTCTGATCAATAATGAGGTATCACCAAACGATTGATCTCCAATGAGGAATTCTCGACAACCTAATTGAAATAAATATATGATTACAAGGTTGAAGTTGATCGTTACGTCAGAAACTACATTTCGTTTTTTCACAGCTGGTTCACATAAAAGTCTATTTGCACTATTCCGGGACGGGACCGTCCGGGACGATCCGGGACGTTTCTCTCGGTGCCGACGGTGCGAAAAACTCGGCGAGAAATATCAGTGGCAGCCAAATGGATTTTATGCCGGATCCGGCATTCCAATAGATGTACACGCCGGCAGCTCAGTCATCGCCGATGAGGAAAAAAACGTCCCGGATCATCCGGGATGGTCCCGTTCCGGAATAGTGCGAATAGACTTCAAAGCTAGAATTGGTGGTTCAGGTTGAATTGCTTTGAACTACTAGCTGACGACTCTAAGACTAATAGCTAAGAAAACGTTATTATGAGTTTTAGTAGGTCACGCATTATTGCATTATCGCAGCTCAAATTGCTCATAATAAGCCGTGCTTTGATTCAACTGCTATTCAATGACTTCACACAACACTACCCTGCAATAATAATTAGTTGTTGTTCATCTTTCCTCTCAATCAATTACCCTTCATTAACACAATGTCCGATGCTCGTAATCCATGGGAAATCAATCGGATTGAAATTGTCCAAATCCTTGGAAGCATTTCACATTATTACTCAAGCGAGTGGAATCGGTTTAATTGGCTGTAACCTCTATAGCAAACCGCACTATTTGCCAAGCCGGATAGACATCAAACAGGTTCGCTAACGATTATCCTTGTTTTTCAAATTCGCTTCCCGCTGTCAACAATCTAGACTGCTTCCACTTCACTTTATCTCATCATAACAACAACGCTGTAAGTGCCATCAACAACATCACAAAGTCCTTTCCGTTCCATCTTAATCCTTATGGTCCCCTTCAGTTAAAGTGAAATAAACCGAAAGGAAAGCGGAAAATCGTATAATATTACCGCTATTGTCATTCGGCCAGTGTAAGTGTCAACAAAGTATCGGTAGAATATGGTGTATAACTCTGCGGGCATATGTACTGTTTCCCCTGTGCTTCGGGGTGTTTCACTTTGTATCCACTAGCATTTTGTTGCTATAACTATCTAGTATAGCAGTTAGAAGTAGCGTTTCAATTGGACTCTTTGTATGACGGTGTACGGTTTCCAGCGGTTAACAAGCGAGTGCATTTTCCGCAGTTCCGTTGATTTGATGAAGTGGAGTGTTATAACCTGCTCTAGTGGTATTAAGGATAGGTGAATCTTAATTTTATCTCATCCAATAATCTGTTGGGTTTATGTTAGTGATTGAACATACAACTAACAGTCGCTAAGAATACTTGCTGATGACAGCGTCAGACCCAAAGGTGCTGACTAAAAGGACCATTATACGATACTTTGAATAACTTTTTCACCTTGGCTCTCTGGGTCGGTATCGAGCTCACTACGGAGAAAACTTAGCTGGTTTTGTTATCAAGGAGACGTGAACTAACACAACAACTGTTTTAAAAAAGTGTAGAAACTGGAGTGCCTAAAACCTATAGTTGAAACCATTACTCATGTCTTCATTTGTCATCTTGCACTTGTTGTGGGTAGTCAAAAACCTTCTATGACTAGTTTCCCTTTGGCTTTTTTTCTATATACACTGCTGCCCACTTTTCCTGCGTTTTGAGTAAAATGTGCTATAGATTCGAAAGCAACCGGTACGATGCTCTACCAGTCGACGTCGAAAAGAAACAAGAGAAGAAGAAAAAAATGTCACCTGTCTAACCGGAGCACTTCCCGTCGACTCTACGCTCGGATTTCAACAGACTGATCAGCAAAATAACTTCTCTATGCTCGGATTTCAACACGCTGATCAGCAAGATACAACAGGCAGAACACGCAACTAGAATATAGCGATCAGAGCCGGATAAGGCGTAGGGGATTGGTCAATTGGTTTCTCTAAATTGTATAAGAAGACCGAAAAGAGAGAATTCGCGAGCTTACCATAGTTGGCCTACATTCTGCAGATGAGCAAGGAATCCTTCCGCTGGATCCCGCACATACTTATTTAGGACTAAAAAGATGAACGCAAGCGCAGTTCGAGTACATGTTTGGCTGGATCCATTATTATACCCCAGAGAACAAAATGATTGCCCGACAATTGACTGAAGACGTGATTCGAAGCGGCAAGAGTGCCTGGAAAGAAGACTCAATGGGTCGGAAAGATCATGATACCGGTTTTCTGGGATTGTCATAGTATACTTTTGGAGGACTACTTCAATGCAAGTAATTAAGTGCATTAATGGCACCAATAATAATAGAAATCGCTGTAAAATGGCCTTGCATGAAGCACATGAGTATCGCTACCATGGTTAAAATCAACGGTTTAGGGTTCCAATTACTTGTTTACCTGATTTGGCCTCCTATAACTATTATCTGTTCCCGAATCTCAAGTCATCTCTGAGAAATCGATGTGAGTACCGTTTTGGAATTTTAGACCGTTTCTTCCGGAACCTGATACCGAAACCTGGATAACCAGAGTAAGTTTATATAGCCATGAACTAATAAGATCTACAAATTTAAAAAATGTATTCAATTCTCCACGAATCGAAGTAAGGAGGGGATTTTTGTGCTCTAGAAATGGACATTTAGAAGGTGCGACTGAAAGAGCATGGCAGTAAACGTTAAGAATGGTAGTACAATAACCTTATCGCGGTCGCAGTCACAAATTTTATTTAAATACTTAATGATAGTAGCAGAAAGGATTAAAGTATCTGAAAATTATGTACATAAGTATTATTCAGTAACAATACTTTTTTATCTAAGGGCCCCTCCCGAAACAAAATCCTGGGTACGGGTTTTATGTGAAGTCACCATAACTATAAGCTAAGTTATTTGCAATGGCTGAGCAGAAAAATATAGGATAAAATCCAGAGCTGTAGTGAGCATATCTGGCGCGAACTCAAAAATAGCCGCCCCCGACAATTTTCAACAAACACCAAGAATACGAACAATCATTATTTCATTTTTCTGTAAGGTTTCCAAAAATAACATTTTCAACGTTAGTAAAAACTTGTAGCTCTCTTGAATGTTACAGAGCCATGAAGAACCAGCATACCCCTGTGATAAATTTTTTTCGGAATGATTCAAAATTCAAGAAACTTTTGAACCTGCTTTACGATCAACATTAAAATTACTCGGATGAATGCCATAGTAAAAAAAAAACATTAGATTTTATTTACGACTTTGAGTTTTTTCCGAAGTAAAAAATGCGCTTTCATTTTGATCGTGAATGTATAGATAAAAATAAGAATTGATTTATCGTACTTTTGATACATATTAGCTACATTGCGTCGAAACTAGTTCCAGAGTTAGAAAACGAAACAAAAAAAACTAGTTCAAGCGTTCAAAAGCGAAACATAAAAATGAATCGTATACGTATTATTCTGAAATTTATTTGATGTCAATAAATGCATCGATAGAACATCAAAATGACGGACATGACATTTTTCTTAATGGAAATTACATTTAATCTAAAAAATATTCAATCCTATAGCCCACAACATACATACTTTTCAGCCCACATTGACACGAAAGTAGTTTTGTGAGAGAATTGAATTGTTTAATTCTCGCTCTAGTTGTTTTATTTTCGGTGAGTTGTTCTTGCTAAGTTATTAGACCATGCAAAAGTTTTTATGAAAACTTCAAAACGACCTGAAAATAATTATATTGCATGTAAAAAGAGAAATTCATTATGGCTGTCATGAAAACATAGGAGGGGGTCCATGAAATTTCCGAAACCAAAAAAATATTCACATTGTAATACCACATTCGAAAGGTCATAGACTGGAAACAATTCTCTTAAAGTTTCAACCTTTTCACTGTCATATTGATGGAGCTAGGGTGGTTCTTTTGATTTTTTTTTGATTTTTAAAGAAACCGCTCCTCTGAAAAATTTGAAAGAAATCAGGTATATTTAAGGCATTATGGGAAGGTTTGCATTTATTTTTTCAAAATTTTGAAATCATAAAAAATACTACAAAATTGGGAAACAGTTTTTTCCCTCTTCCAATTTTTGCACCACCCTGGATATTTTAGTGAAAAAAAATTTTTTGGACATGCTAATGTGGTATGTTTTCATATTTTTGAAAAATGTTGACGACCAAAATGTTTGATTTTTCTAAAAAATAAATAACCGTCGACCATGCGTCCTCATCAAAATCTGAGAGAAGGAAACGCATGGTGCTTTGTTCTAGCAGTTTCTAGTAGTAGTCGACCATGCGTTCCCATCAAGTTATGTTAGAAGTAAACGCATGGTGCTTTGTTCTAGTACACGGAAAAAAGAAATCCTATAAAAATCATTAACAAGATCACATGAGCCCGTTTTGATCTTAAACCTATTCAACTTATAATACATATATGTGTATTCGTTAAAAGTTATGTACAAAACATGTACCATTAATTGTAAATCTCCGATAATATTCACTAGGTACAACCAATACGTATTTATGTATATGTACGTGAATGAATTTTATCTGCTTGAGCCAGTGAATGTTATGTGCTTCAAACATATGAAAAAGCAGTTGTGTTGTTCGCAGCTTTAATATGGCGAGTTTTAGCGATCAGTCGTTTGCTGTTTGGGATTAATTCAAAGAATCTCCTGTAGTATTAGCAAATACAAATTAATTATTTTTATTTGTAATATGAAAAAATGCTCCTATCAGTTTTAGGGAGTAGTGAATATAGAAAAATATGGTCGAGATGTCAAAAGTTTATGAGTCATCCAAATGCAACTAGTTACACGAATTACTACATTTTACTTCTTCAAATGTGGTTAAGTGTCTGGAAAATATCTGAAAAACATTGTGTTTAAGTGTGTTTAAGGAAGATCTGAATAAATAAAAAAATCAAAATATGCCCATTTGTTTGTCCACAATAAAAATGAATGCATTAAAAATAAAATCAACTCTACTGAGAATCAATAAGAAGCAACATGTCTTTCTTTATCAGCATCAATGATCCTCATTGGTGTTACACATAAAATATATTAACGAACCCCAATAATTCTCATTGACATTTCATACGAGCAATAATAAGAAAAAATGTATAATGCAATTAGATTCGTCTTTCTTAAATTTATGTAAGTGATTTGCATATAGAAACTATATTAAAAGCTACATGGAAAAATATTATATTTTATAAAGCTTTAAATCCAAAATTGCTTGGTAGAACATCCTTTTCAAAAGCTTCTATTCCAGAGCTACTATATTCCGATACTTGTTGCACTCGTTCTAATCCAAGGATTGATGATATTACCTTATTACAACTTCCCGTTCGCAATTTGAAAAAAATACGACCAAATCTTTCTCATTGACACCAGCATATCACGAAGCTCAATGATATTTGGCAGTGTTAGACCAGTAAAAACCTGGAAGCGTTCCTCTGAGAGTGAAACGAAAAATAAAATCACTATTTTTTTTATATCTGTTGTTGTTTCAAATTTTAGACAAAATATGAAAATATATAGCGCTCTCAGTTTACAAACCATGAAAACCATCATAAAGATATTCTGTTGACGTTTTCAAACACAAAATTCCAACTTTTGCTTTATCAGACATTTTTTTCAGAAAACTATAAACATCCATCGATAACATATCTTTATGATAACTTTTGACACTGTAATGAAATTTTCCTTCTGTCTTTCATTATTCTTTCATTACATCTATCAGCAACACGTGAAAAACTGACACCCGCTCTAGTTCTTGACTGCCGCAACCTAATTTCATATGTGTGATACTCGCGACGTTCATATTTTACTACCATTGAGTTTCATAAACTAAACAAAGCACCATGCGTTTCCTTCTAACAGAACTTGATGGGAACGCATGGTTGACTGTTATTTATTTTTTTTAGAAAAAATCAAATATTGTGTTTTTCGCCTTTCTCATATAGAAAGGTTATGCAATCACTTGAAAAACCGACCAGTAAAAATTGGCCCGGAGGGCCAAGTGTCATATACCATTCGACTCAGTTCATCGAGCTGAGCAATGTCTGTGTGTGTGTGTGTGTGTCCGACTTCCGGTTCCGGAATTATAGGGTAAAGTGTGTTCAATATTGTACACCGTCACTTAAACAGGCGAAACAAAAAACGTAAAAAAAATTCTAAACTGGTCTCAACACTACACAAATCGATAGTCATTATCAGTAGGCAACTAAACAAACCGATTCCGGCTATCCTGGTTCCCGGTATCCGGTTCCGGAAGTACCGGAAATAGTGGTCATATATACCAAAATGGATCTCACTCACTTTTCTCAGCGATGGTTTGACCGATTTCCACAAACTTAGATTCAAATGAAAGGTCTTCCGGTTCCATATGGAATTCCTGAATTTCATCCGGATCCTACTTCCGGTTCCGGAATTATAGGGTAAAGTGTGATCAATGTTGTACACCGTCACTTAAACCGGCGAAACAAAAAACGTAAAAAAATTTCTAAACTGGTCTCAAAACTACACAAATCGATAGCCATTATCAGTAGGCAACTAAACAAACTGTTTTCGGCTATCCTGGTTTCCGGTATCCGGTTCCGGATTCCGGAAAGTGCATATAATAGTGAACCCATTTCGTTTTCTTAAGGATGGCTTACGCAATCAAAGCACTGTTTTATTCTGTATGTTATGCATAACCAATCTCTTGGTTTCTTTCAAAACTCGAAGAGGATTTTTTTGAATAGAATACCGCAATATTATATGTACATGAGAAAGGCATCATTGCACCACTAGGTGGATTAAAACAGGTTTTTATATATGAAAAATAGGTATAGAATTCGCTCAAACTTGAGAAAAAAAAATCCGAGACCCGGAGGGCCGAATGTCATATACCAATCGATTCAGCTCGACGAACTGAGCAAATGTCCGTGTGTGTATGTGGGTGTCTGTATGTGTGTTGTCAACAAAGAGTTCGAGATCTGAGAGATGGCTGAACCGATTTTGATCAAACTAGTCGCAAATGAAAGGTCTCCCCGTCACCCAGAACGATATTGAATGGTTTTGAGATCACACTACTAAAATTTTATGTGAACATTTTTGTTTTTTGACAGTATCTGTCACAATCGTCCTTGAAAACAGAATATGTTTTCAGACTTAGATTTCGCACGGTAAGACCTATCCAACAAGCCATAGATTGTTAAAATCCGTCTATTTTTAACGGAGATATTGAAATTTTTGTGTAAGCGACTTTTCCCTTTATTCCAGCAGTGGGAGTTTTGAGCGCTGTATGGCAAGGAAATGCTTGGGAGCAACGTAAAACACGATTTTTTATACTGTTACATACAATCGTTTCTAAGTACCAAAAAGACTGTGTACAGCATTTATTTTCATGACATTTGGCTTCGAACCGATTTTAGCACGGTTCGTTTTTGGCAACATAATCGTTCGAATATGACATACGTAAACCAGATGATGGCAGTATTTTCGAGTTGAAAACAATTCCATAATTATATTGTTTTAAACTACTTCCAGCAATAAATGCTTTAATAACATAACTCCCATTTACCATTCGAATCAGTTCGTCGAGATCAGCGAATGCGTGTGTGACAAATAATTTCACTCAATTGTTTACTTTTTTTTCGAAGATGAGTCAACCGTTTTCTACAAATTCAGATTCGCGTAGATGGCGGAAACGATCTAAGATTCAAATGAAATCTAAGAATCACCTAAGATTCAAATGAAAAGTTTTAAGATTCTATAAAACATCTTGCTTTTCAGTTAGATCCAACTTCTGGTTTCGGGGATACAGGGTGATTAGTATAGAAATGTCTATTTCACATAAATTAAACCGATAATTAGCAGATTTGGATAGTCGATAACCAAATAAACCTATTTCAGTTTTAGTGGTATTCAGTTTTTGATTTGGAAGGCAGCCAAATTTAAATTTGTACTACGATTTCTCAAAGATGTCTACACTGATTTTAAAACAAATATAAACTATACAGCTACTCAGGTGAATTAATCTGACTTCGGCCATACCGATTTTCGAATCCCGGTTCTAGTATCGAATCGTTTCTCATAGCTTAATCGTTTTCTCAAAAAAAGCCAAATCGAATTTCAGAAACAAAAATTAAAATTAAAATAAACTTATAGTCCCATACAAAATTAATTAATTTTATCTAATTCTGACTTCCGATTCTGGAACTACACACGGAACGACCGAAATTAGCTCTGCACCTAATTCGTATTACTGTTTTTGAATTAGTTGATTTTTACAACAAAATTTCCAAAATAACTATAAAATTAGTTAAAATTGAGAATTTACTTTGCTGAAAAAGAAACTCATATTTTTAGAGAATGTGTTTAATTGGCGAATATTCTGGACACAAACCAACCATATTTCAATCCAACACGAAATTCTCATTGACAACTAATTTCGTTATTAAAATCAGAAAATTTGTTTCTATTTATCTATCACCGTCATTGCTGAAGGACAGTACAAGAAAACAAAAATGAAATTGGTTTATTAGCCTAAAACTCATGAGAAGTGTCAACGCAAAACAATCCATTAAAAAGCTAAAAGGGGCAGTCCTGTTGAAACTGCTTGAAAATTGTTTTGATGTTTTTCGCATGTGTTACGATATATCCATATACAAATTTCTAAACCGATATGTAAAAATGACGTAAGCTCTTAGTGGAAAGTGTATTTATTCAAAATTTGTGCGCATTTGAAGCGATTTTGGGTAATAATGTTTTTACGCGGAACAGTGAAGTGAGTTTCGAATGTTGCATTGTATTCGGTTTTTGTTTTCCGATTGCTCAAAGTAGAGAGAGAGTCGATTTTGCGAAGTCGAAAAAAATTTCAAAACGAAGTTTATGTTTCGCTTATTGCTTTTTCTTCAATACAACATCGTATTTATACCTGCCAATATAGAAAAGATAAATTTATACCTGCCAATACAGAGAAGATTTTCGGTAGTAGTGTGCCATCTAGTGGCTAGTAGTCATTACGGTGTTAACGTTTTTTCGTGACAGCGCCATGTAGCTGCAAATTGCAGAAACCAATTTGAAAACAATGTTTTTTCTCTAATTCAACTAAAAAATTAGTTGAATGGATATGAAGTGTGCCTTAGCTAAGAAATGACAGCACGTTTAATTGGTGAATTCAACTAAAAAAATAGCCATTTCAATATATATTTTATTATTATTAAGGGAACTAGAATTAGAAAATCTAAATTAGCAAAAGTAAGATTTTTTTAGTTGTCTCAAAAAATAACTAACTAAAATCAGAAATTCAACTAATTTTTTCGCCAAAATGCTGATTTCGGTCTTTCCGTGCAGGATAATGAATTCCTAAAATTCAAACCGATATAGAAGATGACAATCCCGAAAAACTTTAAAGTTGGAATCAAAACTATTGCAAGTTATTCGTCATATGCTATACGAATCGGCTGGTTCCTGAATACCGGCTCTGGAAGTACCTTAAATTACCGTAAACTCTAAAGTGGAACTTACTTCGACATATCATGGAATGCTTAATCGATTGTCCCACTTTTAGATTCAAGTTCAATTCAATTTGTTGTTTCGACATTACAGAATAATGAGTGATTAAAATCTCAAATTGTCGCTTAAAACGACGGTGTTTAATATAATGTCATGAAATCTGAAACACCGAAGAATATTGATGGAAAAAAACACATGCGGATTGATAAAAAAGGTATCACCTCACTGCTAGCGGGATTAAGCATGTTTGCAATGGTAGAAATACATATTCAAAAGTTTTGAACAAAAATCTAAACCTTCCCCATAATGCCATAAACTTATCAGATTTTTTTTTTAATTTTCGGAGAAGCGGTTTCTTAAAAAATCAAATAAATCAACCAGATCAACCAATATAACCAATTAATAATTTTAATAAATATTTAACATAATAAAACTACCTTTACTGAAATTTATATTAACAATTATCCTTCTTCCGTGACACTCGTGGAGTGGGCAGTAGTATATGCGGCCTCTAGTGTTGGACTAACATCCCTTGCCATTCCTTAAGCGAACTGAAGCTCAAGTTTAAGCTCAAGCTCAAGGCATTGCATATATCTCTTTTGTACTTTAGTATACTTGGAAGTGTGAAGGAAGTATGTCGGTTTATGTTTGGATTTCGTAACAAAATATTCGACGAAATATTTTTTACTATCAAAAGTATTGGATGTACATTAGTGATCAAATAGTCAAATATAAAGGTTAACCAAGAAGTTCAACGCTAACTGAATCGACCTATGCCATCGCCAGACACCTGGATGCTGTTTTAATGCCAAATTCCAAAAAATAAAATAAAAAATATAATAGTTGCTATGCCAAACATCACCAGTCATTTGTCAACCGAAATTTATCCACTTCCAAATAGAGACATATTGCGGAACGACTCCATAACTCTGCATCACGTCCGCACTTATCCGGAATAGAAAATTGCTTTCCACTTTTCAACATATTTCCGCCGAACGGAATGAAAATGAACAAATGGTGCCAATGATTCATGCCGCGATTAAATTGCAAATTCTATTTCTCCCTTTTCTCGTTCGTCGGAATTCGAACTCGGCCGCGTCTAAATTCGCATTTCGGAGTGAGCGTGTACCGAAGCCGGGGTCACTTTAAGAAAATCCCGAAAACTCACTCGCCCGTGATCATTCGCACCCTTCTCTTTCTCGTTTGGCGGGTCGACGGAACCCCCGTCCATCGGATTCCAGTGGCGTAGACATCGGTCGCCGTGCACATGTGGTACAAGTTGAAATTTCAATTTATTGCCCCGGATCGATTTCTGGGAACAGCTGTTTCAGTGTGCTTTGGTAAAATCAGAAGTAAATTGTGTGGAAAATAATGTTGTTCTTCGATATTTTCTACACTTAGCTTTCCGTCGGTTGGCTGCCTTCTCGATTCCGAAGGCCGGGAAATGATTCTCCGTTTTCGGTTTAGGTGCTCGATAGCCGCCGGTATAGGCGTGATTATGCTGGAAAGCGACGGCGGAGCAATCACACGGGCAAAAGAACTCGATCTATCGGTTGCCTCGGCCAGCGAAAAGGGGTTGCGGCAAAATGGAATTTACCAAGAGTTTGTTCAACCATGCATGGACAGAAATTTATCAGGGCCTATTATGGAGACATTCAGAGCTGGCAGGGAGGATGATTTATGACATTAGCTTTTTTCGGCTGCGAAGGTGCAGGATCGGAACATATTCTATTTTTCAAACGCGTTTTTGCTGTATATGATTATGCTGGTGGAGTGTGTTCTCTGTGTGCGTGTTATCAGGTGCTGAACGTTGTTTATTTAGGAAAAATTCAAATTATTACGTATTAGTTGAGGTATCCGTTATTGTTCAAGAAAATATTTACATACAGTTCGATATACTGTGATGAGGGTATTACTCTCAACGTCAATGGTAGAAACCGTAAATTATTTTATATTTCCTGGGAACACCTGCTAGATTTTTTTCTTCAAGTACATTCACATAAACTTGCATTTAAGGCCATCGTCCAAGTACCATGCGCGCGGGTGGTTTTAGGAAATTTTCGATGGAAATTTCGAAAAATTTGCCAAAACCAAAAACATACAGACCTTTGAAATACATTTATCTATCTACAGGGTGAAAATGGCTGGAAAATTCGGAGGATTTTCCGAGTCTTATCAAAAATAGCTCAGAAAAATGAGTGTTTTTGTGAACGTTCAGTTTTGGAACGAATTTTGCTGCCACTGGTTTCATGCCCAAAACATTTGCAAAAATATGATGGCATGAGCAACTTCTCTAATAGTGATTCGGCGATCATCCATAATCATTTTTTCCACTTTTCCCACATTTTCATCGATTATTGACGTGCTGGGTCGACCGGAGCGTTCGTCGTCTTCAACGTCTTCGCGGCCATCTTGGAAACGCTTATACCACTCGTAAACACTTGTTTTTTTCATAGCAGACTCACCGTAGGCTCTCTGTAACATTTCGCACACTTGGTTACACTTTATTTTTACGAAACTAACTAACAATATTTACTAATTTATTTTTACTAATTTAAACTAACAAAAATCGCCGAGCTAAAAAAAACACGTCTACACCAGCCGCTACAAGACAGAATGTAAACAATGAATACAGCTGAAAATTTCACCATACATTAGGGACATATGTACCAACACAATTTAAAAAAAATTTGACCACCGGACTCTCCAGACGCGCGCAATTAAAAAATTCTGGGAACTTTTTGAACAGACCTCGTATTAGCTATCTTTTTAAAAGTTGGTTCATTCAACCCCTCTCTTTTTCTATTGGGCGAAGTTCAAGCGAGTTTTTCTGATTTGCCTCCTTCGGTACAA
The DNA here is from genome assembly GCF_030247185.1 of Malaya genurostris. Taxonomy (NCBI): domain Eukaryota; kingdom Metazoa; phylum Arthropoda; class Insecta; order Diptera; family Culicidae; genus Malaya; species Malaya genurostris. Next base: position 109,503,475 of record NC_080571.1, read on the forward strand.
AAACAACAACTTTGGCTTCGTACCACTCCATCACCGGTTTCGTGTGCCGGGACAATACAAGTTCCGACCAAAACAGAGAGTCACCTTTGTGGAACAAGAAGGCGGGCAATAGGCGTTTCTGGATACATTCTTCTTTATGTATTTTTCCGTTGATCTTGTCGGTCGTAATGTAATGCTTGTTGGGTTTGCCACACCCACAGATTACCTGCCACACAAAGTAATTCTTGGACATTTCTCTTAAGCAACACTATTATTGAACCCTGACGCAATGTCTTCATTGACGTATTAGACGACTATTTGAACAACTATCATGTTTTTTTCGAATTTTATTACAGTCAAGCAAAAATATATAAGGTATTTGAAAATGATATCGTATGGTTTTTAGCCTCCAGAATATCGTATGCATATCATAAGGCCGGCTTATGAAGGTAATAAAATTGGTATTTCAAATAAAAACCTTTGGTCTCATGCGAAATTCTTAAGAATATCGTGCAAAGTTTCACTAACAAACATAACATCGCTAATGCAGTAAAAAATCGACTTTTTTCGGAGACTGATAAAAAAGCTAAGACAGATAATAGATTTCGTTAAACTTCCCATGGAAGGTAAAGTAATATAACTAAATTTCTTTTTGAGCTGTTAGCAGAATATTCTCACTAATAGTACTGTTGTTGTATCGTTTAATTCCACTTTGTCACGTCATTAAACACTCACAAAGTCACTATTTTCACGAAGATGTATCAAACGTTATAATACAGATACGTATTTCGGAATGTTATTTACTTTAGTTTACCTTCTTTAGTGTATCGGTTTTATAAATTTATTGGTTGTTTTATTTATCAATTCATTTATTTATTCTTTTCGTCAAACAAATGCAGACTACATACAAATAATTTACAATGTTGACTTATACTATGCATTATTTCTACAATAAAGTTGGTTTTTAATGTATTTTTTTGATATAGTAAGGTCGAGATGATTAGAAAATTAATTATAGTGACGCATAATTCGAATGACTGGATTATTCTTTGCAGCATCATTTCTTCTATTTTGTCTTTCTAAAATTAATTTCTGTGTTTGTAATTGACGGACAGATACATAAAAATTTAATTGCGATTGAAGTGAAGATTGTACGTTTTGAGAAATAATCTCGTTAATAAAATAATGCATTGAAAGATTACGACGTTCTTTAAGTGTTTGCATATTGATAAACATGCAGCGTGCTTCATACGATAGCAGAGGAAATGCTGTCCAGCTCAATTTACGAAGTGCATATAAAAGAAATTGTTTCTGGATCGATTCAATACGTTCTTCGTGAATAACATTATTAGGATTCCATACTAGGTTGCAATATTCAAAAACAGGCTTGACATATGTGAAGTATGGACGCACTTTGATTTCGCTGTAAATAATTCACAAGTGTTAGATATTCAAATTTTATTCGATATACTGATAATATTAGACTACAACAACATAATATTATTCTCAACATTTGCTACTTAGCCATTGTAGACTAGCTGGTGCACCTTCTTGCGAACGTTCCTCAATAAATTAAGTACAGACTTCTTGGTGACAAGTTTTGACACTTTTTTCCAATCTTTTTCGAACTGTTGAATGGTTTCGGCTGCCGAGACATATTTCCTAAGATGTGCCTTCGTTAATGCTCAAAATTCCTCAAAATCGAAACCTTAGCATTCATATACTCACTTCGGAAGTTCCGAATCTACTTGGAAAGTATTCCGTTCCGCATCGTGACAGATTGTAATTCGCTTACGATGACGATGAAGAGCGTTAATGCTAGGATCGCTCGATGGGCTTTAGAGTTAGAGAACTATCATTACAGTATACAGCATCGCCATGGCAGGTTCATGAATCATGTCGATGCTCTCAGTCGCCTCCCTTCCCTCGCTGATCCAACTATTTCCGCCATATATTCCGATGACATCGACTTCCAATCGACTTTGGTGGATTCATGTCATATACATTCCTTGATGTATATTTCGCTATTCATTGAAGCAGTGGTGAAATCTTGCCGCAGCTACAAACTGATTGCCAGACCATAGATTTTTTACCAAATTTTTCGACTTCAATCGATATCTCGGACTGGTTTAACACTTGCCCTTCTCGCACCGTATAATATTGTGGTCCCGGCAAGGATTTGTAATCGAGTTGCACGTAGGTTTCGTCGTCCATGATTATGCAGTTCAAATTTCCAGCAAGAATCGTATTGTACAGTTTTCGAACCCTCTGCCTGATCGATGCATTTGACTTCGAAGTGCCCACTTTTTTAGCCATATCCCGAACTGAAACCTCCTTTTTTTTGCTCGAACGCCTTCAGTATACGTTTATCCAACTGAGGGTTAGCAGGATATTTTTTTCGATCCGTTTTCGGTTTATCCTCAAAGGTGTTATCCTCACCGAACTTTTTGATTGCATTCCGCACGGCTTTTTCACTTACTCCTTCCATTTTTGCTATCTTTCTCAGTGACAGTCCGCGTTCTGTGCACTATTTGTACACAATTTTTTGACGTTGTTCTGCTGAAAGTCCACGCATTTCGAAACAAACTAATGAAAACGAATAAACAACTGCACAAATGGTTAGAGAAGAGTGTAAACAACAGGACACAGCCATAAAAATTGACAGATTCTGAACCATTGCGAAATGGCAGCGGTTTTTGGTTGCGTCCATACTTTTTGGGACAGTCTTTACTATATAATAATTTAATTGTGAATTTTGGAAGTTATTATTGAAGCGTTTAATAAAACCCAAAGTACTATTTGCTTTATTGATTGTTTATTGATGGTCTTTGAACGTGCACACTTCTGAATGGAATTGCTTCACTATTTTTGCCATCATGGTTAGAGTGCGACTGATACAGCTGTCAAATGTTGTCTGCTGACTCATGGGTTACTGTAATGGGTAGTTTCGTCGGTGCAGCAATTTTTGTTAATTTTCTTAAATGCAAACGTTATTGTCGAATCCATAATTCGTTCGTATGAAAATTATCATAGTGATTGATGAGATACATAAGTCATAAACATTTTCATAGAATATAGTTTTCATATCAGCCTTTACAAGTTTTGGATGTTTTCTGATGAATCCCGAGATGTGCCTTATGATTTTCAATACTCATTTTGTTTTAGTGTAGGTGCTGATGATAGCTTCTAGAACAACTCTAGTTTAAATGTTTATTATTTTGGATAGCGCATTATAAAGAATTGTTTCTATTAATTGCTAACACATTGGTTGAAAAATCTCGGACGTAACAAAGAGAACATGATTTTTTTAGTCCAAAATCAACTTTATTTATCACCATAATCTCCGTCAAGAGCAATGTAATCATTCCAGCGCCGCTCTTACATTTCAGTATCACTTTTGTAGAACGATTTATCTTTTGCCTAAAAATATGCCTCAATTTCAGCCATAACCTCTTCATTCACGTGAAATTTCTTACCAGCAAGTATTTTTATGTTCTGCAAACAGCCAGCAGTCGCTGGGAGTCAAATCTGGAGAATACGGTGGATATGGGAGCAATTCGAAGTTCAATTCATGCAGTTTTGCCATTGTTTTGTTTGACACGGTTCGTTGTGTTGGTGAAACAACATTTTTCTTGATGAAACAAAATTCGAACGCTTCAATAACGCTATATACTATTCACTGTTAATGGTATTTACTTTTTTAACCCTTAATTGCATGATTTTTCAAAAACAGCCGGAAATTTCTTTTCGATAGTTTAAGTGGTCCAGAACACGGGAAAAATAGTAAAAAAATCCCCCTACAATACTACCTCTTCATGGGTGAAAAAACAATCTGTCCCATGTATGGGACATTGTGCATTAAATTATCAGAAAATCACGAGAATCAAAAGTTTTGTATTTTTTTTTTAATTATTAGTATGGTAAGTTACAAAACCACAAAAAAACTCAAAACTTCAAATTATTTCATAAGTATAGAGAGCTTCTGGATTTTTTCTGGACTAGTAGAAATCAGCTATGTACGAAATTCTTGTTTTGTATTAGGTGGATGGCGCTAACTTCTCTAGATATGAAAGGAATTCTATGAAAAGTTGTTTGTGAGTTGAGAATGCGTCCCAAATATGGAACATCATGCAATCGGTGAAAAATCTACATTACAACGCTTTGCAGATTTTTTTGTATTGTGTGTCCCATATTAGGGACTCAATGTAATTAAGGGTTAAGATAGTTGATAAATATTAGATCACGCATATCCCATCCACATGTCCCGGCTTGGCGGTTCAATACATAGGGCGCTGGTCTTACAAACCAGTTGTCGTGTGTTCGAGCCTCGTCTTGGAAGAATTCGTAGTATCAGTAGAATCGTAGCACTAGCCATGCAATGGTTCTGTACACTCTGAATCGGCTGCGAGGTCTGTTGAAACAGAAGGTCAAATTCCACTACAGGAATGTAATACCAAGGCTTTGCTTTACATCCCATAATACCGAGACCATAACATTTCCAGCCGATCGTTGTGCTCTCGGGTGCTTTGGATGAGGTTCACCAGTTGTTGTTCACTCATATGACTATCGTTTTGATTCCGGAGTGAAATGATGAATCCATGTTTCATCCATTGTCACATATCGACGCAAAAATTCCGGTTTGTTACGTTTAAAAATGGCCAAACACTGCTCAGAATCATCAACACGTTCTCGTTTTTGGTCAACTGTGTGCAAATGCGGCACCCACTTTGAACAGAGCTTTCTCAAGTCAAATTCTCATGAAATATGAAGCCAATAAGTTCTTTTGATATCTTTACGATGTCAGTTAACTCACGCTACTTCACTTTTCGATCATTCAAAACGTTTTTGTGTATTTTCTATGTTGTCTGGTGATTGGTTTCTCTTGGACCACGTTTGAAGCCATTCAACGTTTTGTATTTGTTTCTGATGGAGGGGAGTTCTGAAAATAACAAAGGTACAAACTAATGAATATAATATCATGAAATTTTAACAGCTGTCTTTCAAAGGTTAATAATGACTAACAAAGGTGACTGCAATGAAACGAATTACGAAACTCGTTTATTAATTCATAAAGTCGTATGAAGTTTCAATTATTTTATTTCCCTTTTTCAGATTGAATCATCCACTTCTGGTATGGATGTTGCAGAGATTCTCGAAAAGGCTAAATTTTTGAGAACAGTTGAAAATAAACATTGTTCGATCAAGAATGGCATCAGGTTGCCAAAAAAAAGCGTTTTAAAAGTTAATCGTGTGATCCCGGAGCAACCAACGGGCTGCTTTCACAAATAAACGATAGCAGAGCGAATGTCAATAATCAAAGTCACACCCCTCACCAGTTTTTGCAACCATTGCTTATGCGAAGAAAACGAGTTTGATTAATTCGATTGAAACAATAACAAAACGGAAGCACAGAGAAAACCTAGTGCGTAATCGAAATTAGCTCGCAATTTCCGTCAACTTACTTTTCCATTGATCATGTGCAAGCATTTAACGTTTGTTCCGGAAAACAAAATAAATCTCAAAACTCCCCCAGCCGAGCAGACATAACTACACATTCGAGGCACGTGCCCAAGACATATGAGATCCGAAGTTGGAGCGGAATTAAATTTTTCCTCGGTCCCTCTACCGACCTCCCCAAGCAACTGTGAAGAACGCCAACAAGTTTGCGAAGTGAAAAAAAATATGGGCATAGGTTGTGAAAACAAACGAGCACAAGACAAATTGTACTGGCTGTGTTCTCGTTCTAGGAACATGGTGGTACAACTTATACAGTGCCGGATGTTAGTGGGAACGTGGGGCCAGTTGCTGTTTGTTCGTTATTTTCTACCACGTCGTCAAAATTATTAATCAACCTCACCTGCCGACACACTGTACATAAGTTATCCGGGGAGAAGATTGTTTTCTCAGGTCGCAAATCCCGGAACGAAGTTCATCAAATTTTATGAAGCAATTGAACAGCGATTCGGGAGGCAATAGGCGGTACAAGGTCTCCATTAACACTCTATTGCGTTGTGAATTATAGCGCATAGAACACGGCACGTCTTCGCACTTTGGTACTTTACAAAACGCAAATTAGAGAACCCGAGCTGCCGCGTGTCGAACGTGGTCGATTGATGATTGTTCTTTATACTGTTAGTTTATCGTGTCGGGTTGAAAGGGATTCACTCAAATAAGTTTGTTTTTCTTGAGAATATTCCAAATTAATTTAATTTAATTTAATTTACTGCATATACTATCAATGTCACATCAGGTCTGACTTCCAGGCCAAGAATTTCAATAGACTTCACTTAAAACCAGACCATAAGACCATAAGACCATTGTTTGAATCGAAGTTTGGGAAAAAAGATCCAGCCATCTCTGCAAATCGAAGTGGGTTTCGTTATGGAATATTTGATCTCTGTTTATGGTTCTTGGATTTGGATTTCGGAAACTGGGGACAGGTAATACCGAAGTCGGCTCGATTGACCATCAATCAATTAGACCAACAAATTGGAATAGTTCTTAGCACAGCTCCGAAGTCATGATAATTCCATCATTCATCATGGACTTCAGGGGCGACGGAAGCGTTCACCTGGAAAATATCTGTATTACACACCTGGAAATGCGGGTGCATTCGTGGATGGCTTCCTCTACGGAACATTTCCGAGACTCAATTTTTCGTGCATTCGTTAGGCTTAGTCGTAGTCCATCACTTTCCTCAACAATCAAACCCCTTCCCCTCACCACTCCACACCTGAGTGAAATCTGTTCCACCGACCCTGATGGGCTTATAGTAGGGGAGAGTCGGCAACCTTGGGCCACACGTGTTTTATTGAAAAGTAAGGAGTGTATCGAAAATAAGCTATCCACATACATTTGTGTTGTACGCATGTATTTGTGATGGTTTTTTATGCTCAGATCACAGCATGCTGTGCGTTTGGTTTTCAGCTGTTGCGTATTGAAAAGAAAGTGAAAATTAAGGTTCTGGACACATGGCTAAGTGAGAAGGGTATTACTATGCGAAAATTGGCGAAGCGGTTTGGAATTCATCATAGCAGTGTTAAAACCATCATTAATAATTTTGGGGAACACTATTCTTTGGATGAGCTACCAGGAAGAGGCAGAAAACCCGGGTCTTCACACCCGAAACGGGACCAGAAAGTCTTATCTCTAACCATGATGAACAAATCAATGTCAATACGTGGTTTGGCCAAAAAAGCAGGAACGAGTGTCGGAATGATCCAGCGCATCAAATGAAGACCTACAAGAAGCAGAAAATCTCGAAACAAAGTGTAGAATAGAAGAAGCGAGCAGCAACAAGGGCCCGGAAATTGTATTTGCGTTTTTTGCAGTGTCCGAATGCATGCGTTTTGATAGACGATGAGACTTATGTAAAAGATGACTCAAAAACCCTTCAGGTCCACAATACTTTACAGTCGTCGTGGTGAGCAATGCGGACTGGTCATTTCAAGTGGAGAAATTCGGTCTAAAGGTACTGGTATGGCAAGCAATATGTTCCTGTGGTTTGAATTCAACCATTTTTTACACTACCGGAACTATAAATGCAGAAATCTATCGATCTGAGTGTCTCCAGAAGAGATTGCTGCCTTTATATGAGAAGCATAGTACACCTCCACTATTTTGACGGATTTTACGTCGGCTCACTATGCAATCGTGAATATGGTCTTCAAGAAGACTGGTAAGGCAGCTGGGAACATGCAGGAGTTAAAAAAATTGGGCTCAAGCGTCCAAAAAAATGCGATGCAACACTTGTCCGGAACTTGATGAAGAGCGTTCGATCAAAAGTTGGAAAATTTGTGAAGGAATAACTTAAATTTAATTCGGTTTTCATTATGCTTAAGTTTAACCTCTTACGATAGAGGATCAATTTTTAGTTTGAATAAAATATCGTTTTTTATCATAATTTGAAAGAAAAATTTGTCGATAGCTTATTTTCGATACACTCCCTATTGATGGAAAATATTTGATTTTTTTTATTGTAAGTAAAATGACTAGTTTTAGTGATTTCTTTTAAAATTTTATTAAAATCATTTGTTTATTTCAAAAGAAAAAAATCCACAATCGAGTGTCATGAATAGAGGAACAAAGAGGAAGAATCAGCGCGGATGGTCAGCATGTTGGTCATCGACTGGAGCGGTTTTTCGTGAATGATGATGGTGAATGTTGCGGAAGAGAATATAAGAAACATAGAGAAGAAAATGTTGTTGAAAACGGGTTGAAAAAAGGAGTTCCGGGGGGATCAAGGCAAGATGTCCAAGGTGTTTTAGTGGGTAAAGTCCCACTCGCTGGTTCACAATAGCGGTAGCTTGACAACTACCGAGCGCGTGAGCTGGGAAAGTACATAAGGTATTTCACCTTGTAAAAAAAAACACACACACACTCACACACACATACACACATACACATACACACATACACATACACACATACACATACACACACTCACACACCTAAATGCCCCGAGCAAGGAGATAAACCCTTTCGCAAGAGGGGGTTTGAGGAGGTCTCCATCCAGAACGGGTGCGAGAGAGGAGAGTGAGGCGGTAGCTGAGGGGACGAGCGACAGCAATGTCCATGTCAAACCAGTGGACCGACCTGAGTCCCAGGAGCAAGTGAAGGAAGTAGTCAAGTCGAGTATGACAGCGGTCATAGAACAACTCGACGCGATTATTGAATTCGCGCAGGAGAAATCCAACATTAGCAAGGAGCTGAAGATGAACTTGCTGAAGCTACGTAAGGCCGTGAACGTAGCTAAAAGGGACCAAGAGGCGTTGATAGCGCGGCTACAGGGTGGCGGAAAGTCGGAGAAGTGTTCCCAAACAGAACCCTTCGATACCGATAAAAAACAGGAGGCGGTCGACTATGCGCTCCGGCTCACGATTGAGCGGAACAAACAGCGCCGGAAACGCGCCAGGGATTCTCCAGGAAGTAAACGCCTGACTCCCAAGGCCAAAAGGAGCAAAGTCCATGGCGGAAATGATGGGGCGAAGGAACGTGGCGAAATGCTCAACCCAAACCTCGGCACTCGACCCCCGGATCCGAGTCAAGTAAGCGAACCCGGCGAGAATCCGTGGGTGAAGGTTGCCAAGAAGAAAAGGGTCCCAAAAGATGCTGGGCCCATTCCCGCGAGGAGGGCTAGGGACAAAGGTGAGGCTTTGTTGGTTAAGGCTGACAAAGAAAAGTACGCCGATGTGCTCAAGGCCATGCGGAGTGAGGCAAAGCTAGCCGAGCTTGGCAAAGAGGTTCGCAGCATCCGTCGTACGAAGACGGGAGAGATGCTGCTCGAGCTTAAAAAGGGAGCTCAGGTGGGCGGAACGGAGCTTGTTGCGCTTGCCCAACAAGTCCTGTGCGCTACGGCCGAAGTTAGAGCCCTGCGTAACGAGGTTGCACTCCAGTGCAAACGGTTGGATGAAATCGCCACCGCAGAAGAACTGGCTATGGCCATCAAGGAGCAAGGAGGTGCGGATGTCCCACAGGAATCCATCCGTTTGAGAAAAGGACCACACCCAGATAGCTACATTTAAGCTATCGGCCACGGATGCTAATAAGGTCCTCAAAGTGGGCAGGCTAAAGGTCGGATGGTCGGTATGCCCAGTGACCGCCTACCAACCGCCGGCGGTTGACATGTGCTTCAGGTGTTTCGAACCTGGCCACAAGTCGTTGAACTGCAAAGGCCCAGACCGGAGCAACCTCTGCAAGCGTTGCGGCGGCGAAGGGCACAAGGCGTATGCATGCGAAAGAACGCCACGTTGCATGCTATGCGCGAGCAAGAAGAAGGCCACAAACCACGTCATGGGCGGACCTACTTGTTCAACAAGTGGAGGGAGTAAAACAACATGCAAGTAGTACAGCTGAACCTAAATCACTGTGCAGCTGGCCAGCAATTGCTGCACCAGTCAGTGACGAATCCAAGACGGTGGCGACCTTGACGACTGGTCGATACCCAGTGCAAGAGGTGGTGAAAACACAAGCGGAGGGAGTAGCCATAGCTAAGGTAAACGGAGTTTACTATTGTAGTTGCTACGCTCCACCGAGATGGTCAATAGACCAGTTCACTCGGATGGTCGATGTGTTGACCGCAGACCTGGTGGGTCGGAAGCCGGTGGTGATAGCCGGAGACTTCAACGCCTGGGCAACGGCTTGGGGCAGTCGCTTCACCAATAGGAGAGGACAGACGTTACTGGAGGCCCTCGCCAAGTTGGACGTCGTGTTAGCGAATGATGGACTGAAAAGTACCTTCCAGCGGAACGGAGTCGAGTCGTTTATCGACCTGACTTTCTGTAGCCCCGGCCTAGCTGGAGATCTTAATTGGAGAGTTTATGATGGCTACACCCACAGCGACCATCTAGCCATTCGCTACACGATCGGTCACTTGGCGAGAAGCACAAAGAGGAGTAATATTCCCAAAACTCTATGGGATTGGGAAGGTATGGGTACGAAATGATCAAGAATGAGATAGATCTAATTTGTTGACATCGCGCGTGTGTGTGTGTGTGTGTGTGTGTGTGTGTGTGTATGTGTGTAACAAGAATGTGCACTCGAAGGTCTCTCGGTCCAATAGCCTGGTATTGAATTTTATTCGGATTGATGCTCTGGTTCGAGAGCAACAGAGTAAAATGAGCAAAAAAGGCACTTGATTTTCTCTGAGGTGGAAGGCCCTATAGTTCCATAGCCATGGTATTGAGTTTCACCTTGATCCGACTTCCGGTTCCATTTAATCAAAAACTGTTCAACGTAATCTTTTTTTCACAAGCTTAAGTTCAAATGAAAGGTCTCACAATTCCATAGAACCCAATCAAACTTCTTCACGATACGACCTCCGGTTCCGGAAGTACAACAGGTTCAGTTGAACAGGTTTGGTCAGTAGATGGCCGAATACACTGGTTTTTGTTATCCGGAAATTCGTTCCAGGTTCCAGTAGTAACGGAAATTGTGATCGTGTGCTCCAAACCGAAAGTCACTCTAGTTTTCCAGAATCTCCGACTTCCAGATCCAACTACCGGGAATTATTGGGTTAAGTATGTATGAAATTGCAAACCGTCTTTTAGAGCGATAATGCAAATTCATCTAAATTTGGTTCAAAATTGTTTCAATTTGTAGATTGTGTTGGTTGCTAGTCAAACGAACCGATTTTACCAATGGCTATTCTCAGTTCCCGATTCCGGAAAACCCGGAAATATTGGCCGAAAACTCAGAAATGAAACTCTCTCCAATTTCTCCCAGACAGCCGAATAGAGTTTCACAAATTTAGACTCAGATGAAGATTTTATGGCCTTATAACTGCTATTGAGTTTTGTTCGGATGTGACTTCTGCTTCCGGAACAACAGGGTGAAGTGTGTTTAGAATTTATACCGTCATATACAGCGAAAACATGGTAAAAACTTTTTATAAATTGAAAAGGTTATGCTAGTGTGAGCATATTCTTATGCTCTAATTCGGGATTCAAATAGTTTTTTTGAGGAATTCCTTAATGATATTTATGAAAAATTATTAGTTATATGAGAAAGCCATCGAAACAGACTGTAGATTTAGAAGTAAACATAAGAATAAAATTAGGAAATAAGTTTGAACCAGACTTGAAAGAAGATTTCAGACTGATCTTTGGAAAGGACTTTAGTCAAGACTTTGTAATTGAATTTGGAATAATTTTAGACTAGTCTTTGGACCAAACATCGGTATAGAAGAGCCTATAGATTATGTAGAATGCGTTTTTAACTAAAAAAGTAGACTGGACTTTTCACTATGCTAGGCTGTAGAATCAACTTTTCTTCAAGTAACACGTTAAATTACACATGATTATTAAAGCAGAACTTGACTAAGGATTAGACATAAGACGAGAATAGTTTAAATCCAAGGTTCTACTACGCTATACTGTGAACTGGAATGTACTTCAAATTATAGGTATACTTAGACTTATTGGAGATTTTCTACCTATTTGATATATAAACAAGACACCAAATAAAACTGGACTCGAGTTTTAATCAAGTAAATTAGACTAGCTTTTAGACAATCATTGCTCAACCGGAGAAATAAAGTGAGATCGACTGGTAGAGGAATGAAGTTTTTGAGTACGTAATTGGATCACAGAGAATTACCTAAAATGTTAACTTAACCGACCGTGCACAGTCAGATCAAATACCAAGTTTTTTTCTAGCGGGAAGTCTTCTGAGTTGTGTATTATAACATCAACTGTAGTTCAGTTGGCGGAACGATTTCCCCAAAATTGGAGAAGGTTGCGGACGGATTTATAGCTGTCTCTGAAAGTTTATGACGCCAGTTTATGGATTTCAATATTTTCATTTTACCAATCATAATTTCAGGCTGTCTTTTCGATGGGTAATGCAGAAAAGTTCTGCATTAGGCGTGTTTGCTTGGGGCGTATGTGGACAACACTATGATTTATTTTAAGAGCCCGATCAAAAGTAACTTTTCTAGTCGTTTCTAATTCTGGTTTTACTTTTTGTGTAAGGGACGAAAACGAAAACATTTGAGGTCAAATAGTTTATTTGCGACTTTCCACAGGGGAAATTACAACAAAAACATTTGTTAGTATTTGGTTCTATCATTGTTAGAAAAACTCGCAAGTCCTCTTACCCAGTAATAACTAAGTGATATCTAGATCTGGATTCTGATCCTGAACACTGGATTAGAATACTGAACTATCGAACAAGGTTTCGTGATCAGAATACTGAATCTGAACCTGGATTCTTTAAAAAGATTTTTTATCCGAATATGGATTCTGAACTTGAAGCAGAATTCAGTACTTATATTCGGAACATGGATTTGAATTCAGGACCTAGAATTCTGTTTTCTGAACTTCTGACAGAGTTTTCGAAACTAAACTTTGAACCTATTCTGCACTTGGACTGTGAGCCTGGATTGGATTCTGGGCCGGAGTTCTCTAGAATTCCTCAATTCTAAACTTGAACCACGGGGGGCGGACCTCCCGGGATGTCGACCACGGCCTCAATCACAATCACCAGCGAGGAATACCGGAGCCCCTACATCCACGACCCACCCAGAAGCGGACATCCGCCGGGGTGTACCCCCGGGGATGTTCACCGCGGCCCCGTAGACGACAACACATGAACGGATTCTGCCAACACCCGCTAGCGGCCATCCGCTGGGGACGAGTCCCCCAGGGATGTTCTCCGCGGCCCTGAATGATGTCAACCCATACCCGAACCCCCCGAAGCCTGGAGTGGAGTCTCCAAGAACAGCAAAAAAGATGTTCACCACGACCTAAAACTTTCTTGAATCAATAAACTGTAAACGCACTTCTCCCTCTCTCTTTCTCCTCTCGACTCTATGAAATGTAAATTACTACTCAATGTAAACTCACCCCCTCCCCCAACCTCACCCCCCCCCCCTCAACTGATACAAACCCGGTGAAAAGACCAAACTTAGGTTAAAATCGGGTATAAATAAAAAACTTATAAATAAAAAAAAACTTGAACCTAAATTATTGACAGAGATTCTAAATCTAGACCAGAATTTTGAATTAGGACCCCGGTTTTGGATATCTGATAAGGTTTCTGGATCTGAATACTGAATCTTGACATGATTTTTGAACCAGAATTCTTACAGAGATTCAAGCCTGAGGCAGAAATCTACAGTTGGATACTGAGTATGGATTTGGATTCTAGACCTGAATCTGATTTCTTGGCTTGAACTCTCGATGAAGGTTTTAGGTCTAAATCTGGAGTAGGATTCTGGAGCTGGATTCATGATTCCAAACAAGATTTTTACTCAAAAAAATTGGCAGAGATACGGAAATGCACCAGAATCGTGAGCCTGGAACTAGATCCTGATTTTGGATTCTGAACCTTAAGCTAGATTCAGAAACATAACTCTGGACTTGGATTCTGGGCTGGTTTCTGCATTTGAGTTCTGGTCCTGCATTCTGACCTGGACCTGATACAGAATTTTATATTTGGATTCCAGGATTCCGTATTATAAATGGAACTCAGATCTTGGGCCTGAATTGAGTAACTTGACCTAACCTCTGAACATGAACTTGTGATATGAGTGCAGAATCTGGAAATTGGGACTTTTATTCTGGACCGGACCTTAATTTTGGTTATATGAACATTAACTCTGAAATTTGACTCAGATTCTTGTCCAAAATTCTTGAAAGAGATTTTTTTACCTGAACCTGAATTCTGCATCTGGATTCTGGAATTTAATTTTCAACATGGACTAGGCCTTTGGTTCTGGGCCAGAATTCTGACCCCAGAATTCTTGACAGAGTTTTTGAACCTGAAACTAGATCCTGAACCTTGACTCAACACCTGAGTTCTGGACCTAGTTTCAGAACATGGACCTTGAGCGAAAATCGGGATTCGAATTCTCGGCCTGCATTTTGGGTTATAGACCTGATCTTCTGACAGGAATACATAGGTTTTCGTGTGTTTTGGACATGAGTTCTGATCCCAGGCCTAGATTCTGGGTCTGAATTTCTGACAGTACTTTTGGATCTGAACCTAAATTCTGTACCGGGAAGCAGGATTCTGAACCTGAATTCCGAACATGAATTTGAATTTTGTGTCTGACTTCAGGATTCTGAACAAGATTTTGGACTCCAATTCTGAAAATCATTTTGACCATCTGGATTCTGAACCTGGACCTGATTTTTTCTGTATTTTGTATGAATTGAATTTGGAATATAGACATGATAGGAATTTTCAATGAAACATCAATTCTTGGTCGTAATAGCACTTAACTTTTTATCTTCTCATTTTCGTTTTCTTTCTCATAAATCTCAAAAGAATTGAATTAGATTAGTGCAATTACATTATTTCTGCAACTGATAGATTGGAATGGAATTGTTTTTCGCAACAATAGTTTACTACCCACTGAAAATTAGCTAATGCCCACTAGTGGGCTGTAGGGACCGATTTGGGAATCACTGGTCCAGATCTTTTAGCGCACTGTAATTATAACTAAACTTTAGATTTTGTAAACCTAAACATACAACTTCAGATTAAACTGTAGGCCAGACTTTAGATTAGATTTTGAGGTAGACTTTTGACTTGACCTTAGACTAGAGTTTAGAGTTGACTTCAGGCAAGAGTTCTGACTAAACCCTAGAACTTAAATTTCGACTGTGTTTTTCGCAAGACTTTTGACTCGACGGCGCTGCCCTTGTTGGCGGTTCAACGCATAGGGCACTGGTCTAACAAACCAGTTGCCGTATGCTCGAGCTCCGACCTGAAAGGATTCTTAGTGTCAGAGGGCTTTAGACACAACTTTAACCGTTGTGCACTCGAAAAAAAAAACACCTTTAACCACCCGAATGGGTACCCGGGTACCCATTTTTTTAAATCGCTGTAAGTTGAGCATTTTTCAACCGATTGAAGTAATTTTAGCACTGTTGGATTCAGGAACTTAAGCTCTTTGGGATTGGTACCCATAAAGATGGACATGGTGCTCCTGGTTCCCAGGAACCCGGATATCCTAAATGAGTTCCGACATCGAGGCATTTATACACGGATTTCACGTATTTTTGTAATCTTATCTAAGAATTGCTATATGAAATCAAGTGCTATGCTGAGTTGTTATGTTTATATATTTCAGGGGGCATCCGTTATGTACGTAACATAAAATTTTGAATTTTTCTACCACTCCTTTCCCCCTTTGTCGAGCATTTCTCAATCTATTCACCATGTATTGTCACGTATTTTTGAAACCTCTCCCCCCTAAACGCGTGATGTACTTTATGTATGTTCCCTTATATACTTCACTTTCTTATCTTCAGTTTGAAAATTATTATGTACTTCAGGCCTATTGCGAGGAGCACGCAATACAATTTTTAATTCTGGCAACAAACATTTCGAAACATCACGAAGTTACTTCCCAAACAGTTTCGTTCTCATTTATATTTCCTTTTTTTCGTTCTATGAGAGTAAGTCCAGAATAGGCCAACTACCCTTTAGATGACGTCATTTTTCTACAAAAGGTTCATTTTGGTACGGCCTTTCTCAAATAGCTGGTTTGGAAAAGTTTCAAATTAGTAAATGACATTTATGGTGGAAAACACAAGTGTCGGAACATTCTACGGAAATCCGGATTAACGGGAACCAGAAGAACCTACTACAGCAATATACACGGCCATCGAAAAGTGGATAAATTTCTGAATTTACCCGTACTGAAAAAATTCAAATCGGATGGAATTTGCCTTAGTTACAAGCATTTTTATTTGTGGGTACCCGGGTACCCATTCGGGTGTTTACGTAATAAAAAAAATTTGAGCCCCCCCATTCGACCCCCCTTACTGTAAAATGAAAAGTCAAAGCATGAGAAGTTATGGTCCAACTAGTTCTTGGAATTGACCGAATTGCAGAATCTTAGTTTAAACCTAACTCAGAAATTTCTTATTTTGAAATTCGAAAAGGTACCCGGGTACCCATTCGAGTGCATAAGGGTTAAAAGAGGTTTTTCTATAAACTACTGATTAAACTTTAGACTACATTTAATATTGGACTTTAGACTAGATTTTAGCGTAGACTATAGACTTGACCATGATTCAGGAACCTTTCAACTAGGAAAAGTAAAAAATACTGAAGTCTTTTCTCTACGCGTTTCTTATGCGGTTTTATGTGGCTTTTTCAAGCAGATTTTCGATGTTACGCGTGAAAAAATCCGCGTAAAAACCACGTAATTTCAAAAATCTGCTTAAAAGGGCAGATATCTGAAGATACGCGGAATTTTATACGTAAATTTTCAAAGTTATCCGGTTTTCTTGTTTTCTCTTATCCCGAATTTTTTTTCCAACTGAGCTCTCTGACATTTAGAATACTTGTTGAAATTACACAATTACATTTTGCATTTTTAAGACATTTAGTATAATAAAAGTCGATTTCGGAAATCTCAAATCTCCAGTCCTAAAGTCGATTGATCAGATTTAAATCAGATCTGGACGTTTCATGCATTTCTAAGACATTGGCCATAAAAAATTCTTTAGTTGTGCGGTTTTTTACGTGTTTTTTAATTCTGAAGTTCCACGTAAGAAAGACCTCATTGTAATTTGCAAAATATCCATGATTTTAAAGAGCCACAAATGTTTTCTTGTCGTCTACATATGGTAATTAAAATTGCCATATGTAGCTGATTTTAGGCTAGACTTAAGGTTAGACTTTTGGTTAGACTTCAGATTAGAATTTAGACTAAATTTTAAACTAGACTTTAGACTAGACTTTACATTATTTTTTAAACAAGGCATTAGACTAGACTTTAGAGTAGGCTTTCAACTATATTTTCGGCCGAGATCTAGAGTTAACTTCTGACTAATCCTTAGAATAGACTTCTGACTGGATTGTAGACCAGTTAAACAAAAGTTTGTCCTATACTTCATGCTAGACTTTAGACTGGACCGAGCAAGTTTTCTCGGAACAAATATTAACACACTGCAGGTATACTGTTTATATATTGTTTACTGTATTTAGTTTTGTTTGGCAGACCCCTGAAAACTTTTCTTTTCCGTAACGGTGAAAAATTAATTCGTTTGAAATATTCTTGTTTACTTTTTGTTCGAATTAACGCCGTTCTTGAATGTAGTTCACTGTAATAAAAGTTTCCACAGTCGTGCGAAATATTTCCAGAGTGGTGAGATCCTTTGTATCGCTGCTCCTAAACCGAACATCATCCTCACATTTATCCTGAAAATAACGCATTTCATTTCGGAGCATGTCATTTATGACAAGCAAACTGCCCCTGTGGCCTCTTAGATGGAATTAAATTCATACCGGCGCGAATTGCTCGTAAAAAGTTTTGTTTAATGAAATTGTACAGCAGAAGTTGAACGTACCTAAGAACACGTGAGGGAGTCATGTTTTTCATAAATACACGAGAAGTAATGACATGCTCTGTCTCAACTGCTTCGGCATGAGCGTACATTCGGTTCAGGATAACCGGCAGGTACAGTTAAAGAACCGACATGGCGTCATTAAGATTTTCTTCGTTCGCACCTACATGAGTCAAATAGATAAGCTCACTGAAACCGTCATTGTCACAGGTATGCAGGGCAATATTCCTTTCCTTTCCACATCGAAAGAAGGATGTGATGCTAACTGAATGAGACCTGAAGCACGGAAGGAGAAGTATAAAATAATTTAATAGCGGTGAAAGGTAGCATTTTACGGTTTCCATTAGTATCTTTATAAGGAAATAAAATGAAATTATTCACGCTTATTTAACTGATAGGTCACAGAGCAACGCAAAAATGGAATTGGACCGCTTCATCTCATGGGATTAGTTTCGGAAAAGGATCGACCAGTCCATGGGTGTTTTTATCGTTCCCCATCAATAAACACTCTAACAAGCAAACAGTAACGGGAAAGTAGATGAAAGTTATGGGTGTATAAAGTTTTCTTGGATTTTGATGGTAAAAGGAACGGCTCACCTTTACCGGTCGTTCGGAAAGTTTATGTAAATAGTAATATTAAAACGACTTTCAAGGTAAACTCATTAAGCGTACTTCAATTTTCTTAAAACTTCGAAGAAATTAGTGGTTTGGTAAGTGAGCTGTGTTTTCTGGTTCTAAGGGCCGTTTCGATAATCGATGCGGAGCTCTTATTTACCGTATTTTCTGTTCCGATTTCTTTGGACAATTTCAGAGTTTCCAGCATGAGTTTTTTACGTCTCTGTGTCGCGATTGAATGCAATGTTTGTTTGAAAGCAGATTTGAATAGAGCGTGAGTTGCAATGAACTGATTTTTTTTCTCAACAGTTTCCAAATTTGATGTTTGGATGTGGAGGATTCTGTAGGATGCACGGATCACGAAATATCAGAGGAAACTTCGACGCTAACAGCTTAGAATGAACACGTGATATCAATTACCTCAAACTCATTTTTATTCAGTGTTATGATCAAACGAAAGTTACTCGCTTCAATCGACATCGAATATGAAACTACTAACAGCTGACTAGTTAGCAGTGCTGTTTACTAGGGAGATCTCGATTTGGGTAATATGTGTGCCATCTCTTGGATTTTCTAAGGGCTTTTTGAATGACCCTCTTATATCCGTCTCTCTATTTCACGACTTCATCTTCTCGTAGACATACCATTTAAAGTATCAAGTAACCCTGTTTGAATTAGTTAATTCGATTATTTATTATTGTCGGAGCTCACGCAATTAGACATTTCCAAAGTCATTGGTTGCAGTGATCTAATTCATCTGCCTTTTTTCACTATGACACAGAAAAACCTTTGGTCCTGATTTCTGCAGTAACATATCCTCCTAGCAAATCTCAGAAATCACCCTCTGCTGTGCTATATCTGTCATCGGATTTTTCTGTCATGTTATCACAACTCACATGGCAGAGTCATTCATTGCTAGAGGCTTAGTTGTTCCTGGACTATCTGAACTTCTTTTTCAGATGCTCAAAATATGCTGCCTGTTGTGCCTGTTACTGTATTGATTTTTATGTTGCATCGTTATCTAAGGGTTAACCCGCACTAGGCCGATCCGACCAATCCTTTCTGCTTTAGTTATGTGTGCCTAGTACGGATTTCATCTGTCAACCACCTTACAAACCACGTTCGAACTTACCAGTCTGGGTCATGTTGATTTCAGGAAATCAGTTTTACTAGTTAAGCAAAATCAAACACTGGAGATGCTAAAAAATATTCGATACTTTAAAAAAACGTCGTAGTGTGAAAAACTTTTACCGCCCGGGAACTTCGTAATCGTTTAATTTCCATTATTGATGGAGATATAATTATGTCGTATAAATTATGTCATCTCATCGACACGGAATCTTCTGCTCAGAGCAAATTGGATACCACATTGGAAACCATCAATTATTTTCTTTCTTTTCAAATGCAACAAAAAAGTTTTTTCGGTCTAATCCCTAACTGAACGGGCGTAACACGAATGAGAAACTCAGTCGGTGAAGAACAGTTCAGAGATTTCATTTGCAAAGATTCGAATGTTTTTCACAGTGACGTGAGCACAGATTTGGATTAAGCAATTTTCAATTAATTTCCATTGCCGTGCATGCTTTCCACCCACTCAGCGATGTTCGGAGCTTCTCCTGAACTCATCTGACAGTTCGTTACGTTTGAAGCAGTTTTGAAGCATGGTTTTCTGCCACTAAATTATCCATGGAGAAAGAAAACTAAACGGAAGTTAACTTTTCAATTGAATAATTGATGCAACCTCTTTTGTTCTACTCTGTGGGCAACATTTTGCTATTCCGTTGCTTTTTGAAGTGGTTCTCACTTAACTTCGGTCTCGATTCGACCCCATCAGCGAGTACCATTGGAAGAAAACGGAAATCAACTTTTGAAGTTCCGAGTCACGCTCTACATCCTCGAAACCGTATACAAAGGCAAAGTGACATAAATCACCGAGAAGTAATATAATTGAACAGTATTTTCAATTAAAAAACTTTGAATGCTACCGCAGGGGACAGGTTTTTCAGTTATTGCTTAATTCGTGACTTGCGGGAAAGATGTGGTTGATAGGGACGGGAAACTTTCCATTCCAGATCCAGTTCCGATTGCGCCGCTAGCTAATTGTGAACCATGACGGACTTCTTTTTGTTCCGGCGCTGCCATTCAACGCAAACTTACTTCACTGTATTTGCTTGCAGTTGAGATCTTTCCCTATTGACATTGAACGATGACCGTGGCAATCCGAGTTTTCTGCGGAACTTGAGATTAATGACGCTATCCACAGTTTCGAAAAGAAAAAAAGTTGGGCGCTTTTTTGTGAGAGTTTATTTTCCTACTGAATAATAAGAAACCTTAAAATATATTGATGCGTTGCTGTCGGGGATAGACAATTTTCTTGTTTTGATTGAAACCGTACGATTCATGAAGGTTTCCCATTTTGGGGTGTAGTTTGCAAGATAGCTACAAATGAACAATACAATTTTCAACCTCATTTCAAGTTACAGAAACAGTTGAATGGTACGTATCGTTACAAAAAGTTTGCTCATTTTTTAGTGTATGCATGATTAGGTTTGAAAACTGATTAGGTAGCAATATTTCGGAACATCCAGAACAGCATTGGACAAGGGGACGGGTATAGCGTGATGGGTAAGTCGATGCCTTTCATGCAGCCCGCCTGGGTTCGATTCCCAACCCCGCACATAGGGTCAGAAAGTTTTTCTGGCCCGAAGAGGCGAATTACATTAATGTTAAAGCCTCTATAACCGAAAAAAAGAACAGTATTGGATAAAGCACCAACAGAAAATATGTTTCAAAATATAAATAGTTTTAAATACTACCAAGACTTAGAGAAATCGACTTTAGTTTAATTTACGAGACCGTTTAGGAACACTAACTACATAATTCTCTATTAATTTCTGTAGTGGATGATAATTTTGCCTTAAAGTCTATGTAGGTATAGCGCAAATTTCACAGCTGGCGGTATCGATTATTGCGGACATTGTTTATTGTACGCACAGATAAGAAATAGCTGCATCACTTCGTCTTCGATTTGTTGTGTGTTAGTTTCGATTTCAACTCATTAGTTCAATTTGAACCCTTATACACCGACGTACAGAAAATGAAATAAGAAAGAAAATTAAAATTTGTAATGTGCTATTACCAATATTTACTTCCAAGCCATTAAAACCCTCTTCACATATTTACCCAATTCAGTCTAAATAAGATTATTTTCAAGTATGATTATGAACTACAAAATTAAATTACATGCTGCTGTATGGAAGTAGTTAAATGAAAGTAGTTTTTTGTATCACTTAAAGAATTTTCGTAATGGTGAGCTCAAATCGTCCGCTTCCCTTGTGGCTATTTTTTTCATCGTTTCGTCTACAATGATGTTATTGAACATATTCTTTTAAAGCCATGTGTAATGTGACACTTATTTCTATAAAAAAATGTTTGTCGATACCGACATATTCGAGCATCAACAAGACATATTTTTACAGTTTATTCAATACACGATTCATGCAAAGCTGAAAGGCAGGCTTTAAAGCTTTTACTGATTTAAGTTTAGGCAAGCTATGATTGTTACTGATTTGTGGCGAGTTATAATCTTATGAATCATGTCATATGAGGATATGCATCACATATAAAATTCATTCATCCACAGAAAACTTATACACACCTCGTATATGAATAGTGTGTTAAATTTTTGAATGAATATAATATATAATAATTTTGAACGAATACATTCAGATGTCACCGCGATCGACACTATTTTAGGTGTCGCATTCGAACCATGACATTATTTTGAATACTATCATGGTAAATTTTGGTCGTCAAAAGGTGAGATAACTAAATGCTCACAAGTTCCTATCTCAGGTCTTCCCGTGTTCCGATTATCAAGCCGTAATAAGTTTATAACAAAAAACTGTTTTTGAAGCAAGTGCTTACATAAGTTTGGTCTCGTTAGTAGTTAAAATATCAAAATTTTCTAACAAGTGTCAAAAAGAATATAGTTTAGATACGATATGTTGACAGGGGTGTCTATGATAACATTTGGTAAATAGAATGGCATCCACTGGGTGCTATCGTCTTCTAAGTTAGTAGCAGAATGAGAGGGTATGCTTGTATGTAGTAAATCTTTTAAATGCGAAAATTATTTTGAATTTTTCGAATAGATCAACTATTTCGGATTATGTCGGTCAATTTGTTTTTATTGAATCGTCCTTACATTCTCTAACAATTAGCATTTTCATCTCATCCTCACATGATTCGAAATATAAAGCAAAATTAGTCTAATGAGTAAGAGTAACTAATTTGTACGAATAATATTTCTATTCTTATTTAAAGCGTTTCAAGTAGGAGCGTCTATATAAAAAATATCGAGATGTGTGCAATATCATATTGTGTCCCAAAAGTGCAATTGGCTGGTTTCGAAGACTGAATATTTGGATACGATTGGTAAGAAATAGACTATTGGCTGCAAGATCGGAAAATGGTAATTATTTATACAAAACTGAAGAACATAAACGAAATACGCTTCGATTGCTTGCTATTTGCAAGGGATCAAAGTCTTTCTGTAATGTTTAAATCCTTTCGATGGAAATATTTCTTTGAGGCAGGGCTGGTTGATAGAACGAACACCTCTCGGAACACGATTTGCTCTGTATACGAAATGGGTCATCGGAATTCGATTGAGCTAACAACTCCCTGAGATTGGACTAAAGTTATTTTGCATGTATAATCATTCACACACATGGGAACATCCCATTTTTGCCAAACCGCGGCCAGACTTGGGATGTGGCTTGGAATAAGTTAAACACACACATACACACTTAATTGCTTCACAGGTTGCTATTGTCACAGGTTTTTGAATATGTTTGGTTCAGCCTGTATAAACTGCTAAGCACTAATGAGTCAAAGACGAAACGTAAAATCAAATCAAAATGGGTATGTGCACCTAGCATAAATTTAGGAACAAAATAGAAAAAAAAAAGTTCCCTGAAATTACCACGTTTTTTTATTAGTTTTGTATTGTAGCTTTCAGGAAAAAAAGAAACATTGTTTGTTTTGTACGAGAAAGACAAAAAAAATTGACTCAGGAAAACCTGCAATTCTGCGCCGATAGGTAAAGGGAAGATTTACGTCATGCGCACGGAACGACCGAAATTAGCTCTGCGCCTAATTCGTATTACTGTTTTTGAATTAGTTGATTCTAACAACAAAATTTCCAAAATAACTATAAAATTAGTTAAAATGTAGAATTTACTGTGCTGAAAAAAACTCTTATTTTTAGAGAATGTGTTTAGTTGGCGAATATTCTGGACACAAACCAGCAATATTTCAATCCAACACGAAATTCTCATTGACAACTAATTTCGTTATTAAAATCAGAAACTTTGATTCTATTTATCTATCACCGTCATTACTGAAGGACAGCAGTGTCAAAGCAAAACAATCCATTAAAAAGCTAAAAGGGACAGTCTTGTTGAAACTGCTCGCAAATTGTTTAGATGTTTTTCGCATGTGTTACGTAAACTGTTAGTGGAAAGTGTATTTATTCAGAATTTGTGCGCACTTGAAGCGATTGTGCGTAATAATGTTTTTACGCGGAACAGTGATGTGAATTTCGAATGTTTCACTCTAATTGTGATGAAGGTTTTTTGTATCTTCAAACCTTCCGAGCTGCGCCGTCCGGTGTACTATTTGTATTCGGTTTTTGTTTTCCGAGTGCTCAAAGTTTTCAGTGAGAATGAAGAAACAGTGATTTAGAAGAAAAAAAAAATTCAAAAAGATGTTTACGTTTCGTTTATGTCTTTTTCTCCAACACAACATCGTATTTATACCTGCCAATATAGAAAAGACAACCGCGTCTGAATTTTTTTCGGCAGTAGTGTGCCATCTAGTGGCTAGTAGTCATTAAGGTGTTACCGTTTCGGTGACAGGGCGCCATATAGCTGCAGATTGCAGAAGCCAATTCAACCATTCATATTGGTTGAAAACAACATTATATTTCTTTAATTCAACTAAAAAATTAGTTGACTGGATATGAAGTGTGCCTTAGCTAAGAAATGACAGTACGTTTAATTTGTGAATTCAACTAAAAAAAATAGTCATTTCAACAAATATTTTATTATTATTAAGGGAATGAGAATAAAAAATCTAAATCAGCAAAAGTAAGATTTTTTTAGTTGTCTCAAAAAATAACTAACTAAAATCAGCAAATCAACTAAATTTTTCGCGAAAATGCTGATTTCGGTCGTTCCGTGCGAGAATAATATCTTTCCCTTCTACATCGTATGAATCTATAAATATATGCTATTTTACATTTTCAACTTTAGTCGGTGGCTGGCTGTCAACGAAACAGGTTGATGACAAAATGAGTTACATCCACTCGCACGCTGGATACTCGCTTTTGTGCTGTGTGTGGATGCCATTTTCTTCCGTCGGCTGCACACCGTTTTTGCGGACCTAATTAGAAGAGCTTGTGTCTCGGTGATTTGCTGCTAGGGAATTCATTTCATTTTCAAATTACCGTTTGAATTGGAAGCGTTAAATTACGGTATTTCTGAGCATGATCATCGAAATTCAATAACCGGTAGGTTTCAAAACATTTAACCGAAACAAGCATAGCAAAAGTATTTGTTATTCATAATAAGTATTTATAATAAATGGGATTGAATTGACTGATGTTCGAACGTGTCAATCAGAGCAGGTAAACCAGCTAGATGAGTGGATTATTATTGTCGATAATTTTTCAAATATCTACATATGGGTATTTTGGAATTGAACTCAAATCGGCGACTTCCACTTTATCGAGGTTATTGCAATTTATATAGGTATATAAAAATGGATGTAAGTTTGTTTGTTTGTAACGCCATAACTTCGGAACTACTGAACGGATTGCCATCAAACTTGGCACAGGTACTACTCGCATTTCAGAGATGGTTTAGAAAGAATTTTTATAGGGGAGAAAGCGTAGCAAGTGTAATTAACAGCAGGCTTCTTGATATAACTTGTCCAGAATTCATATAACTTGACCAGAATCGCTACATTTTGAAGACCATAGAAACATTTTGCATACATTAGATATGATTTATCGTGGGTGGATGTAGCAAGTGACTTTTAAAGGGGGGGGGGGGTGTAATGTTTGAAACGGCACAATTCCGAAACTATTGAACGGATTGCCACCAAACTTGGCACAGATACTTCTTGCTCTTCTGAGAAAGTCACAAGGGTATTTTAATGGGGGAGGGAGCGTAGTAAGTGTCCGTAACAGGGAGGGAGTCATAACAAAATTGTCTCATTTGACGAGAATCGATACTTTTTTAGACCATACAAACAGTTTGCATATATTAGATATGATTATATGGGTGGTGGATGTAGCAAGTGCCTTTAAAAAGGGGGGTGTAATGTTTTTAACGGCATAACTCCAAAACTACTGAACGTATTGCAATCAAACATGGCATAGGTACTTCTTGCTCTTCAGAGATGATCATTAGGACATTCTCAGGGGAGAGAGTGTGTAGCAAGTGTTCTTAATTTGAGGAGGCCATGTCAAAATTTATCTTATTTAAAGAGAATACTTTTTAAAACCATACATACATTTCGAAAAACTCAAATATGGTTTTAAGGATATTTGTGGGGGTGGATATAATGAGTGCCTCTAAAAAAAAAGTTTAATGTGAAGTTTATTGAATTTTCCATTAAACGATACTTCTTGCTGAGTACAAATATTATTTGCGCTTCAGATGATTCTAAGAGCATTTTTAAGAAGAGAGTGGGGGCGGGTGGATAAAGTAAGGGTCTCATCCAAGTGAGGAGCAACGTTCAAATTGTTAATATAATCGAACGTAACTTATTCTACGAGAAACGATGCATCTTGACAAATACAGATACTACTTTTATGTCAATGTAGATTAAAAGGTTATTTTAAGGGAGAGGGAGTGCAGCAAGTGCCCCAAACATGGGAAGTGTAAGGTAAAATTGATTGAATAGCAACATAAAACTGCTCTGAGTATTACACTAAGTAGGACAACTTCAGGAATTTTGTTAAGCCTTTTCTTCCCGAAACATTTCCGAGCAACGCCGGGTCATTCAGCTAGTTTCAAATAATATTAAATCGTTCATTTCTTCTAGTGCTTTAGATGGAACTAAACGGGACCACCCGCGATCCCAATACAACCAAGAAATTAGTTGTTGTTTTATTTCGATTGGTTGAAATTTAGTACAACTAATTGATTTTTGTTTTAACCAATCTGTCAGTTTCGTTTTTTGATTAGCAGAAACCATGGTTGAAACAACTAATTTTGTTGGTTAAAAAAATGTTGTCAGTTAGTAACAATTTCAACAACTATATTAGTTGAAACGATTGGCGCTGTTATTGAAACAAAATTCTGTTAGTTGAAAAACAAATCGGATTTAGCAGTTTCAGACATTGAAATTAGTTGAATCAATTCGAGCAATGTTATTGATTTGCGAGATAAATCAAAATATACTTATTGATATACGTCATAATCTCTTTGAAACAAGTTCGGTATGTTGAGATACATGTCATCAATATCGTATGTTTGATATGAATAGTGTTTTTTATTGAAATGTAATATGATTAGTTATGAATGTATTCTTAACTGCTATTTACTATAGGTTATTGTGCGCTTATGTCTAATTTTGCGAGTAGATATTCTACGCATTGGAGTCGTCGATACACGCAGAGAAATTGAGCTTGTTTAAAATAACAAAACAGTCAGTAGATTATAAAATATGATTTCTGTTGATTTCAAGCTAGAATATGATTTTTTTGAAGGGAGAACCCTTTACATCAACAATTGTATCTATTTGATTTGAAGACAAATTCTCATTCTGGTTAACGAAAAACTTGTTTGGTTTGGCAGATTTTATCGGTGAAATAAATCAGCCATTTATTACATGTCAATAAAAGTAAACGTATTTCGCAATCGTGTTTTACATTTATATCAAGAAAAAAATTGATTCATTTTATCTATGATCTTATTTTTGTAATGACAACTGAGTTTTTTTTTGAATTAACCGTATCAGTTTTGTTTCTTAAAAACCGGAGAATTTTCCTCCCGTGGATAATCGAAAAAGTTTGCACGTATTTTAGAAGGAAAATTTAGGTGTTACGGTTTTTACAGAAAATATTTGATGCAGGAATTATATCTGGACCAGATTAATGGAGCACCGAATCATTGATTGTGGCATGTGAAAAATTTGATCGTCCCACGACAAAAGGGCCCAGCTGCTATTTGAAGCAATTAACAATTTGAAAATCGATAAAAATCGAAATAAAATTAGTTTAAAAAGTGACCTTGAAAATTAGTTTGAAAGCAATATATTTTTAAGAATAATGACAAACAAGATGCATGATTTTAACAAACAAGAACGTATGTTGAAATAATTATTATTTTAGGTTTGAATCTTATCATTCATTTCAACTGCCAAGTTTATAAATTCAAAGAATTAATAATATTACCTTTATCTAAAGCTAGTTTATTTTAAACTTATTTTTAAAGTTGAATTTACCATGAAATTGTTTATCAAGAAATTGACAGCCACGCAATATTTGTTATTTTGAACAAAATATTTTTTGAAACAAACTAACGCACTGAGCAAAATCAAATATCTTATTTTGTGGCTTCAAGCAACGATCTTTGCAATTTCAAATCAGATTTTCTTTTGTCACTATTTTAACAACTTAAATCGTTGCGTGAAACCCTAAATTTAGTTACTTTTACAATATTTTTCTCTGCGTAATCGTGACCGGAAGTGATGCCATAAAAACAGTTGAATAAACGTCCAAACAGACCTAGCTTCCGGCGGATACGACGGATCAGTCAACAAACACATTTTAAACATGATATTGATTACTTTAACCATAGAACTCATATTAAACATCATTCCGGTATCTATGTACGCATAATAACTTTTTATCTGTTGAAACAACAACCATCCTTGGCTGTAAAGTAATATTAAATTCAGCCAGTTGTTCGCGATGTTTTTCAAGACATCGGTACAGATCGTTATCACTCTGGAAATGTACAGAAAACATTAAAAACTGTTCTAATATAGTAATCCTAAAAATATATATGCGTAAATCTTTAAACTTTATATATATATATATATATATATATATATATATATATATATATATATATATATATATATATATATATATATATATATATATATATATATATATATATATATATATATATATATACACGACCATACATACGTAGATGTATATAAAGATATAAAAACAAGTTAAGAAGAATTACCTCTGCAAGTAAAAAAAACTTTTTTCAACTAGTTGAATGCAAGGTTTAAGGACTATTCACACATTTCAGTTCCGTGACGGTTCAGTGAAAGTGCCTTCAGTGCGCCGTCAGTGTTCTTTTTTATCGGTACCCTTCCGTTCCGTTTCCGTGCTGTTTCTGTTCCGGCACAGCCAATGCAATGACATACCGACTTCAGTGAAAATGAAAAATATCGGTGACGACGAATTTAAGTTTGCCGGACGGACGCGACACTGACGGCGAGCTGCACTGAAACGGCACTGTGCCGGATAGGTGTTAATGCGCGCATAGAAAACGAATGAAATAATATCAGTATCCGTGCACGGTGTCGTACCGGCACTGAACCGGACCGGATATGTGTGAATAGTCCTTTAAGCTTTTGTTTTACAAGTCCTGGGTGAAGTAAGCATATCATCAAATGCGCGGAAAAAACTTCGTTTATTTTTCCATGTGTCCAAGCATGAATAATGCAACATCTTTGTATGACGAGGACTTTTCAAATGTTTTTTCGCCAATGTTAAAATCTTTCCGATAAACAGTTGGATAAACGTATACTGAAGGCGTTCGAGCAAAAGAAGGAGGTTTCAGTTCGGGATGTGGCCAAAAACGTGGGCACTTTGAAGTCAAATGTTCTTCGTGCTAAAGAACGTTTGAATCTTCGAAGCAGAAACAACCAAAACGTAGTCCGAAACAAGATGCATCGATCAGGCCGAGGGTTCGAAAGCTGTACAATACGATTCTTGCTGGAAATTTGAACTGCATAATCATGGACGACGAAACCTACGTGAAACTCGATCACAAATCCTTGCCGGGACCACAATATTATACGGTGCGAGAAAGGCAAGTGTTGAACCAGTCAGAGACATCGATTGAAGTCGAAAAATTGGTAAGAAAGCTATGGTCTGGCAATCAATTTTTAGCTGCGGTAATATTTCGAAACCCTTCATCACCACTGCTTCAATGAACAGCGAAATATACATAAAGGAATGTTTACAAAAACGACTTCTGAACATGATTCGAAGTCACAAGGATCCTGTTGTCTTCTGGCCAGATCTTGCTTCTTGCCACTACTCGAAATCAACGGCAGAATGCTATACTACCAGAAATGTCACTTTCGTCCCAAAAGACATGAATCCACCAAATTGCCCACAACTTCGACCAATTGAGGAATTTTTGGCATTAACGAAGGCACATCTTAGGAAACATGTCTCGGCAGCCGAAACCATTCAACAGTTCGAAAAAGATTGGAAAAAAGTGTCAAAACTTGTCGCCAAGAAGTCTGTACGAAATTCAATGAGGAACGTTCGCAAGAAGGTGCGCCAGCTAGTCTACAATGGCTAAGTAGCAAATGTTGAGAATAATCTTCTGTTGTTGTAGTCTAATATTATCAGTATATCGAATAAAATTTGAATATCTAACACTTGTGAATTATTTACAGCGAAATAAAAGTGTGTCCATACTCTCTGGGACAGTCTTTACGTAGTCGATTTTTAAATTCCCTTCCAATCTGCGACATATGACACTTCATCCAATTATTGCAAAAATACCATATAGACCTAACTAAATAATGAACAATGAATGAATGAAAAATGAAAGAACAACAAAACAATACTAGTACCAGTAGTTTGATCAATGATCGATCCACACCATTATTGGGAAGCTTGTGAATAAATGCTTTGATTTTCATTTTTTGAACCAAAGCAACTGTTTGTTATAAATCATGAAAGATCGACATTTATCTTTTAACATTGAACTAATCGTTTAAAGAATAAAATTTGGCACATACCTTGAAGATGACGAGATGATAATTCTTTCAATGGGTTTAACGAAAACGATTAGCTATAGACGAAAGCATACACATTTGATTGAGGACATTTCGTTGTAAGCAATCTATTGCATTACAATATCTTTGTACAGGAGTGCAAATGTGTATAAAGTGTTCGATTTTTGTAACAATAAATCAGTAAACATTTTTTAAATTTCCACCAAATCTTTCTCATCATAAACAAGGTTAAACTTATCACTACACCGCTGGTCGCTAAAGACTTGTTATGGAATTATAAATTTCTTCGAACAAAACACAATTTTTTCAAACGCTGTAACCATCGATGTCGTTTCCGGATAAACTGTCGCGATTGGTCAAAACAACGATGGATAGAGTGATGTGCTACGTCCGAGTCTTTTCGAATTTAGTTTTATTATTCTGTTTCATAATTTAGTTCCAGAATTCCGAGCCTGCATGCTGGAACTGTATTTCTGAGCTAAATTCAGTTTCGAAATTCAAACTAAGAATTCAATTCTAGAACTAAAACGCAATCGAATTTTGAGCCTGATTGGTTCTTGAGGATTGCGTCAGATCGAGTTTCTAAATTCTATAAATCGGTTCTTTTTAGATATGTTCTATTAATATGTTCCCAACGAACTATACGATGCTTTTCTACTATGTTAATCTATCATACTGATTGGTTCAGGTCCAGAGCTCAGTTCCAGTGTCAAGAATTCAGTTCCGTATTTAATAAATTGCGCGACATTCGCAGAGCCAATTTTCCTTCAAAGAAGATCGTCAGTTTAGTGCAAATCTAGAATAATTTGATTAGCTTTGTTCAAAATTCACATCAAACGAGTGCGAATAAAGCAAGCATTTGACTGCTTAGCGTTCGGGAAAAAATCTCCGAACAGTGTTTAATATCGTAGAGATTTCTACAATGGGGCCCGAAATGCCAGAATTTAATCCTATACAGCATTTTGATAGTTCCTTTCACTAAAATATGCGAATCCGAATTGAAAAACCTATTTTAATCCACCTAGTGGTGTAATGATGCCTTTCTCATATTACTCATTACATCATAAATATAACCGTCAAATTAGCAAAAACAACTGTTCATTGAATAGAAATAGGAAAATTTGTTCGGACCTAATCTCGCAAACTCTATAAATCCTGTTTACCCTTTAGTTCCGGAACCGAAAGTAGTATCCACAAAAATGAGGAGTTCCGTATGAAACTGTAAAGTTTGTGAAAATCGATTTGGCCATCTCCAAGAAATGTCAGTGAGATCCTTTTTGCAGTTTTTAATCACTATTTCCAAATCTTCCGAAACCGGATTCAGATGAACGGAATAGCCGAAGTTGGTTCGTTTGCTACCAACAAATATGACCTACAAATTGGAACAGTTTTGAACGTAGTTAAACCAATACTTACTACCTCATGCTCTATTTCGATTAAACCAATTAAACGAAATCTAACAAACGAAACGAACCTGCGTTTCTGTTACTTCTGCATATGTAAGTCAAGCAAAACATCATGAATCAGCAGCCGTAGCAGTTATTATTATTATTGTTATTATTATTATTATTTTTATTATTATTATTATTATTATTATTATTATTATTATTATTATTATTATTATTATTATTATTATTATTATTATTATTATTATTATTATTATTATTATTATTATTATTATTATTATTATTATTATTATTATTATTATTATTATTATTATTATTATTTTTGACATCACTACACAACGTGTACGAAATAGAATAAAGCACGCCTTGTTCGTTTTGTGTTTTCTTCTTCTTTCGGTGTTGTACATATTGTCACTCTATATGGCGATTTGAAAACTTTCTTCATTGTATTGAATGGCGAACATGGTAACTTGTGCGTCTTTAGTGCTGAGTCAAATTGTGATAAATTTCGTGTGAAATAGGTGGCTTTTTGCGAAAATTTTTTCGACTAAGCAAGTGACTAATTGTGCTTTAAATAGATAAGTAGAAAGTGTTTTGTAAATACTTCTATTTTGTGCTGTAAATTGTGTCAGTAATCGCCGTGCGGCGATCGCTCAAACAAAGCGGCGTCGTACCGTGGTATATTGAATGCATTGTCTATTGTTTTTGCATGGTTCACTTTGCTTTAATTTCTCCCCCAGCTGTGTGTCGGGCCGGTTTGGTTTGTGCATGAATGATGGGTGAATGTGTGAAGTGTAAGGAAAAAATAACCATATCAGATATTAGAATAACATGTTCAGTTTGCGAGAATGGCTATCACCAGCGCTGTACTGGGCTTACGAGAGTCATGGCCGGTTGGGTTTCAGATACACCGGCGCTTTTGTTTAAATGTGCTGATTGTTTGGAAGGTGCCGCGGTGTCTAATATGATGCCAAAGGATGATGTTCTTTCGCTCATTAGTAATATGAAGAAGGAGATGGAGAAATTCAAATCCATCACTGATTCGTTTGCTGCTGTGCGGGAGAGTATCGAGGCACATATTAATATCGCGATAGAGAGTGGAATCGAGAGACTGATCAGATCTTCCAATGATGCTCTGGAGAGCAAAATGGCCTGTTTAGAAAACAGTGTGGCCAAAAAGTTGGAAGATTTGAAAAGTTTCGTGATTAAGAATAATCAGCGCAACGATAATGAATTGGTCGTAATGAAGAGAAAGAAAATTGTTGCAGATAGAAAGACTCATTCGGAGTCAGATGGAAATCCCAGACGCAAAAGAAAAATTATGTCTAATACTGATGATGAACCACATGATAAAAATATTGATAATGATAGTAATGACGAAGTTTTTGATAAAAATAATAAAAAGTCATACGCGGATGTTCTTTCTGGTAAATTAGCTAGAAATAGAACGAAAAGTAACAGAAAACGTAAGACTCGCTCGGTTATTATGATTGAACCTATTGAGTCTTCGCAAACAAGTGATGACACGAGACAATTTTTGAAGGGTAGGTTGAATCCAAGAACACATAAAATTAGTAATTTCAAAAATGGTAAAGATGGCTCGATTATTGTTGAGTGTGCAGCAGGAGAGGATATTCAGTCAGTGAAAGAAAACATTGAAAGCAATTTAGGTACTGAATACAATGCTGTTATACCCAAGCCCGGGAAACCAAAACTGAAAATAGTGGGGATGAGTGATCGATATTCCTCTGATGTATTTATTGACCTATTGAAAAGCCAAAATCAGGAAATTTCGATTGAAGATGTAAAAGTTGTTGCTGACTTTGAGAATCCACGCTTCAAATATAACAAATTCAGTGTTATAATTGAGGTTGATAAAAATACTTATTCTAGTTTGATGGCCGCCGGTAAGGTTTGCGTCGGCTGGGATAGGTGTTCGGTTTTCGAGTCGTTCAACGTATTGCGCTGTTTCAAGTGTGGTGAGTTTGGTCACAAGAGCACCGAATGTTTAAACAGTGAAAATTGTTCCAAATGTAATTCCGCACATAGAACATCTGAGTGTTCTTCAACTGAATTCAAATGCGTTAATTGTCTGAAAATGAACAAAGAAAGGAAATTGAATTTAGACATTCACCATCCAGCGTTTAGTAAGCAGTGTCCTGTATATCTGAGATTGCTTGAAACGAAAAAGAACAACATTATGTCAATGGAATAGCAACTAATCGATGGGAGGCATTCAGATATTTTGTATTTGAACATAGCCGGTTTGTCTTCTAATTATGTCGCAATGCGTCATCTTATAGAGGATAGACATCCTTCATTAGTTTTGCTCTCAGAGACACATATTGTTGATTCTGACGCTTTCGATCAGTTCAGTGTTCCGGGTTACACTGTTGCTTTTTGCTTGTCCCATTCCAGGCACACGGGTGGAGTTGCAATTTACGCCAGAGAATCAATTAAATTCAGCATTCAATCAAACGAAGCAGTTGGAAATAATTGGTTCTTGGGTATATCAGTTGAAAGAGGCATGCAGATGGGACATTATGGAGTCGTTTACCACTCTCCAAGTTCAAGCGACCGCCAGATTCTGGAAATTCTAGAAAACTGGTGGGAGAATTTCGTCGATTTTGGTAAACTAAATATTATTACTGGAGATTTTAATATTGATTGGCTCAGTGATCAAGGCTCGAATCAATTGAAACAGTTAGCAGAATTCTTCAATTTGAGGCAAACTGTGAATGAATTTACAAGAATTTCGAGATACAGTAAAACATTGATAGATCACGTGTATTCCAATTTCGACGGTGTTTATTCAAATGTGGAATCCGATTGCAAGATTTCAGATCATGAAACAATTGCAATTTCCGTAACGAGTAGCTCTAGAAATGAGGAAGATACGGTGAAAATCAAGTGTTGGAAAAACTATTCAAAGCAAACCATATCTCGACTTGTATCAAGAAGCTTGGGTTGTACACAGTTGACTGGAAATTTGGATCACAGGGCATCTATTCTTACTGACATATTAAAAAAGTGTACTAATGAATTAGTAACTGAAAAGTATGTTAGTTTGAACAGCTCGAGTAGTTGGTACTCAATAGACCTCTTACGGTTAAAACGGGAGAGGGATAAACAGTACAAGAGATTCTGTAGAACTAACAATGATAGTCACTGGAGTAGATATACACAAGCACGAGATATTTATTCACGGGCCATGAAGAAGACTAGATATGAATACATACAGAGGAGAATCGATCAAAATCAACAAAACAGTAGAGAGTTATGGAAAATTCTCAAACAGCTTATCAATCCTACACATAGTGCATCGAAAAGTATAACTTTTGACGGTATAGAAGAACACACAGAACAAATTATATCTGAAAAGTTCAACAGTTATTTCATAAATAGTGTTCAGCAGATCAATCAAAGTATTGAATTGGTAGGTGAACCTGTTGAAATAACACAGCCGATGAATAACTATTGTAGACTTGATAAATTTCAACCAATCACTTTTGAACAATTGAAAAATATTTGTTTTAATTTGGGAAAATCGACGGGTATTGACAATGTAAACTCAAAAGTGATACAGGATTGCTTTCATGTTATCGGACACGATCTACTGGATTTGGTAAATGAATCGTTGTACACGGGGCACGTGCCAAAAGTGTGGAAAGAATCTCTGGTTGTTCCTATCCCCAAGGTTACTGGAACGGATAAAGCCGAGGAGTACCGTCCCATTAACATGCTGCACACGCTGGAAAAAAATTTGGAACTTGTTGTTAAAGATCAGCTGATTAACTATTTGAACTCAAACAGTTTGCTAATACCGGAACAATCGGGATATCGTAAGGGTCACTCTTGTGAAACCGCTTTGAACCTAGTATTGGCAAAATGGAAGGAGAAAATCGAAGCCAAAGAGAGTATTTTTGCTGTGTTCTTGGATCTGAAGAGAGCCTTTGAAACAATTTCAAGACCTTTATTGTTGCAGACATTGTGGCGTTTTGGCATCGGGGGAATGGCACATGAATGGTTTGAAAACTATTTATGTGGTAGATCTCAAAAGACTGTTTTTAACGATGTAATGTCTAGTTCCCTCGGCAATTCACTTGGTGTGCCTCAGGAAAGTGTGTTAGGTCCTATTCTATTTATCATGTATATTAATGATATGAAGCGAGTCTTACGTTTCTGTGATATAAATTTGTTTGCTGATGATACTGTTCTGTTCATTACGGCTAAAGGTTTCAATGAAGCTGTTGCACATTTAAACGAGGATCTAAGTTCGCTGGTTCGATGGTTAAAATTTAAGCAACTGAAACTAAACGTCGCGAAAACTAAATATATGGTTATTTCTTCTGTTAGCACCGGTCATGACGCCAATGTGGAAATTGATGGTGAAATTATTGATCGCGTTAGAGAAATGAAGTATCTTGGAGTCATAATTGATGAAAAGTTAACATTCAAATCTCATATCAATAACGTCATCAAGAAGATTGCCAAAAAATATGGTGTATTATGTCGTTTGAAAAATGACTTAACGACCCATAGTAAGATTCTTTTGTATAAAACAGTCATTTCACCACACATTGACTTTTACCCATCCATTCTGTTTCTTGCTAATAACACACAAATCTTGAGATTACAGCGACTGCAAAATAAGATCATGCGATTAATTCAAAAATGTAGTAGATATACCTCCTCAGATTTTCTACTGAACGCATTACAATGGCTTTCAGTGAAACAGAGAATTTACTACTTAACCATGGTATTTATTTTCAAGATATTAAATGGCATGCTGCCTCGATATTTGTGTGATCGAGTTGAAAGAGGAACTGATTTGCATAGGTACAATACTAGAAACGCGTCTGATGCTAGAACACCAAGCTTTTTGTTAGCCAGATCGCAAAACTCATTGTTTATTTTGTTTATTTTGGGGAGCAGGGAAAAGCCCGATGGAGATGAAATATAGCAATTTCTCTCTCCAGCAGGCATAAAACCTCCTCATCTTTTGTATCAACAGATTACAATGATCCAACAGATACATTTGCGTTGTACAAGGGAATAAGTTTTTTCAATTCGATGCCAAGAGAGATCAAACGCGCGGCGACATTGGTGGAGTTCAAAAAGTTATGTATTTCACACATAAAGTCCGCTTTGTAAGCAAATATTTAGTTAGTTAGTTCAATTTTTTTAGATTTTTTATTTTTTTACGTATTACGAAGATTGTATTTTTTTTTTGTTTATATATATTATTGTGAGACGTATTAAGTTACTATGTTCGGTATGATGATGATGGATTTTTAGTTTTATTGAGAGTTAAAAATAATGAGCAGTCTACAAACGTTTGAGCCTCGCGCGCGAAGCAGGTAGTGACTATTTGGAAAGCGAACAGGACTGGCCGAAGAGCCTTAGCATTCAGTGTGTTAAGTTTGCTCTTGACCTTGATTGCAAGGTTGGATAATAATTTAAGGAATAGATTCGGGAAACTAATTGGGATCGACAGTTGTTGATGGAATTGGGCTTGGCTCTGCTCATCCGCAGTCTCGTTACTCCATCGTAGCTGATGTGTGTAGCGATGAACTGGTCCGGCGGGAGGGGCCAGGTGAATTACTGTCTGATACTGGTAAAGATATCGGGTTCGATTCCTGATGTGATCAAGGATCTTCCCGGGTTGGAAATTTTCTTGATTTACCCTGGATAGTAAATCCGAGATATTTGAATGTTATTTTGTGGTCAGTCGTTCTTTTGAAGAAAAATCTATACCTGCTAGATTAATCAGATCGTTTTCTTTTGTTTACTGGTTAAGATATGTGCAAAAATATTAATTATCATTTAGATAACTCGTTCTGCTCACACCTTTGTAGGGGTATGAGGTGGGACCATCATCATCATCACTTTGACACTCATCGCCCTGCAACTGCGGAACGGGAAGTCGGATCCGGATGAAATTTCACAGTAGGTTTAAAAATAGTATGAACTTTAATTCAAATCCAGATTTGTCAAAATCGGTTCAAGCATCGCAGAGAAATCGAAGTGAATTTAGTTCAAGGAGTTTTTCTTCTTCACTTTCGGTGCTCTCGGAACAGGAAAAGAGGGGACCAGCAGTGCCGAATTAAGTTTTTGTGCCCACAAAATAACAAGCTCTACAAACTAGAGAATTTATCAGACAGTTTTATGGTATTTGTACCTATTTTTAATCATCGTTCGTGGAAAAATACTAATAAAATTAGTAATTTTCCACTTATCACGCTTCCGTTCTGGAACCGGAAGTCGGATTCAGATAAAATATTCTACAAGTTTTTAGGATATCATAATACCTTTCATTGGAATCTTAATTTGCGGAAATCGGTTGAGTTCTTCCAGAGATAATTGAGTGTAAACTTTTTCTCAAATTTCACATATTACCATATAACTCCGGAACCGGAAGTCACATTCAAATGAAATTCAATAGCAAGCTATGGGACCATTATACAATAGCAAGCTATGGGACCATTATACCTATACCATTATCTTAGTTTGTGAAAATTGGTTCAGCCATCTCTGAAAAAAGTGAGTGCATATTTTTTTCATTTTTTTGGTACATATCATCATATATCTCCGGAACCGGAAGTCGGATCAAAATGAAATTCAATAGCAGGCTATGGGACTATGAGACCTTTCATTTGAATCTTTGTTTGTGAAAATTGGTTCAGCCATCTTTGAAAAAAGTTAGTGCATATTTTTTTCATTTTTTTGGTACATATCATCCTATATCTCCGGAACCGGAAGTCGGATCAGAATGAAATTCAAAAGTAGGCTATGGGACTATGAGACCTTTCATTTGAATCTTTGTTTGTGAAAATCGGTTCAGCCATCTTTGAGAAAAGTGAGTGCATATTTTTGTTACATACACACACACACACACACACACACACACACACACACACACACACACACACACACACACACACACACACACACACCCGTACGAACGCACACACAGGCCTTTGATCAGTTCGTCGAGCTGAGTCGAATGGTATATGACATTCGGCCCTCCGGGCCTCGGTTAAAAAGTCGATTTTCACAGTGCACAGTGGTCCGGATCCACAATTTAGGGGGACAAAAACATTTGTGGCTTAGCCTTATACTTTAGAGTTTTGATGTCTTCGGAACAAATGATCAGTGAAAGATAAGCCATTTTTTGAAGTATAAGTATACTCTATTCGATAATGCTATTACAGGATCAGACGTTAATAGAAATCGTTTGAATACATTTTCTAGATTCACTAACTCTCTTGCGCTTCCTTACTGTACATACCAATAGGAAGCAAAGCATGTTTTATAATTGCAGTCCCATGCACCAGAAGTTTATGCACGGTTGGCGACAGAGCATACCATCCATACAGCTCCACAAAACGAATTCTTGTTTGTTCAGTAAACTCCTGGAAAGCAGGTACCGAAATCTTCACATTGCTGTTTATCAACGTTAAGATTATAAAAAATCGTTCAAGTATATTTCCATTTAACTCGATGATTTGCGCTACTGTGTTATATTCTTTGAAAAATCTACGGGCCCATATATCATCATTCGAGTTGCCGCCTCCAAGTAGTGGTTCACCAATACCAGACCCTGTCAGCTTGGAGCGAAATCAATCTTCATTATAGGAACGCCATCGCACGGCATCACTTTCAACATATCATGTCAATTGTGTGGGTGCGCAGTGCTGCTATTTTTGCGCGCAAGAATTTGACATTTCTCTTCCCTACTTCTATGTACGAGATTCGATGCGGACTCACCTGAGGGCACCATGCTCGCGAAAAAGGATGTTTCCAATGAGTTATTCTGGAAATGTGCGAGCTGGATATCTTGTTAATATGATGTCTTTGCTAATACGTAACCCTAGCTGCTCTTTTAATGCCGTTAGTATGTTTGTCTCTTGTTCCTTGACATGCTGATTTTGTCGGTTTCTCAATGTGCAAACAATAACTCACTTTTAGCCAAAGTTCCATAGATCGAATCATTGCGTGTAGAGGCGAAATTCCAAATTGATATTTGTTTGGATTATTCTCATTTGTTTCAGTTCTTGAAAAATTCAGAGCTTTTCCTGAGCGCTTGCTAATGTACCAAGCTTGGGAGTGTATGCCTGTTATGTCGTTTAACACTTTCGTATCGTTCAGGCAGAACACTAGCTTCGTTGAT
Organism: Malaya genurostris; assembly: GCF_030247185.1. NCBI lineage: Eukaryota > Metazoa > Arthropoda > Insecta > Diptera > Culicidae > Malaya > Malaya genurostris. The sequence goes on from NC_080571.1 coordinate 109,543,527, forward strand.
ACAAATACTTTCCCCAGTACTGTGAGAGAAAGCTCTGCAATTTCTGCATTTACTTTGTCCACTTCCTGCTGTTAGTTCCGTGTTTTCCTTTTGAAAGATTATTATTTTGGGCAGCAAAGGGAAACAGATGAAGAATAATTGTTGTTCCAGATTATTCAGCCTTCTTGATCAACAATCAATAGCGCAAGAGAGTTGAAATAAATCAATTCGCAAGTATAGGCAGTTCCATCCGCATAACTTCAATTGTTTAGTGAATCTAGAGGATGTATTCAAACGATTTCTTTTAACGTCTGATCCTGTAATAGCATTATCGAATAGAGTAACAACCAACGTGAGTGTACTCCATCTTCCCGATTATGCAGCTGAATTAACATTTTTAATTTTAACACGCTAGAATACAGCAATACCTTATTTTAATATGTATAGCTAATAAATGTCTTACATGAAAGAGCATTTTTCATGTAAAAAACCCAATGTTTGAACACAATTTAAAAAATTTAAAAAAATATCTCCTCCGCCATTTTTTCTATAAACATGCTCGAAAGTATTTTCTATCAAATGAAAGAAACCGATTTTTTTTTCGTTTGCTCCAATGTTAGATATAGCAGTTTAAAAATTATCTGTTTTTGAACTATTTTTGCTCATAACTTCGGTTCAGAAAACGCTACCTTAATGCGCTAGTCATGAAAAAATTGGTTTCAACAAACTCTAAAAGATATTCAAAGACACCAAAATCGAGAAGTGAATATTAAGAAAGCTAGAGCAAAAAATCTGATTTTTTTAGGAACACCCTAAGTTGATCTATTAAAATAGCTGTAACACTAAAACCGTTAGAGATACTACAATAGTGTTTTCGGCAAAGTTGCTTGATATAAGTTTTCCTATAATTTTGCCGAAGGATGCAGTCCTCTATCTCAACACATACGGAAAATAATTTTTGGATCACCCTAATAATAAGAACCACCCTAATACCATATACTTCAAAAAATGGCTTATCTTTCACTGATCATTTGTTCCGAAGACATCAAAACTCTAAAGTATAAGGCTAAGCCACAAATGTTTTTGTCCCCCTAAATTGTGGATCCGGACCACTGTGCAGTGATTGCATAGTCTTTCTATATGAGAAAGGCAAAAATCAACATCAAAATTCTGTATGTTGCTATATTTTTTTCCCTTTGTTCCGATGTATATAGTTGTGTGGTTTAAAACATTTCTCGCAAACAAGTCAGTCTCTAGTATAAATGCATCATTACAATTCTGGAAGTGAAGGAGTTAAAGTTGCGAAATTCACACAATCAACTAATACTAACGATTATTCATTCGTATTTCCGCCCTTCAGTTATGTCTGTGAAATTACTCACCCGCCCTGTTTCATATAATAATATATGGGGCATTCAACGCAAAATCAGCCACCCAACTATTTTTTTTCGGTAAAGAACTCGAAAATATTCGGCACGTATTTTTTTATTTCAATATGATTTTTTTTTAAATTTTGCGTTTTCAAAAAAGAGCCTGTAAACTGTAAAATTTAATAAAGATACAAAAATTCGTCCAACACATGAAATGTGCGTCTTTTCCTTAGCTTTCAAAAAGCGATTCCATTAAACAACCTTCAAAGTTAATATAATGAAAAAAGTTATTAAATTAATAAACAAATAAAAAAAAATCAAACTTGGGCCTAATTTTTTTTTGTTTAAAAAAAGGCGGGTGGGTAATGTCAGAGACATAACTGGATGTCGTGAATACGAAAACAAATGACATGTTCCTTAACACTTCCGAATATCAATTAGTTGATCAATTATATGAATTATACAAGCATTCCCCTTTTTCACATTTTTCGCAAAAACAAAGAAGGCTTCACTTGATCTCGATTACAGTGAGTTTCACACAGCGAAAAGTGCAAAAATCTAACCAATCTTGTCGGAAGCGAAACTAGCTGTGCAGGCGACACAAAACACATCTGCTCGCAGTGGCGATAGAATCCAAACTGATTCAATTTTTGTTAAGAGATTTCCTTTTATGTGATTTCGTTTGTAGCTTTTTCACTAATGGGCGGTTCTAACGGCTATAAAAATAGCCGCATATAGAATTTTAAAGTCGATTATTTCATTTCGGATTTGCATAATTTATTGAAAGAAACTATCAATATGCTGTAGGGATTCGTTTGTAGCATTCAGAAGGACCAAATTGAGGAACTCACTACGATATTCACCACTTTTCGGAACATTTTTCTTGAACGATTTGTTGTACAGCAGCAGCTATTTTCTTCTCTTCCTCAGAACGCGTTCTGATTGGCTGGTGTTGACATGGGTCAAATGAGATAGGTTTTTCAATAGTGTACTATTGAAATACTTCAATGCTTTTGCTATACACGTTTAAGTTGAATAATTTCGATTCTATTGGTAGTTAGATTACATAAATCCTTCCACAGATCACTGAGCTATGAGCTTTCAAAATACGAGGAAGGCAAACGCGCCTTATGAATTATCCTCTTTGATACTCGTTTATACCAAACATTTCAGAAAAGTTTAATTTTGAACTATTTGAGATTATGTCACACAACTGAAAATTTTAATATAAAATTGTGATCCTATTTCCGATGGCATGTAGCAAAAATTATGTTGATTCGTTAGATACAACAAGAGATATTCACGATCAAAAACTTATCACTCTCTCAGAGGCTAAATTTTGAAAAGGCACCCCATAGTAAAGTAAGTCGTATTCACGACAAAAGAAATTTTAGGGGTTTGACCTCAATCTTGGCAAAGTTTCAGAATGGAAAGTTCTATACTTTCGGAGCAGTGAATTTTTCAATCACGACCCGCACGCGCGGAGCATACCGCAGCGCAATTCGCTCGGATACGGGCTTAAAAGGCTATCCGCATTATTCCGATCCGACCGATCCGAGCTCTCTGGCGTTGACTTTTTCCTGCTTCGGCTGTGGCTGAGCTGCACATGCAGCTGTGTACATGTCCAGCTCAACCATAGCCGAAGCAGAGAAAAAGTCATCGGTCGGGTCGGCATAATGCACCGAATCGATACATTTTGGTGAGCTGATCGGTTCTGAGGTTCTGTTAGCAACGTTTCAGTTAAGATCGCGGTGTGAAAATGAATTCCAAATTCAAAAATCGTAGCTGCAATCCATTTAATTTTGAGACTCATATTAGCAAAAATCAAAAACATTCATTGCATCGGGTTTCTTCTTCCCTTCTTTAGAAATTTTTGCAGGCAAATGATGTTTTGTGTGCATCGTGTAGGCAGAAAGCGAATAAAATTGGGGCAAAGAATTTACGTGAGTATTAAAATAATGATAATGATAATAATATTTCAGTCATATACAAATTTTCGGAAGATTATGTAAAAGCAGAGAAATTTCTTCAAAATCTTTTCGAAAAATGTAAAACTATTTCTGGAACACAATCGTGTCACTATGTTGAGCCGCACGGACACAAGGAATTAAAAATGAAAGTTTTCTCTTCCCAGGACACGTTTGAAGTGTTGAGTTTTTGTAAACCAGAAAAACCAAATCATAGAAAAATTGCAACTGTGCAAAAACTTTAATTTGTTTTATTTGTTTATTAGTTTTTTACTTTTTTCATTATATTAACTTTAAAGGTTGTTTTATGGAATCGCTTATTTGAAAGCTAAGGAAAGACGCAGAATTCATGTATTGGACGAAATGTTGTGTTTTTATTAGATTTTACAGTATAGGTTGTTGAAAAAAGGCTCTTTTTGGAAACACGAACCTTGAAAAAATCATATCTCGAAAATTCCACGTAGCAAAGCAAAGTCTTGGCATTACATTCCTGTGGTGGAATTTGGCCTTTCTGTTTCAACAGACTTCGCAGCCGATTCTTAGTGTACAGAATCATTGCATGGCTGGTACTATGGATCCTACTGACACTAAGAATCCTTCCAGGTCGGGGCTCGAACAGACGACAGCTGCTTGTAAGACCAAAAATTCCACGTACCATATTGAAATAAAAAAATACGTGTCAAATATTTTCCGAAACAAAAAAAAAATGAATATGTTTAAAGGCACACTACTTAAACTCTAAGATGCCGAGGGCATTTTCATATTTTAAATAAATATTTACTTTGGGGTAACGGTGATCTACTTTGGGGAATCCTGCTTCCAGGTGGTAGTCTCACCGTTGGAAGTTTTCATATAGGCTTGTCGGAAACACCAATCTGTTGTGGAATTCACGTACACCCATTATTCAACGTTACCCAACAACATGCATCAAACATATCAGGTTGCGCTTGTCGTGAACAGAAATCTCAAAATACAAACGGAAACGGAAGTTTGCCGAAAAACTTGTGTTATGAGTATTATTATAAACACTTCTTGAACTTGACGCAGCACTTGACGATGATATATTAGTAGCTGTAGGTTCTAACTTCCAAAAATAAGCTTTACAATCCAATATAGTGTTGCATAATTATTTGCCTATTTTTCAAATGTATATCTGTTGATGAGAAAGTCAAGTTTACAAACTCTAATTGTCCTTTTTTTTCGATTATGAACCTCATTTTCCTATTTTCGTCTTACTGCAACTTGTGGTCTATGATTAGTCGATTCTAATCAAATAAAAATAGATCACTCCAATCAATTTTACTGTACTCTAATCACGTTCAGTTTTATGTCTCTGTAGCTTGATTAGTCGAAAATTCACTTCTTTATGCTAGGACGAAAATAATTTGGTTTTTCTAAATGCTGCCCAAAGTGAAAGTCAACTTGTTATCGTCGTACGCCCACCATCAATCAATTCTCAGTTACACATCACTTATTAATTGCTATATAATTAAACGCAATTGCCTACCACTTCGTTTTATTTGAGTTAGCCCAGTAGAATAGCGATTAGATTTCCTATTATGAAGGTTACCACAGGATACAAATACCACCACGGCTATTTGAGTAATGCACGCACATGAACCGAAAACAATAGTGCCACTATTGTCCATTTCCGCGGTAGAACTAATTCAATAAACCGCGCTCATTACGAAATAGTGAGCTGCAATGCTGCATTAGCGAATGGTTTGCATAGTACCGACGTTTTAGCGCTTCAGTTGAGCGGACAGGATTGCGCTCAAACTCTACTGTAGCCAGGAATAAATCATTCGTTACGGAACAATTTCGGGTGCCTACAAGGTACTCACCATCGCTCGGTCGATTCTATTGATGCCGAGTGAACCGAAGGCCATATAAATTCTCAAATCATTGATTTAATAGCTGGCTATCATTTTCGATTCGGTGAAATCTAAAAACCATAAATAGCCAGTGGATGGAAGGTGGGTGGGAGTATTGTAAGCACACACCACCCAGTTCGTTGCTCGGACAAAAGATGCGATGCACGGTTCAAGTGGCTACCAAATGCTAGGTTCCAGCTCAGGGTGCTTTTCTACAAGATCATATGGGTCTCGTCGGATTTTATCGGAACCGGAAACCGGTATTTATCACATGTGAGGTTAGTAACAAACCGTGAAGCATTTCGAAACCATAAATAAATTAGTGGAACAAAGATTATGCTGCCGTGAGCCATAATTGACCCCGGGCGCACGAAATGTCGTTTGTTGACGTGAATGTTCGGAAGTTTAGTATGGATGAGTCAATGGAACGACCCAGTCGTCTGACTTCCTGGCGGGAAAAACGTTTGCTACTGACCCTTGCGGTGCAGCGAGCGGCTCAAATCAACTAAAAATCAGGGTCGTATTTCTGTAGCTTGATCCTGAAAACGAAACTGAGCATGAAAAACGGCTCCATTTCGGAACCAACGATTCCCAGTTTTGTGTGGGCTCGATAAATGTGCAATCAATCTTAATAGAAAGTGATGGTTTGTGATTTTAGCATCCCGATAGCAGGGCCATTCATCTTTTGTTCGCCTGTTCCTACGGGAGTGAACAACTGAGTGATAGAATACGGTACTTTATGGTGGTTCCTTGATAACTGGTCTAAAGATTGAGATTTATCGGCAAACTGGTAACGCTGGTGACTGGGTTGTGGTGGCTTTAATTATGTTTTTGTGGCCAGACAAAGTTCGGCTCGGCTAGGGCTAATGTGATTCGAATCGTTCCAACATCTGGGTCGGAAGCTGTAAATCAAGATCAGGAGGTGAAGTGTAGCTGAAGTTTTCTAAGTGGGTCTCGATAGTGGAAATCGGTTTGCTTACTTCTGCTTTCCTTTCGTTTCATCTTACGTTAGAAAGACTATACATGGATAATGGTGTTTCCGTCATATTGAGAAAAACTGGGTAGAGTTGTTTGGGAACTTTTTGTAACTACTTTTCGTTTTCAAGAATGCATTTTGAGCTTTCGTTACTACCCCGAATATTTATTCTGTTAACTGGTTTCTATGCAAAATATTTCCATTCCCTGCAAATGAGATATTGATTGAATATTTTTTCATCCTAGGACCATTGTTCCAATAGTCATCTCATTGGCAGTGTCGCTATTTTATTTTGCTTATTATTCGACTTTCAATCAACGAATTATGATAAAATCAAATACAATATCATTGTTTTGGTTCAAAGAAGCAATACCGCAGAAAAAATAGTTATACAATTGTGCAATACTTATGTTAAAGCGACGCGAAAACTCGAAACGAATGCTGCTATTTTTATCTTACCCTTAAAGTAAATTTATCGAGCAGAAAAAATAGAGGTTTTAGCATATGACATGATTAGTGGAGCTAAAATAAATGAGGGTACTGCTACCCTTTTAACATTTGCTTTTCGGACATAGCAGTGTGCCGAAGACATATTACTAATCTGGTTACAAATTTGTGAATAGTTTTTTTAAAAAAAGCTCAACTGCTAGATTAAAGGTATATTTGAGACTAGTTTTCGTTTAACATGATCGAGTACGCAAAATGCCTCTGTGTGTGTATGTCTGTCTGTCTCTGTGTGTGTGTGTTTTTTTATAGAGGGTGGTAAGGCGAATCAGCAAGCCATACACCTGAGAAGATGGCTCTGGTAGTGTCCGGTTCGACGGACTAAACCCGCTCAAGTGCCTTCACGGTCACTTGATATGCTCCCTCTGTTAGCCCAACCAACACCCCCGGAACTACCTTATGGTATTACTTCGGAGGGTGGTTCACATGCAAACTGCACCACACCGATTAGTTACACTATGCTCCATGCTGAGCCCTTTGGCTCCAATTAGTTACACTACAAGGAATTATGCTCCTTGCTGAGCCCTTTGGCTCCGATTTTATATTAATTCCTGTCACATGCTAAGCCCTTCGGTTTCCGTTAGTATTTTGTTGGTTACTGCTACTTTGTTAATTATCCCTTCTACTGAGCTCTTCGGCTCTATCAAAATGCACGCACCGAGCCCTTCGGCTCCCAATTATCCATCCTACTGAGCCCTTAGGCTCCATCAACATGCATGCACCGAGCCCTTCGGCTCCCAATTAATCCGGTGGCATTTATTACCCGTGCCCGCGCATATGCGGTTATCGTCTGTAATCTGGTAGGATGCCGAGGTTGGTCCAACGATTCCGGTGGAGCATGGCTTCCGGTTCGTAGGCGCCCCGACGACCCGAAACCAGTGTTCGGCGCACTCTACTCGACTAGTCCCCGACCGTGGATGTAGTCTACACCGACGAAGAGTTCCCCGGCGGTGGAACTTCTTCCGAGACCGATTCTTCTTTACGGGCCTATCGGTAGGGTGCCGGAGTCGGTCCAGCGATTCCGGTGGAGCCTATCGTCCGGTTCACTGGTGCCCCGACGACCCGAAACCGGCGTTGCGTCGCGTCTACTCAACTAGTCCCCGGCGGTGGACCTAGTCTACTCCGGCAAAGAATTCCCAGGCGGTGGATGTTCTCCCGTTACCGATCCTTACGCTGCTGCTGCTTTTCTACCTGGGCCGACCGGTAGGATGCCGGAGTCACTCCAGCGATTCCTGTGGACCCTAGCTTCCGGTTCCCTGGCGCCCGAAGATCCGAAACCAGTTTACGACGCGCCTACTCAACTAGCCCCCTGTGGTGGGTCTAGCCTACCCGACGGAGAGTTTCCCGGCGAAGAGACCTCTCCCGAAACCGAGCCGAAAACAGTCCGGCATTCTTCGTCTTTGAACCTAGGTCATTTGGCGCTGCTCTTCTCGCCATCTCCCCTGCAGTGTGGACATAATCTGAATAACTGTCCGGTTCACCGCGTTCCATTTTCCTTCCTCACTGCACATCCTTTGAACGATGTTCTCCACGCTGACATCGGCGCCAACGATGGCAGTCATTTCGCTACGCGGCTGAATAAACCTTGGGCAACTAAAAATTACGTGCTCCGGCGTTTCTTCTGTGTCCTGGCACTCAAGACACAACGGCGACCTTGCGTGGCCAAATCTGTGCAAGTATTACTTAAAACAGCCATGTACAGACAGGAATTGCGTCAGTTGGAAGTTTACCTCACCGTGCACTCGATTTGTCCAAACCGACAGGTTAGGAATAAATCGATGCGTCCACCTTCCCTTCTCCGCGTTGTCCCACTGCTGTTGCCATTTAGTGAGCGTGTTGGCTCTCTCTCTGTTCCGGGCTCGTCCTGTGCCTCGATCCCTGTAACATAAGCTATCCTCTTCCAGTAGCAGACAGATGGGAATCATTCCGTCTATCACGTGCACAGCGTCTGACGACATTGTTCGGTACGAACTTGTCACGCGCATTGCCATCAGTCTGAAAGTGCGGTTCAACTGGGCTCGGTTCCTTCCTGTTGTCAGTGCCATCGACCACGCTGGAGCTGCGTATCGTACGGTCGATGATGACACGCTCGCCAGTAGCCTCCTCTTGCTACTGACAATCGCGGAATTATTGGGCATAATCCGAGATAACGCCAATATCACCTTAATTGCCTTCTTGCATATGTAGTCAACGTGACTGTTAAAGTTCAGTCGATCGTCCAGTATCACGCCCAGGTGCTTGACCTCACGCTTCGAGTTGATGATACACTCGCCGACCGAGATGCTCGCATGTTGCACCGCCTTTCGGTTGCTTATGATGACCATTTCAGTCTTTTCATGTGCCAGCACCAGCTTCTTCTCCCGCATCCAATTCTCAACGACGTCTACTGCATCCATGGCGAGAACCTCCACCTCTTCTCGAGATTCGCCGATTACTAGGAGCGCCACATCATCTGCAAAGACGACAATCCTAACTCCCCTGGGCAGATTCAGCTTCAGCACTTCATCGTACATAATGTTCCACAACGTGGGACTCAGGATGGATGCCTGTGGAACGCCCACCGTGACAGACATATTTTTGTATCCGGCGTCTGTCTCGTATATCAGCGTCCGGTTATGAAAATAACTTTTCAGAATTTGACATAGGTACTCTGGTGTCTTCCTGTGCAACGAGTCGGCTATTGCTACCCAGCTGGCACTGTTGAAAGCGTTTTTCACGTTCAATGTGACCACCGCACAATAGCGGTTTCCCCTTTTCTGCTGCTTCTGGGCCTTTTCCATGGTTTCCATTACCACTCGTATGGCTTCTACAGTGGACCTGCCTTTCCGGAATCCGAACTGCATGTTCGACTGATCGTTCTCGCTCTCAGTGTACTTCGTGAGCCTGTTAAGGATCACTCCCTCCAGCAGTTTTCCGATTGTGTCCAACAAGCATATCGGCCTATATGCTGATGGATCGCCGGGTGGTTTGTCTGGCTTTGGTAGCAGCACCAGCTTCTGCCGCTTCCAGATATCAGGGAAACTACCTTCCTCCATGCATTTTTGGAATGTAGTCCTGAACATGTCTGGATTCTCCAGAATGTGGCCCTTAAAACATTTGGGACCCCGTCCGGACCTGGAGCCTTCTTCACCGGTAAGGCTTTCGCTACCGCAAACAGCTCCTCGTTTGATACTCGGATATCATCGCCGCGGACATCCTATACGTCGTACAGTACTGGCGGCCAGATCGTAGGCTCATGCTTCGGGAACAGGGTCTCGATGATAGTTTTCATTCTTTCCGGGCACCTATCCGGTGGAACTGCTGGGCCTTTCATCTTTGCCATGGCCATCTTATAGGCTTATAGGATTCTCGTTGGCGTTGTTGTACAGCTCTTCTAAACACTTTTTCTTGCTAAGCCTGATTGCCTTGTTGAGTGCGCCTCTTGCCACTCTATAGGGCGACCTTCTTTCCTCCCTTTCGCCGCTGTTGCTAGATCTCTGCATCCTTCTCCTGGCATGGAAACAACGTACACGCAGGTCAGCGATCGTAGATTTCCACCAGTACGCCGGACGTCGCCCATTTCTGGGTTTTCCCATTCTAGGTATGGTTGAATCACACGCACCTGATAGTGTTGCAGTCAGCTCTTCCGCGCTGAGGTTTATTGGGTTGCGCTCGAGCCTCAGTGCTTCCACAAATACGTCCTTGTTAAAGTTCGCTGTTTTCCACGTTCGCTCACCTAACTGCGTTCTGCTTGATTCCACCTGCGAGTCGCGTTCAATACAATACCGGATCGCTGTGGGTGCATTCTTCTCACACTTTCCAGTCCATGCTCCTTATCATTCCCGGGCTGCAGAAAGTGTCATCTATGATGGACTCTCGACCATCCTTACGGTAGGTGGTGGTGGTACCGTCATTGGTGAGATCGACGTTCAGATTAGCTAGGGCCTCCAGAAGACTGCTTCCCCTTGGGTTCGTGAGGCGGCTGCCCCATTTGACCGCCCAGGCATTGAAGTCACCAGCTGCTACTACTGGTCTTCGGTCGGTTAGCTCTTCCGTTAGTTTGTCCAACATCTTGTTGAACTGTTCGATCGTCCATCGTGGAGGTGCATAACTACAGATGAAGACTCCGTTGATTTTGGCTATAACAAACCCTTCATCTGCGCAGTGCACCACTTCTTGAATGGGGTATTTTCTCACTCCCCATATCACTGCTGTTTTGGCTCCGTCTGATGTCCAGTTTCCATCTCCGGGTGGAATTTGGTATGGCTCCGAAATTATCGCAACATCGCATCTATGTTCCGCAACAGATTGCCGCAGAAGATGTTGTGCCGTATCACAGTGGTTGAGGTTGATTTGCACTACCTCCACTGGGACTTCGTTGCACTCGCTCCTTTGAAGGCTGAGCATCTGTTACTGCCTGTAGGGTGTTTGTTATCCCCCGTGGCAGCGCAAATTAGGCATTTCGGAGGCTTCGTGCAATCCTCTGCCTGTGTGCCTCTTCCTCGCTACACCTTCTGCATAGTTTGCTCCTATCCTTGACAATTCCGTGCGAAGTGACCAAAGCCCAGACACTTGAAGCACACGTCCGGTTGGTGGGAAACACTCAGCGGGCACACAGACCAGCCCATCTATTGGCAGCTTAATTGAGGCTACCTTGGTGCCGTCAGGTACATTCCTGATACGGATGGTCATCTGGACCTCTCCTAGCTCGCATTGCTCCTTCAGGGAGCAATTTTACATCCTCCTCCGTGCTAATCACGTCCAGATCTTTACACCGGAGAGTCGCTTCCGGGCACAAGACTCTTACTTCCACCTTGTTTCCGAGATGCTGCCTGACTTGGGGTCTCCTTTCAGCTCGAGGAGCATCTCTCCATTACGAGTGCGCCTGACCTCTTGCACGTCTTCCCCTAGCTCCTTAAGATCCGGGTTCATCCGCATAGCGCGTAGAACTTCGACGTACGAGTCGTCGCTCGCTTTGACGTTGAGAGCCTCGCTCTTATTCCTCGTCCTGACGACCTTACGTTTTTAGGGCGGTTTTTTCTTACTCGCTTTCTCCTTCTTTTTGTTATTTTTGCCGACGACCTGCCATTCAGTGTGTCTGTTTACCGGGTCGGTTGCTTCTGGTGGTGGTTTAGCTCCAGTGACACGAGCATCTTTGTATCTCTTGGGACCACCTGGTCTGACATCTCCAGGCGATGCCCTTTGCCTCTTCGGTGTAAAGAAGGGCGTGGACTGCACCCCAGGGGGGATACTACTCGCCGTGTTGACCTCCCTTGTAGCTGTGTCGGCTACTGCCCTTCGCATTTCCGCTGCGCAACATGCCTCTAGGGCAGTTTTCGCCGCTAACAACTCCTTCTCCCCTGCTTCTGCTCTCTGCACTACGTTTTTCCACTCCTTTACAAGCTGCTCTTTCGTGTGCTGCTTTTGCACCTGCTGGGTTTGCGGCGGCGGTGTCCTCACCAAACCACTCTTGACAAACGGATTTGTCACTTCTTCCTCAACTTCAATTTCGCTTACTTCCATTCTTCAGGGTCCCCACTCCGGGCCGCTATCTCCACTCGTTGTAGTAGTCGCTTATGATCCCTAGGTTATCTTTGCGAGCAGGGAGGCCTAGCGAGGGTTGAACACGTACCTTCATAGGGTTCGTGTCCAGAGCCGGATCAGCGTAGGCCAGGAGTGCTCTCAACTGGGCCTACTACCCACCTTAATTGGTGCGAGTGTTGAACGTTCCCGGAGGCCTGCCAAGGTTTTAACGGGACGGAGAGAGACGTACTGTTGGCCCGCTCGCCGTTTCAAGCCGGTATCACCATTCCTTAATCAGTGAACAGAACAGCATGAATGTAAGCCCATCATCGTCATCCAATCCGTTATCCGCATCATGTCCGTTGTTGTTCGCCGTGGCCAGTATATAATAATCAGGGTCTTACTGGTATCGAACCTGATGTGCCGGTTGGCACTCTTGCTGGGGCTTGTGTGCTTTGAGCGGTACACAGTCGCTTTGCTAGGGCCTACTTGCGGACACATGCAGCTTTTTATAGAAGTTCAACAGAGCCCACTGCCGAACCCCACCACATCCTAGGCAGGCCCCCTAATTCGCAGTGACCATGGGGAGGGGTCGTGTGTGTGTGTGTGTTTTTTTTTTTTTTTTTTTACAAGGTGAAATACTTATGTACTTTCCCAGTTCACGCGCTCAGTAGTTGTCAAGCTACCGCTATTGTGAACCAGCGAGTGGGACTGGCTGAACCTTACCCACTAAAACACCTTGGACATCTTGCCTTGATCCCCCCGGAACTAAGCTAAGCTCAATACTTCGGGGGAGGCTGTGCTCATGCACTTCTTCGTTTAGGAGAAAACGAGCTCCTGCTCTCTATATACATCTCGGCTGTGCTCATGCACTTCTTCGTTTGGGAGAAAATGAGCTCCTGAGTTTCTATCTTTATCCCTCTCGATCCACCTTTGGCGCCTCGACAACCCAATGCCGCTACGTCGCGCCGCACTACTCAACTGATCCCCGACGATGGATCTAGCCTACACCGACTGAGAGTTTCCCCTTTTACGCCATGCGGGACACCCGAAGGAGTGCCGAGGTCTGCTCTGCGATTCCGGTTGGAGCATGGCGTCCGGTTCGCTGATGCCCCGACGACTCGAATCGGTGTTGTGGCGTCTGCTCGACTAGTCCCCGGTGATGGATCTAGCCTACACCGACAGAGAGTTCCCCGACGATGGAAGTTCTCCCGAAACCGACGTTTTCGATACCCGTCTACGGCCCGACCGTAAGGATGCCTGGGTCGATCCAATGATGCCGGTTGGAGGATGGCTTCCGCGTGTGTGTGTGTGTGTGTGTGTGTGTGTGTGTGTGTGTGTGTGTGTGTGTGTGTGTGTGTGTGTGTGTGTGTGTGTGTGTGTGTATGTGTGTGTGTGTGTGTGTGTGTGTGAGAGAGAGAGTGAGTGAGTGAGTGAGTGTGTGTGTGTGTGTGTGTGGGAGGGCGTGGGTCTGTGGGTGGCGTGTATGGGTGTGGGTGTGGGTGTGTGGGTGTGGGTATGTGTGTGGGTGAAAGGTGGTTGGGTGTATGTATGTATGTATGTATGTAACAAAAATAAGCACTCACTTTTCTCGGAGATGGCTGAACCGATTTTCTCAAACTCAGATTGATATGAAAGGTCTCATGGTCCCATCGCCTGCTATTGAATTTTTTTTCAGAGATGGACTGAACTGAACTAAATGAAAGGTCTAATACAGGGTCCGCCATCTAACATTTTTTAAACTAGCGATTATTTCGACGTTGGTAACCTTAATGTCCCTTCTGATTTGAAAGAAACTTAGTTTTATCCTTTCGCTGAACGAAAATGGTTGTGTATATGCTGGAGGAACGCATGAAAATGGTCCAGTTTTACTTTGAATATCATGGTAATGAGTGCCAAGAAATCATCCTCTAGTATGAGGCACATTTTCATCTCGGCGGGTATGTTAATAAACAAAATTGTCGCATCTGAGAGACGGAAAACCCGCACGTTATTATGGAGAAGCCGATGCATGCTCAGAGAGTGACGGTTTGGTGCGGATTTTGATCTGGCGGCATCATTGGACCATTTTTCTTCTAAAATGAGGCAAGAGCCGCCGCCACGGTCAATGGCAAGCGCTACCGCACCATGATTAGCGATTGGTTCTTCTCGTTACTTGAAGAGGAAGACTTGGACACCATTTGGTTCCAACAAAACGGCGCTCCGTGCCACACAGCCAACGCTACGATCGATATTCTGCGCACAGTCTTCGAAGATCGAATTATCAGTCGAAATTCGGATGTCGTTTGGCCGCCTCGGAGCTGTGATTTGACACCGTTAGACTTTTATCTTTGGGGGGCTGTCAAAGATAGTGTTATGTGGACAAGTCAGAGACAATTCAAGCCTTGAAGGACAACATTCGTGCAGCCATAGCTGAAATAAAGCTGCATACAATCGAAAATGTACTAAAAAACTGGACCGACCGTATGGCGTACTGCAAGGCTAGCCGAGGCAGCCATTTGAATGAAATTATATTTCACAATTAACCGGAAGGGTTGTACTTTAATATGAAGAAATAAATTTCGAAATCGGATGAACCGCTTGTGTTTTATTGCATGTTAAAAAAGTTACATGGCGGACCCAGTAGTTTCCTAAAAATTTCTAGAACGTTTTATTCGGATCCGACTTCCGGTTCCGGAACTAAATCGTGATAAGTGGAAAATTACCAATTTCATTAGTATTTTTTCACAAACGATGTTCAAAAACAGGTACAAATCCCATGAAACTGTCTGAGGAATTTTTCTAGTTGGCAAAGCTTATAAGTTTGTGGACATAAAATCACTACTGGTCCCCCCTTTTTCGGTTCCGGAAGCAACGAAAATTGTGAAGAAAAACTCCAAAAATAGAACTCACTTCGATCTCTCTGCGATGTTTGAACCGATTTTCACAAAACTTGATTTTATTTGATGCTCATATTATCTTTAAAGCTACTGTGAAATTTCATCCCGTGTCAAAGTTTTCAAATCGCCATATAGATTGAAAATATGTACAATCATCTATAAATGGTTGATCACCTTAATTCGCACCAATAATCGACAGGAGATTTTACGTATCACACTCTAAATTTCATGTTAACAGATCAATATTTCTTTCTCGGTAGCCGGCTGCCCAGATCAGCCAATATATAACCAATGGTCTGATCCGCCAAGCTTCGCTCTGCTGTCCGATGTATGTTTCCACCATCATTTCAAAGTTACGTGTTACAAAGTCAACGTTGTCTGCGAAACCAAAAAGCGGTATGTACAGACTTTTTGATTTGAAATGACTCTAAAAATTCCTTAGTCATTTGTGATACTTGATGGATCGCCTTTTCCCAAATTTTTCGACATCATCGAACCGGTAACTTCCAACAGAAGCATTGTCTCAGTTTGAGGTATAGTTTGATTAAATTAGACTATTTAAGAAGCTGAGTTGCATGTGAGAACGCTAGTTCACACGAAATAGCTGCTCTGTATTGTACTCAACAATAAAACAGTAACAACAAGTAACGAGAAGAAATCGTTTCACAAAATTTCACAAAGAAACAGAAATGAGCGAACAGGCTACAGTTACAGTAAACCACCTGCCCGCCCGAGAGTAATTTAAACTACCATGTTCTAAAGAACACAGGCGTAGGAAATTATACAGCAATTAAGATTCATTTTGACCGCTTGGAATTAAAAAAAAAACATAAAAAAAATTCACTACCTATTAACTGCAAAATTTAATGTCGCAACGATTTACCCACTCCAAGGGAAGGTATTCATCGAACAACGTATGTTGCTTAGAATTTTCTTTTGTGTGTTCGGGGAGAACAGCGTAGGAGTAGTGCCAACGGAAAATGCATGTTCTGCTCAAGAGAGTAAGAGTGAGAGCAATGTCCCACGAAAGGCTCATATTTTTGCTCTCTGCCAGCATACTGACAGCATCGACGATGGGGAAAATGAGAGTTCTCTCTCTCTCTCTCTCGCTCTCGTAGCTCTGGTGGTTAGCATCCTGCGACTGCACAAAGCTCAGCATATAGTAGCACTTTTCACGCAACAAGGATGTTAGTTTACGACGAGGTTTTGATTTCGAAGGATGGAAAAACCGCCGGCCGTTATTTTCACGTTCGGATAAAAATTGTGATGCGTGAAGAGGCAAGTTGCTTCCATGGAAACTGTTTATATCAAAGCACTACAAGTGGTGCACGAGCTCTGTTTGCGTACGGTCTGGCGGAAAAAAGCGTTTGTTGCCTTTTGTGGTCAACGTTCGCCGACGCTGCGGCTGGCGGGTAGAAAACTTCAATAGTTACGAAACGGATGTCTGGGAAAATTGTTGGAAAAGCGTGCGGTGTAATGTGATGACGATGTGATAATTATACTGTGCTGATAGTGCTCGGATAGCGGAGAGAGGATTATACTTGCATAGAATAAGGTCGAGGAGAGGAAAGAATTTCAAGTGAAGGAATTGTTTTAAAACATGTGTGACCTCGACCTACAAAGAAATTAACGCGGATATTGACAGCGTTGTTGGATGCTAGGACTAACCTGCTAGCGAGTAGCGTGGCATTCTAGCGAATATTTTATTTGCGTGACATCGAGCCTGAAGAGTAACAGTGCATACCAATGAATACATGATTAGTGCTGGCTGGTTTCAACTGAATCTACACTACCAGTGCTTCGCGGTATGCAAATGTTGTGGTTGGAATAGTGAATGACTATCGGTGATTTATATTGATTGTTAGTGTTCCTAATGCTGCGTGAACACCAAAGGAAGAACCGTACATTATAATCCGGATTTATTCATGCCGGAGGTTGAACCCGCGTATGTATATTCTATATGTGAACAACCGCATGGTTTCAGTTTTGTTGCCATTCAAAGTTTTATGGGCCAGGAATATCCTAGCAGTATGTGTCGGTGGGCCACTGAACCCACCCTGTTGCATTCAGCGGGAAAAAATAGCATTCACGTTATTACGATTTGACGCTGATGGAAGCAGGCACCGTGTGACATTGTTATGGAATAATCAAGCATGCATTAAGCATTGGTACGAAACCATTCTGCCAGCATGGAAAACAATAAGCGCTCCCGTTTTCCATGTGCATTTGGCGGTAACACTGCTAATAGTATTCTGCAAAATAGAGTGCAATGGTGTGAGACTAGTTTGTAACATTTTGAATGTGTGAAATGAATGCCTTCTTGTTCCAATTACATTTCGAAATGGTTTCAGCAATACAACTTGGAATGGCACGAAGCAAATTGTGGCATTGTTTGGAATAAAGAAAGAGTTTCCGCTATACAGTGGTTTGAATTGGCCATGAACTAGAAAATTGTATATTTTTCCAAGCTTTAATTTATTTCACGATTTTGATTAGCACTAATATTGGGGAAATATTGAAAACCGATGCTTTTTAATTTTATTGATTACTTGAAAACTGAATTTTTCTATACAGGGTCCGCCATGTAACTTTTTTTTTAACATGCAATAAAACACAAACGGTTCATCGGATTTAGAACTTTTTTTTTCATATTAAAGTACATACGGTCGGTCCAGTTTTTTAGTACATTTTCGATTGTATGCAGCTTTATTTCAGCTATGGCTGCACGAATGTTGTCCTTCAAGGCTTGAATTGTCTGTGGCTTGTTCACATAACACTTATCTTTGACAGCCCCCCAAAGATAATAGTCTAACGGCGTCAAATCACAGCTCCGAGGCGGCCAAACGACATCTGAATTTCGACTGATAATTCGATCTTTGAAGACTGTTCGAAAAAGATCGATCGTAGCGTTGACTGTGTGGCACGGAGCGCCGTCTTGTTGGAACCAAATGGTGTCCAAGTCTTCCTCTTCAAGTAACGCTCGCCATTGACCGTGGCGGCGCTCCTGTCTCATTTTCGTAGAAAAATGGCCCAATGATGCCGCCAGACCAAAATCCGCAACAAATCGTCACTCTCTGCTTCTCCATGATAACGTGCGGGTTTCCCGTCCCCCAGATGCGACATTTTTGATTATTAACATACCCGCCGAAATGAAAATGTGCCTCATCCGAGTAGATGATTTTTTGGCAAAAATCGGCGTCTTCTTCAAGCTGATCGCAAGCCCAGTTGGCCCGTTCCTCAAGCGTATACACAACCATTTTCGTTCAGCGGAAGGATAAAACTAAGTTTCTGTCAAATCAGAAGTGACATTAAGGTCACCAATGTCGAAATAACCGCTAGTTCAAAAAAAAAAGTTAAATGGCGGACCCTGTACATCTAAGTGCTTGAAACGTAGGGTAGTCACCGGAAGTGGATTTTCGGAATGGATCACATAGTTTTTCTTGGCATTAAAAATGCCTTACTCTTCACTATATGGGGCCGGGTGTCAATTTAAAGTTTAAAAAATAGTCGCGTAACCTTTTTGTGTCATAATTTTGAACGTTAATAACGCGGTCATTTGTTGATGGATTGTTATAATTTAACAACCAATCGATTCGGAAACTTTTAACTTAAACATGAATGACGACGTCGTTTCAGTATTTCAATAGTATACTATTTAAAAAATGGTTGGAATCGACCTATGCTTTCATCCACCAATCCCTGTTGTACAAAATGACGTCAACTTCTTGTTCGGCATAGGAGGCTTTGAGTCATGCATAAAAAACACCGTATCGTTATGCGTAGTATGAAGAGAAATCTATAAATATAGGCTGCACAATATTTCTTTGCCTAGTTGATGTTTGACTGTGAATGAAACAAGTAGCTCATCCAGTGAGCTGATGACTGGATTGTATATGCGTTCACTTGCTGGATTGTCGCTTTTGCATTATGTGTTGGTGAAATTTTCTGTTGTCTGCGCAACACCGTGTTCGCTTGAGTATCTTATTTATCATCTAGCTATTGAGGAACCGAATCAGCGTGGTTACAGATTCTTTTGAAATATCCCTTGTATTTAGCAAATTTTTGGTCGATTTTGCCATTAAAAATGCCTTACACTTCGCTTCCCGAGGCTGGGTGTCAATTTAAAACATGCAAAACTAATCGCGTAACATTTTTCTGCCATAATTTTGAACGCTTATAACTCAGTCATTTGTTGATGGATTTATTTAATTCAACAACTAATCGATTCGGAAACATTTAACTTAAACTTATGATATAACGTCATTTGAATACTTCAATTGCATACCATTGAAAAATTGGTTTGAATTGAGTATTTTATTTTGGTTCTCTGGTAACTATCAGGCCAATTTAGAATTATCGGCGATAGATTTTTCGGATCTAATTTGCAGCGCTTGTTCCTCGATGATTTGTTAATGGATTTTCCTAACTTAAATGATTCTAAAGCTTCAATACTGTAAGCTTAAAAATGTTTTAATTTGTCAACGGATCGGTTTGCATACCTAAATCTCCATTCCCATACGAACAAAACGTGACAATGTGACTGAACAAGTTGCTGTTCCACCAGGAATTAAACGCTTCAAAAGATTCAAAATTAAATTCTAAAACTTATCTTAAAGCGGCCCCTTCGGTTTAGTAGTATAAATGAGTTCCACAGGCTCACATATACAGTACAATTAGATGCAATATCATATAGTATCAAAGATAAACTCAAGGTAAGTTTACCTGCGATTTTACATGTATCGTTTGAATAGAAACCCTCGTAGAATTTGGTTAACCGCCAGTTTCAGTTCAATTATTATTTGCTTCAAAACAATAAGCGTCTGATGGCTACACGCGTTGTAACTATCACAATGTTCATTCATGTGTTAATAACATCAAGTTACAAAATGAACAAAATTTCGGAATTTTGGTGCATATCTGTTCCGTATATTCCTAATATGCCAAAGCGAAAATCAATGTAAGTAACTAAATATTTTATGCGGACTGTTTCACATGTTTTCTTCCTCGTATTGTTACCATATTATTTACCGACACTTTCCGAAGATTATCGACGATTTTGAAGGATTAATAAAATTACACCATTACTGAGATTACTGGTACAACATTCTCTTGGATCGATTAACTGTTTATAAAATTAATAAGTTCACCCAGTGAACGACCATTATTAGGTTAAAACTGGGG
Organism: Malaya genurostris; assembly: GCF_030247185.1. Taxonomy (NCBI): domain Eukaryota; kingdom Metazoa; phylum Arthropoda; class Insecta; order Diptera; family Culicidae; genus Malaya; species Malaya genurostris. Next base: position 109,563,759 of record NC_080571.1, read on the forward strand.
GTAAATAAACGATATAAATCAAATCAAATTAATAAGTTTGTACGTTTCTCGAAAACTATCATCATAAAATAAAATAATTTCATTTGTTCAGGCTTAAATCTTTAGGTTGTCTGTATCTAAAACTGAGCTTTCAAGTAACTTTGAAGTGTAGTGAAGTTTAGTGTATCATCATCATTATCATCTTTATTTTTGTATTTATTATGAAGACCCTAGAAACGATTCATTTTTAATGTTATTGTGCTCGGTCGTGTCTTGAATACAACCCTCTAATTTTTTGAACTATAATATCAATCGTCGCAACATACGGTTAAACTCTTTCCTCAAAATCCCTGTTGCTAAAACAAACTTTGGATTTTAATGAATCATTTTCCATTCGTCATTCATTCGTCATTCGTCACGCAACACTATAAAGCACCTATTTTTAAGATTTTTTTACCAGCTAGCTTTCATTGTGAATTGCGTGTTTCGAAATCATAGTTATTTATAGAAGTTAGTATGATAGATTAGATTACGATAATTTGTAAGATGTATCATTTGGATGAATGTAATTTGTTGGCAGAAAAGATGAGAAGGTTTTATGCCTGTTGGAGAAGGAGAATTAAAATCTCAGCTCTACTGGATTTTTATTAACCTGATTATAAATCATTATGCAAGAAAAGATGAAATGGAAAATGTTGGATGATGAGATTGAATTGCGACAATTATGAAATTTTTCTTAGAAGAAAGTTTCGTATTTTTTAACCTTCTCCTCAATGGTACTGGTCTACCAACTTATTTATCCTGAGACGTGTCTTAACACAACTTAGCACGCAATCCGATCGTTTAAATATCACCCACGTGTCTTCATATCACGGTAACAAATAAACGACTTTAGCCTTTGTCATATAGAAAGGTTATGCAATCACTATGAAAAACGATTTTTGAACCTAGTTTTATATACCATTGGACTCAGTTTATCGTGTACGCAAAATGTCTGTGTGAATATGTATGTAACGTTTTTCTGCACTAACTTTTCTCCCGTTCCGAAAATATAAAAGTAAAAAGTGCAAAAAATTGTTAAAATAAGTGCAACAACTATTCACGGAGATGGCCGAACTGATTTTCACAAACTTAGATCCAAAGAAAGGGTCTTGTGATCTTATACAAACTTCTTAAATTTTGTTTGGATATTGGTTCCGGAATTATGGGGTAAAATGTGCAAACAAATGAAAATATGCGTACTAATTTTTCTCAGAGATGGCGTGACCGATTTTTACCAACTGAAATAAAACTGAATGGTCTTATGGTCCTTTACAAAACTTCTGAATTCGACCAGAATCTAACTTCCGGCTCCGGAATTATAGAATGATTAGTGTAAAAAATTCAAATTCAAATTACTTACCCACGTTTCTCAAAGATGGCGTTATCGATTTTCACAAACTTAGATTTAAATTTGAATTCCATATGAATTTTACTTCCAGTTTCCGGTAAAGTGAGTTAAAAATTTTATAACATCACTGATTCCCGGTTTCCGATTCCGGAGACACCGGAAATAATGGACATATTTTCCCAAATAGATCTCTTTCACTTTTCTCAGCGATGGTTTGAGCGATTCTCACAAGCTTAGATTCAAATGAAAGGTCATGTGATCCCATACGGAATTTCTGAATTTCATCCGGATCCGACTTCCAGTTACGGATAGTTATAGTGTGTTACAAATTTCATAGCATCCCGATTAACAAGGGATAACAAAATTGTATCTGGGGTTGTTTCGTTTTTTCTATCTAAATTAGTCATAATCTTGGCCTCGTTAATAGTTGAAATAACAAAAATTATAACTTAATTGTTACAAATTTAGTACGACTTTTCAGCTGTTATTACCCATTTTTTGGGGGAAAAGGCTTTATCGTGCAAATCTAAAAATAGATTTCGCGTAGTAAGATGAAATTGCATACCTTTAGGCGATTTGATTTGTGATAAAAAAACATGAACAGTTCAGCGACTGGTTTCGAACCGGGAAGATTAGAGTTGCCAACATACGCTACGATTGTATCGGGGCATGAGAACCAACCGAGGTTGGGAGGATATATTGGCATCATATAATAACTAGTGTAAGTCCATATTGCTACAAAAATAATCTATCGCTCTCCACCTCTTTCGTCGTTTCCTTCCAACCGGCATAGGAATGACAAAGGCTCTATTTTAGAACTATGAGCAAGCTTTTTTTTGGTACTGAAGAATAGTTGTAAATGAACGGAAATGATTATCGTTATTCAAAAACTACTGAACCAATTTTTTTCAAATTTTGCACACACTTTCTACATATAAAAAAAACAGACCCCAACGTTTTCTTTTTCGTTGTTTGTTACTTTGGGGAGGTTTTACAGCTACAAAATGACGGAAAAATCGTAGTTTTCACTTTGAATAACCCAAAAATTTAAAAAAAACTACAAAAAATTAAACAGAAACGTTGGGGTCTAGAAAAACTTCTACTCTAACTATGGTGCGTTCATTTGTTCACTTCTGATTAGTCTGCGCTGAGATACAGTGGACACCGCAAATCATGATTTTTTTATAAGCGTTCTCAAAAATTCCTCTTCACCGACTTATTTCAGAATATTTTTCCACGAAAAAATTACAAAATGTTCTTCGAATGATGCTTTTTATTATGCAAAACATTTGAATTTATTTTGTTGAACGATAATTCTAGTAAAAATTCGCAAAACGATGATTTTTTTCATCGTTTAGAATCTACCCCATTAGGTATGTGAAATAGGAAAAAATGTTTGTTACTGCACTTTATTGAAGCATAGCATTTTTCGGATTGAAAGTCAAAAACATGATTGACAAAAGTGTTTGAACTCTTTTTTTCAATTCTCTAGTATAGTTCTACCTGATATGTAACGGCCCTTAATATAATATCTGGACTTGCTATAATCTTAATAAAATCTGAATGTTTGCTTCTGATTTGGAATCATATTTATAAGATTATGAGATATAAATATTTAGATCACATATAATTTGGTAGAGTCCTGTTATGCTCTGTTGATCGGGATCACTTAAAGGGACGATACAAAAAACGGTTAAAAAAATTTAAATCGATATCAAAATTACTCCAATCGGAAGTCATTATCAGTAAACGGCCAAACAAAGAGATTTCGGTTATTCGTTTAAGAATCGAAAAAAAATATTTTCCCTAGGCTTTGGATGATGAGCTACAGGGCGCGTACCCCCCTTTGGCGGATGGGGGTGGGAGTCAATTTATACTTTGTATTGACAAAGTCGGACCATACCGAGATCGATCGTTCGCTTATAAATGTAAAAGATGAAAATTATTATGTTGTCTGGATCGATCACGGAGTGGACAGGACTAATAATGCTTGAAATTGACAATAGGTCATTAGGTGGTTTCGAGCATTCTTATGCCTGGAATTGGTCACCAATTTGAATTATCTTGATCCAGTTGGGATGAATATTAATATATCATATTCGTCCTGAACTTGGTAAATAGGAGGAATAGGAGTAAATTGACATCTTATGAACCTTTAAGGAACTCTCAAACCTTTCCAATCCGGTTCGGTACTAGCATCTACAAGTTGCAATGACGGCGAAACTGTTTGATCAGGTATAAATACACGCTCAAATCGGGAAAGGTTTGAATGTACCTGAATTTCTCCAACTTTGACACATATTTCACCTTTTAATTGAAAGTGTGAGATGTGTGTTTCTGGAAGAGAGCGGTTCACGTGGACTATTTCATACAACAACACCTAGTATTTCTTTATGAAATACATGTAGTTCTTGTTTCCTGGATGCGTGCTCAACAATAGAAGGCCCAAAACTTAGTATAGACCTAAATTACTCAAAAGCAGTCAAAATGATTTGAAGAAAAAAAACTGTGATAAAATAACTAAGAGCTAGTGCAGCACAATTAAGCAATCCTTCCATTGTGTACATATAGCGTCTTTGATGGACAATCTAGTGTTAAATGCGCATCCTTACATTATATAACTTAACAAACTTACTAACACATGACTTTATTTTATTTTCATCACGAGAGACTATCGAAATAAAAGATTATAGACAAAAACGAAATGGAACGGAATAATCCTAGGGTGCCACAGGAATACCAAAACGAAATTGAACAAAAACCCAGAGCCCCAGTAAAACGACGGAAAATAGGTATTTTCATGTAATAACTCAATATAATATTAACTTTTGGTAAGTAACAATTTTTCTATTTTTATTATTACTTTTATTATTGTCATTATTGTTGTTGTTGTGTTATTATGAGTATTATTGTTATTATTATTGTTGTGATTTTCACTATTATTATTTTTATTGATATTATTATTGTTATTGTAATTATTATTATTTCTTTATTCTTGATAAATTATCAGCTTGAGATATTAACAGGTTTCTCCGGCATAGTCAAAAAACCGATGCAATGGGGAAAAGGAAATGTAACGTAACTTCGACAAAGATAGAAACAATCAGAACAGATTAGAATGGATAGTGTTAGTAGACCAAACATATCTACATTGATTTAAGAACCTTAAAATAATAATCGTAAGTACCGCTTCAGACATAAAAGACTATATAGGAAAGCAGGGCCAAGACCGAAGCGGATACAATGCGAAATTTTTCAAAGTCTCATCGACGAGGACATCTACGACACAGAAGTAGTTGGTAGGATGACAAAATACCAATACGACAGAGACGCAAGACTCAATGATTGACTGGTTACAGGGTGAAGCACACACTTCCTGTCCAAGTGACAAACTCTCTGGTGAACTTGCAATAGAAGATATTCGTATCTTTCGTTGCAAATTGATAACCGTAAAGGAATCTGTCACTTGGGTTACATGCTGGAGGGTTTCCTCCTTCGTTACTAGTGTTCATTTGGGCACTATAGCCTAGTTCGTCCGGTATGGAAAGTGCGGATCGTTGTAACCACCCCCCTCGACCAGAGTAGCCCATAAAGGAAAAAAAAGATCGAAAAAAAATTATTTTGAAGAATACCACAGTATTAGGTGGATTAAAACAGCTTTTTTCTGTTCTATCGTTTGTCCGATAAACATATTTGACGCAATGAAATCTGTACTATGTTCTTTCTGCTATGGTCATTTGTTAATAAGACCTGTATTTTTTTAACGATATTTTTACGTATTTTTCATTACCAGTTTGAATGATAACTTGAAATTTTAAACACTCTTCAGCCAATGATTCCGGAGCCGGAAGTCGGATCTGGATAAGATTTCGATGAGACCATAGAACTCAAGGGACCATTAACAGGGGAGTGGTATAGCAAAATTTTATTTGATTGGCCATCATAACGGTTTAAACCAGATGACCAAAATGACGGTTTGAACCGGAAGTCGAATCCGGATTCGGATGGTGATAAAAGAAACAGCTAAGACAGATAATTAGTTTCAATAAATTTCCCACAAAAGGTAATTATTTAAGCCAAAATTTGCATGTAAGCATGATTTTGAGTTCTTGTTTCTTTTTATTTATCAATTCCTCCTCAGTTTTCGCGACAAAATTGTTGGAGTAGTTCTTCAGAACTAATTGGCTCAAGTGGATCTTAAGCTTCAGGTTGGCACAGAAATTACCGATGGGATGCAACTGGGGGACGCGGGTTCGTCGACTTGGATACCAAATTGATACTCAGCCCCTCGTGGGACGACGCCAGATCCGGCTAGAACACCGCGCATTCGCCCTTATGATATTTCTTGATGAACGACGCAACTTTCGGTAGACATTTCGTACTATAAATTTTCCCGTTTACGGCCAGTCCGGAGCGAAAGAAGAACGGCCTAGCCATTCTCTTCTCGATAATTATCAGCCACAGCAGCATCTTCTTGGAGCAGAATTTTGTGGGCGAAAGAAAATACGATGTATCCTTCCAGTCGTTGCCATCCAGGGTGAGATAGGTCTCGTCGTCCATCATCACCGCCACGTTACGGTTCGCCTGGAAAATCGAGTTGACCATCCTACCGCTGCGTCATTACCTGCAGCACCGAAATCAGTGGACGCGACTTCCACTTCCTGACATGTATGTTCATGTTTGCCAGGTACTTTTTCACAATTTGGCCAGTTGCACCGACCTCTCGGCCATCGGAGCGCACGTTGCGATGTAACCACTTTTCCCTCGGTCTACCTCTTCAGCCTCAGAGTTTCTTGTCGTTCAGGGCCATCGGCCGTCCTGAACCGGGCTTTCTTACGATGCTCTGGTTGTTGTCTAATAATTCCAAGATGTTGTAAATTCCCAAAGAACGTATCCACAAAGTGCCGTACGATGTCCGTTTTCTACACGGCCATTCCTTGAGCGCGCACACTTCTGAACGGAGTTGCTTCACTGTTTTTGTCATCACAGTTTGAGTTCGACTTTTATAGCTGTCAAATTTTGTCTGCTGACTCATGGGTTACTATGATTGATGCTGCATGAATAGTCTCGTCAGTGCGGATAAACTCATTAAAAACCGGCAATCTTTGCTCATTATTTTTAATCAAACGTTTTATTACCATACTTACCTCACCTATCAACCTAGTCCTGTTGTGTTCTTTGCTGTATGTAACAAATGTTTCCATGTAGCTCGATCCATGGCCACTCTTTGCAGCCGCTCAAGGCCCGGATAGCTCCTAAATCACTAGGTGTCCGTCCGGCATCCTAATGTGGTTCTCTGCATTCCGCCGCACCTTGCTTTCGAAAACACTAAGCGCGCGTTGGTCCTCTGCCATCATAGTCCAGGTCTCGTAGCCATAAAGAACAACCGCTCTAATTGGCGTGTTGTAGAAGGTCAGTTTCGAGCGGTAGCTAACTTTATCTGATCGAAGGGTCTTTCTGAGTCCAAATTACGGAAAACTTCCTGATAATAAACGCCTCTGAATTTCTTTGCTTGTATCATTATCAACGGTCACCTCGATATCGTCACCGTCTATCAATATTCGTACGTCTAGCTTCAGTTTTCAGTCCGATGTATGTTTCCTAAATCTTCTCAAAGTTACGTGTCACAATATCAACGTGAAGCCAAAATGCTATTCCAAAAAAGCTAAAATGCTAGTTCACCTTACCGTAGTCTTCTCCGAGATTCGAAGGGACTCTAGATACTCGGACGTAGCACATCACTCGATTCATCGTAGCCTTGACCAATCGGTTCAGTTTATACGAAAAACCGTATTCGTGCATAATCGGCCATAGCTGTTCTCGATCGATTGTATCGTATGCCGCTTTGAAGTCAATAAATGAGTGATACAAATACCTCAGCTTTTGGACATAGACGACGGTGAAGGATTTGGAAGAGTACCTTGCTGGCGGCGTTCAGAAATGTGATTGCGCAGTAGTTTTTTTTTAGTTTTTTCGTCTTTTACACATTTTACCCTGTGACTATGAAATCTTTATATGTTCATAAGAATCGGTAAAGCAATTTATGAGAAAATCGAGGAAACTGTTTTATGCATATTTTACTCCGCTATTTGCACATTTTATTCCGATACCCGGGAACCAGAAATCGAATCTGGACAAAAATCAATAGTCGATTATGGGACTATAGGAACTTTCATTCATAGCTACATTTATTGATATCTGTTGAGCGCGCATTACCCCCCCCCCCCCCCCCCCCGTTACTTCGGGATTGAAAGCCGGATTTGAATAAAAATCAATATGCAGAGCAATGAATCCATCAGGAAATTGCTCCCTAACTTTTTGTCATTTACTGAACTGAAAAGGAACAATAAAAATAAATTTCGACGAGATTGACCAAATTATGATCTTTGCCAAAAACAGCAAAAAACATTTAAAGGAAAGTCCAATACGTTTGCTTCAGGAGTCAGAGCTAATTGGCTCAAGTGGCACATTGTTCATTGTTAGTTGGTACTATCAATTATATTTTTTAAAAACCTGTTAACTTTCATTCAATAGGCACACATATTTTAACACTGAATTCGAAAGTGGATTAAGCAAAATACGACAACAAATTAAAAATCACTCAGAGATGACAGATTAAATTAGTAGTGTTTATTAAGAAAGTGCGACAAACAAAACGTTAACGTAAAATTGATTTTGTACATTTTAACAAAACTTTGAATATTAGCATAATCATACTGAACAGTTGTGGTATCAAGATTTCCAGTGAATTCGTGTAAACGTCATCCCTGTTTATTACCACAAAATCATCGAACCCAATCAAATGTCACTTTGCCACATCGAGACCTACACGCGAAACATATTTGCGATAGAAATGACAATTGTACTACACTGAAAATCGAGTTTTCTCTCTACATTTCTCATATAGAACGGCTATGCAATCACTGTGAAATCCGACTTATGAACGGAGGACCAAAAGGGCCTAGTGTTATATACCATTCGACTCAGTTCGTTTAGATCACAAAATGTCAGTGTGTACATGTATGTTCTTTAGAAATCCCCGAGAAGTTAATTCAGGATCCGACTTTCGGTTGCGGTATTACAGCGCGATAAATGGAAAAATTTCACTTTCATCAGTATTTTTACGCAAGTGATGCGAAACGAGGTGCAAATTTTTATAGAACTTCCTGATAAATTCATCTAGTTGGAAGACTTTGTTAGTTAGTCGATATATAAATCTACTTTGGGACTACTGGTTACCGGTTTCCGCTTCCGAAAGCACCGGTAATAGTGAAGCTCTAAAAACGGAACTCACTTCGATTGCTCAGCAGAAATGTGATTTTTGAATGATTTGCACAAATCATAATACAAATTAAAGATCTTATTGTCTCAAAAGATACTGTGCAATACGATAAGACTTCTGGTCCCAAAATTAGATAGCGATAAGTGTCAAAACTTTTAAACTTTCATACAAAATGATGCAAAAACGGGTACAAATCGGTACGTGCTGGTACGGAAGAAAAAAACAACACCGCCTAGCACACAACGTGCTTCGCTCAATTTTCTATAGCGAGCAGGGTTGCCACATTTAAATCTATATTAACTTGACATAAATGCTTACAAATTGAAAAGGTTATGGTAGTTTATACCCGGAGAAAGTTTTTGATATCATACAATTTTAAAAGAAAAACCCTGTTTTAATCCACCTAGTGGTGTAATGATGCCTTTCTCATGTACAATATTGTGGTATTCTATTTAAAAATTTTCTCTTCAATTTTTGAAAGAAACCAAGAGATTGTTTGGGCATTAACTAGTATAACATACAGAATAAAACAGTGCTTTGATTGCGTAGGTCATCCTTAAGAAAACGAAGTGGGTTCACAATTATATGCACTTCCGGCACCGGAACCCGAGAACCGGTATAATCAAACTAACGGGCGGTCCTAACGGCTATAAAAATAGCCGCATACAAAATTTTAATGTCGATTATTTCATTTCGGATTTGCATTTCATTGAAAGAAACTATCAGGGTGCTGTACGGGATTTATTCCTACCTTTCAGAAGGACCAAATTCTTGGAACTTACAACGATATTAAACACTGTTCGGAACATTTTCCTCGAACGATTTGCTGTACAGTAGCATTGCATGTACATTTTGTTCTCTTCCTCAGCATGTACATTTTGTTCTCTTTCTCGGAACGCGTTCTGATTGGCTGGTGTTGACATGGGTCAAATGAGACAGGTTTTTCAATTGTGTACTATTGAAATACTTTAATGCTTTTACTATGCACGTTTAAGTTGAAAAATTTCGATTCTATTGGTAGTTAGATTATATAAATCCTTTCACAGATCACAGAGCTATGAGCTTTAAAATACAAATACGAGAAAGGCAAACGCGCCTTATGAATAATCCTCTTTGAAACTCGTTTATATCAAACATTTCAGAAAAGTTTAATTTTGAATTATTTGAGATTATGTCACAAAACTGAAAATTTTAATATAAAATTGTGATCATATTTCCGATGGCATATAGCAAAAATTATGTTGATTCGTTAGATACAACAATAGATATTCACGATCAAAAACTTATCACTCTCTCAGAGGGTAAATTTTGAAAAGGCGCCCAATAGTAAAGTAAGTCGTATTCACAACAAATATACTAACTTAAATCAAATTCTGCTTAAAAATGATTTCGTGTATGGAGGGTTGGGTGTATTGAAAGATAAATTCAATAGTATCATTTAAATATAACAAAATCACGATAAGAAAAGTATCGGTAAACCAACCGATCATTTTATATGAATCTCCAGAAGAAACATCGTGGGATTCAAGTGCGAATGGAATAATTTATTCACTGGAATTTACAACACTAAAAACAAGTAAACCAATACATTTGTCAATCGAATCTGTTGCTTGGTTACCCTACATGTTCATACAGGTATTCAAACAGCTCTATACAAATGTTGGCAAATCCGGCTTTTCGAATGCGTCATGCACCGTGAAGCATTCTGCTCTGCGTCGCATTCCCTATAGGAAGATAGATTGCACCTATCGGTGCGTGCATTTATTTTGTTTTTATTTGCATTTATACCGCATATGGCACTATTTTGTCCGCATTTTATCACAAATATTTGGAATTTTATTGCGGTAAACATTGGAATTGGAACGTAACACATTTGACATTTATCACGCAAGTGATGCTGCCCGAGAAGAGTTGAAATCAATTAAGCCATGTTCTACGTATTTCAGATTTGCTAGTTTCCGGTGAGACAGCATTGTCCGGGATTTATTGTGCTAGTGTCACACGGTTTTAGTGCTCGGAATCGTTACTGGCAGGGCAGTGTGCTCGCATGCATAAAAATGCCATAAATTCATACATTATTTTTCCCACTCTCGCTAGACGGTGCATCCTACGATTTTCTGACCATTTGCTCACTGCTGGAGAATAAGCGCACCGGGTTAGCCATTCCGTATGTGTTGCAATCTCGTGTTCCGAGACCATTTCCGTTACCTGGCATCTAGCATCCATCACGATTTGCCATAGAGATAGCACAAAAAAAAGTTCCCACGTGCAAAAAAATAAGCAGTACACGAACCATCTCATAACATGGAAATACCATTGCAACATCCTTCAGACCTATCCTAGCATCCCTTTTTCATATAGCGCCCAAGGTGAAGCACTGACCGCCACACATGTCGTCGTATCTGGCCATTCGGTGCCGTGCCTGCTATTGCTACTGTCGGATCCACCTTGGATAAGCCTCGCATAGGATTAAACACTAAATTCTTCTTTTCATAAAACACAGACACACACCAGCACACACACACACACACACACACGAAGGGGACGTTTCCTGCTTGACATCACAAACAAGGAGTGGGAAAAAAACGTACGAAAATTTGCCATCCCAACCGTAGCACGAGCATAAAACGAATACTCTTATGCTTAATTGCGCGCTAAGCTCGGTGTAATTCCGCATGTCTCATTCAAGACATTTTCCGAAACTATGATGTATTGCTAGAAACGTTGTATTTCAGTTTTTTTTTATTCTCACATTTTTATTATTTCGGTGTGGTTTCACGTATGGATCTAGTTTCGTAGGTAAGTTTGTGACCAGTTGTGGTGTCATTTTATCTCTCCGGTTCTTAGTGACCATAGCCGAGCACAGTGGTGAAACCAAAATTTGGAAGTATCGAATATTCCAGAGTATTGCTACCTTTCTGTACCTTTACTAATCCGCATAGATCCTAAGAGATGTACACAAAAATACTGCAAAACTTTCTTTTGTGTACACTTTTCAGTTGCTGTTGAAAATTGACGAAATTTTGGATAGAACTAATTTAGAGTGTAATGTTTACACGTGCAAAATTTCATCCCAATCTTTCAAGTGATTATCGAGATGTCTTTGAAGCAAGAAGTGCTTTGACAAAAAATATGGAAACATTTGTGAAAAATTCTGACCAGCCCCACAGGTGTCCAGTGTGATAAAATCCTTCCCGAAGACTAAGCGGTGAACTGGCAGCGTTAGGCATATAATGAAGCGGATCGGAATCCATGTTCTCAAGATATTATTATTATTATTATACCGTTTATTTATCCCCGGTTTTAACCTAATTCTGGTCGTTCACCGGGTTTGTAACAGTTTGGGGTCGGGATTTGGGGGTGGTTGGGAAGTATAAGGTGAGGGATTTATAGGGAAGGAGGAGTTTTTACATCGAGTCAGTACATTACATGTTATACATTTCATAGATTTGCTAAGCTTAAGGCAATGTTCTCAAGATACGGAAAGCATTTAACACAACCATAGAAAGCTGTTCCGAGAAAGTTTGGTGCAGCCAAAATGCGACGTAATGGACGATGAGACGTACATTAAAGCAGACACTAAGCTGATCTTCGGCTTGCAGTATTTCGTCAACTAGTTGTGTTAGAAGAAGTTTCAGAAGAAGAAAGTCAGCAAGCCTTACATAATGACCGACATCTTCCGAAGCGTCTGTTGTCCCTCTCCCAGTCCCACGAAGATGATACTTTATTTTGGCCGGGTTTGGCATCGTACAATTATGCGACGTCAATGATGGAATGGTCGTCAAAACTTCACCTAATAGAAAAACTTGGGACGATTATAAAGCCCCGAAAAATAGAGACGGGTTTGAAAAAAGAGTGGATGGAAGTACGTAAGAAAGATGACGAAATAATTGCACAGGATTTGATTGGTAGCGCTAAGCTCAAGGTGCGGACATTTCACCGAGTATAGGGGTTGTGAACCTTTTACACCGAAACCTCCATTAACGAACTAAACGGGGGTTCGTAAAAAGAGGTAGTTCGTAAAAAAAATTTACGTTATTTGGGATTTGGTTCGTAAAGAAAGTTTACGTTATTTTAAATTGACTTCGTAAAAAAGGTTTTGTCTAATGAATGTGGAAACCGCCCACCATATGACTATTTTCGGAACGGATGTGAAGAGTAAGGTTGATGTCAGAGTGACTTCCGGACTATTGATATTCCTTGAAAATACTCACAATATAAATATTTTCAGAGCATATTTGGTATGTAGGTGCCGAAAAAAAGATATTTGTGGTTGTTCTCAAATCCAATTCTTTCCGAAAATACCCATATTGTAAGGGTTTTCAAGGATATAAAAAACCTAAAGTCTCCATCTTGGATTTTAGAACCACCTACAACAGGGCCGGTGAAACATGTTAAGCCCAGGTGGGTAATTTTTCGTACCGGGACAAAGACATCATATTAACTTGATATCCAGCTCTCACATTTCACGAACAAATCATTGGCAACATCCCTTTTTGTGAACATGGCACCCTCAGGTGAGTCCGCATCGAATCTCATACATAGAAGTAGGGAAGAGAAATGTCAAATTCGTGCGCGCCAAAATAGTAGCACAGCGCACCCATACAATTGACATGATATGTTGAATGTGATGCCGTGCGATGGCGTTGCTGAACTGAAGATTGATTTCGCTCCAAGCTGACGGGGTCTGACAGGGGGAAACGACCCACCATTTCGAAGTATTAATTTATTAAAATTTTGTTTCGGTAGAACTTTGCATGGAACGCGAAAACTCGAAATCTGAAGCGTTTTAGGTATTTTGTCTTGATACAAAATTGCGCATATGACATAAAACTACTGTGGGGTTGTTCGAGCTGTTGATGTAGGACTACATAACTAGTTTCAAAATCACTGATGGAAGGTGCTGAACTCGTTCATCCAGTACTTCATAATCGAAAAGTAATGCCTTGGTATTACATTCTTATTGGCGTTCTCGCCAGATTTTTCTCGCTTCGTCAGACACTCTAACTAACCAGATCTTTTGCCAGATTTTCCCAGATTTTGTCAGATTTCCCAGTTCTTTATGGGTTTTGGCTTCTATACGATATGTGGTGAGACCGTTTTTTTTTTTTGCTCGCTGAAAATGAAGCCCGGTCAAGAGTCCCGGGACTGACCAAAAGATGACATTTGTGATGTCAAGCAAACCTTATTTTTCGAAAGTAGCAACCATCAGATGACATGTGTTAAATTTTTACGTCAATCGTTCCACAAATACAAGGTGAGATGAAAAAACTGCAACAAAGTAAAACGCCATAATTTTTTCATTTTTTTTTAAATTTTATTGAATGAAAGCAAAAAATGTCGGAAATAACATCAAATTTGAGAATCGGTTTAGATTTGTTCGAATTGGCCACCTTTGGCACGAACTATGGCCTTCAAACGGCCAATGAAACCATCACACGCTGCCCGAAAGTGGCTCTGCGGTATTTTGTCCCATTCTCGGCGAAGCGCTTGCTTGAGATGATCGACACTTTGGTATTTTTTAGTGCCAACCTTGCTTTCCAAAATACCCCAGGCACAATAGTCCAACGGATTGGCATCCGGAGATTTTGGTGGCCATTGTGCGGTGGAAATGAAGCGAGGAACCTCATTTCTTAACCATTCTTGGGTGGCGCGTGCTGAGTGCGATGGTGCTGAGTCCTGTTGGAATGTCCAAGGTCTGCGGCCGAAATGTTTGCGTGCCCAGGGCTTCAGAACTCCCTCCAAAATATTTTCGCGATAGATTTGCGCATTTATTTTGACCCCACGGTCGATGAATACGAGCGGCGAGCGACCATCGGCTGTTATGGCGGCCCACACCATCACCATGGCCGGCTTTTGAGTTCTGGTGGCCAACCGAAGTTGCAAATTTTCAGCTGACCTCTCTGGCAAGTAAACACGATCATTTTGTTTGTTTACAAACTGCTGGATAACGAATGGTTTCTCATCGGAGAAAACCAAATTCGGCAGTTCACCACTTTCGGCCAAGCGAAGCAACTCTTTAGCTTTTTCGAGTCTAACTTTTTTTTGCGCATCAGTAAGATCTTGCACTTTTTGGAACTTCAATGGCTTTAGTCCAAGCTCATTTTTCAATATTTGCCGAATGGCATATTGCGATATGTTCAGCTCACGAGCCATTTTTCGGCCACTGCGACGCGGATTTCGTTCAATTCGCTTCTTTACTTTTCGAACCATTTCTGCCGATGTTGCTGTTTTTTTTCGTCCACTTCCTTGACGTCGGGCTA